>NC_137793.1:109807872-110411205 GCF_963383645.1 Muscardinus avellanarius
ATCCCTGTACATGTTGCTGGGATTAGGATTGATCATTTGGTATGTGTACATAGCCTTATCTCTTAATAGGAACTAGGAGATAAGCACCAGTCAGTTAATCAAGAACTCGCTATGAAAACCGACTGTGTGTTTTACAACTACCCGCGGAAAATTTTGTGATTTGTGCAGTGTGATTCTTTCTTTCTGGTCTGACAAGATAGATGCTGAGAACTATTTGTGAATCAATTAATTGCCTAATTATAATTAATTATACTTAATTAATTGTTAACGTATTGTTAACTTATTAGCATATCATTATTTAATTACAGCATTAATAAATATAATAGGGAACTTTAAGAGAAACCTACCTAAAATCAGAGCAGTGGAAGAAGCATGTTATATCAGAGATGGTAAAGAAAAATATAAAGAAAATATGTGACCCCTTTGAGAGCATAGCATGGGACCCCTGCTTCATGTGGGCATCTGTGTCTTGTGTGCAGGCATGTGGACTGTGGCTACCTATAACACATGTGAAGTTGTTAAGGAGCAGTACCACCTGGGCTGGAGCAGACTAAGCTACCTCCCATGCCACAGATATGAAGACTGTTCTGGACCATGGAGTCAGGAGCAGACGCCATTAGGTGCCAGTTCCTTTAGGATGGTCATGTTCCTGCCCATCAGCAGGCTGGATCCTCTGTTTCTAGCTCTGCCATCCTTAGAGGGGAGAATGATGCAATCCTCCAGAGAAGAGGGAATGGGACAGAGACACATGGCAGGGAAACCATGCAAGGCAAGAACAGAGGAGAGGGCTAGCTCAGTCCTTGAGACGTGCTGTTCTGTGGTGCTGGGGGATAGGGCCGGAGCATTCAGCTCTGGAGGAGCTGCGGTGCATGTATGAATAAGCCAGGGGAAGCTGTGAGGATGCAGAGCTGACGCAGGCTTTTTTCCCCATCTCTGAGTACCTGTTCTGTTCAGGAAGCTGTTCTACCTCAAAGAACCTGGCCTCTGTGTGCCTGGCCTCTGTGGTGCAAGTTCCCGACCCTAAGGCCTCCTCAGACTGCTACAGCTTAGACAGCAGCTGATGGGCACTGTTCACCGGAGACAGGAGAGAACGAGCAGAAAGAAAAACGGAAGAGAGAGCTGAGGGGGAGATGGAAGGAGAAGCCAGTGTGCGTCATAGAGAGGGCAAAGAAGAACAGAGAGCTATCGGGAAATCACCAAGGAAAGTACCTGCTGGAGCATGTGTTCCAGAGGCAGCCAGGCAGAAAGCTGATCCCGTGTTCCCCTCCCTGTGGCTGGCAAGCCTCCTATGTCATGAGCACTGAGCTCCCCAGCTGGGTCCCTGAGGACACAATTCTATTGTCTAATGGCGCTCCCAGCTGAGCCACGTCTACTCAGCCTACGTCTTCATTCAGATTTCAACCTTTCCTTCCTTAGTACTCTCTGGGGTCATTCTAAGTGCTGAAACACTGTGTGTGCAAGAGCCCGTCCTCCATAGCCTCCCCATGTACATTTGTGTACATCACACACACACACACACACACACACACACACACACACACGGAAGGACAGATTCTCCCTCTCCCCAAGCCGCCCAGGGTTTGTTAGCCTGTCCCATGCCTCTTCTGTTGGTGGTCCCGGCCCTTATACTTGGCATAGAGCTGTGCTGATGGGTTTCTGGATTTCTGTACCTTTAACACTGTGGTCTGTGAGACGGAGCTAGCAGGAATAGTTCTGATGAATATGCATTTGCAATAAGGCGCTGCATTTCAGAATTGAAGCCACTGCAGAAAGTCGCCCAATTATACCAGTCCTTGGTATTAGCATAATACTTTGAAGTCACCAGCCCACGTGACTCTGAAGGGAGGAGGTGCAGGCTGATTGGCAGGCAGGGTCCATTGACTGGTGACTCAGGCTACCTGAGGCAGGATGGCTATGTTAGGAGCAGATGCATTATGTCATGGTGTTTATGACCCTACTGAGAAAATTAGGGACTTGACTTTGAACCTGACCTGACTCCATTGGGCATCAGTGCTGCTGTCCCCACCCCCTGGTGCGTTAGTAGAGCAAGTCTCTCGTCCTCTGGAGGTGGACCAGAGACAAAGCCATCAGTTACACCAATAAGGACTTGGCTGTCTTCCTCCTCTCCACACAAGCCCTTCAATTCAGTTCTTTCAGTGCTAAACTCAAAGGCTTCCAAAGAAAAGCATATTTTTATAAAAGGAGAAAACAGATGAGCAACTTGGAGATGCTGGCCCTTCAGGAACCTGGGGGAAAGGCAGAAATGTAGAAAAGGACAGTGCATGCACCTGTATATTTTTTCTGATTTAATTCAAACCAGACAGGTGGCATTCACATTATGTCCACATCAGCTGCTCAACTTTCTTTCTAGGAAGGCAGGGCACGTCCATCGGTTATGCATGGACTCCCACAGGGTTAATTGCTACCCAGTTAATTTCCCTGTTGTTTATATAGTCCCCGAGGACAAAAAGCAAATGTCTGTGAAAGGTACAGGCATGAACAAACCACAGTCTCCAGCCATTATGAACCAGGGCACTCTCCAACAGCTGGGGATCCTACAAGCTTCTAGAAGGTTCCCACCCACTCCCCACTGCTGACCAAATCTTACCCATTGTCTTTAATGTTCATGGTAGCGGTGCTTCTCCATTCTACGGAGTCCTTCAAGGGTGCCATATTATCATAGTGCTGCTTGGACAAATTGCAGGGAAATTAGTGGCTTAAAGCCACACACATTTAGTATCTTACAGTTCTGCAGATGAGAATCCAATATGGGTGTCACAGGGCTAGCGTCGAGGGGTCAACAGGGCTGCATTCCTCTCTGGAGGGTTGAGAGCGCCCACTTCCTCACCTTTTCCATCCTCCAGAGCCCACCTACATTTCTTGGCTCATGGTCTGCTTCCTCCATCTAGAAAACCAGCAACACTGCATTTTACTGACCATTCTGTAGCACTTCTCCCCCTTTCTCTCCCACTCTCTCTCTTTTCCACTTCTAGGGACTTTAGTGATTACATCAGGTCCTAGCTAATCCAGGATAATCGTTCATCTTGAGATCCTCAATTTAATCAATTTGTAAAGTGTCTTTTGCCATGGAAGGTGATGTGCTCACAGATTCCTGGGATTGTGTCAGTGACAAATCTCAGGAACCCTTCCTGGTGGGAGACCACACTGGGAATTAGAGGCTTGGGAAGCAGGACTCCAGCCTCCCTACTCCCAGCTTTAACATGGGTATCTTTGTTCTTATGAAGCTTATCTATTGGGGCTCACTATAAAATTTGGTGCCAAGGATTGAAAATGATTGTTTATGCTATACCCAAAACAAAGAAAATAGAAAAGAAGAAAATACATGTTCAAATGCTCCTGGTTCATCTTCACACCTATCCTGAGTGTGTCCAAAATAAAAGCCTGCCTTTGCTGTGGAGAGTGCTGGGATGAACTTGGGTACGTAGGCAATGGCCACATAACAGGGAAAGGTGAGATGCCCTGCTTTCTTGTGCATGGGATCCATAATCTCCCTGGTCAGTTCATCATGCTCTCATGAGCTTTGCATTACCCAGTGACCTTCCCGCCCTTCCCTCCACATGCCATCCGGGATGCTTTCCCATGGAATGTGTCATTTCACCTCAACCGAGAACACCTCAACCACTAGGGATGACTGTCTCTCTCTCCTCTCCTCTTCTTTTCTCTCTCTCTCCTGTCTCTCTCTCTCTCTCTCTCTCTCTCTCTCTCTCTCTCTCTCTCTTCCTCCCTCCCTCTCTCTTTCTGTGTGTGTGTGTGTGTGCCCCAGTCAATGTTATCACTGTTATCATCCAAGACAATTGACCATATAACCTGGAGGAAGGAAAATTTATTTGTTCACTGTTTTTTGGAGATCTTGGAGTTTATATCAGGCTGGGTCTTCAGAACTGAGGGCATGGCATTAGAAACAGAGAGAGGGGGACACATGGGCTCTGCTCTCACCTCCTGGAGGCCAGAAACCAGACAGCCAACCAGCAAGGGCAGTCAGAGCCACAAGCACAGTCCCTGTTATAGTTACATTGTCCCCTAAGGAGCTCATTTATCAATATTCAGGGTTGATAGTTAGCTCATGTGAATTGTAATCTCAGCAGTGGGTAAATCCATTGCAATGGGTGTATCTGGGAGGAGGTCTGAGCTGATATGCTCTGGCTGATGAAGGTGGAGCCCTGAAGCTGTGGCCTTGGGGATTATATATGGATCCTCATCCCCTCATCCCCACTTTCTCTTCCAGCCTCCACACATCATGCATTCTCCCTCCCTCTGCTTTCCATCACCATGACCTGAGATCAAAAGTCCGCAGCCTCAAATGGACTGAACCCCAAAGCCAAGAGAAAATAAGCCTTCCTTCCTCTGAGCTATGTGGTCAGATCTATTAAATTATAGCTGTGAAAATACTGCCTAATACAATCCCTACAGCCACAATGCCAGAGACCCACGTGCTCCAGTCACACCCCACCTGCCTAGGTTACCATCCAGTAAATCTGTTACAGTGGATTCACACATGAGATTACAACCATCATGACGTCATTACATCAATTTGAGCGCTATAACAGAAGTTCTTGAGGGGACATTCTATAACTATCTTTCTTTCTCTTTATAGAACAGTAAGCAGAAGCATATGCTTCAGAGCCTTCTAGGGAAATGGGAACAGGAAGTTATCATCACCTAAAATATAAATTTAACTCCATCAAATTTTTTCCCTTGGGAGAAGTCCTGCTTGTCAGCACCCATCAAAAAATTGTGGGAATCATTATTTGTGAAAGGAATCAGATTGCCATCTAGTAAAAGAAAATCTATTTTGAGTGGGAATTATGTACCTGTCTTATGAATCATCCAGGTAAGGTGAGGCAGGCCCAGCTGCAGAAATGCATCCCTCTTATCCCCAAGGGGGCCTGGATATATTCACGTGTCCATCACTTATATCCATCTGCCCACAGAGCATCCACTTTGTATCCTGGCACTGAGGTGTGTGTGTTTTAGAAAGATTCTTCCACCCTCCCAAGTAATTAATCAACCAAAATCATCAATAGCAAAAGAGGGGAAAAGATGGCAAAGAAAAAGAGTTGAATGGGGAAAATCATTTTAATCTCATTAGCAAATTATGCCTTAGACCAGTAATAAGTCAAGAAGCCACGAGCATCTCGTGAAAGATGATTAACCTTGTGTATTTTAGGGGTCACTGAAATATGAGCTCATTTATTAGACCTTCTTGATGGGGGAGGGCAGTTTCCATAATTAATGGAGTTTTCTTCTTAAGTTCATCAAGTCCCTGGGACTGTTAAATGTAACCTATGCAAACAGGGGTTGATCTATGACCTTGGGGTTCTCTCCTGAGCAAGTTCTTTTCCAAGGAACTAGGGGAAGGATTGTCCACAGCCAGGAGAAAAGAACATCCAGTCCTTTTAAACAGAATGTGCACATTCCTCCTAAATGCTAGGATTTTCCCTAACAAACATTCTTTCTGCAAATACTTGCAGGAAGAGGGGCATGGTCTGGATACTATAACTTCTTCATATTTGGACATCAAATTTGGAGGAAACTTAGAATGTGAATCTAATGGCAGAAGAAAGATTCATTCAAAAAATTGTATCATGGAAAGTTTTATCGATGAACTCCTTGAAAAATGGGTATTCTGCATCCCAGGGGTTAAGAACAAAAGTCTTTGTTGTTGTTGTTGTTGTTGTTGTTGTTGTTGTTGTTTGTTTCTGCCTTTTTTATTCCAGGAGATATTTCTAAAATGTTTTATTTTGAATTGTAACAAAATTCATTTATAGTGCAGTAAAGATAACTCCATCCTTTCCAGTACTTGAGCATCTTGTCTTGCCTTCAATGTCATCCTTCTAGACAGTTTGCAATCTTTTGTCCTAAAATATTTGGACCCATAATGTAGTGTTTAAGTGTATGTGTGTGAAAAGAGGGACAGAGAGACAAATATAAATAATATTAGGCTGAATCTATAAATCCATATAAGACCCAAGAATATACTCTGGGAATTATTTAAAACAGTCAAACGATGAATCTATAGGATTGCTTTACTGTCTCGACATGTTAGCGCTATTATTTTAAGGCTTTAGGTTTCACTGCACTTGGGAAGTGGGACAGTAGGATGACAGGGATAAACATAAGCTTCGGGGTCAGACAGAGCTAAGTCTGATTCCATCCTTTTCTACCACTGTGACCTTAAGCAAGCTACTCAGTCTTTTGAGTCTAATTTTACTCATCTGTAAAATGGGGTTGAAAATAATATATGTAAATAATGGACGTCCTACACAAAGAATCGCTCAATTTCTGATAGCTACGGTTATTATTTTTAGCCTTGCTTACAAGAAAAATAAACATTCAACTTGCACAGGGCAGCTCACATGGCCTTTTCTCTAGATCTTCTGAGAGAGTGTGAATACCAGGTGGTCTGATTTGGGATAGCAATGGTCACCTAGACATCAGGACGAGGCGAGCTGTGCCTGTGCCAGGTCTGGGCATTTCTGGAACAAAGCCTGACTGTGCTTCATTCAGTGAGGTCTTCTTTGTCTAAAATCATGCTTGAGGGAACATTCTGAAAAAAAGGCAGGTGGTTGGGAAGACGGGAGTCCTGGCTGGTCACCGAGATGGCTAGCTGGTATGAGGGTTGAAACCACATGGGCAGGAATAACAGGAGACTGGCTTCATCTCTGCCTGGTGGCGTCTAGCGAGCTTTAACGAAGAAAACAAACAGACAAAACAGAACTCTTGTGTGGCTAATAGTGTAAGCCGTTTAATTCAACGGAGCTTTGTGCTTTGCCCAGGAATTCATGCCTGGACAGCCACACAGCTACGCCAGCTTCCTTCCTGTGACACATCTGGCCTGACAGCTGAGTGGCCCAGGCACCCGATGGGTTGGGGGCTAGGGAAGGTGGGGAGCCATCCTCGGCTGCCTGATTTGCCTGTTCATCATCATCTGGACCTTGCGGGTTTCAGCAGGGGGAACTCTCTTTAAAACTGTCACCCAGTCAGCTCTCCCTGCTGCCTTCCCCGGGCTGGACCCGGCTGGAGTCCTGGCGGGCCCACAGGGGCCATTTGTTTGGTGAATTTTAACTGTAGCATCAGCAAACTGCACATCCAGCTGTGATCTTTGACTGGGAGGGGAGGAGGGGAGAAGAGGTGGGCTTTCAGAAGCACATCTGCAGCAGCTCTGGGCTACAACTGGGGGAACTAGGCCGTGGTACTTGGCAGCAGAGGAAAAGACCAAGGAGAGAAAGAGGGGAGATGATCAACAACATGATTCCACCAACTTTTGAAACTTGGGTTTGGGTTTGGTTTTGGTGCGGGCGTAGTGTGTTTGTTGACCGGCAGGATGTATGGTGAGCCATCCATAAAAGCCAATCTTTGGGGTCAAATCTGGCCCCCCATTCTAGCTGCCTGAATATTAGCAAAGTATCGCCTGTTAGAATCAGCTCTAATGCTAATGTGCAGAATCTATTGCACACACAGAAGACAGCAGGACGGCAAGACAGGTATTGGCTTCTGAAGGGAGTCCAGGCGCAGTGTGGTGGCACATGCCGCTAATCACAGCACTGGCGGGGCTGAGACAGGAGAATTTCAGGTTCTAGGACAGCTTCAGTAAGTAGTGAGACTCTCATCAACCTAGCAAGACTTTGTTTCTCCCCCTCACACACACACAGAAAAAATTTGTCTGAAGTGTAGCTTGGAGATAGAATGCCCCTGGGTTCCATCCCCAGTACCAAAAAGTACATAAATTGAAAATAAAGAGAGTGTAGTTCAGCAGGAGGCATGAATTAATTGGCAAATTAATGATTTCATCATTAATCTCTATTTATTTGTTTATTTTGGTACTAGGGATTGAACTATACTCTTAGCTGTTTTAGATTTTTTTTTTTGAAAATAGGGTCTTGCTAAGTTGCTGAGGGTCCCCGAATGTTGCTGAGGCCGGTTTTGAACTTATAATCCTCCTGTCCCAGCATCCCAAGGGTTAGAGGAGTGCACTTTAATTCTGTTGTATTCCTTCCCATCCCTGCTGAGGACAGCTGCAGAAGCTGGCAGGGCTGGGCTCTGTCCTGCTGCAGCTCTCGCTTTCAGCCTCCTCGGAGGAAGCAGCTTTAGTGCAAATGTATATGATCTGTGCGCAGTGAGAAGCAAGGTGTCACAAGCCAAGGTCATCTGCTTTTAAAGAGTGAGAGAGACGTTCATGGATTAGTTGCCAGTTTTCATAGCTTCAAGGTAAAATGCTAAAAATAGGTGTCAGTGATTATACTCCGGTGAAGAGAACCCGGTCCCTTGATTCACCCGCTCGTGTGGATGCTTCTGATTGTGCCAGTGCCCATCGGGACTCAGCCCCATGAAGGACAGCTCGGGCTGCTACGACCGCCACATAGGGGTGGACTGCTCAGATGGCTTCAATGGCGGCTGCGAGCAACTGTGTCTCCAGCAGGTGGCGCCCTTCCCGGACGACCCAGCTTTGTACAACATCCTCATGTTCTGCGGGTGAGTGGAGCCTCAGGGGGCCTGTTGAGGTGTGAACGTCCACGCGGGGGAAGAGGTCACCAGCCCCCAGGCTGAGGAAAGAGCCCGAGGCATAGGAAGAGAGGACTCTAAGGGAAAGTCTAGGCCAAGTTCTCTACGTGTGGAAATCCAGCCTCCTTTACCTGCAAGGGAAAATTAAACCCAGAGCTTGCTTAAATCACTGTTCAATTAGGCCAGGATGTCCCAGACTGTGCTTTGTGCAGCTCTGTTAATTAGATGTTTTGTGATGAGAGGCACTCGGTGGTCTAAAACTTGGGATAGATCCTATGAAACTGATCAATTGCCAAGGAAAGGAGGGCTGTCTCCCCAAGTTCTGCCCCTGGAGTTCCAGCATGTTGAGCGGTCATTCCTAATCAGGCAAAGTCACTCCTCAGTTTGAAGCGCCCTTCACAATGGCTAAGCTCTGTTGCTCACACTTTTCTTTTGTTCTTGGGATAGCTCCGCAAGGGCCAGCTTACACATTAGAAAACAAATGCCCAGCCAGGCATAGTGGCACATGCCTGTACTCACATGCAGTACTTGGGAAGCTGAGAGAGGAAGATTCCAGGTTCCAGGAAAGCCTCAGCAGCACAGAGACTCTCAGCAAACTAGCGAGACCCTGTTTCAAAACAGAAAATTTAAAAGGCTGGGCTTGCAGCTTGGAGGTAGAATGTCCCTGGGCTCAGTCGTTCCCAAGACCCAAAACAACAACAATACTACTACTGATAATAAAAAAATGGAACGCACATGAACTGTAAGCGACTTTCTCATGACTGGTGAGATAGATTAAGATCAGATTTCAGACCCTCTCTTTTGAAAGTTCTGCAGTTTTCTCAAAATTTAAATTTATGCCACTGAGTGGAATTATATATAAAGACATTTTCCTGCTATATTTATAAAGTAAATATTTAGCACACTCTGCTATACGTGCAGCTTGCTTTCCTCCTCTTCCTCTTCCTCTTCCTCTCCCTCTCTCTTCCTCCTCCTCCTCCTCCTCCTCCTCCTCCTCCTCCTCCTCCTCCTCCTCCTCTTCTTCTTCTTCTTCTTCTTCTTCTTCTTCTTCTTCTTCTTCTTCTTCTTCTTCTTCTTCTTCTTCTTCTTCTTCTTCTCTCTCCCCCCCCCTCTCTTCAGGTCAGGCAGAGCCTTTAGTTTATCCAGAAGCCATGCTGACCCCTGGGATGAAAAGAGGAATAACATATAGCTCTTACCTTCCAGGATCTCCTCATCCCATAGGTTTACAGTGAATATCAGCATTTGTGGTAATAAGACTCCACTGAGTGCTAAAGGCCCATGCTGAATAATCATGGGGAGAGTCTTCAGTGGAGTTGTAATGTTATTTTTATTCTGTTGTATTTTGCCTTATTTCTTTGCAATCGAGCAATTTTCATATTTGGTGTCTGGTAACATCCCGTTCCATAAATAGCAGCTTGCTCTACATTTTCCTGTGCTCCATAATGTAATCATTAGGGTTGACCCACTTTAATTAATAGAAGTAAACGCGGCCGAAATTACATATATTTTTAAATGGTTGTTTAATAGATATATATTTGTTTGCTTAAGAAATATATATTTCGGCACCTGCTTGTGCAGAGAAGCTAGTAAGGTGTCAGATATAGGAGAAAGGACCCGGTACCAGATCCGGCCTCTCCCTTCAAAGGAGTTTACAAGTGGGACGGCCCCAAGAAAGGGGATAAAGTGGTGATGTGGAAAGGGAAGCCCCCAGTATGTTTACAATGGACTGAAGGGGGCCAGATAGCTACAGAATTCTTCCCAGGGTCACAGTGTATGGGCAGCTCAAGAAAGGAGCCGCTTCGCCGTCTCCTGTGGACCTCACTAGAACCATGAGGTCCTCTCCGCATCCCGAGTCCATTTGTTTCAGGACTAAGAACTAGGTACCTCATGGCCCTTGCTTTTCTGTTTCCATCAGAATTAGGCTCACGCATGTTCAGCACTCTCCAAACACTATATATAGCTGGCCAAAGAAGTTCTTGATTTGAGCTGCTTATATGAAGATCATCTTGCATGCACTCATAATTAAAGAGCTCCGCTCACACCTGTTCACATGGTAAAGTCGTATTAGCACGGGCTTCGTTTGCGGCTTTCTAATAATAATAGCAACCCATACTAAGGGCCCAGCTATCTGCAAGGCACGGTCACAGTCTCCTATGTTGTATCTCAGTCGGCTCAAGAATGCCTTGAAACAGCTACTTTCCCCCTCTTTTTACAATTTTGGAACTGAAGCTCAGTGACTAAGCAACTGGCCCAAGATCACCCAGTGAAGGGCAGAGTCGTTATCATCGCAGTATCGCTTCCCACTACTTAGATGGTTGAGCAGCCGAGCATGGTGGCACGGGCCTATGATCCTGGATATTTGGAAAACTGAGACAGGAGAATCACAGGTTTGAGAACAGCCTTAGAAACTTAGCAAGAATCTCGGCAAACTATTGATAATCCTGTTTCAAAACAAAAAAATAAAAAGGACTAGGGGTGTACTCTGGGGGTAGATGCCCCTGGATTCAGTCCCCAGTAAAACACAGACACAGACACAGACACAAAAATTAATAATTTGTTCCTCTAGAACAGAAGTTTTTTTTTTTTTTGGGGGGGGGTACCTGGGATGCAACCCAGGTGCATTCTACCTCTGAGCTTCAACCAGACCTATTTTGTTTTTATTTTTTAATTGAAACCAGGGTTTCACTGTGTTGCAAAGGGCCTCACTAAGTAGCTGAGGCTGGCCTCAAACCACAACCCTCCTGTCTCAGCCTCCCAAATGCTAGCATTGCAAGCATTCACCACCACGCCTGGCAGAACAGGAGTCTTTATCTTATTACAACAATTACTAAATGGAGTGATACATGAAATATCTTAATACTGTGGGCACCTTTACCTTCAAAGTCTCTTGTATTCTAAGAAGAGAGCCACATTCGATCAATATTCTTTTGCAATGACAGCGCAATCAAAGAAGTATTTCTTACTTGAGCTAAAAAGTGCATATTACTTATAACTACAAATCAGGCCAATTAATGACATGTGAGTGATTGACCCATGGTTACCAAATTAGTATCGTTTTTCATTAGCGTAGCCATACCTGCATGCTGGGGAGCAGGCCAGGAGGCCGTGTTCAGTTAATGTGTGCATGGCATTCACACTGTGTGCCGACCTCTCTTTAGTTCAGGACGGCTACTCTAGATGAAGGGGGGGGGGTTTATATGGGTTGATCTTGTGCCTGGATATATTCAAACAGAACACGGCCAAGAGATCATAAATCTTCCTAATTTCTTAGTTGACTCGTCACAGGACCAGGTTAGAAAGTTATTAATTTCTTAAGCACAGTGTCATTCCTTTCTCTGCCTAATTACCCTCCCAACAAATGCAGGATCCTGCCATCTAGATGATTCTTGGGCAAAACTCTGTTATATCTTGTACTTAAATGTGTTAACTCATTCACAAGGTTATCTGCAATGATTCTTTCTGTGACCTGTTTGGGCAAGACTTCAAGGGAAAGGTAAGATATTTGTGATAAGCCTCAATCTCTAGTCTTAAGAAACTTAGTTACAAAGAGATCAGAATCCAGTTGAGATATTCCAAATCATTGACTAGCCAACACTCTCCCAAAGGCAACTCTCGCCAGTGGGTGGAGCTGACTTGCGTGCATAGCGCCCGAATAGAATAATTTATCTCGAGTTCTCCACCCTGTTAGGTGCATCGAGGATTACAAGCTTGGAGTGGACGGACGCTCCTGCCAGCTCATCACGGAGACCTGCCCAGAGGGAGGCGACTGTGGGGAAAGTAGGGAGATCCCCATGAACCAGACTCTCTTTGGGGAGATGTTCTTTGGCTACAACAACCAGTCCAAAGAAGTGGCGGCTGGGCAGGTGCTGAAAGGAACATACAGGTGACCACAATGCATGGAGCTGGTTATTCAGGGCGGTTGGCGAATCTTCTCAGAGTAGCTTGACACTCAGCACAAAGTTGTACATCTTGGAGCAACATGACCAGGAAATGCCTAAAGGGTTACGTTATGCTCTCGTCTACCCACCACCTTCTCCAAGTCCTATATTCTTCCCAGAATCTAAAAGCTCTGCTTCCTCTGAGGGCAGAGTAGATTGTTGAGTGAGATTTGATCTTGCCCTGGATGTGATATGCAAGTCGCCCCCAAATGCTCAAGTTCCAATCTCTCTCCAGAAGACTCAGTGTGTGATCAACCTAGAAAAGCAGCCCTCAGAGTGTGACGCAGGACCCCTGAGGACCCCTGAGCCCCTGCAGGGAATATTCAAGGTCCTGTTTCTCCACCTGTAGAAAGATTGGATATTCTCCTACAGTTCAACTCAAGCAAGACAGTGCAATAATTTGGATTTAGTCCTCAGAATCCAATTGCCTTCTATTAAGCAGGGCCCTTAAATTGTGAAAAATATAAAAGAATGCCACTCCGATCATTTTTGCTTAAATATGTTAATATGGAATGGGCTTATTATTGTGATTTAAAAATGAATTAGTTTTTTAACATTTCTGCTTAAATTCCTGATGTAGTGAATATCATTAGATGTAATTGGGGGACTTTATTATATAGATACAATAAAGCTACTTGGGACCTTTGATTCCTTATAAGAGTGTAAAAGAGTCCTAAGAACAAAATATTTCAAGCCACTTATCTAGAATATTTTCAGGAGATTCTCCATTTGACCCCTGGCCATATTCTACCTTGGCTGTTTGGTTACATATTCTTTAGATCCAAAAGAGGAAGAAGATGATAGCGTTGGTGAGGATGTTAGTGTTATGCTATGGACCTGAACTTGCTAGCAACCTAGGCCTAAATCTTAGGAATAAACTGATAATAAATTCCCAAGCTAGTTCTTAGAACTGTTACAGACAGGTGACTGCACCAATATTTCCCCTTTTAGTCTGGAGATAGGTTTGCCCAAGACAAGAGCATAGTGTTGTAACCATCTTATAGTCACTATTGTCTTAAAGTTAGCCCAAAGCCAGGCGTGGTGGCGCACGCTTGTCATCCCAGTACTAGGGAGGCTGAGACAGGATGATCACAGGTTCAAGGACAGCCTTAGCAAGTAGTGAGACTCTCAGCAATCTAGTGAGGTCCTGTTACCACATAAAAAAATAAAATAAAATAGGGCTGGAGGTGTGTCATGGAAGTAGAATGCCCCTGGGTTCCATCTTCAGTACCGAATGAATGAATGAATGAATGAATGAATAAAAATTAGCTCGAGTGTCTCCAGGTCTTGTAGAGAGGGGATCTCAGAGCAGGATGAGAGGGAGGGAGGAGTGTTTTTGACCCCCTCAGTGTGCTTTCTTAGCTGGTTCATCTCACATCTACAGCAGTGCTCACCTTACGAACCTCCCCCCTATGTCTCATCCCTGACATGTGCATCAAATGAGGCCCAAAGTGGGAGGAACTTGTGGCCAAAGAGAACTCTTACATTCTGTGCTAAAATATAGACGGCCCACTAGGAGTGGCGCCCACCCGGACACTCAGAAATGAAGGTATGCCCTGTTTCTAGGCAAAACAACTTTGCTCGTGGTTTAGAGCATCAGCTGCCAGATGGTCTTGTGGTGGCCACTGTCCCCCTGGAGAACCAGTGCCTGGAAGAAATTTCAGAGCCCACCCCAGACCCGGACTTCTTGACTGGTAAGTGTGCCTGCCCTTCGCTGGCAGAAGCCAGGCAGCCCCCTAGGGTTTCAGAAAATAACAACTCTTGACCTTGGTTGTTTGGGTTTCAAAGCTAGTGACTTCTTTATACATAATAAATGCTCAGCTATAACACAGAACGCTATTAGGACTATTTGTCAGTAAAATTGTCAATATTATCACATAATTACCTGCAAAATGGTTGTGATATCTTCACTTGCTGCTTCCACAGGGATGCTGCCAAAATGAATGAGATAATAACTGTGTAAAAGTTCAGAGGTTTTGGTGGGATTAGAGGAAATAACCAGGTCATAAAGGCAGAGAGAGAGAGAGAGAGAGAGAGAGAGAGAGAGAGAGAGAGAGAGAGAGGTGTCAGATTGTTCCTCTCACCCAAATATCTGATATTGCTGCTGTTGGGTTCCCTGGAGAGTGCTCAGGGCCCAGTGTGGAGGACCTGAAATTGATAGAGCTTTGTTGCCAGTTGACCCTGAATTCGAGTCCCAGCTCTCCTCCGTGCTAGCGGTGTGACATCAGGCAATAGACTCCCTCTGGCCTCAGCGCCTCTCGTCAAGAGGTGAGGGTGATAACACCTGCCCCTCTGTGTTGGTGTTAGGCCAGTGACAGTCTTCCTTCTGGCCCACAATGAAGCACAGTACAGGGTGGTTAAAGAGGCCCGAACCTCAGGGTATGTGTCTCCTTGCAGTGCCTCTGAAGACTCCCATCGCCACTACCTGGGCAAAAAAAGAGACTTTAAAGTGTCCCAAGGGTGCTAACTGGGATGAATGAAGCCCCACTTGCTAGAAGGCTAAAAATAAGCTGATTCTGTTGTGGGTTTCGTCCTTTTCTTCATTATTCCCTCCAAACTCATTCTATGTTTTTTTTCCCTATCTATATCTTTCTCCATTATTTCTTTTCTTTTCCAAAGAATGGAGTGAACCAAGCGTGGCCTCCTCCAGATATCAAGTTATTTTGCAAATTGTTGACGAAGACTAGAAGTAGGTCGTAGGTCTGCCTGTGGCCACAACACAGCCATTCATCACATGGGTTCTGGAGCTTAAGGCCTGGACTCAGCGCCACGTTGGCCGTGTGTGATCTGGACAAGTCGCTTCTCTCCTCTGTGCCTCTATTTCTTTGACTTGTAAGGACAGGTGTTATCATTCTGTCTTTCTTATGGGATCAAGATGAGAAATAGACGAGATAATATTTTTTAAGTTCTTAGCACAGTTCCTAACACAGAGTAAAATCTGGGTTTGTTAACTGACTAAATGTACCAAGGAAGAAAGAAAAGAAAACAGAATGAGAAACAGCAAATAGTGTCTTCCTGATCGGAAGAGCAAGAGACTAAGCTCAGATATGACTTGGGCCAGCAATAAAACTCTTCAAAATCAATTGCCTATGAAAGACACACACACACACACACACACACACACACACACACACACACCTGAAGAAATCAAAATGGGCCTCCAGACCTTCCCTAAAGCTATGCCTCTAGCATAAGGGAATCTAGTTTGCTGTATGCACATCACATGTTGAGAAATGCTTCCGGCCTGTGTATGAAAGGGCTTGTGAAGGAGGTATGTGGTGGTACCTACAAGCAGGGCAGGTTCCACACTACTCATTGATACCCCAGGTTCCACACTGATAAACTACTTGTTCTCTGATGAGGTCCCCTCAGGACTCCGTCTCACACTTCATAGCACGCGGTGGAGGGGGAGGTTTCTCATTTAGCAGCTCAGGGAGCTCCTGGGGTATTTCAGGATGCTGCCCAAGGCCTCCAGGATGAGGAAGTGCATAAAAGTGAGAAACATCAGAAGAACGTGTTTGGATCCACATGTTTGTGAATAAGGAAGAGATTCAAATGTGGTCCTCATTCAAAAGGAGGCTTCTCTCTCCTCTGTGCCCGTGGGCCTCTCCTAATGTGGCTTGCCGAAGACTAAATAAATAAATGAAAAGACAACCAGAGGGGACGTTTTCATTTTTCATGGTTCAGAGGCAATGAAATGTAACATTTCTAGAAGTGCAGAGGGAACTGGTTCCTACCTGGCTACTTTTCTCTCCAGCTGTTGTTTTTAACCCATTTTGGTGGCTAAGAGGTACCGGTGAGGCCAAGAGCTTATATTTCCTTTGATAGAAGCAAAGAGACTGATCTTGTTTTTAAATACCAGAAGAACAAAAGGATCGATTACAGAAGAGATGTTTGATCAAATTTTCCCCATCTTCTCTCTCCAGTTCTGGCAGTATTTTAACTTTCTCAAAAGGTACAGAGTGAACCATGTATCATGTTGCATTCTGTGTTATTATAGGTCATAAACCTTATAAGCCTACAAGCACGGAGGGCTTTAAAGCTAAAGAGATATTCAGAAGCGTCTAGATCAGCATTTGCAAGGAAGGTTTTTGTTTTGTTTTGTTTTTTATGAAAAATCAGAGTTCTATTCAGCCATGAGTTCCTTCTTCAAACATGTTTGGAAAGACTCCCCTCTCAGCAATTTACATCACCTTAGCATTAGAAAAGGATCCAAGAAGCCTGCAGCAAAGAAATCCCATTCACTTTATTTAAACCAGCAATTCCCCAACCTATTTAACTAGAGAATCTTTTTTTATATACATAACATCTATTTCCATCTGGCAGATTATTAAAGAACACACTGGAAAATACCAATTTATGTGTTTTCCTGTGCATCCTCCAAATGCCAGCTGAGAACTCCATACTTCATGGGCCTTTTATTTGCAGGTTGTGTGGGAATAAACAAAGGCCAACCTAATAGAACAGGCAAAGACTATTTGTTCTGAACTGTCTAAACAGTTACCATCACTTGTGTTTTGGCTGAGACCCAAAGACAGGCAGAGGAGTGGGGGCTGAGTGAAGGTTTCGGTTTGATTGGAGGCTGTTGGCAGGAGGGGCTGTAGGTGAGCTAATTGGAAGTGGGCATTCTATGCCCTTGATTAGGGTTTGTTATGGTTAGACCTATTAACTGAGAACAAACATTTGAGAAGCTATGGGTTATTTGCAAAGTCCTGGATGTTTGGGTCCAGTTGCTACAGGAGCCATTGTTTGACTTCTTGGGTTGTTTACTGGACTTGTTCTCTGACTTGGTGTCCGTTTGACTTGTAGGTTGTAAACTGGCTTCCAGGATGGGTTATCATAGAGAATGGGGTGGTTTCCTGAGTTGATGGCTGCAGATTGTGGGTCAGAGGTCTTGCTTTGGGGAATGTGTGGCTCTTGTCCATTTGTGTATTCAACCAGTAAGAAAAAGAAGAAAGTGCAGAGACCGACTAAGGAGGAAGAGGGTGCTACTGACCACAGTCACAGACCTTTACTGGGCTGTAGTCCTTAACTCCATTTCATGCTTTAGAACTATGGACTCTGGGATTTCTTCAAGTTCACTCAGAAGGTACAGACTCTGGGCTTTAGAACTTTGAGTCCAGATACACTCCTAACATTTTAAATAAAATAACAAAAGAAAACAAGTTTTCCTTCCTTCTTTTCTTCCTAGACTGCACAGTCTTTTTTTTTTTTATCAAGTATAGGTAGAAAAACAAATAAAATTCTTTCTCAAGAAAACACAGTCAGAGAGATTTTGTTTAGAAAAAAAAAAAAGCCAGTCGGCAGAAATGTGTCT
This sequence comes from Muscardinus avellanarius, assembly GCF_963383645.1. Classification (NCBI taxonomy): domain Eukaryota; kingdom Metazoa; phylum Chordata; class Mammalia; order Rodentia; family Gliridae; genus Muscardinus; species Muscardinus avellanarius. The sequence goes on from NC_137793.1 coordinate 109,825,651, forward strand.
CAAAATGATAATAAAATAAAAAAACTAAAGCTGACTGCAAGTCAAGGGCATGCTGAGAAAGAATCATATGAGTCAGCTAGAAAATATATACTTTACCCCTTCCTTTTTAACTAATGGAAATATTATCTGTAAGCAGGCACAGAAAGACATTTCCCCAGCATTAACTGTTATATAACTGTTTCCCTGAACCTGGTGGAGTATAAGTGCATCCAGTAGAATTGTCCTTTAGCACTTAAGTGACCTAAGCAATGGGGTTTAGTTGTCTGGTTCATCCAGGGTAGGTGTGGGACTCTGTCGTCCCTCCCTGACCCCTGTGCCTCTCCCTCCATTTTTTTCTTCCCTTTGTTGCTCTGGCCTGAAGACTAGGAAGGTATAATAAAAACATCAGTTAAGAGATGCCAAGTTTACACTGTTAGGAGTGATGAGAGAGGTGAAGAGGAGGAAGAGAAGGAAAAGGAGGAGGAGATCGTCATTGTGGGCCCTCACATACACATGCTGTCATATCTTTTCTTCAAGGATAATTATGCCTTAGTTCCATGTTGTTCACACATCCTACCCACAAAGTAAATAGGATGAACACCATCATCCCTACTTTTGAGGTATACAAACAGAAACAAATCATACAGCTGGTGGGAACTGTTGGTTTGAATAGGAAGAAAGGGCTCAGCTCAGCTCAGCTCAAGCTTTCATTTTATAGGTGAAATCTTGGGACCAAAATACACCCTAGCCAGAGTAAGGATGCTGGAGTTAGGAGAACGTTGTGGTAGAGTACATCTACTCACTGCGGCCACAGGTAGCCTGAGAAGTCTGGCCTGCGGGTTTCTTGACCATTTCTTTTTCCACTCTGAAACAATTCAATTAAAGGGAGCTTTTAGCTGGGCGTGGTAGCACACCCTTATAATCCCAGCCTTTGGGAGGCTGAGACAGGAGGATCTCACAGGTTCGAAGCCAGCCTCAGCTACTTAGTGAGGCTCTCAGCAACTTAGGGAAACCCTGTTTCCAAATAAAATTAAAAAAATAAATCTGGGAGTATAGCCCAGAGGTAGAAAAGCCTCTGGGTTCCACCCCTAGTACCACAAAAATAAATAAATAGATAGATAGATAGATAGATAGATAGATAATAAAGCTTTTCCCAATAAGTTGAAAGTCTTGTTTGGGGGTAGGGGGACTGAGTCTGGGAGCATTCTAACCTTGGAGCTATAGCCCCAGCTTGTTTTTTTTTTTTATTTTTTGCTTTGAAACAGGGTCTTGGTAGATTGCTGAGAGCCTCTCTAAGTTGCTAAGGCTGTCCTTGAATCTGTTATCTTCTTGTCTCAGGTTCCCAAGTACTGGGATTACAGGTGTGTGCCACCATACCCGGCATGGAAATCTTTATTTATTAGACTTGCTATTTTTTTTATAAATAGGTTTTCAAAATGACAGCAAAGCGAATATGCTGACATAACCAGCGAGCACAGGTTAGATTGAGCGGTTCTGTATACCATACACATCCGTGTGCTTTAATGAAGTATACCTTCAAGGTATATGACTGAAGTCATAGACGTGCAAAGTTAGAATTTCATTTGGGTACTTTTGAAGTTAACATAGAGGTGAAAAGCCAAAGAATGTAAGTAGTATGAAGGTCATCCCAAAGCTTAATGCCCTAATAGAAAAATATTTGAAAGAAGTAAAAAAGGACTAAAGTCTTTTCTGAGTTTTAGGTAACTTATCTTTGATTACCTCGGGTAAAATTTAAGCAATTGACTCACTAAACACTTTCTCTGACCTTTTTTCTTTTTGCCTTACCAATAATTATTCCCATATGATTCACACAGAAATGGAAATTTGGTAATTACTCACCTAATTTCATCAAGGTTGACAAGTAGCTAATTAATCCTTCACTCATTTTAGATATTAAATTAGTTGATTTAGCTTAGAGGAAGCATGGGTCAAAATAGTAGAATAATTCATTATATATTATTTGCACTGCATTTGTATATACACACTCTCCATACATTATATATCTATAAAATTTTACTGTATATAATTGTGTGTATACACATATATACACTTAAATAAATCTGTATGTATGTATTCTTGTAATTTACACATCTACCAAACATTACCCATAGAAGTGAAGCTAAAATTGGTTTTCTAAGCATAGGAAGGTGATTTTTTTTATTTCCTGTGGCTTAATTACTTTGTTTCTGTAGCATGTTATATTTATAGTAATGGCTGGAATTCAAATAGGGTGGTACTTTTTCTCCAAGATCTCACATAAGAGTAGCCCATTAATAACATCTCTAAAGGCTCTAAGGAAGTGGTTATTGAGAGTGACCTTGCACAACTAATTTAGCTCCTCAGGCCCTCCGTTTTCCCATCAGTGAAAGGGACTCCAATAAGTACCTGTCACATTGCATGGAATAGAGGTGGCATAGATATTTCCCCATTCCCACCCATAATGAATTAGTCACCCTCACACTATTCCTTCTGGTAAAAAAAAGGAATAAGCTTTATCAGCCTCCAAGTAATTAAAACTTAAATGCCAAACACAAATCAGTTAAATGAGACAGAAAAATCAATGTTATCAGATACGTGAGCTGAGTCAATTGCTACAGCTATTAAAGAGGGCTAAAAATCAGGACTGGGACAATAAGCCTAGAGTTTGATAGAAATGTATTATAAGGTGTTACAGTAGGGCAGGAAGAACCCTGGTCCTGGGCTCAGCACATCTGGAACCCCATCTTGGATTATCTAGCATCTCAGTGACCTTATATAAACAGCCTTTCTAAAATAAAATGCACTAAAATGCAAATAATAACCCGTACCTCAGAAGGATCAAAAGGCTTTAATGTATGCAAAGTGCTCAGCCAAACGTCTGGCACAGAGGGAAGGTTCAATAAATGCTAGCGGCTGTTACTATGATTCTAGAAATTCTCTTTATCGAAGACCATTTTATCATTTTCTCACAATTACAGTCCTGACCCTGACTGAGTTGGGTCATGTTTTCTCGACTTGGGACGTGTGAATCAGGCTTGGACACTGATCCAGCGACCCCTCTATCCATAGGGATGGTGAACTTCAGTGAGGTGTCTGGATACCCTGTGCTGCAGCACTGGAAGGTCCGGTCCGTGATGTACCACATCAAACTCAACCAGGCGGCTGTCTCTCAGGGTGAGTGCTGCAGGAAGCCCTCCCCACTGGGCTTGGAATCCTCCCCCCAGGGCACCAGGCTTCTCCCCCCTTGTTGATGATGCAGCCTAAAATGTGGCCACTCCAGGAGATGTATGATTAATCAATTCAGGTTCACTCTTAAGGGCAAATGGCTGGATTGGGATCCTCCTCTTTCTAAGTAAGAGTTAATTCGCAAGCTTTTTTGGGGACTATAGACACGAGATGAAATATGCAGGCATGGCACCAGTGAAAATTATCATTTTTTCCTGAGGTCATCCAGTATGTGAAGAGGATATTTTAAAAACAGACTTTCCACACATTGACAGAATGAAACATTCCACAAACAAACCACATCATTTAGAGGGTCTATGTAATGCCACAGGGAAAGGAGGATCGGAAAGAAAGGTGAAGGAGATGTAAGGAACAGTTTCAGTTTTCTAAACAGCAAGTGAAATAGAAATAGATTGAAATATAGATAGAAATAGACATAGTGACAGAGATTGAAATATAGAATAAAAAGGAAGTATATATCTATTTATAATAATATATACTACGTAGAGCATAGTATATACCATATATACTATACAGCTATGTTCTATATAATATAATCTACATGGATTAAATAGAATCTAGTACATATTATATAGAGAAATACATGCATTATATCTAGTAATTTAGGAAGAGTGAGTAGTGACTGTTTTAGGGTCAGCGTTAGGAGGGTAGAGTCTTAGAGCCAACAAGAAGAGGATAGAAGACAGACAGGATTATGATCAGAAATGAGCATACACTCAAAAATGGTTTCACTCTATAAATAGAGAAAAATAATGTGTTAAGAATTTTAAAAAATAATTTCTTCAGGACACAAAAAGACTCAGGAACCTTTCTTTTTTAATCTGAGATCATTTGGGGCAAGAAAGGATTGGGATGAGGACCATACCGAAGGGAACTCTGCAGGTACAAACATCTCAGGAGAACTAAGCTACTCTTTGTTCCAGAAAACATGGAAGTAGAGATGCTATCCCATCCCATGCACCATTTGCACACAGTGCAGACGCTGTGCGCATCAGAGCTCAGCCATTGGTTATCTCTGTTGCCAAAGACCACTCAAAGCCACATAATGGTGTCACAAGTGATGTGACCTTTGGCAATTGAAGTCTCATACCTGGGCTGGACTCCACCTTGCTCTGAAAGGACACAGGTGAGTAGAAAAAAAAAAAAAGGATTGTATAAAGCTGGCCAGAAACAGAGGCATTATATTTTCAAAAATATATCATAGGCCATCGCCCTATGCCTATTATATATTTTGGTATATCATATGATACATTTTGATATATTTTGGTATAGAAAACCCAAGGAGATTTGTCTGGGTTGGGGGGCAAGGAACAAATGGGGGCTTTCTCCACTTGTCATTCCCTGGGCCTGTATTTTGATTTCCTAAATAAAATATAAGCAGTGTATCCATGAGTTTTCTTAACTTTTTCCTGCCATTGCTTTCCCATTCCCCACCTCTAGGTCTCAAGGCAATATTTTTCAAATGTTTTTGGTCCTGCGGTTAGAATGCATTTTATTCTGTGCACACACAACAGGCCCACGCTCACACAAGTTTTATCAAACAACACTTCATCTTATACTGGACAATGTTCTCTGCTAGTGTTTGTGTTTCTATTTTAGACCATGTTTTTCTTTTTCTTTTTTAAAATGCCATTATTGGAATGGATTAAATTGACTTAATGTCATGACCTGTGGTTAAGAGAGGAAAACCACATTTACTTAAGGAATGCGAGAGTGGAGATTTGGCAATAATCTGCTTAACTTGCACAAAGTTAACATCATAACCAACCAGTTCATAAAGATACTTGCTTAGAAACAGAAATGTTTAAGCTGGTCATGGACCTAATACCCCTGACTGTCCACTACTTGAACAAACGGCCACCATAGGGCATGAGTTGCCTGGGAGCATATATACCCCAAACTTGGAGTCCTCACTCTTACTCTTTGACCTCGTTCCTCCACAGCCTTCAGCAATGCCCTCCATTCCCTGGATGGGGCCACATCTCGTGCTGATTTTGTGGCCCTGTTGGACCAGTTTGGCAACCATTACATCCAGGAAGCGATCTACGGTTTTGAGGAGTCCTGTTCTATCTGGTACCCAAACAAGCAAGTCCAGCGGCGACTCTGGCTGGAATATGAAGACATCAGTAAAGGTGGGTGGTGTGCTCAGCAGCAAATCCTTTATACCACGCAAGTACTGGCTAAGCCATTCAACCCATACACCAGCACAAAGGAGTCTGTAAAGAAAGGTCCAATTCAGATTCTCACTTAATACTCTGTGCTCAAGCATTGCCAAGGTTCAGTTGGTAAAATAATGAAGATGTTTGTGGGAATTTTAGATGCAGGATGGTGTCAAAATTATATGGTCACTGTAATAACTACCATAGAGTACAGGCAGTGTTTTTATAGACACAGTACATTCATGATCAGTGAAAGCAGAGTATTAGTCTGCGATTATGGAGCAGAAGAGAAGGAGGAGAATGTTTCAGTCTCCCCCACTACCTCCTGCCTCCAGGAGCCCCAACACATTCTGGTAGCCCTGTACAGCAGCCCCTAGTAGACCTTTGATCACTCCATCCTGTCCTAGGTTTAGGCTCATGTGCCCTATTAATTTGTGCTGTGAGAAAATCACCAATCACCATTGGCCTACATGTTTATATAGCTCTGCACGCCAGGCTCACAAATCAATCTTTGTCCACTCTTTTAATAATAAGTTGATAGCTTGGTATCCATCCTAGACAATATGCAAACATTTCAGGATGTCTACTTTAGTTATGCCTTACTGATGAAAACCAAGAAATGGATGTCCACCATCCATGTGTACTGCCTTTCCTGAACATTACCTGTAAGGTATAGGATTTATCTCTTTTGATGTTTGGTCTGGTTTATACATTTAAGTACTTTTCTCCTCCCGTGCACTAATTTGTTTTTATTCAAAAACCCAATATGAGGCTATGGTATTAACTAAGAATGGTAAGTTCATAAAACAAAAGAAGAAGTTATTCTACTGTCTGTACTCTGAGATGACTGGTACAGGATGGGACTTTCTCCTATGGTGACTGTTGTGCTGACAGGATTTTACCTCCCGTGACCCGAGTCCTTTGATTATATGTTCTTGTCAGCTCTCACTTTAAAATCCATCTACTGAAAAGGATTTTTCTCTTGTTTACTTCCGTACTTATGACCAGTTACCTAAAATTGCTTATAGATTGAATGGGAATGACGTTTATCATGGTGAAATAAAATGGAAAGAAAACAGGAATTAAGGATTGGAAATCCAGAATTGGCTGAGTGATTTTACTTTAGTCATTTAATTACCTAGACCTCCTGTCGTGCCCTCTGCTCCCAGATCTGATAGCTTACAAAGCTTTATTAATATGCCTTTATGTGAGAAACATTCTCAGGTTAGACACGTGGGTAGAGTCTCCTCATGTATGGTAGTCTGCTTTCTGTCACTACAACAAGATACTCGTCAGATAGTCCACTTTAAAAGTGGAAAGGAGCCGGGCATGGTGGTGCACACTTGTAATCCCAGTGTTCAGGAGACTGAGATGGGAGGATAGTGGTTCACAAACAGCCTTAGCTACTTATTGAAGCCCTTTGCAACTCAGTGAGACCCTGTTTCAAAGTGTAGAATAAAAAATAGGGCTGAGGGTGTGTTGGAGGTAGAGTGTCCCTGGGTTCCATCTGTAGTACCACAAAGAGAGTGGAAAGGAGTATTTTGGCTCATGATTTTGGATGTCCGTCCATAGTTGATTGGCATGGTGCTTTGGGGACTGTGTTGAGGTCACATATCACGGTAGGAGTATGTTGTAGAGCAAAGCTGCTCATTTCATGGTGGTTGAGAAGAAAAAAGAAAGACAGGAAGGGGCTGGGGTCCCAGTATCCCCTTCAAGGGCATATCCTCTTGACTGGAAAAATGTCCCACAAGGCTCCACCTCTGCAAGTCTCCACCACCTCCTAGAAGCATCATAGCTGGGAACCAGTCCTTGAACACATGGGCTCTTAAAAGGCACTTCAAACCATTGCATCTTCTTTATACAAAAATCTCAAAGCTCGCCAGGCGTGGTGGTGCATGCTTATAATCCCCGAGCTTGGGAGGTGGAGACAGGAGGATCGCGCAGGTTCAAGGCCAGCCTCGCTGGCTTAAGAGACCCTGTTTAAAAAAAATTATATATATATATTATATAATATATATATTATATAATATACATATATTATATAATATATATTATATATAATATAATATAATATATATATATATATTAGGTCTTGGAGTGTATCCCCGGAGGTAGAAGGGCTTCCAGGAACCCTAGTACCACCAAAAAAAAAATTTCAAAGCTCTCTGGAGTAGATTCCACACTTGGTTCAATGTTAAATTCCCAGAGCTTAATACAGTGCCAAGCACATGCTAAGAGCTCAGCAGGTGTCCGTGCTGTTGTTGCTGCTGCTGTTGGTAGTGCTGGTGGTGGAGGCAACTTCCCTGTGGGTTTTGTCGGAAACATATAACGGGTTTTAGTCATCGCTAGCTGATGAGGACTCGGAGATGGGTGTTTGGGGCCGGGTCTTCAGCAGGCTCCTTCAGTTTGTCAGAACACTGCTGTGTGGTTTCATTTAGTATCACCTGTCTCTAGATAAGTCTCATGGAAATCTGTGCAAAATACTCTCCCATTTCTACTTGTCTAAGATTAGCCTTAATTTTATTTTTATCTTTTTCCTTCCTTCCTGTCTTTCTTTCCTGTCTTTCTTTCCTTTTTTTCCTTCTTTCTCCTTTCTTTCTTTCTTTCTTTCTTTCTTTCTTTCTTTCTTTCTTTCTTTCTTTCTTTCTTTCTTTCTTTCTTTCTTTCTTTCTTGTTTTGTGGTACTAGAGATTGAACTCAGGGGTTTTCTACCTCTGAGATACACCCCAGCCCTATTGAAACAGGGTCTCAATAAGTTGTGGAGTCTGGTCTCAAACCTGAATTCCTCCTGTCTCAGCCTCCTAAGCACTGGGATGACAAGTGTGCACCACCACGACCAGCTTAGAGGAGAATATTTTTAATGTATTTTTCATGAAAAGGTGAAAAAAACATTTAAAGTGATAGATATGCTGATTACCCTGATTTGACTATTACCTAACATGTAGATGAATCAACACACCACACTGTGCCTTCTAAATATGTATAGTTATTACATGTCAAATTATGTGTCAATAAAAACCCATTGAAATAGCTTCTTCGTGTATCTCCTTTGCTTCTGTTTCCTGCCTCCGTACTCAGTTCAACAGCTCGCCATCTGTTCCCTTTTTAAAATGCGATGGAATGGCATCCCTCCTCGGCTTGAAGCCCTTCATTGACTCCTTCCTGCCTTCTCAGAATGAGCATCACGATGTCTCTCCCTGCACACGTGTCCTGTGGCTGCAGAGGACTACCAACCAGCTCAGTGGCTTAAAGCAAGATGAATGCCTCCCCTCGCAGTTCTGGAGGCCAGGCATGCAAATCCTGGCATGCAAATCCTGGAGGGCGAATTCCTCCTGGAAGATCTAGAGAGGACTTCCCAGCTTCTCCTGTTTTGGCAGAGGGTGCTGAGGGTTTTCAAGCGTCTGAGCCTTGGAGCACGTGACTCTCATTCCGGCTAACTCTGTCCTCCTCTCTGCCTCTTGCCCTGCCATCTCTTCCCTCTTCACCAAAACCTAGCTTCGTGTCACGGCAGCCTCGAAGCCTCTCTTGATACTCCAGGCTGAGCTCTCCCCTGCCTACTTTATGCTCTGTGGCTCTTTATGCATATTTTTTTCCCTGCAACTTTCTTGATGTTTCCCGGTGGTGTCATTTCCCTGTAGGACCGTCTTCCATAATACTAGCCTTGACAACACGAGCTGTATTTCTCTTCTCTTCTTTTTAATTTCAAAATTATGTTTGTTTAAAATATTAAAAATGCATAAAACAGTATTAAAGGAAAAGTAAATCTTCCCGTTCTTACTGCTCAGTCATGTAGCTCCACTCCCCAGAGGAAACCAGACCGCCATTACTAGCAGCTTATTGTCTATCCGTCTGGGATATCCTATTTCTAGCCATTTGGAAATGAACAAACAAGTAGTAGAAGAAAGAGATGAGGGTTCAGTCTTTTAGACAGTTCCATGTGTATATTTAGGTATATGTATATGATCTTCTAACCTCTTTTTCTTTCTCTCTCTGTATCTATACACTCACACACACAAAATCATAACATATACATAAAGGAACATTTATACAGAGTACATAAATAAATTTATATAGAAGAGCAAATTATCTTTGTCCTCTAAGATTAGAGATAGGAATGCAAGAGCTCTATTTGCTCATTTATTTATGCATTTATGTATGTATTTCTGTACTGAAAACTTTCATATTGCATCTCCCGCAACCAAGCATTTGCCACTCATAATAAAATTCTTTAAAAGATTGGAAAAATATTTTCCAAAATCATGATGTTATTTTAAGGAAGGTTTTACAAAGTCAGGCTGAAAAGGCAGAGCATACAGCTATATCTATAAGCAAATCGAACTTTGCACAGAAGTCTGGGAGCAAGTAGAGAACAACAGCCCCACATCTTACCCATCTTTGAGTCTTCACCCCTGACACAATGCCTGGCATGTAATTAGTGCCCACGGTTTGTTGCAGGAATACATCCTTTATCTTTTCTTACTTCAGAGGAGACCAGTAGAAAGCTATAGATCGGTAGATCTCAGAGAAGCGATGAAGGAAAGGAGCCCTCTTCAAATTAGACTTGCAAGGGTTTAGTTTTAATCCCCCACCTGGTGCCCTAAGCACAATGCATTTTCTTTCTTTCTTTTATTTTCTTATACTCCATTCAGGAGTGGATTTCCTTGAGTTTTTCTTTCCTTCTTTTTCCAATATCACTTTTATTGTTACTTTAGCTCAGACCTTTGCCATCATCTTTTGGTGCATATCGCTGGGTCATCTGGGTGGACAGAATGCAATAAGCAAGGTTTTGCTTTCTGCTGCAACTTCTCTAGTTGACATAATCCACATTTTTTTCCCTCTCTCTCTCCAGTTGCCTCCTTCCCACAGGGATAGCTGAGAAGAATGACTTCCCTTTCCTCCAATACACAAGCTTAGCATCCTTCCCCCAAGTGGACTTCTAGTTCTAAGCAGTTATCAGTCAGATTAGAATCTAAGAAGGGAGTAAACTTATGAGGAATTGAATTTCCACCATCTCGGATCCCATGCTTTTCATGCTGTGGCGCTGTTATTGTGTGAATACAGCCTAGGACAAACCCAATTAATCTCTTGTCCGGGACTTCTACTATACTTCAGACAAAAACAGAACTGGAATCAGCAGTGAGCCTACTGTTTTTAGTCTGAGCACTGGTCAGCCAAGACTTTGTCCTGTGTATTTCAGAAAGGTGAAGTTATTAGGCAAACTTCCAAATTGTGGCACATGGTTTAAAAACATGATCAAGTTAAAGACACAAAGTTAAGGAAATCCAAAAATGAGTGATAACTTAAATTTCTCTAATGCTTTATGTTTTACAATTTGGGGTTGTAAATCAGCTCCTGAGGGTCTTTCTATAGTTACTTATAACAGCAAAGTTAGCCTTCAAGTGGAAAAGCTCTTATTATGGCATATAGCTGTTTTCTGTAGAGTATTAATTTATTCATTTCACAAATATTTGCTGAGGGCTCACTGCCTACCAAGTCCTGCGGTGAAAAGAGAAGGAATCTGAAGAAATTGGCTGATCTGTGGTGTACATGGGTGTATAACCCTGAGAAAGGTGTCCCAAAGCTAAGCTTGGTGTTGCCATGGACAGATCCATTGCAGGAAGCTGTTGGATTTCCTAAACATATATGTGAAGATTTAGGTTGAGTCTTTAAGTCCCTGCTCTCAGATGCAGTGAGTCCAGAGTAAACTGGATCTGTAGGTTGAGGGAGGAAGTTAATAAGGATAATAGCATCAAACAACTACGTGTGTGTGTGTGTGTGTGTGTGTGTGTGTGTGTGTGTGTGTGTGTGTTTTACTGGGGATGGAACCCAGGGGTCTTCTACCCCTGGGCTACACTCCCAGACCCATTTTATATTTTGTTTGGAAATAGGTTCTCACTAGGTTGCTGAGAGCCTCACTAAGTAGTGAGGCTGGCTTCAAACCTTCATGATTCTCCTGTCTCAGCCTCCCAAGTACTAGGATTGCAAGCACTTACAAGCACTTGCCACCACATCCAGCTCAGCTACCGCTTTTTGAGTGCTGACATGAAGCCAAATAACATGCTAAGCATATTATATAACGTTTCTCATTTAATCTTCTAATATACTTATCACTTACATCTTATCCTCCCCATTTAAAGATAAGGAAATCAAGTCTCAGAGTTTTAGCAATTTGCATGTGTCCAGAAAAAAACTAGTGAGTAGCAGAGTCAGAATTAGAAATGCCTTTACCTACTGATTTATACTGAGGATGGCTTCATGCCATATTGCCTGACAAGTACATATAAAGATCTCAAGGTGAAATCAAGCTGTACTTGAAGCCAAGGCACTGGTCTATGATGAACCTCCTGGGGGCCTAGAATCAGCCCTAGTTATACTTCGTGGTAGATCCACTGCCATTCATCTTGAATTTTCTAGATTTTTTTTTTTTGTGGGATTTTCTTTTCATGACACCATTGTTAGAGTAGGTTTTGTTTTTCCATCCAGGAGTATTTCTCAAAATTTAATTGTACATATATCATATAGGATCTACTGAAATGGAGACTTTTAGTCAGTAAGTCTAGGTGGGACCTGAGATTCTATATCCCTAGTATGCACCCTTTATTAGTCAGCTTTCCATACCTTTGACAAACTACCTATGATAAGAAAAACAATTGAAGAAGAAGAAAGGTTCGTTTTGGCCTATACTTCTGAGGTTTAGTCCATGGCCATTTTGCTGCATTTTTTTCTGGGCCTGTGAATGTCATTGTGGTGGGAGAGTGAGGAGGAGGAGGCTGGTCATCTCATGACAGCCTGGAAGCAGAAAGAGAAGAGGCTGGGGACAAAATAAACTCAAGGGCACACCCCCAGTGACCTACTTTCTCCAACTAGACCCCACTTTCTAAAGTTGCCATCGCCCATCAATAGATTAACCCTTGATGAGATTAGAACCGTCATGATCCAATCACCTCCCAAAGGTACCACCTTCTGCAGGAGGAAACAAGCCTTCAATATGTGAGCTTCTTCAGAGGGACATCTCAAATCCAAACCGTAACACTTCCAGATGATTTCAAAGCTGATAGTTCCAGGACTGCATTCCATATATCTTCCCAAAGGTTGACAGGCAGGGTGTTCCCTCATCATCCCTATTCATTTTGTACAGTGTATGAACTTCAACACTGGGGTGTGGCATGGTGGCTTCCAGCGTCACATCATGGTATTATGGCCACAAAGGAGTGTCACACGCTGGAGGACAATCACGAGAAGTATTTACTTTGAGTCAAGACTTTACCCGATTAAGCCATTGATCATTAGGCCCGTATGCAGAATCGACTGTCTTAAGCCCTCCAGCACTGGGAGGAATTGGAAATATGCCAAGCATAAGGATTAAAGATGATAAGCTTTTTTTTTTTAATCTTTGTTCTCTAGGCAACTGTCCTCATCTTATTATCTCAAACAAATTTTATCTCAGTTGTTTGAAACTGTATTCAAAAGAGACCCCAAATTGTTATCAAGTTTTATAGTTTAATCTGAATAGTATTTTGGTTGATGGGACAATCCTAGTGGTGATGTTAAAATTCCTTTTGTATAATTATGGACCTGACAATGATGACATATTGCCTATATCTTACAACTTTGTAGTTAATTATGCCATAATCTGGTTTATTCTCAGATACTCCAAATATGTAAACTTGGCTTGCACAGCTTGATTGCTTCCTAGAATGGCTTATCCATTTACTTATCCAGTACCTTCTGTATGTAGACATTGGCCTAGGCATATGATAGTGAATGATACAGAAAATTGGTCAGCTTTTATGGAGTTTATATTCTAGTAAACAGAGATAGAAAATGGCAGTAACAAATAAATGAAGGGAATGATTTCAGATAGCGATACATGCTAGGAAGAAATTAAGGCCAGTGGATGTGCTAGAGGCTGACAGAGGGATGGGGACGGATTAGAATGGCTGGGACTCGGAAGGCCTCTGTGATAGTGATGAGGGGAAATTCTGAACTGAGACATAAAAGAAAAGGAGAAGCTGGACATGAAAAAATGCAGAGGCAGAACAATCCAGGCAGATCTGATAGCAAACAGAAAGCCCTTACAAATTTTTAATTTCTCATAACTCTTATAAGAATCTAGTATATGTAGGAGGTAACTGCTAAACATCAGACATATAACCAACATAACTGTGAAAAGGAGAGAGATGTAGGGTCTCAGATGGGATATGAAAAGATGAAACTCTCTTTATGGTAATACTTACCCTGTTTACCCCAAACTGGGGCAATTTGGTTTAGGCCATCTTCTGTTTGTTTTGTTTTGTTTGTGGTACTGGAATTGAATTGAGCACAGAGCTGATCTACCTCAGAACTACATCCCCGGTCCTATTTAAATTTTGTTGTTGTTTCTTATTTTTTTCCAAACAGGGTTTTTTTCTATGTTTCTGAGAGTCTTACCACATTGCTTGAAGCTGCAATCCTCCTGTCTCAGCCTCCCAACTACTGGGATTACAGGTATGCTCCACCACACCAAGCTTAGCCTACCTTCTTATATTCACCTGAGGCTCAGTGTACCACTGGGCTGGCCATTGTGTACAGATCCAAAAGAAATAAGCATGTGAATGGAGGTTTCACAGGACAAAGTATATATTTAACAGGCTTTTCTCTCGATTAAGTTACAGCTTGTGTCCCAGAGCTAATTATCTCTGGAAGAAAATATGTTTGGGGGAGGGTCCATACGATGAAGGGGAGATTTTACATCAAATGCGAAACTCTGAACTTGACATCATTGGACACTATCACATCTTTTGGGATAAGCGCCTCATGCCTTATGCTCATCTTACTCCAAAACAGTAGGTAGAAAAAGAGCACTGGATTGGGATTCAGGAGAACGGCCTCCTTTGTCTCCGCTAAGCCATTATCCAGCTAGTTGACCTTAAATAAATTACCTAGCTAGTCCTCTTCAAAATCATTTTCTCATTTGTATAATAATGAGCTTGAATTAGATTATACTTAGAGTTTCTTCTACTTCTAATGTTCTGTGACTCTATAAACTCAGCAAATGATTTCTATTTCTGATAACAGAATGCAACATTTAATAATGCCTGACTCAAGGCTAAATAGGTTAATTCAGCTGATATCACAATGCAAAAAGTTTAATATGGTTGCTTGTAGCAAGGATTTAGTGTCTGACAAAATTGCATGCACATTTTTATTAGATGTGGCTCTTGAGAAGTTTACTTAATGGCTGTGCTTCTCAGTTTTTATGTCTGTAAAATAGGGCTATTAATACATTATCAAGTTGCATGAGGATAAAATTTAAGTCTTACATACAAAGTACAAAGACTAGAGTTTTCTAAGTGTGCAATGCATTGAGACTTATACCATTACTATTAATACTATTGTTATTAGCATTCTAAAACTATATTTGCAGTTTATCTTCCTACATTTGAACAAAGTAGCCTCTGATGATAGTACTATGAGATATTAATAAAATTTGCTCACTCTTCATGGAAGAGTTACTCGTTAAGCATACATTGGTGAATCAAAGATGACTCCTAAATCACTGTGGAATTGTAGACATTGAGGGTAAAGCTTAAGGACTGGCAAGGAAGAGTCTCTGGGGGACAGGATGTCTGCACCCACTGAGGAGTCACAGCTAAGGCCAGGAAAAATGTTATACGGTCTAGAACACATTCCCACCTGGTGAGCTCCTTTGATTTCCTGGGAACTTTCTGAGGGGGCAGAGTTTAATTGTTGAATAGGTGCCAATACTGAGGAATATTAAGCAATGTAAGGGGGAAGTAAGGAAGCTTCTATAAAGTTAGAGTGAAAAATATCTTGCAACATATCCAGGGTAAAGGTCTGTTGGGCTGGACTGAGCTGTCCTGAGACACACTGACGCCCAGATCACTGTCATGCAGCCATGCAAAGGATGGTTGGTAGACAGCTCAAGGAGTAATGGCTGCCCTCTGAGGGTGGAGAGGGGACAGCGCGGCTCTCAACAGAGCTCGTACCCTGGGGTTCCACAAAGCAGCGGTCACACTGGTCTCCTGTGAAAGCATCATGTAATTTAGAAGGAACAGTCAGCTCAGCTAACTTATAGCCACACAAAGCCTACCCGCACGGTCAAGGCTGCCAAAAGAGTACTTATTACACTTACTCAGAATTTAATACTACAGGAGCTCTCAGTGCAGTTGGAAAGACCACACAGGTTCAAAAAGACCCCTAAAATATTTTTCTTTTGCTGATTAAAAAAATAAAAAAGAAGAAACAAGCAAGAAAGAGAAAGGTAAGGAAGCATTTCTCCAGCTCAAGTTCTCAATAAATCTGCTGGTTAAGTATGTGCTCGTAGGTGAAATGTGAGCACAGCGGCAGGGGGACCGCATAATAGGGTGAAGCAATAGCCGAACGCCCTCGATGGCTTTCTCTTTCCTTTGGGTTTTTCTTTAGGCAGGTTCATCCCGCAGAGGAGGCTTATAAAGTCACTCTTTGCATGTGCCTGCGCTGCCCTGGCTGACTGCCGCCATCCCTCCTGACAGTTTGTTAGAAGCCTAGTCGATCACAGTGGTAATTGGGTCTATTGATATGTTTGGAGCCTTTATGCTTTACATATTTTATTAGGTCTGTTTTGTGCCCTTACTGAAAGAACCAGATCTCTGTCCCAGGCCCCTGCAGCTCCCCATAGGCATTGCCACAGATGCTGCTCCCAGTGGGTCCATGTTCCATATGGACCACGGAAACGGGGATGAGGAGAATCAGGAATGCAGATGCTCTGAATTCTTTTACAGGGCTGAGTAGAAGGAAGAGGTCTGATTCTATCAAACCTTATACAATCCCTTTCTTCAAAGTCATTAATACGTTGAGCTCTGTTGAGATCACGGATCCTGCAGGGCTCATAAATGACACACAGATGCACCAAAATGCAAAATAAAACCAAAGAAATCTGCCTTATAATTCAATCAGCCTTTCCTTTGGAATTTTATCATTCGGTGAGTAGTTATTGATTACCTAACTTGTTCAGGCACTGGACAAACCCTGTACAAGAGAGGTGATGAAGAGACACAGGTCAAACAGCGTGTAAACAAAAAATCTATAGATTTGGGAGTGAGTACTAGGGATCGAACCTAGGGGCAGTCTTCCTCCAAGCCACACCCCCAGCACTCTTTATTTTTAAACAAGTTCTCCCTCTGTTGCTAAGGGATCTCACTGAACTGATGAGGCTGGCATTGAACCTGCCATCCTCCTAATCTCAGCCTCCCAAGTACTGTGATTACAGGTGTGTGCCATCGGGCCCAGAAGATTATGGATTGTGAGTGGGCTACGAGGGCAATGAATTGGGTCCTGTAGCAGAGGGTAACAGATGTGTGACCCACATTAGTCAGAGAGCATGGACAAGAAAGGCCATAGTGCCACACCTTTGCCAGGCTGTGGAGGGTGAGCTGGAGGAAGCGCTCTGCAGAAGGGTGGGGGTGACTGGCACAAGGACAGCCGGAAAGGCTGGCAGGGTGCAGGCCATTTGAGGAACAGAACAGTGGCCTGCCTGGAAGCTGGGGTGGCTTGGAGTGGCCACAGAGAGGGTAGCCACTGAGTCAGAGGCCACCACAGGGCACACATCAGTCAGATGTGTTTTCAGATGTTCTGTACTGGGTGGAGGATAGCTTCAGGGGAAGCCAGAGTGGACACGGGGACACCAGTTGGGGCCTAAAGCAGTAACCCAGGCAGTGAGCATGGATGGCAAAGAACATAACTAGTTTTGTTTAGAGGCTAGAGCTACCTGGTGATGGGTGGGGGTGTCTGGGAGATGAAGGAGCAGAAGAAGAGGGACCAGAGATCACTCCTGGCTATTTATTTAAGCTACTGATTATGCAAAAGTGCCATTGACTAATTTGGGAGCAATGAGACGGAGCAGGTTGGGAGAGGGTGAGCAGTAAAGTGCTTCCTGTAGACCTGTCAATTCTGAGTTGCCATGGAGAAGTCAAAAAGGCCACGGGAAATGCGAGTTTGGACTCAGAGGAGAGGTCAGCACTGGAGATGCAAATCTGTGAGTCTGTAGGCTTTGACTAGTGTCTAAAACCCTGAGCTCCACTGAGGGGGAAGACAGAAGTAGACCCAGAATTGCCCCCAGTTAGAGGTCAGGTGGAGGAAAGGTGCGGGCGGCCCAGAGGACTAAGGGGATTGGTAGGCCAAGCATCATGGCATACTTCACCTAAAGAATCATCAAGTATTATAAGTGCAAAATTCCTCAGAATGTGTGTGTGTGTGTGTGTGCGCACACACGCGTGTGTATGTGCGCACATGTGTGTATGTATGTGTGTGTGTGTGTGTGTGTGTGTGTGTGTGTGTGTTGCTGGAAATTGAACCCAGGGATGTTCTATCTCCCTCAGCCCTTTTTATTTTTGTTTTGAAACAGGGTCTCACTAGATTTCAATGAGTCTCACTAAGTTGCTGAAGGTGTCCTCGATCCTGTGACCCTCCTGTCCCAAGTACTGGGATTACAAGCATGAGCTACCACACCAGGCTCTAGAAAATATTTATAATTGAGCACATATATACAGGAATGTACACTTACTAGCATTTTTCCATAGGCAGTATTTCTCACCACCGTATGGAGTGAAGGGTTAGGTCACACATCAGGACCCTGATGGTGAAGAGCATACCTTGTGCTCACTCACAATGGCTCCACGCTGAGTTGTGGAATTACAAAGGGAACTTTGCCAAGTAGACTTTTGTCCCTTAAGGTGTCTCTGGGGTGAGTGGTCATCCCAGATCTTAAGGATGTTGGCGGAAGAATCATTTCTGCTCAGGATACCTACCCCCAGACTCAGTGTCCCTGCACCAGGACCCTGCCTCTCCTCCAGCACCCCTAATTCCAAAGGGGACAACTTGAGGCCACACATGTGGATGCTACTCTGTGCCCACAGTAAATGGCAGGACTGAAACAGGGACCCAGGTCTTGAGAAGTAGCATCCTGGCTTCCCAGTGCTACACTCTTGCTTTTCCTTGTACTGGGGAACAGGAGGGCTCTGGGGGCTTGCTCCATAGTCCCAACATGTCTCTTTGACTTTTAGATGTGTCTACAATGCTGTTCCAGGCTAAGCACTCCCTTTTTTGAGGATGCCAGGCCAGACACGCTCATTCGCTTACCAGGCAATATTACTGTGACCATGAAGTCCTTGCTTTTCCCAGTTCTCTCCTTGCCTCCCCACCCTGTAGAGAGAGAGTCCCAGTTCAAGAATGCCCTTTGCTAAATGTGGCTAGATAGTTTGATGAAAAAGAGTCAGGCCCTGCCTTCAAGTTGTTCACAAAATGTCTGGGTATCTGGTAAACCAGAAACGACAGTGAAAAGGCCAGCACTCTAAGAGTCCTGAGATCAGAAGGCTGTGAACACAGGCTCCTGATCTAACAGAGCAGGACTGAGGACAGGGCACAGAGGGTGTGTTGCTGGGCTTCATGATAGAGGGCAAGCGAACATCTGTGCGTCTAGCTCTGAGGAAGGCGCTCAGAATGGGAAAGGCAGGTGCACAAAACCAGGGCGTTGGGGAGCCCAGTCTACCTGGTGCCTGCGGGAAGCACAGGGGAAATGGGGCAGGAGACCAGCGCAGGGCACCAGTGTAAAGGGCCAGTCGGCCCTCGTCTGAGTTTTTATCTTCAAGTAATTTGAGGATTTCAGCAGGAAAAGGCTGACTGTACTTTAGAAATATACATCTAGTAACAGTGTAGGGGGGATATTGGGGCATGGGAAAACTCCAGAGGTTGACCAGGCAGGAGAATTTTGGAGGAGAGCTGGTGGGAACGGCTGAGGGTCTCAGTGTTGAAATAAGTGGAGGGTGATATAGAAACTTTTGCCAAGTGGTGACCCTCTGGGTGTCTAAAGTAAGACTGTAGAGAGCAGGGCAGAGCTTCCTGGGGAAATCTATCAAGGCATAAAAGGGAGACCTGCATAGGCCCTGCAGAGCTTCTTGGATACTGGCACAGCAAGGCTTCAGCTTGGCATTAAACTGGCTGACATGGATTGCCAAGTAGCAGAATCGCTGCTTTTTATGATGATACCATTTGCTTCTAGATACTGACCAGGGTTGGGTGCCAAACACGGCCGACTCACCTTTCTGGGATATCTTTCCTAGGCTGCCGTGCTGCAGGAACACTTTCCTGAGACAGAAGGTAGGGATAGGGAACCATTGTACACACCTGCGTCTTTATCTCACAAATGACCTGAGCTTTAGCAATGATCCAAATAAGGCACCGTGAAGCCGGCCCAGGTCATGATTCCCACAAATTTTGAACCCTGGGTGCTCGGCTACCTGGTCTAACAAAGGAAGCAAAAATCAAGCAGCGATTCTTGTTTTGAGCACTAGTTCTCAGACACAGGTAACTCTATCCACTACAGTTAAAAAAAAATCCCAGAATCTCAGCAGCTTATTCCACTGAAAGCCATTTGGCAGAGGTGAACCAGAGACGTAGGTGAAAGATTGAAGATGGGAGACAGAAGATTCAGGTTTGTAAAACCGACTAACACTTCCCTGTAGTAGCTAGCAGTCGTGTTTGATTCTTGCCATTTCGAGCATATGTTTCCTTGTTATCTTTTAATTGGTTTTCATCCTAAATTTAACACTAAATGGTTCATGATGGTAGCAACTGAGAACACCAGCCTGGTGCATGTCAATTGTGGGGTTGTGCAAGGCATGCAGACCTTCTCCGCGCCCTCCCTCTCTTCCCAGCACCCCGGCCTGCATTAAGAAGCTGGAGATTGCTCATTGTGCCCTTTCCTGCCTGTGTTGCCATGTTTATAGATGTCAGGTTCTGGCGAACAAAGGGAGAGGTATAATCTAAAATCTGAATGATACCACCGGCAGCCGAGTTTAACGGCAGGTGAATGCCAATAGACTGAAGGCTGGTATCAGCAGGCCCACGGTGTGTGAAATCCTGCAAGGACTTCAGAAATTGTTGCAAACAACTAAAAAAAAAAAAGTACAGTAATCAGATGTTTGGGAGTCAGCTGCAAAAGTCTGTTTTTGAAGATCCTTAGTGTCCATATATGAAAAAAAAAAAAAGATTAAACGAATGTTGTAAAGACCAAGAGTCATAAGGCTGGTAGCACTTGGGCCATGGCAGTTCCTCATCCTGTACCTGTTATTCCATTTCCCAAAGTAGGCTTAGAAGCACGTTAGCCCAGTGAGGTGTTCTGCAAGGGTTCTATGTTCAAATTATTTTGACCAACACTTTGTGTTATATTTCTTCCTTAGGGATTTGTAATACTTCTTAGGATTTTAAAGGCTTTTCAAAGACTTACAAGAGACCTGCTTCACTTTAATTCAGGTTGTCCCATTATGTTAGAAGCAAGAAAATCTTTGTTTGTCTCTGTTATTTTGAGTAATGCTATTTAAAGACCCTAGAACAAAAGATCTATAAACCTACGTAGAAACATTCTGAGTTTGTGTTATTATGCAGCTTCTCATAAGGTAGATATTTTCTCTTTAACCTTCTCTATTCAGCTTTGGTGCCATATCCTGTCTTTTCTCCTGAAATGTCCTTGGCTTATCCCTCATCCTAGGCACAGAGTCACCCCTGGAGTCTGACGCCCAGACCAGTGAGCCCGCGTGCCCATCACATCCTCCCAGCTGTTTCACCACCAGTCTCCCATTTGTTCCACCACCGGTCTCCCATTTGTTCAAGCATTAATTTCTTACAAATCATGTCAATGCTTTGCTTATTTTTCCCAGCCTCCTTGACATTCCTGTTAGCTTCCAGCAAAGCTTGCTCCTAACTGTTGCTTCGAGACTCAAAATCCTCCTCTGGTTTTTCCAAAGCCCATTCAGTATAGACCCACCCTCTCCCAGTAATTTCAGCGCTCCGTCATCTTGCACTTAATACCCTGTGTCATAGAGCTGAACTCTTTAATAACCTCTGTGGCCACCTTCCCGCCTCTGACCTTACTACCTCTCCCTGAGTAATCCGCTCTGTCCCTAACCACCTAGTCGGTGCCTTCCCACTCTTCAAAACACTGGCTTCCAGAAAGCCTGGCCATCTTTTCATTTCTAACTTCTATTCTCCTTCACACTCCGGTGACCCCCGCATCTCTGCCATGGAAGTTAGGACTCACTGTTTACTCTGGAGTTGGACAGACTGTGTTTAAGTTTCAACTCTTTCACTTAGAACTCTGTGACCTTGGACAAAGTAATAAATGTTTCTGTTGCCCAATTTTCTCATCTCTAAAATAAGGACTATTTCAGTACCAACCACTAAGGTTCACATAGAGATTAACAACATTGAATGTGACCTGGGTGTTAAGAAAGCCCCTCATCCCTCTGTGTTCTGAAAAAGGACTGCACCAAACTATCTTTTTCCGTGAGACACAGATAAAACTCCCAGACGACCCTTTCTCTTACCTGTGAGGAGGCTGGGCACAGACTCTCCAAATCCCATTCTTTGCCTCAAAAGCTGAATTGTCTCCACCAATTAACCAAAGAAAAATGCTTGTTAATCAGACTTCAGTCAATCCTTTCTCCTTCCTCCAGGCCCTCAATTTTTGGCCCACCCTGACCTGAGCCAGCACACAGCTGGCTTCCAGCAGAGCAGGCTGGCCTCTGAGCATCTATCCAGTCTTGACAATGCCCCATACTTCATTCTTTCTAGCTTTGTATCTCTCTGTAAACACTGATTCTTTCTGCCTAACCCTTCAGCACCTTGCAAACACATCACATGGGGGAATGCCCTCCCTACTGCAAATATTCCTCCCCTGTGTGGTGGAAGCCTTCCTCCACCACCTCTGCAGTAGTCCTTCTGAATAAAGTCTTATAACTGAGTTCAAATTCAGTTTTTATTTGATGGAATATATACAACATGAGAACAGTGTCAGGGACATAGAAAATATTTAAAATAGGAAGATGGTATTATTGTTGGTATTATTATTACATGTTTCTGCAGGTCTTGTATGCCAAGGCAGATACATTGAGGAAAGTATCTTACACCATCTTCAGAGCTCCCCACAGTCTCTAGCGCAGTCCAGACACAGGTCTTTAATAGACATATACTGACACCCAGACCTGTTGGAATCATCAGGAAATTAACACCCCAGTGTGATCATACACTTGTGAAAGGCCCCAGTTTAAAGGATATTTTATCTCTGTTCAGAAAACAAGGTAATCTAAGAAATCCTGAGACTACTGTCAGGTGCAGTTTTTAACAGGTAGTAGAAAGAACCTGGTAATCCCAGTTTTTCTCCCATCTTCTCTAGTACATAGAAGTGTTTTTAAACAAGAAGAAATGAAAAACCCATGTGAGATACAATTGTTGCTTCAAATAGTAATAAAGGGATGAGAGATGTTAGTGACTTCAAGAGAATTCCATCTCCAAGCATACCCATTACCTGCAGAGGTTAGCAGGACCTACCCTGTGTGGCTTCTCAGCAACCATGGGAGGAGGGAGTGTTTGGGAACACAAGCTGGAAGGTTGATCTTCTTTCTTCAAATATGGAGAAAGGCTATACCCTGGAAATAGAAATTACTGAGCCTTATATCTATCCCCTACATGACTTCTAAAAAGAACATGATGATCACAGGGATTTAAAATGTCTTTACTATGATTTACTTTAATGATTTGTATTTAGAATGTCCCCCAGCCTTCCCAGAAACCAGGCATCCGGGTTGGAAGTGAGACTGGGTGACCAGGGCGGAGTCCCTGGGAGTGTGGCCTTGGGGATTATCCAAGGTCCCTGCTCCCCTTATTCATTCCCAGTCTCTGTGACATGAGAGCAAAGCCTTGCCCTCTCCCTCTCTCTGCTTTCCGTAGCCATTCCCGGAGCCCCGCAGATCCAGCCTGACATGGACTGAACCTCCGGAATCTCTAAAATCTGTGAGCAACTGAATCGTCCATCCTCTAAGCGGTGCGTGGTCAGGCTTATTGGGTCACAACACTGAGAATGCCGACCAAGACAAAAGCCATGGTAGCCAGACTCCTATTCTTTGTTGAAAGGACTTTCAGGTTTTCAAATGCCTCTGGCTAAAGAAACTGCCTAATATCTATCTATCTATCTATCTATCTATCTATCTATCTATCTATCTATCTATTTGCCATATTGGGAGATCCTATTGTCCATTGGCTAAAAGCAAGGCCTTTGAAATCTGATGACTTAAGTTCCCTAAACTTCATCTTGGATGTCTAGAAAATGGACCTGATGGTACTGGCTTCATCAAGCAGGTTCAAGAATTCAGTGAGATCTGGTATAATAAAGCATTTATTTGTAGTAAAAATTCAATAGAACAGGAGTCAGCAAACTATGTCCTGCAGGCAGATCTGGCCTGCCGCTGTTTTTTATGGCCCTCAGGGTAAGAATGGTTTCTACCATTTTAAATGATTAAAAAGTAAAAATGATAAAAGGTGATGGGTAAAAATCATAAATTTTAGTATCCATAGATAACGTTTTATTAGGGCAGAGCTAGACCTACTTCTTTATATAATGTCTGCAGCTGTTTTTCCACTATACAGTCAAGTTGAGTAGCTGAAACAAAGATTGCATACATAATCCTCAAAGCCTAAAATATTTCCCTCTCTGGTCTTTTTAGAAAAAGTTTGCCAGCACCTGATTTCGATGGTAGCTCTTTCTTTGCTAGGGATGCTCTTGTCCTTTGAGGCCTCTCCCAGCACTTCCCTTCCTCAATGAAGCCTTTCCTAGTCTAGTCATCCTGATAGGATCTGGTTCTTATTTGAGTCCTTTTTAAATGGTACTTAGATTTTGTTTGTCTGTCTTATTTCCTCTGTGAGATAATACATGCTTTGAATGTAGGGATTACATATAATTCATTTGGTATATTCAGAAAGCCCACATAGTACCTTGTAAATAGACGTTCAATAACCTTGTATTTGCTCTGTTGAATTGAGTTGAGTTCTAGTTTGGGTCTTCTGACTTTTGCCTGATGTCAACAAACTTTTTGATGAAAAGAGAGTCCTGGGAGGCTGACGACAGCAGCACCGGAAGAGTCTAAAAGATCTGTACTCAAAAAGAGAAATAATGATAACAACCTTGAGATGGAGACTTAACCAGTAGTTGTGAAAATGTTTAGCAACTTACTTGTTAGGAATAGTTGACTTCTCACTGCTTCTGATGCATCCCAGGAACTTGGAAATACAATGTGTTTTCTTAACCATTTTTTTTTTTTTTTTTTGGTGGTACTGGGGTTCCTGGAAGCCCTTCTGCCTCCGGGCTACACTCCCAGACCTATTTTATACTTTTTTATTTTTAGAAACAGGGTCTCTTAAGCCAACGTGGCTGGCTTCGAACCTGCGCAATCCTCCTGGCTCCGCCCCCCAAGTGCGGAGATTACAAGCGTGCGCCACCACGCCCGGCCTTTTCTTAACCATTTTAAAGGGGTTCTATTCATTCAGCTTCCTTAGCACCATGCAATTTCCTGGCACTGGGGGCATTTTGTTAGGGCTGTGCATGCATGCTCGGAGATGGACATTCTACTGTGTGGCTTATTTGACACTGAAGAAGAATACAGACACTACCTGAATTGTCCTCCAGTAGGCTTGCTACTTCAGAAATGAAAATTAAATATAATATCTTGCAGCTGAAAGCTTTGGGAATAGATAGAATTCATGACTTAATATGTCTGAGTGGCTTATTGTCTGTATTTCTCTGTGGGTTTCTGATTCCAGATTTAGACAGGGGAAAAATACCTCCTGGGTTTTACTGATACCTAAGAGGGATATGCACTTTTTTTCTGTAAAAACAAAAGATAATCTAGTAGTCCCAGCACTCTCTTAGTACTATAAGTATTATGAATAGTTACTCAAGACAGAAAAGAGAGAGCCTTAAAGGTTGCCACTTATATACCATCTGTCCCAGGCAAGCACCATCCAACTAGTGTTACTTTTCAGGGAGAAATCTTTTATAACTAAAAAGGGTGGCTTAGAGGATCTAACCTGAATCTTAATCTACTAGTGTAACATTTTCATTTTAAGTAAAGTCCAGCATGGTCAACAGCATCTTTTCAATGCATTTTTCTTTTAATATTAATTAAAATACAAGTCCCAGAGAGATGGTTTGCTGCTCTTGCCTGTCACCTGGGAACATGGTATTGTGGCACCCTGAACAACAGGCCCGCACCATCAAGGATGCAGAGAGATCACTGCTAGGCAAATCAGTCGTGTCTTTTGCATGATGTCATGCAACAAAACCGGACATGGACGCCCATTGTCACAAACTTGTTATGAGTTCAGTATCAGCTTTTCCCTCCCTGTTTCCCCTCCTGGATTTTGGAGGCTGTGCAGCTCTTGAACTGAAGCCAGGGGTCAGTTGGGCCCATGTTCAAACTCTGCTGCCTCCTGCCACCCCTGACAGGCAGCCCTGTACCCTCAGAGACCTGGATTAAGTTCCAAAGTCTTCAGCCACATTAGTAGGGGCAAAGGGTGGAGCCCCCTCTGCAATCCTAGTCTCACCTGTGGGCCTACCTTTAGTTCGCCACCATCGTGGGACACTTCTGGTTCCTTCACTATGTAGAAACTAATCTCACGCCTCCTTTGTGGATTAAGTTTCTGTAGACCTAAAGCCTACATGTTCAGTCTTCATTGATTACCGAATGTTCTTGTTCTGTCCCTAGTCCTCAGAGATCTTTGCTCTGTTTTTGATCATTGATAATTTTGTCCTTCGTGGAGCACTTACCGAGAGCCTACTGGGTGTCAGCACTGTGTGCCTCCTATCGGTAATAAAATGGTGAACAATGGTTACTACCATGAGAAGCAAATATACCAGAGGCCAAGCTAAGGGCTTTGTATCTTACCCTCAAACAACCCCATAAGCTCTGTCATTAACCCAGTTTGCAGATAATGATCTTACCGTGTCTCAGAGCTCTGAGGTTGTCCCCATTTAGGTGGGGACAGGCCTTTTCCAGCTCTGACAGTGGCTTAGGATCTGATGCAGTCCCAGCCTCTGCCTTGGCCTTTTACTCTGAGACATGACGGGGCCTCTGAAGCCCTCTCCTGCCTTCACAGGGCCGGATGTCGATCTTCCTGACCTTGCCCATGGCCCAAGCTTAAGGGTTCCAGAGAGTCAGAGACTGTCTTCTCATATCGTTGGATCCGGGAGCCTCCTCTGCAGAGCTAGGTCTCCTCTTGCTATGAAGGCTGCTGCTGCTGCTGCTCCTTTACTCAGTAATTTATTTACTAAAAAACAAACCAATTGCATGCGCACAAGAGAACTAGATGTAAAAGGACACTATACTGCTCCTTTTTTCATTACTATAACAAAATGCCTATGGCAGAGTTTTTATTTAAAAAGAGGTATTTATTACTACTTAGCTCACAGTTCTGGAGGTTCAAGGGCATGGTGGCAGACTCTGCTTGGCTCTGATGAGGACCTCAAGGTGTGTGGATAGAAAGCTAACAGCACTAGGACGTGGGAGAGCCTGTGCTTTTATCTAACAACTGCCTCACAAGGACCAGCTCAAGAGTCTCATGAAAACAACCTTAATCTCTTCCAGAGGCGGGGCACCCAGTGACTTAATGATCTCCCAATAGGATTTACTTCCTAAAAGTCTAACTCTTAACATTTCCCCTCTGGATCAAGCCTCCAACACATGAACCTTTGGAGAACACACTCTAACCATATCCAACCATACAGAGACTATGGTGATAGAGCCTGCAATGGGCACAGTAACAAGATAGCCATCTTTACTGGTCATCATAGCTGCCAATTTTGTTCTAATATATTAATAACAGCCTGCACTTTCCTTGGCAGGGATCTGTTTGGGGTCCAAACCAATCTTATTATTTTATATTTGCAACTGTTTTAATGTCTGCCACTGTTATAAGTATTCAGAGAAGTAACATAAAATCACAACGCCATCTTGGCTGGACATAGTGATGAACTTTTATTTATGGCCTTTGAATGAGAGGGTTAATACTGTCATCTCTTAACACAGACACACTCCTTTGACCATTGTCTGAAGGACATCAGCTCTGGCGTCTGTATCTGTTCCCTCTGGGTTATCAGTATCCATCCCATTAAATGGGGCTGTGTGTGTAGTCTGTGTATATTTGGGGGTTATTGTCTTCTCTTACTTCTCCATCATGTTCCTTGTTTACAAGTAGGTAAACTCACGTGATCGAGGAGTTCTATTTTTTAGTCCAGAGTATAGAGGTTTTTTGACTCTATTTTTTATCTTTTTCCAGTCCTGATCATTAGACCCTGGGGTGCTCTACCACTGAGCTATGTCCCCAGATTTTTTGTGTGTGTATGTGTGGTATTGGAGATGGAACCCAGGGGCATTGTACCTCTGAGCTACATCCCCAGTCCCATTTTTTGGTCTTTTTATTTTTTAAATAGGGTCTCACTGAATTGTGAAGGGCCTTGCTAAATAGCTGAGGCTGTCCTCAAACCCAACTCCTCCGTTCTCTGCCTCCTGAATGCTGGGATCACAAGTGTATGCCACCACGCCTGGCCTTCCCCAGTTCTTTTTGTCTTATTTTGAGACAGGATCTCACAAGGTTACCTCTGCTGGCCTCTAATTTGTGATTCTTTTGTCCTGGCCTTCTGAGTATCTGGGATTGCGGGTGCGTACCATCACACACAGCACTGAATTGCATTCTTTACCTCTAAATTAAGATTGAATGCACAACGTTTCTTGTCTGGTAAAATCTAGGAGGTAAAATGACTGTGGCCACAGGTAGAATCTACTGCTCATGTCAGTAACCAATTAATTCTCCTGGCTGGGGAGCATTTTTAGTTACTTCTGAAATAATTCAGGCTAAGGTTGTCAGATCTCAATGAATGGTTTTCAAATTAGTGCTCTTGTATACTGGGGCTTGGAGTAGATGCTTAAAGAATGGCTTCATAAACAATGAAGTTATTTATCTTTGCCTAATGGTAATGATTCTAAAAGCCCAAAGAGTCTATTTTCCACTTATTTTCTCTTTTATATATTAGGGTTACTTGTAAGAGTTCAAAGAAGTATTCTGCCAAGAGTTAATAAAATACTGCCTTTGCCTAGGGTGGCAAGTCTTAGCATATCACCTGAAGACTGCCCGAGTCTGATAAGATGCAGATTCCCAGTTCCACTAATTTGGAAATAATGAGAAGATAAAGGAAACCGAGAACTCATTCTTCGGATGTGCTCACCCTGCTCTGATAGACCTGACAAGCGGTGACCAGCTTCTACATGGGTCGGGTTTGCCATCTCCAAGGCTGTCCATCCCACTTTTTATCAGCTACAAAGAATCACAAAAATCATTGTGCAAGGAAGCAGGTGTCTTGCTTTAGCCATCTCCCTCACTGAAGCTGATTTTAGTACTCTTCCTGTATGTGCCAAAATTAGAAGAATCTCTCCTATTCTTCTAATTACATACCTTATACCATTGTCTCCTTCCCTCTCCAGCCTCTCCCCACACATCCTAGAAAATAAGCTTTATTTATTTAGATTTATCTGAACAATTTTCTTATTGAAAGCTGAGTACTAATTTTTGGCACATAGTAGGCACTCAGTGAAAGACGGGCTCGCTCAATTCATCTCACCGTTATTTCTTGCCTTGGGTCTGAATTCCAGCCATAGAATTCGTATGATCTCGTTTCTAGGTGACATTCCTTCAGATATGTAAAGCGGGCACTGCTCAGCCTGCCTCGAAGACTCCTTGTGCCCATTCTAAGCTTCTGTTTCCTTTGGGTATGGTTCATGTGACACTGTGTCCAGGGGCCCTTTGTGCCTGGCTGCTCTCTGAGTTGTGACCGTCATTCTTTTCTCAGGCTACCCAGAGCCAACCAATTCATGGTGCATAGCTGACCAGGGTACCTTGTTCCTCCACCATCTTGGTCTCCACATGGATTCTCTTATTATGGTCTGATATCCAGCTTTAGGTTTTCCATCTTATTGTTCTCATGCTTGGCCTCTTTTTCTTGTAGCCTTTGTTTTCCCAGGGATCCAGTTCTTCCCACAATTTATAAATGGCGCTGAAACCCAGTCCAAGCCACTGAAGCCCCCCCCCAAAAAAATTGGTTTGGGTTGTAGCTCTGGTAGAACCACCTCTGCTAATGAGAACTTCATTAAGCCCGAGAGCGGCTGCTGTAAGACCAGAAGATCTAAGACCAGAGGTCAGGTCACTGAGAGGTGAAGAGCCTGGGCCACTTAGCGCATTTTACAATCAAGAAATGAGGACCAAGAGGTGAGAGAATTGTGCAGAATCCCAAATCACCACCAAGAGCTACAATCTATTTGAGCTTGTGGCTCCAGCGGCCAGAGAAGCAGCATAATTTTCAGTGAGGTAAAGCTAAGTGGTAATGGACTTTAAGTTCTGACATATAGAGTTAATTTTCAGAATAAATTGGTCAGAGCAGTATAAGGATTTCACATCCAAATTCATTTGAAAAACAGAAGTCAGATGAGTATCCAGAAGAAAATGGAGACCGTTACAACATCCCCCTTGCCAGTTGGGGCGGTAGTATTATTATTGGATAATATTTTTATTAAAACTTTTAGACCATTGGGTAGTTAAAGATATTGATAAGCTTTGCAGCAGCTCAGCAAGGCATTGAATCTCCTGCTACAGAGCTTCATACTCCCAGAGAGTCCACCTGTGTGTAACTCACGCCTGCTGTCCACGCTCACACCCGCTCTGGATATACAACATGCAGCTTCGTTTTACAGTGTGCAGCCAAGACCAGCCATGGCAATACACTGGTGTTTACCCATCTCAGGACTCTCCAGGGGTTTCTTGTCCTGCGCTCTTGTAGGTAGAAAAAAAAAAAAAAAAAGAACTGTCGAGACAGGACCATGTACAAGAGAGGTCCTGAACAGATGAGCCAGCAGGGGCACTCCGAGGCGCTGTCATAGGGAGAACGGTGCTGGAGCTGCTGGTCTGGCAAAGCTAAAGAAGCTCATGTCCAGCTCCTAGGTCAGATATAACCTTGCTCAGTAGAGGGAAGCATCATTATTTCCATTCTGTCGTAGGTAGAGCCCTGAACAGTGGCTGGGGCCAGTGCTAATGTGGGAAGTCGCCTTTCTCTGGCACCCTCTGCATCTGTCTCTATCTCTCATAGCTTACTTCCTCTCCTTGCTCTGGGCTATTC
Organism: Muscardinus avellanarius; assembly: GCF_963383645.1. Classification (NCBI taxonomy): domain Eukaryota; kingdom Metazoa; phylum Chordata; class Mammalia; order Rodentia; family Gliridae; genus Muscardinus; species Muscardinus avellanarius. The sequence continues at coordinate 109,856,065 of NC_137793.1, forward strand.
CTCTGAGAGTTTTTCTGGCTCTTTCTCCAGGAGGATCAGAAAGGGGGTAAGGAGGAAGCACTTGCTCTCAAATGGTCCAGAGATGCACACTTGGCCTCTCAGACAAGAGAGGCAGGGTGGGGAGCCTCCGTCTCACGGGAAGTGCAGAGGCTCCCTCCTGGTAGCATGCTGAGCATACGCCTCACTGACATTGTCTTCTCGTTAATGGAGATTTGAAAATAGCACACATCCTGCAGGTATCCTTCATTTCTACCAGCCTCATCTCTATTCCTTTCTTCTTCCCATCTGACTCTGTCTGTGGTGAAACAGCAGGGATAGCCCAGCACAGCCCTGCACATCCTGAGGGCTGGAGCTCTGAATCTCTAAGACAGGTATCTTTAGACAATGACAAGAAGCTATACAAAGCTGCTGCTGGGCAGGACACTGATGGAGCCAGGAACCTTTATCTTTCCCCTGTTGTTTGTGTTCCCTGGGAGGAAGGCTAAGGGGTGAACACTGGTCTTTGAATGGCCAGCAAATGACTGTTCATGGGCTGTGGATGAGGGAGGGATCACAGGTCAATGGCATCCTGCTGCAGCCATGGACACCTTCCTGGGTTGGCTAGTGTCCCGCCAGAATGCATGTCTCCCTGGGGCCTCACTCAGAATGTGAACTTACTTGGAAATAGGGTTTTTGCAAGTGTAATTAAATTCACAAAGAGGTGATCTTGGATTCCGTAGTCTCTAAACCCAAGACCTGATGTCTTTATAAGAGGAAGGAGAGGTAGATTTGGACATAGACACACAGAGAAGACCATCAAGGTGACTAGAGAGGCTGAGATGGGAGTGATAGAGTCGTGCAAGCCAAGGTTTGCTGGAAGCTCCCAGCAGTTAGGAAGAAGCAAGGAAGGCTATTCCCCCAATCCTGGGTGTGTGTGGGGGGGTGACCATCACTGCACCTCGATTTTGCATGTTTAACTCTGGAACCGGAGGGCAATACAATTTTATCCTTCTAGGCCACTTGGCTGGTTATGATTTGTTAAAGCAGCCCTAGGAAACCGAGGGGGGAAAGCAGGAAGGACAGAAATCTTGGTGACCAGCTCTGAGTTGCGTGAAAGATATTCAGCAGGTGAAGAAATAGGATTGTGAAAAGCAAATGAAAATAGGTATTGCGCCAACTTTAAATCGCCACACTCGAGGTCTCGAAATGTGGGTGCAAAACAGTGAGTGCAGAGAAGCCTGGCAATGCAGCCAAGACCGAGGGTGCTCCTCCAGCAGGCCAGGGCTGGACTCGGGGACACACACCAGGGTTTCTCCTCAACACTGAAGTGAGCAGGACGAACATTCAGCAAAGCCAGGTGCCTTCTAATACTGTATGGTTTCTGTGCTGATAGAGTTGCTTCTATTCAGGATGAGGGGGGTGGAGTGGCTCTCAAAAAGTACACAGGGGGTGGGTGTGGTGGCGCACACTTGTAATCCCAGCATTCAGGAAGTAGAGAACCAGAGGTCTCAGCTACTTAGCGAGACCCTTTGCAACTCAGTGAGACCCTGTTTCAAAAATTACAAAAGACTGCCGGGCGTGGTGTCGCATGCTTGTAATACCCACACTGGGGAGGCTGAGACAGGAGGATCGCTCAGGTTCGAAGCCAGCCTCAGCTGGCTTAAGAGACCCTGTTTCCAAATAAAATATAAAATAGGTCTGTGACTGTAGCCTGGAGGTAGAAGGCCCCTGGGTTCCACCTCCAGTACCACCAAAAAAAAAAAAAAAAAAAAAAAAAAAAAAGACTATAAAATAGGGCTGGGGTTGTACTTTGGAGATACAATACCCTTGTTTCCATCCCCAGTACTGCAAGTAAGTAAGTAAGTAAGTAAATAAATAAATAAATAAATAAATAAATAAATAAATAAATGGAAGATGGGGAGAGGGAGAAAGAAACACTGGTAGGGTGTGTGGGCTTTTGGGTGGCTGTGGTATCAACCCAGGATCCTGGCCCACCAGGTGTGTGACCTGGCCTTACTGTGAATCTTAATGGGGCTTTGTGCTATCATTTGGGGAGTTGGAGGCAACCAGAGACTAAACTGGGCTGAATGCCACTTGCTTCTTTCCATCGCTACGTGGTTTTCCACTTTCCCAAGTGAGAGGCACTGAGAGAGACCCGCACAATCCCACCTGGTGCAAACCTGGGAAATAACAGTCTACCTGTTAGAAGAGTCCGTTGTGTTGGGTTTTTTGTTTGTTTTTGTTTTTGTTTTATAATGGAACTAGAGAACATGGTGCTAGGTGAGATCAAGCAGGCTTAGGAAGTCAAGGTTTATTTATTTTCTTTCACATGTGGAAGCTAGAGAGAAAACTGACAAGAAAAAGGACTTCATGAAAATGAAGAGAGGCCAGTTGAGAAGTGGGAGGAAACCGGCGGAGGGAAGGGGGGAAGGAGGAATAAAGAAACTTGAGGAAGGAAACAGACCAAATGGTGCTCTGTTCATATCTGAAGGTCTCACCACCAACCTCGCCAGCACTAATGGAGGAGGCAGGGGCCTGGGGAGGGGTGCAGAGGGGAATCTACTGCGATGTATGCATTTATGAATGTATCACTTTGACTCACACTACAATGTATAATTACATTGCACAAATAAAATTCAAAAAATGGATAAAAGTGGAGTTAATTTTTAAAATAAAAGCGTAAGGGCTTCCTAGAGATTCTTGGATCTGATCCCCTCCCTCCTCAGATGCGCGGGCTGTGCCCACTCCCATCTCCAGGAATTCTTCAAGAGGTGCTTGTAGGGCTGAGCTCGCTTCATCTTTTGTTCGTGTACGCACAGAGTTTACAATTTAAAAGAGGTTGTGCCTGGGGTCACAGCCAAGTTCCAAAGCCTGTTTTTATTAATCCTTTCATAGATTCCGCTATCCTGCAATTTCTTTGACTCGGCTTCTCATCCCAAATGGAACATCACAATTACTGACCAAAAGGAGGCACGTGGGAAGCTCTGGTGTTGTTATTAAATTTTCTGTTCCCATGCCAAAGCTGACTAACAACTTTTGGCAAAGACCAAGCACTGCATCTACACCAAAACCTCAATTGAATGTGAATCTAATTATCCAGGAACCTCAAACAGACACTTATTTGTTTGACAACATGTCTGTAAAGAGGGGACGGTCTTAGGGAAATATAGCCTTATGTTATGGATCGATGTTTGGAAGCCATTGGGGGGTAGAAATACCATTTGATTTCTGTTTCCTACAGCTTCCAAATCTGCATAGTCATAATTGATGAGCAAAATCATCACCGGGAGGCATCTCGGGGAAAGGTTTAATTCTGTTTGGTAGGCAATGCTTCATGAGGCAGGCAGGAAATTGGAACACTGCATTTTTAGAAAAGAAAAATGTCAACAAGGGCTGGAAGAAAAGTAAGCATTTTCCGGTTAAGTATCAATTAAACAAAAATTCAATTTTCCAGGAGACACCTCTTCTGGAACATCCTGGTTAATGATGTTTTTGCTAAGGAGCTCAGTAGGTGTCTCACAACTGCTAATTATTACACTAGACCTTGTGGCACCCTTACTGCTCTTGAGGGATTGGACACAAGTCATGATTCTAACAATGGCCTTCCACTATTTCTCTACTCTTCTTGAAGAAATGCCAAAGTACTGGGTCTAAAATGGGTAGCAGCATCCATCTTGGTAAAAAAAAAAAATGTAAGGGATATATCTTAAAGAAAGAATTTGTTTTTGAACTTCATTTGGACAGAAGATTACAGCGCAATCTCCTTGGGGTGCAGATGTTTTCTGAAGGTGTTGGAGCACTGGGGACCAATGGCTTCCCACTGTTTGATCCCAGGAGACAGAGGACCTTGCTCTCAGCTAATGGGTTCTGATGGACATGAGGCTGGAATCCTGCAAAGGCTCCGAAAAAGTACTGGGTGAGACTGGGCAGAGCTGAAAAGTGGCAAAAGGCGCACATTTTATGTCTCTTTCTTATGACCACCCTTGGGGCTCAGGATCTGTGTCTGTCTGCCTCTCTCTCTCTCTCTCTCTCTCTCTCTCTCTCTCTCTCTCTCTCTCTCTCTCTCCATTGCTGTTGCTGCTGGTGGAAAGGAGCATGTGGTACCAGTCGCAGCGTGCCCATAATCTCTGCTTGCCAGGATCCAGCCTGCCATTCTCCCTCTGCACCCCGCGCCTTCACCAGCCCGGGACACCGATCGTGCCCTTTTGCCATTCCATCACACTTTGAGCCACAGCTTTCTCAGGTTTTCTGGCCACAAGAAAACCTTCTGCTGCACCAGATCTGTCTGCTCCCTTTCTTTCTTCAGTCTAAATCCTTTCATCCCAAAGTAATTAATTACCTTGGACATGAGTGACCTTTGAGATACATGTGTATGTTTTACAAAATTTGCAAAATGAACTTCTTGCAGTATTCAAATCTGCGCAACTAGGTCATCTCTGAATAATTCCCTTTGTACCTGGAAGTAGCAGAACCATTCTGGATCGGTGCCCCTCTTCTTAGAGCAACACTAGAAAATTTCAAAAGAACCCAGGGCACAATGCCTACAGTGGACTTAAACCCAGCCTATCCAGTCAGAACCTTAAGGGCAGAGGGTAGTTTGTAAGAAATGTCATAAGAAGTGATTTATTAATTAAACAAACACTGTGTCATTAAGTAAGTATCTGTTTGATGAGCTGCCAAGTGCATTAGTGTACCTTATATATTGAGCACTGGGAGAGTACTATATTGGAGAGACACCATGTGATGGTGTTGGTGATGGAAGGGGGCAGGTAAGTAGATAGACATCATGAAAATAAGGAGAGAGAGAAAGAGAGAGGTGGTAGAGAGAAAGAGAGATGAGGGAGAGAGATCTTATAGCATCCCAAGAACTGTTCAAAACTCTTTGTGGAGCCTACCGATTAATCTTCCCCACAGCCTCACTACATAAGTTCAGTTATCTCCAAGATGTATATGAGGAATCCTAGACACACGAAGGCTAAGAAACTCACCTGGATTACACACTTGAAAGTGGCAAGGTCACACATCAAACCCATGCAGTTGCTTAGAAGTTTTTAAACTACTACTTGGCTCCAGGGGCTTTGGACATGGTAAGGAGTGGAGAGTTGGGAGAGAGAGATAATATAAACTGAACATTAAGTGATGGCTTGGGGGGCAGGGAGAGAACCAGGATGAATCAGGGGTTTCTGAAAAACAACAGGAACATCTGTTGCTCCCTCTCCTGAGCTAGCACCGAGGAGAGGAGGTGCCCAGGAGAGGGTGGAGGGAATGAGGACTTCAGTTTGGGGCACCTTGGGTGTGAGGTGCCTGCCACACGTACAGGAGGATGCCTATACACATATTTTGAGTTCTGTTACTTTTGGCTGGAGATGCAGGGTCAACTGTCAGAGCCAGGGTGATTCCTTCTTTTTGCTTGATTGTTTGAAGCTTTAGTAAGAGACTAAAGAACTAACTGTTTATAAGTGCTTTCTATGTTTAATATTTTGTAATTATTTAAATCTATGACCATGACTTAGTATATTCACTCCAGTATATCTATAGATGTATACATGTAGATAGATGGTAGATAGATAGATAGATAGATAGACAGACAGACAGACAGACTGACTGACTTAGACTTACACTAGGCAAAGTAGTTCCAGTAATGAAGAAGATACAGTTCCTGACTCTGGGCATTTATTTCTCATATAGAGAGAAGTAAGTGGTCAGTTACGTTCTGTCTTCTTTTCCCTAATTATTCATCTATTATGCTCTATCTGGGTCTCAGGGACTGTGTCTCCAAGGCAGGTCTAGGAGTTCAGTTGAAGTCCGGAGTGACCTCAACCTCTCTGTCTAAAGACACGACTAAACATCCCGAGAGGCTGGATAAGCTTGTGTTCATGGGAGGAGATGTGAACCCCAGTACCGCCGCCATCTGCATTGCATGTTAGACTGGGCAGGTCCTGGCTTGCAGTGTTGGTGGCCTTCAGAGAGCAACTTGCCCATGTTGAACCTTCTCTCCTGAGGATCCTGTGCTCTCACCAAAAGCTGCGATCTGATTACTTGCATTTGATTTCTTCGCTGCCTAATGAACTGCCTCTCTAGTTCTAGCTGTGATGTCATTAGCATCTCATTGCCTGGGGCACCAGCTCAGGAGAGAGATTCCTAAGCAGCCCCAGAATCCTGCAGGAATTGTACCAATTTACTTCCTAACAACTAAGTCGCCATCGTGACCTGTCAATTCCCACCAGCCGAGCCTGAGAAGGGGCTGGTGGTCACTTTTATCATCCTGGTGTGCCCCCGCTTCGAGGTGGGTCAATACACACACGCCGAGGGCCACGGGCATGCACTCTGAGATTCTGAGCATTAAGAATGCCAATATCCTCATACCGTGATATTCCATTGGGGGAATTCATCCACTGTGTGCTGTAGGATACAGATTTAGCCTAAAGCAAATGGCATTTATTTATAGCAAACTGTATTTGCAAAATGCTTTGCAGTTTTAGGGTTGTTAACTACATTTCAGGTTAGATATTCCTCTACTTGTGAGAAAACTAAGTGTCACAGCTGCATTCCCGAGCCTCCCCTGAGAGCAGCCGGGGTGAATTCTGCAAATGGGGTGGAAGGAGGGCACACTGGGGTGTTCTTTATCAGAGAGCATCTTTGCCAATTAGAATCTTTTGAGGCTTTAATCACAGCTCATGTTGTAAAAGTTCAGAGACTTTGTGCTTATTGAAATAGAATATTCCTTTCGCTCAGAGAGAGCATAACGTCTCCAATTCCTACAGCATTTCTGCCTAGGATTTTGAGGGTGGAGGAGAGAAGAAGTACCCAGGACTGTAATAGGAGTGGGCTAGGAGAGGTGAGAGCCATCGAACCCTAGGGAAATAAGGTGGCCCTTGCTCTCTGCATCTCTCTGCTCGCAAACCTCTTTACCACCCACTCCAGGACAAAAAGAGAGGAAAGGAAGTGTTAAAGACCAAGAGCCTCCCATTCTTTCACTTGCGACAGACCTGAGGGTGATAGAAGCTCTCTTGGGGCTAAGGGAGATTTATCTGGGCCTTCACCACCGGACTCCATCATTGTAAGTAGTATTTCCCCACTGTATCTTTAACAGCACATGGAAAATGCATTTTCTCTTTGAAAAATCTCTCTCACACATACTTCTCCATTCTCTGCCCAAACCTGACTAGATGGCTCTGGGAGCTCTCTGCTCTTTGCTTCTGTATAAACGTAGCTGCTCTCTCGACAGCTCCATCCCTGTGACGAGGCCAGAGCGTCCCTTGGCCTTGGCTTCCAGCAAGATGGGCCTGAATATTTTCAGGAGCTGGGAAACGAGATTCTGAATTAAAAGGAGATTTTGGTGGCTTCTCATCGTCTTTCCTACATGCCCCCCCCACCTTTCTGCTCCCTAATCTTGCCACGTATCTAGGGCTGAGGGTCTTGACGAGGATTCGCTGCATCTTGGCTTTAATTGGGACAGCCAGAAGACAGCAGCGAGAGGAGCATCCCCTCATGTTTGCAGCAATTAGAAGCCTTGGTGAGGGAGAGTTGAAGACTGTGGACCCTTCCGCAGCAGACCATGGTTTGCAGTGCCCCCTAGCGGTACCACGTGCCCATTGCAACGGTGCCTCAGATGTGGGCGGGAGGGTTACTAAAGATGATGGAAAAGTGGAAAAGGAATTTGGTGACATATTACTTCTCCGTTTAACATACGTTTATTCTATGTTAAGAAGCTTAAGGGGGATTTTTATTTTCCCTTGTGCGGTTTATTTTTCTCTCAATTATTCTGCCATTACCCTCTGTCTCTCATTATATTTTTCTCCCTAGAATAAGTGGTATGTAATTGTGTTACTCCTTAATTTTTTATTATCCGATTGAGAAAAAAATTGTACCTCCACAAAATTATTAAAATAGCTATGTGTTACTTTTTCTTTTCTTTCTTTCTTTTCTTTTCTTTTTCTTTTTTTTTTTTAACATAGCTAAGTCATTTGGGATTCTATACCGCCATCTAGTGGTCATTTCTTGGAAAGTCTCCTCCCAGTCTTTGTTGAAGAGATTCTCCACCAAGAAGCACTGGGGTGGGTGGAGGTGGGGAGGAAGAGCCTTCAGTTGTAAGGTGCCTAGAAGCCAACCCCACCAGACCCTCAGGCCTCTGGCAAGACTTCTATGCGTCTATACTGATTTTTAAAATACATTCACTTTTCCACTGAATAAAGGATGATTTGTCCAGAAACCAGATTAAAGGTTCAAAGACTACCTTCAATTCTCCCATCTAGTCCATAAAACAGGCTGAAGGAGACTGGAAGCTTGGCCAGAGACTGGATGAGGAAAGCTTCAGGCCAGATGGTGACCAGGGTACAAGCACTCCCAGCCACGGCCTCCATGTCCACAGCGTTGTGCCCGTGATGTGTTGACTGTGGGAAAATGGTTGGCACTAAGCGCGTTATGTGAAGTAAACTCAGCCAATCTCAGGAGGTCTAGAGTTCTATGTTTTCTTTCATGTTGTGGAAGCTACAGAGAATATGGAAAGTAGAGGAACTTCGTGCTGATAAGAAGTGAGGTCAGTAGAATCCCGGAAGAATTTGGGGAAGGGAGGAGAAAAAGGAGGCTATAGGAAAAAATAGACCAAATCATATCATCTCCATATTGAAGGTGTCTCTAACAACCTTACTACCAGGCATGGGAAGGGAGCAGGGTAGGGAGATGGGATTCGAAAAATTGTATCACTCTGAATCTCACTGTGATGTGTAATTATATTGCACCATTAGAATTCTAAAAAAAAAAAAAAAAAGATGTACCTGTGGGTGAAGTGACTTTGGGGCTACTTTGTGTGGGCTCCTGGGCCTCCCGTTTGATGCTGTTATCCTTGATTTTGGTGTTTGCAGGCAGCTCCATAGCTCTCTTATAGTCCCGAGAGGACTTGGGGATGCAGAGAACTCAACTTTGAGTCTCTTATTAAAACATGCAAGAATCAAATAAAGTATATCCCATACTTATAGTCACTGCATGGGCTTTTGGCTTCACACACAGTAGGAGTCCCAAGTCAGTGGAGCTGCTGGGCAAAAATGCCTCATCCCCAGTGCTGGGAAAGCGCAGCATTGAAATACTTAACAGTATTTCCAAATGGGCTCATATCCCAGGGAGAATAGCAGGAGCTCCCTGGACCCCTTAGGAGAAGACTCCTTTAAAACGTTGATGAGTCGTATATCACGACCACCTTCTGGAACCACTCTGCAAATCTCCCCAACCAGTTCACTCAAGGCTCTGGCCCATCAAGTACTGCACCCTCCATGAGGCCGTGAAGCCTGGAATAAATGTTCTATGCATGCCCATTGTTTCTGAAAGCACAGTGGCCTCAGATTGTTTCCTGTTTGTGACAGCAACTGTGCAGAAAAGAGTCAGAATTCTCTTAAGGAACCCTGAGGTTTATGTCAGCAGACTTCTTTAGCATTAGTAAGCTCAATGGAGAATCATGTGGACTAGGGAGAGGATGATCAAGCAGCGCTTTCTTGTGTGAAGAACAAACCATTATTCTCTGAGAAGCATTTCCCATGTTTGTCCCCCAAAATAGATCAAAAGCTTCTCTGCCTTTTACTCATCAAACGAGAGTGCAAATCTTTTTGGAAAAGTCAAAATGTCCTCCCCATCCTCAATACATGGATTAATTATGAAGCCGAGACATCTTGCTCCTCCTCTAAAACCCAACACCTTTGGAATCAGATAAAAGTGGGTTCAAATCCCAGCTTGCATAGCATGCTAGCTGTATGCCTTATGGCTTATGTTGGTCAGCTTCCTGTTTGGGGACAAAATACTTGAAAAAATTAAAGGAGAAAAGATTTATTTGGATTCACAGATTCAGAGTTTTGGGTCCATAGTTGCTTGGCCACCAACACCATGGGCCTATGGTGAGGTTGAACGTCATGGCAGAAGAAGGTATTGCAGAGGATAGCTGCTCAGCTCATGATAGTTGACATCCAGAGAGAGAGAGAGAGAGAGGGAGAGAGAGAGAGAGAGAGAGAGAGAGAGAGAGAGAGAGAGAATGAGAGAAAGGAAAAGAGGGAGAGATGAAAGGAGAGAGAGAGGAAGGGGAGGTAGAAGGGCAGGAGGAAGGGGATGGGGATAAGTTGTAGTACCCAAGGGCCCACCCTAAGGACCTACTTCTTTTAACTAGGTCCCGCTTCCTGCCATTTCCACCACCTCCCAATATCCCATTGAGTTAGGGATCCCTCTATTAACTAATCTACTGATTAGGTCAGAGCTCTCACTTCCAATCACTTCCCCAAAGCCCCGTCTCTACTGCACTGGGGACCAAACCTTCAGCACATGAGCCTTAGGGAACATTCTAGATTCAAATTGTAATGAGGTTACTGGTCTCACTTTCCTTGTCTATCAAACGGGTTGAATGGTTGAACTCCATATGCGTCGTGGTTAAAAGAGCTCTTGAGCCCGTCTCTATGAGAGTGCAGGTTCCATAAATCTTAGCTGTGGCTACAATTAAAACTATTCTGATGAGGATCTGATATGTGTTTGTTACCAGGATGTGGGCTTTAAAAACCTTTTGTCATTCATCCGTTCTAAACTACTAGAGGTAGGTCCATTAATTTCTCTACTTGATATATGAAGAAAGCAACTTACATAGTGATTGTTGTCGTTACTGTTCGTACTCTTGGTGATGGTCTCAGCGTGCATCCCGCAGAGGCATCTCTCTGAGAGGACCAGTGGAGCTGATGATTCCTGGAAAAGAAACAGCCCCTCTCACACTTGAAAGGGTCACTTCTAACCCCATGTGTCACCTGGGGAGCGTGTGCCCTGAATTAAATGGGACAACAGAACCCCACTCTTCCCTTCTCAGTGGCACCTTGTACCCTCTCTAGGATTATACCCCACACTTGGGCCACACAGCCATGACATTCTTGGCTATCTTACCTCCCTCACTGTTTTTTTTCTTCTCATTTTGTATCTTCCAGGCAACTCCCCATCTGATGAGTCGGAGGAGCGGGAAAGGGACCCCAAGGTGCTGACATTCCCAGAATACATCACTAGCCTGTCAGACTCTGGCACCAAGCGGATGGCAGCTGGAGTCCGCATGGAGTGCCAGAGCAAGGGACGGTGTCCCTCAGCTTGTCCGTTGTGTCATGTGACATCAAGCCCTGACACCCCTGCTGAGCCTGTCCTGCTGGAGGTGACAAGAGCCTCCCCCATCTATGAACTGGTGACCAACAACCAGACCCAGAGGGTAAGAGGCTTGGAACTCTTGGCTTGTAAGGCATCAACTACACAGGGCTTTCCAGGTGGCCCGAGGAAGTGACAGGGTACTGTGGAGCTCCGTGCTAGAGTTTTTTGTTGAGCTCATCCAGGTACCTAATTTGCTTAGATTTGCATGTTTGCATATTAAATCAAAGCGATGCATCCACAATACTCATGGTAAAATGATTCAGAAGTCACATCTGAGCTCCTGTGGAGTCTCTCAGCTAAAGGGAGGAAGTAGGTAGATAGTGAGGCGTGATGATTAGCAATCGCCGAAGTCACTGATTGGAGAGTCCTTGAGCCTCCTGGGGGCCATCTTGGGGAGCTCAGTCCCGCCCATGTTGGCATGGGAGGTGGGCTGGCTCCCCTAATTGATTTCCAAGCCTGAGACCACCTGTGGCTGGACTAGAAGGAACTTCTCAAGCAGATCCCAGAGGAAAGATCTGGCAACCTCAGGCTCAAGGGGCTGGTTTCCCGTCCATCACTCTGGCTCTAAGAATAAGACACCACTCTGTGCAGATCTTTCTGCCTTTTTTCATGCTGCTAGGTCATGACAGCCACCCCTCCTTTGCCTCTGCCACTCCCTGTCACGCAATGCATGGATCTAAAAGGACAAAGGAGAAAGGGACTGAGGTGGTCTTAGCTCATTTCCTAGTCCTCAGACTTCCTCAGGGACATTCAGGTCAGAGTGGGTCAAGACACACACACGCACACGCACATGCACACATGCACACACACACACACACACACACACACACACACACCCCAAAACAACAATACAACAATGAGAAACTAAAGGCAAGGAAACTCTGGGTGGGGGAAGTGGCTTCTGAGACTACACACAGGCAGTTTAGGGAATAAAACCCGCAGGAGCTGCAGCAGTGGGCTGAGTACCTGGTGGAGAGGTGTGCCCATCCAGGTGGGGTGATAATTGCTTTCTTTTTCCTCTTTGAAGGGACACCTGGTGTCTCACAGTTTGTTTCATAGGTGTTGCTCAGACCAACAGGAGGGATTTTTGTGCATGTGTTTCTCCTGCCTCTCCCACAGATATTTCACCTAGTGTTTGAAAATACACGTTTTCACAGGAACCAAAAAAGAAAAATGAATTGTTCCTGTAGCCTACAAATTCCTCTTGAATCTGATAGAAGTGGCTATAGGAGGAGAGGAGAGAGAAAAGAGATCACTGGAAGTGCCTTGAAAGGAAGAAAGTTGGAGGGTCTGGGGTCTCCATGGAGACCCGAAGCTGCAGGGGCTTAAGTCAGTGCCAGCCCTCTCCTTACCCGCCCTAGTTTGTCTTCTCCATGACTGCTGGGGTTTCTACCTGCCTGGTAACAGTGGGGTCAGAGAACTCACCAGAACAATTCAAAGAATCAGGCAGAGAAGAGCTTGGCAACAGAGGTGGGGTACAGCCTTACTTTATGGGGAAGTGGGGGGATCACACGCAAGATGAAGATGCTGGACAGAGTTTGTCCTCAATAACCCTCTTTCTGTATCCCCTGCTTGCCAAATGACAGCCCCTCTCTTTCTCCTTGTACCCATCTTCAGACAGAGAAAGAAAGTGAGAGAAAGAGAGAGGGCTTTGACTTCTAGACACATAGGCCAGAGGGTCCTAGCTAGAGTTCAGTCACTATCATGCACTCCTTCTCTTCTTTCTTCCCTAGACATAATCTGTCTTTGCCATTCTCTCTGTTCCTCTGTTTTCCCTTCTACTTTTGTTCTTCCATAGAGTGGAGACAAGGAGTGCAGGGGTGTGAGAGCTAAGATGAATGCTAGCTAAGTCATGACATTAGTAACTCTGCGTTTTTTTTCTGTCTACATCTCTGTTACCTATATCTTTGGGGTTACTTTATAGCCTCTTTGGTCGGATTGTCTCCCATCTGGTGGATTAGAAATCTCTGTCTCCATATTTCTGTCTAATCTATTATTCTGAAGAAACAAATCGGTCAAACCATTTAACCAACTCAAGGAAACCGAGCTCAGCATCTTGCACCCCAAACCCTCACCTGTTGTGCTTCCATCTCAGCGAATGCCACTTTCTTCCTTTACTTGACCAAACTGGAGAGTAGGAATGGATGCTGCCTAGATTTTCCTTGTTATTCCTAATGTCTATTCCATTACCAAGAACAACAACTATCTCTAGAATCATCTTCTTTTTATAATATTCTTCTCACTGCCTTACTATCCGTCAAATACCAGACTACCACATTATTACAGTAGCCCTTGTACTTGTCTCCCTATTAGACTACCCAGAGTTATCATCTAGCATGGATTTCTGATCATATTTGTCTCAGTCAACATTCCCACTAATATAATGCACAACAACTGACCACACAACTTAGAAGAAGGAAAGTTTATTTGCTCACAGTGTTTGAAGATCTCAGGTTCGGTCCATGTGAGGCCAGGTCTTCAGGGCTCAGAACATGGCAGTGGGAAGCAGAGAGAGGGAAAGAGCAAGGCTCTGCTCTCACATCATGGAGGCTGGAAGCCAGAGAGCCATCAAGGAAGGGGATTGAAGACAAGCACAGTTCCTAAGGCCACACCCACGGGACCCACCTTCTCCCACCTGCCTAGATAACTCCTCAGTAAATCCATCACAATATATTTACACATTGTTGAGATTATTCATGACTTTATTATGTAAGTTCTAACATTTATACATGATCTCTTCAGGGGGCATTCTGTATCTAACCATCACAATACTGCATCAAAGTGATTTAATGGCTCTGCAGATTGAATACAATCTAGAGCCCTGGTGCATCATTACAAGGCTATTCAGGAGCCAATTTTTCTTCACTCCCGTGATTAGATTACTGTTACAACTCTGTCGCTTATACTCTATACTCCAAAATTTAACTCCGTGTCCCTCCTCAAACACAAGGCATTTTTCCTTAGGTATCTGGATCTTCATATTTCCAACTCTCTGTCTCAAGAATATCTGCTCCCACAGTCCTACTACTGGTGAAGTCCTACTATTACATCAAGTGATAAGTTGATGCTCTAGCATCAACACCTATCAAGAGTGATTCCTTTCTCCTTTAATTTAGGCATTTACCCATGTAACTTTATTGTATGTGTGAAAACATCTTTTAATGTTACCTATTACAATTGTTTACTTGGTTCTTACCTATTTGGACAATGAGGAATTTTTTTTTTCTACAGAATTCCTAGAATTATGATTGGTGGTGAGTTGATGAATTGAAATGAGTGAATTGGCAGGTAAAAAAATGAGTAAATTAATGTATAGATGAATTTGATTTGAAAGTTCAGCTGCTCTCCTTAGAAAAAAATAATGGTAAATATTGGAAAATTATTTTTTTTCTTTTTTGGACTTGGGACTAAGTCTTATAACAAATGTAGATTTCTCTTGGCAATGCATAGTACATTGCAGCTAAGAAAAATGAAATTTCCTTTTTTATTTATTTTCTGAAGGACTCCTTCTTGATTCCTCTCTTCTACCCTCTTCCAACCTTCTGTGGTTAACTGTAGCCCGGGGTTCAAAGAGAAGAAGCTCTCATGGGGTAATATTAATCAAATATAGAAATTTAAAGCTTTTGAATAAGTGGCATTTGAAATCTTGGTCATCATATGTGTTTCTCCATACACCTTTGGATTGAAAATCTAACCATGTTGCTTCACTGTTAAGACTCTTTAATGACTTAGATTGCTCTTCAAATGTGAGGCTCTCCTTCCCTTGGTCCTCTTGCTCCTCCATGGTGTTGTCCTGGCTTCTCATTGCTGAGCATCACTTGGGCCCCTACTCTGTGTCTTTACAGATAGACTCATCTTCTGATCTTTGCAGCTGACTTTAGAAGTCCAGTTGCATCCAGTACCAAGTCTTTTTTTTTTTTTTTTTTTTTGTGATACTGGAGGTGGAAACCAGGGTCTTTCTACCTCTGGGCTATACTCCTAGACCTATTTTCTATTTTATTTGGAAACAGGGTCTCACTAAGTTGTGTGCCTCACTGAGTAGCTGAGGCTGGCTTCGAACCTGTGTGATCCTCATGTCTTAGCCTCCCAAGCGCGAGGATTACAAGCGTGCGCCACCACGCCCGGCCCAAGTCTTCTTAATATTGTTTATTTTACCTGTAAAGCCATCCTAAATTTTTTGACCACATAACTTTTGATCTTCTTTCAGAGCCCTGTTGGTAGAGGTCTTCCCAAGCTCCTTAGTGACATCATCCACTTCCTTCCCTTCCTCTACCATACACAAGTATAGCACCTCCCTTTTTCCTTTGGGGCCCTTACAGTTGTGGTCATTGGCATATTCATAGGACTGTAGTTTTCTTGTTTATCGTCTGGCTGTTAGACTTATGAAGACAGGGGCCATATGTGTCTTGTATGTCATCACATCCTTAATACTTAGTAGCAGCAAAATGGCCCCTTGTAGGTGCTTAGCAAATAATTATTAATTGAGGTCTCTATCTAGCAGCAGATACAATTTCTTTTTTATTCTACTGATCTCAAAGAAAGTCTAGTTTTCTAGTTTTAAACCACACACCCTTTAATTCTGATTTGGTTTAGTCAGACAGGACAAAAAGTAAGAACTTGGCTGATGTACATGACGTTAATTAAGAGTACTTTATGGGAGAAGCCTGAAATGTCCGGTGAATCATGTTGAATTCAAGGCCTGACACTGTCCAGTCATTAGTTGGTGACTCTGAGCAAGTTACCTAACTTCTGTGCCCAGCAGAGCCCTCCACTACAAATTATGACCATGTATCAAAGTGTTGGCCTCTAAAAGGGACTCGTGATTTATAAATTTCTGCCCAAGTGATGGCTGGAATCAAGAACAGGTTCCTCTTTTCTGGAAGCTCCAAACTATTCTAACCTATGATAGTCTATGGTAAGTTCAGAAGAACAAGACATTGATGCTGGCTTTGGGTTCAGATATTTTAGATATTTGCAGTATTATCTCTTTCTTTTTCCTTCCTTCCCTCCTTCCTTTCTTTTGTTCTTCCTCTTCTCTTCTTTTCATTTTGAATTTTGTGCTAAACTTTTCAAGAACAGCAAGGTTTCCTTTCTCTTTTTTACCAGTTAGGTATGGGCATAGTGATCGTGGAAAAGGGAGAGATGAATACTAAGAAATGGCCAATGCTGCAAATATAGTTGACCTGGAGTAAAAGCTCAGATCTTGGCTGGCTTGGAGAAGACCCTCCAGCCTGACCTGGGGTTGAGGAGGCAGGGCCCCACCAAGGGGACAGTACCCTAGCAGAATCTACTCTTTCACAAGAGAATTGCCTCGATCACAAGTTGTGATCTAAAGGATCTAATTTTATCTCTTTGTCCTTTTGCTAAATAGTAGACACCTCCATGAAGCCACTGCATGTAAAGAATTGTGCTGGGCTCTGTGGCCTTTAGAGGGTTTCACATAAGACTCAACCCTGTCATTCAAAGACAATAATAATTGCTGGCATTTATTGATGACTAATGTGTACCAGGTACTGTGTATATTATTTCACTTGGCATGTATTATTCCATTTAATTTTCACACTCCTCTATTAAGAAAGTGTTATTTTTGTCTCAGTTTATCACTGAGCAAGCTGAGCTTATGTAATGTGCCCAAGGTCACAGGGCAGTGTTTGGCAAAGCTGGAGTTCTCCTCCAGGGCAGACTGACCTAGAGCTCAGTTCTTAGCTTTTGTACCACATGACCTCTCCTATTCATAGTCTACTAAGAAAGAGATGCCTAGTGCCTAATTGAAGCCCAAGGCAGGAGTGCATAAATGCCGCAAGTGGGTTGCAAGGTCTGTTGAAGGAATGCAAAGGAAATTCTGGGGCAGGAGGAAGAGGGCAGAGAAGGAGCCTAAAGAGGCATTAGAGATGGGCAAAGTGGCTCTGGGCAGAGTTAAGAGTGGTAAAGGCACGCCACTCAGAGGTGTGTGGTGAACAGTTCGTGCTGTTCCTGGAACAAGTGCTGGGAGCCATGGAGTGCCACATGAGGGATGTGGAGGGGGAAGTATGACTTGCTTCCCAGGTGACATCTCTGAGCCACCGGGATGAACTATTATGCTCAATACGGAGGGATACCCCAGAGGCCCCATAGGGCTCAGCCTTCCCAGGAACCATCTCATGGCAACAAAAACATGGTGAAGCAATAATTTAATTTAATCTGGAAATAACTTAGCCCTGATGCGCTGTGTCTTGGTTCAGATGGCTCAACCCTGGCTTCCCAACGCTCACTCTTTGTTCTCTGTGCAGCTCTTGCAGGAAGCCACCATGAGCTCTCTCTGGTGCTCAGGGACTGGAGACGTCATCGAGGACTGGTGTCGGTGTGACTCCACTGCTTTTGGAGCCGATGGACTACCCACCTGTGCGCCTCTTCCACAGCCTGTGTACGGTTCCCTTTCTCTGCCTCTCTCTTGCATGAATGACGCAGCATCAACAGTATTGAGTGTTTACTCCTTGTAAGACAACAGGCTGGGTACTGGGGATCAGAAAGAACATGGCACAGTATCTGTCTTCAGGGAGCTTTCAGTCTACAAGGAGAGGCTGGCACACAAATCGAAAGAGTGTGGCCTGTGTTGTAGACATGTTTAAAGAAAGCATGAAGAGGAGCTGGTTATGTCTGAATTGGGGCCAGAGTGAAGGCTTCATGGACGAGGTGGATGAGACGGCATGGTTAGAAGACAGTAGGGTAGGAGTGTTGTTGAAAAGAGGAAGTTAGAGATCTCCAGTGAGATCTGCACTAGACTAACAACATTGCCATTTATCAAGCACTTACCTGGTGCCAGACACTATTTGGGACAATTAGGTATTGCTGTCACTCCCCTTTAATAAGCAGGGAAATGGGCTCAAATGAATTAAATAATGTACAAGGTGTTAAAGCAGGAAGCGGGGCCATGATGAAGAAACCATGTCCTCAACCATTATAATATGGAGAAGATAAAATTGTGAAATAATTTAGTGTAGCGCCAACAGGGCATAGTAAGTAATTGACTGTGGAGATGAAGAGGAAGGAGAAGCACAGATTAAACTTAAGGCTTATGACCTGGCTGGGAAGAAGAATAGACTTCAGTGGAGAAAGGAGGCATCAGGATGTTCAGGCTTGAGGAAGGGACTGATTCCATTTGGGCTTGGCAAGGAGCCCTGGTGGGGTCATTCTGTAGATGTTCATCAGGCGGAGAAAAATATGGAGCTTTGTGAAAAAGCTAGCACTAGAGATAAGATTCCCATCAGTCCCAAAGAAATAGAACCACAGCTCAAAGAAAGGATGCTCTGGAACAAGTATTAGCTAGGAAGAGCAGAGGACTGGAGATGAACATTAGGGGGTGTTAAAATTTGAGGGTTGAGCCGGGCGTGGTGGCGCACGCTTGTAATCCCCGCGCTTGGGTGGCGGAGACAGGAGGATCGTGCAGGTTCGAAGCCAGCCACGCTGGCGTAAGAGACCCTGTTTCAAAAAAATATAAAATAGGTCTGGGAGTGTAGCCCGGAGGTAGAAGGGCTTCCAGGAACCCCAGTACCACCAAAAAAAAAAAAAAAAAATTTGAGGGTTGAAGAGGATAAAAGGATGCAAAGGTCCCTGGGAATAAAGTTCTCCATATCCTTCCCCTCAAAGAAGGCTAATTGAATTGGCCAGACAGAAGGGCCAGAGCTCAAGGCAGGAACCCAGCTTAGCCACTAATATGGCCCCTGCCATGGAAATTAAGCCACAGAAATACTGAATCTGCCCCACCAAAGGGTGCTAGGGGGACAGTCCAGTGCATCATCACCTCTAGAAGTTGGTAAGGCAAAGAAAGCCCAAAACAAGAGCAGGGCCTGAGATCAGTGGAGGGCTGAGTAAGCAGGAGCTGCCGGCAAAACTAGCAAGTAGAGGCTGCCTTTGGCCTGTTTCATGGCATGAAAGGCTAGAACTGAGCAAGGAGGAAATGGAGAGAGAGCATCATTACAAGCCAGTATCTTCCCACCTAAGGCCTTCCTTTTCCTACAGAGGTGGTGTTTGATATGCTAAGCATATTCTTGCTCTTTATATTCATAACTTAGATCTCTGGAATAGAAAGAGAACCAAGTTCATAATTA
This sequence comes from Muscardinus avellanarius, assembly GCF_963383645.1. Lineage (NCBI taxonomy): Eukaryota > Metazoa > Chordata > Mammalia > Rodentia > Gliridae > Muscardinus > Muscardinus avellanarius. Next base: position 109,875,285 of record NC_137793.1, read on the forward strand.
ATAGAAGTCTTTTCATGTAGTAATCAGGGAGCCACTACAATATGACGGCTGTTAGACTGGTTGATCAGGTAAAAAAAAAAAAAAAAAGCTTCCTTGGAAATATAACACTGAAGCCACCAAACAGATATCAGATGGATACAAGGTATAGTCACCATGACCCAGGACTGATTTTATTTCTAAACTTGCATTTACTAGATGTAATAGCCAAGGGTCAAGTTGGACTAAAATAGCATAAACAGGAAATGTCTATTAAGGACTTCACTTTTCTTGTCAACTTTAATCACTTCTTCCAGCAACAGACCCTTTTTCTCACATTTTAATTGGTAGTTGGAAATGGAAATGTACTCCAATTTTACATGAGTCTGCGTAAATCATACATGCTTCTGTTTCTTGGTAGGGCCTGTCCTCATTCATATTTTCACAGAATTCAAGTTCTCAGAAGGCTTAGTTACTTACTTAAGCTTCCTAATTCTTTTTTTTTTCAAAATAGCATTCTGCATATGACTCTCATTAATGAATTTGTCAATATCCGCACTGTTCTGGGTCTATTCCATCCTAATGTCATATGCAAAGTATGCACTCCTTCATAGTAGCCACTAGCAGAAGAACATGTGTTTTTTATTATCTTCCCACTACTTGGACTCCTTGCCCTTGCTCCCACAGTGTCCCGTGATTTCTTGTTGAAGATTTCAGTCACATGTATAAGTGTATAATTCTATTATCTGCTAAGTTCTATGAAAGAAGAGATTGGAGGGAGCTTGTACACCACCACATTCCTAGCATCAAGCACAGTCTTTTAAATAATAGGTAAATAAATAGGTATATTTGTTGAGTTGAAGTCGAACATGGTAGATGGTTCGGAGTGATCCACTCACAGCATCTTGCCCATTGATCATAGAGACCAAGGAGAGGCACCTGAACATGATTTGAGAGTAGGAGGCCCAAGTTGCAGATGGTTGTAAGACACGGGAACCAAGGACAGGGGCGAATAATAGGCATCCTTACAAGGGAGGGAGGCTGGAGTGAGCATCAACTGGGAAAATTCTCAAAATACAGTGGTCTAGGAAGAAATGGGGATTTGGAAGCAAAAGGGAAACCTGAGCCTTGTAAAAAGAAGTCGGAACAAGGCAGAGAATTGAAACCACTTGGATAATTATGAGATCCACACCAGTGGATGTCAGTACTGATCAGGGAGTCTCTAAAAGGCATGGTTAGGAGGTGGCAAAGCGAGACAGTGATCGAAGTGGGCAACTCATAGAGAGCAAGGAGATTTTGTAATGGGAAAATCAAGTAGAAACTAGAATTAGAAACCAGCATATCCACAGAAACCCAAGAGCAAACATAGAAACTGAAATCAGTACCTTAGCAGGCAGGCATAGGACATTGCCCAAGGAGAAATTGCTGTGTTACCAACTTTCTCCTGCCTTGTAGCCTCCTATGTGTGTTACTTCCAAACTGAGCTTGAGAAAAAAGATTTGTTGGTATGCACAGCAAGAGGGAAAGTAGGGGTGGGCAGGACAGAGCCCTTGCATGGCCCTAGCAATGCAAGGTTCACTGGAGTTCGATCTTAGTGGGATGTTAGATGGGCCTGACACATGTATTCTCCTAAGAGCTCTCAAGAGTAAGTCTAAAAATTATATTTTCAAGCCATATAAAGGAGTGCTCCACAAAAAGCCCTATCCTTGAAACATGCAACATGCATCCATTCATTTATCTTGACTCATCCTCTACTTAGTTATTTACAAATATTTATTGAGTTCTTAACCTGTAACAGGCACTGAGATGAATAAATCAAAGATATCAAGGATCATGAAGAACCTGCGTACCTAGTAAGAGACAAACTCTCAATGAGATCATTTTAGCAGTTTGTTAGGAAAGAAGAGTTTATGATGTAACCGTTGAGACCGTGGCCAGTGACCAATGCGGTCTCTGCTGGGTCCACGTTCCATTTTCCTTTCTGTCTGCACTCAGGCTGAGACTCTCCACAGTTCATGAGCCAAGCAGCACTCTTGTGGTCCTGGAGTGGGAACACTCCGAGCCACCGATTGGGGTGCAGATTGTAGATTACCTCATCCGCCAAGAGAAAGTCACCGATAGGATGGACCACTCCAAAGTGGAGACAGGTGAGCATGTCCAACTCCCTCGGGCTCCTTTGGATCCAAGGTAGTAAAAATAAAAATAAAACAAAAAAAAAATGCCCTGCCTCGTGGTGGCTTTGCTCCAAGACCCCAGAATCTTGGACCAGTGCAGAAGGAGCAGGGAGAAAAAATAGCTTTCAATTCTAAGTAGCAGCCATCTTGACCATTTAAGAGTTTTTGCATGGGGAGCCTCTGACAAAGTCTTGTTTTGATTTTGCTTTTCTTTTTGTTTATAAAAGAGGTGTCCATTTCATTGCCTCTAGGCATACTCACCAAGAAACAACAATACAGTACACTAGTTATCCTAGCCCACAATTAGGAAACAATCCTCTGCTAACCACTGCCATGATTACAGAAAAAAATTCCTTTGCTAATAACCCCCTCCAGGCAAAAGCATCTGCGAACACATGGGCCTGCTCCATGTCTTGTCCTAAAGCAAACTCTGCTTCTGTTAGGTCTGGCTAAGAGAGGGAAGCCTCAAATGATGGAAACACCCCATGAAAAATGGTCCATGCTCTCTTATTTCACTGTCCACACATAGGGAAATATCAGCGTAAAGACTCTGTAAGATGTTTCCATGAGATCCCCAATAAGATGGTGGCAATCCACCCTCAGATTCAGGGTAAATAGGCTGCTGGGGAACCTGTTGCTGAGGATGGAGCCACCAGCAGCTGCCTTCGGGCATGGAGTGATGTCTACTGCTTCTTCTGAGGCTCTTGTTCTGGTGTGCACAGGTATTGTCTATGTATGGCAAGGACCACTGACCAGAATAGCCATTCTCTGTTCATCCCCAGAATGGTCCATGAGCCTTCACAGATATTTTGTGTACATTTTGCCTTCCTCATTTCTAAACGAACTCTGGACAAATGGTTCTAAATAAAATAATATATGGTCCAAAACATTAAAAAAGAAACAGTTTGGGGAAAAAAGTAGTCAGAAAAGATCATTCCTTCTAGGTCTCCTTTCTTCAAAAGGAATTTAAGAAGACAGGGAGAGCCAGGTGTGTTGGTGCACACTTATAATCCCAGTACTTGGAAGGCTGAGACAGGAGAATCTTAAGTTCAAGGATAGCCTCAGCAAGTTTGTGAGACTGTCATCAACCTAGTGAGACCCTGTTTCCAAAAATAAATAAATAATATAGGGCTGGGGTGTAGCCTGGAGATAGAATGCTGGGTTCCATTCCAAGTATCACAAGAAGAAGAAGAGGAGGAGGAGGAGGAGGGGGGGAGGGGGAGGAGGGGGAGGAAGGGGGGAGGAGGAGGAGGAGGAGGAGGAGACGGCAGCAATCTCAATCACGTCCCATTGAGTTGGCTCCATCTCACCACCTGACCACCCCTGTCTCTCATACCTGTTCTGTTCTTTTCTCCTCTGGGCAGAAACAGTGCTGAGCTTTGTGGATGACATCATCTCTGGAGCAAAGGCGCCGTGTGCCATGCCTTCCCAGGTGCCAGACAAGCAGTTCAGCACCATCTCTCTCATCATTCGATGTCTGGAACCTGACACCATCTACATGTGAGTAACACACTCACCTAGGGATTTCTCTCCCAGGAAGTCCCAAAGCTCTTGGCTGGTTCTCTTTGCTATTTGAGTTTCTTTAGAGACCTGGAAAAAGATTTTGAGTCTCTGGAGTCTTCCCCCAGTTGGGATTATAAGAACCTTCTTGAGTGTCTAGGCACTGGAGGGGGTAGGCTCGAGAAAGATAATAGTCCTGTCCCTCAAAGGGTTTGCATACAGAAGACAAATCCATAAACGATGAGGGATAAAGATTAGCATAACGCAGAATAAAATAAATGTCCGATAGAAGAGCAGGGATCATGTTTAAAAAAAGGAAGTGATTGTTCTAACTAGAGTGGGCATCTTCTACACTGGGCCGTGTGGAATTCCATAGCTGAGTAGGACCAGAAGAGAAACAGCAGGCTCAGGAAGCAGGAAGGGCCCAGGGGACGAGGGGACGAGGCATAAAGATATATAGGGCTGAAGCAGTGGTCAGATAAAAAGCTAAAAAGATGAAAGAACAGACGACTGTAAGAATAGAGTGAATGCTGTAGGTCAGAGGAGACTATTAATTTTGTTTTAGGAAAGGGAGAATACCAAGAACTGTGCTTTAGAGAGCCAGATTCCACAGGCACTAAAATCATTTATAGAGCTTAGAACTGGTCAGCGATTTTCCTCAAAGAAAATACAGTGAATTATATCACAGTACTTGGAACAGCCCTCTTTTCCCCATGAACTTTTCCCTGCCTCTCCCTGTGCTCTGGGAACAATTGTAAAATATTTGTGAAACAGAAGCATACAAGATGTCGAAAGAGGAGAGGTAGTGATAGAATGAATCTAAGTGGTGATGGAAAACTCTGGGGACCAAGGCAGAATTGAGAGTGATGCAGCTCTGGGACCTCCTGGCCCCGCCAGCGTGAAAAACACTTCACAGTTTACAGATGAGGTCACAGGAAGAGAGTCAAGGCTTCCAGAACAAATCATTTCCATTTCCACCATAAGGGAGTTCAAAGATGAAAAGCACTGGAAATTTGAGTGGCATTGATTGCAATGAACTGATGCTCCAGCTGAATACTGTCAATAAAGGAGGAAGAGCTGTAAGTAGAGGCGGTGCCCGATGGATGTGAAATACACGAAGACAAGCGGCATTCTGGGGAATCTGGGAGGCATGTGAAGACAAGGATGACGATGCTGAGAACAAGGGATTCAGCCTGCTTTTCAGGCGGTGATGGATGGTCCTGGTACTGGGCAGCAGTGGCCCTTCCATGGGAGAGAAGCGGGCCAAAAGAACAGGGACTTGGGAGTGTAGACTTCCCACCTGCTGCCAGATGTCTCCAACTTGGGTAGATATTCATTAAAAGGGCTCAGTAATTCAAAGGTTCAGTGAGCGAGAGGTCCGCGATCATCTTTTAGGCGTACCAGCCTTTACCATATCTGGGACTCTGCTCGTGTCAGCCTGTTTGGGGTTTGTTTATCCTGATCAAAGACCTGAGGTCAATACCTTCTCTGGCTCCCAGTATCTCTGCTGATTTTCCAGTATTCCCCTCCTAAATCTGGTTGAGACACGCTTCCATCAATGTTAATTAGGAGCTCAGGGAGAAACAGTCAATCCCCACTAGGTGGCGCCACAGATCACACCAAGAAGGCCAATTGTGGGCGGAGGATCCTGGGCCCAGGGAGAGAACACTGGATTCCCAGTTGAGAAGACAAAGCCCTGGAGCCCGATTTTGCTCCTAATCACCAAGTGACTGTAGACAAGACTCTTTGACTCTCTGCAACTGGGTTTTCTTAGCTATAAAATGGGAAGAGGACAGCCTCATTGATAGTGCGTATCCTGGGTCCTCATCGACCCTGTGAGATTGGCGCTGTTGTCCCCATTTTATAGTTGAGGAAACTGAGGTCCAGCAAAATGGAGTAACCCCCCAGAATTGTATAGCTAGTCGTTTGGGATGTGGGTGACAATTAGGAGGCGAAGCAGGCTTAGTGAATTTTTCACATGCTGTCTTTGCTCCCTGGCTACTGTGAGGATCCACGGCCTGATCTTATGACTCACATTCAAGCCTAAAGCTGGCGCCTCATGGGAGCCACAGGTTAGACCTGAACTCCACCCAGCTTCCTTGGTCATCGGACATATTTTATTTATTGCATTTCAAGAAGCTTCATTCTGAGAGGGATCCATGGCACTAACACCACGAAGAAGCTCTGGGTAAAAGGGATCTCAAAGTGAGTCTGGTCCCGTGTCTTCATTTGACAGAGGGGGAGGTGGCCCAGCGACCTTCCATCCCACTGCCCCTTATCACAGCACCGGCAGCACAGGACAGCCACTGCCTCCCTACTCATGACATCAGACAGACAATGCCAAAAAGTAGCCAGATTGGAGGCTCAGCAGAGACCACCATGCACAGAGAGGGCAAGCAGGAAACCGGCCCCTGAATGGAAGCTTATGGTCCCCCCCATGCCCATTAAGTTTCAGGCCTGTAAGACCCAGCTCAGAGCCTGCGCTGTGCACATGAGCTCACATGAACACACATCCATCACTGTCAACCCCACATCTCTAACTACCCACTGAGCCAGCCCAGCCGGGCAGCCATGGAAGGAGCCCAGAAGCTTTGGACGCAGCAGTAAATGTACTTACACGTGAGCCCTCTGGACGGGGAGCATGGCTTATCTCTACTGCCCAGTAATCCCAGCTAACCCTCTTACTGTCCTATGAGTGCTCAATGGTCAGATGAAAATGCTGACGATAAACAGACTGAGCATGGGGTTTCTGCAGGAAAGTATGAGCCGGGCTCTCTGGGCCTGAATGCTAAAAATAACTGGCTGTTCTCTGTGTCCTGGGGATGGGAGGCGCTGGGTTGCTGAGGGATGGCTTTCAGTTCAAGCTCTGTCTCTATTTGGAAGGTTTTGTGGAGCCTTTCCTTTCCTAGTATCTGGTGCATATTAGACATAATGTACTATTGAAATAGTTGAGAGCTTAGGGACCTAATTGGTGCACTACTTGTCCTTCAGAGTAATGTGAAAATTAACACAGGACAATGTTTTTTTATTTATATTTATTGATTTAGTCCTAGCTCAGGATCTGATATAGTTTGGTTGGAATGTATAGAGACAAGCTAGAAAGCAGAATGGCCAGGAGGTATGGGACCAGCTTGGGGGCAAGTTGGAGACTGACTCCATCCCAGGCACGGTGAGAGGACCTATTTGATAGCCAGTTGGTACCTGAGGTATAGGGCATTTCCCATGATAGGCCAGGGAAACTGAGGGAAATTAAGGGTCCAGGATTAAAGGATGATAGACTATAAGAGGTGGCTGAGACCCATCTATAGACAAAGTAGAGCTGGGCTTTCAACATCCTGGCAGGTGCCATCACACAGCCAAAGGTGGCAAGCCAATCTGTGCATCCCTGACCTGTAGTTCCAAGGCTGTGTGCTCAGGGCCCTGGAAGACACAAAGGAAAAGACAAAGTAAGGCCAGACATGTCTGAGGCAGGTCAGAGCTCAGCCATGACCCAGGGCAGGGCTTGGACTGTTGACGTAGATACAGTTAGGAAGGGAGGTACAAGTGCATCAGCTTGGTAAGGACAGACTTCCATCTCTCCTGGGGACTAACGGGCAGAGCAGGTTCAGGGCAGATTCTGCAACAAAGCTCAGGCCACCCGCCTGTGGACAGGAGGTAGATGCCTATACACAAGGAGTGCTGATCAGAGCCTTCAGCAAGAGAGAGAACTTCTCAAACTCCCGGAGGCAGTCCTATCCAGGTTTGTTTGTTTCACACTAAATCCACAAGCTTTCTGGCTTCTTATCCAATATAGGAGACACGAGCAACTGTGCTGTGCATAGGAATCGCAGACCATGTGGTCCATGTCTTCATTCTGCCCCATAGAACCTCTGGGTCCATCCTGAGAACCTAAGATGCAGGTGGTCTGTAGTGATTGAGTGGAGGAGACACTGGGTACCTGTCCCGAGACAGGGCTGGGCGACTGGGCTCAGAGATGGGGCTCGTTCCCGAATCAGAGGCTCTAGCCACAGGGTTTGGTGGTCTCAGTGACCATCCTAGAAACAGAACCAAGAAGCTGATGAGGAGTGAGAGGTACCAGTTCTGTGAGTGCTGGGGTCAGGACAGCCTAGTGCTGGCCCTTGGAAGCTCCATGGGACTGGTGGCTTGGAGAAGGAAAGATGGAGAGAAGGGTATGGGACTATGGGTTTCAGATCAGGGCCAGGGTGGATTTAGTACTAAGTGAGGCCACCAACCAGCACTTAGGAGCAGACCTGAGGGGAGGAAAGCCAGGTGCCTGGTCGTGGTTGGCCATCCAGGAGGCTGCGGACATCTTTTAGGAGCCCGGAAGCTATGATGTGGCCCCTGTGTCCTGAATTGAGCAGGCCACTCATTTCTGGTACCGTGGACAGAGCCGGCCTGTGTGAGGCCATGATGTCAGTGGGAAGGCACAGGAAGAACAAATGACATCTTGGGCACACAGGTTCGGGCTCTGACAACTCCCTGGGCTTCTTGGTGACAAAGAAGTAGACCTGAGTTGTCTTTTCTTTATTGAGAAAAGCTCATGTTTCTTGGGAGAGGCATTAGGTAATTTTCATTTCTTTCTATTCCATCAGTTTGGTCTTTGCAGGATGAGCTGCTATTTATCTGGGCTGTGCTGTCTTAGAGCCAACTCTCCTCCTTTGCCTCTCTTCCTCCCTATAACTCTGCTAAGAGGAATTTTTAAAAATTAGTATTTTACCAGGAATGCAGACTCCTGTGACAACATGGGAGAAAAGGAAGGGCAGGGAAGATGGCCTTAGAGGTTTCCTTTGGATTGGCTGACCCGTACCCTGCAGAGGATTTTCATGGTAATGTTCAAATCCCCCTCTGAGTAGCAGACTCTGGGATCTCCCTTTTGACTTTCTGTCCAGCTTCACCACCCAAGGAGTTAATATTACATTTGGCCTTTGGTAGATGGGTTTCCACCCTCTTCCTAGGATCCCCTTAGAACTGGGCCTGCACAATGTCAGGGAAATCAGCTCTTCACTCTGCATTTCTGGTCCTCAATGGGCAGCAGCTCAGTGGAGTTGTTTGCTGCAAGTGGGAGATGGAGTGTCCGGCCACTTACAAGCCAAGAGACCTTCCACCTGGTGGTTCTGACTTGACATAGTAAAATTGTCCTCAGTCCTTTGCACAACAGTGTGGGCAATAGCCAGACATGATGGTACACGCCTACAATCCCAGTACTTAGGGAGCTGAGACAGGAGTTTCGTAGGTTTTAGGGCAGCCTCAGCAACTAGCAAGACCTTCAGCAACCTAGCAAGACCGTGTTTCAAAAACAAAATGGGCTGGAGATATAGCTCAGAAGTAGAATAAACCTGGGTTCAATCCCCAGTACTACAAATAAAAGAAAAAAGAAAGAAAGAAAGAAAAAAGTTCCAGAACAGAACTGAGTTGTGTAGTGCCTTCATGTGATGTGCTAGGTCTTTCTGTATATTATTACCCCATCCTCACAATAACTAACAAGTAGTCTCATTAGCATCCCTGTTTCACAGATAAGAGAAGATAAGACTCCTAAAAGTTAACTGTAACTCCACATGGCCAAGATCTGGCCATCTGTTACCAAACATATATACTCACCCTCACCTAGTGGCCGTCAAAATCAAACTGGCATCAGCCACCTGGAAGGGAGTCAGTTGCCATGGTGCAGACCTCTAGTCTCAGCTACTCGGAGGCCAAGGCAGAAGGCTCACTTGAGCCTGGGAGTTTGAGACCAGCCTGGTCAACACAGTGAGACCCTGCATCCAATAAAGAGAACAAGAAGGGGGAGGGAGAGGGGGAATCTTCTAGAAGGCCTGGTCAAGACCTCTAGCCATGTTCTCGCTGATAAGGATGCCCTTCCTCTCCCTGCTAGGTTCACCTTGTGGGGAGTAGATAACACAGGCCGGCGCTCCAGGGCAAGCGACGTGATCGTGAAGACCCCATGCCCTGTGGTGGATGACATCAAAGCCCAAGGTAAGAAACACTGAGGTTAGAGTCTATTGGGGTGCCCTAGGGACTGTAGCTTCCGAAGGAAGGAAGGACAGGGTCAGAGTGGCTCCATACAGTGGTGTGAATGTTCCAGAAGTTCTCCTCAGCCTCCGCCTTCTGGTAGAGGCCCTTGCTGTATTCTGTTATTCCACAGGGTCCATAAATCAAGGACCCAGCAGGAGGCATTGATGCAGCCCCCCAGTACTCTAGGTGATTGGTACTCGTGCTCAATGTTCTCAGGGGCTTGCTTACTCTCTCTCTAGTCTTTTGTACATCTGAAAGGTTATTTTGAATTAAAACATAACAAGGCTGAGGACTTAGAATTGTTATATCGCTCTCTCTACAGCAAAGTGTTGAAATGCTCAATTCTGTATTTTAGAGTTATTATAGACCAGTTATTCAGTAATGAGTTGTCTTTTCTCGGTACACTCCTTCACACACACACACTCCCGCATGCACACACCACTGGGATCAGTCCTAGTTACTGAGGAAAATAGCCTCAGCAGCCACCACACACAGGATCCTCCTGGCTGGTCTTGACCCTGGCTCCTATTCTACATCCCCTTTGCATCCAGGAATTTCCCATCCTGGCCACCACTTCTACAGAGCTCCAGTACTAAATTAAAGTGATCCAATCAGGCATCAGTACCTTCTGGGCAGAACTGAACCGGTAGCATTTGCCTATTAACAGAGACATTGGTCTTCCAGGACCCTCACCTCGGCTTGTGATTATAATGTTGTGAGACATTGGTCTTCCAGGACCCTCACCTCGGCTTGTGATTATAATGTTGTGTTCGATGTCGGTTTGCATCACTAGACAGTGAGCTCCTTGAGGGTGGGGCCCAGTTACTTTTTCTCCATTGTTTATGTCCAGCACCTGGGAGGCAGCATGGTGGACTGCCTGATTACCAAAAGAACTTGGCCAACTTCTGGAGTCAACAGCCCATGTTCAAATTCCTACTCCTGTTGGACCCTGAGTACATCACTTTGCCTCATACCCCAGTTTACTCACTTGTGAAATGGAGAGGGGATAATAGTCAATATAATAGTCAATAGCCAATAAAGTTCTAGTTGGAATTGGGTTAAGTGATTTAAAATAATAAATTAAAAAGGTACAATAGTGCCTAGTGTTTGTGCTGTAACAGGAACTCAGTATTTAGACCTAATACTGACAAATATGCTCTTATTACCTATAGGAAAAGCTTTGCTCTTGCGATGGGGTAGGCAGTTTCAATATTAATGTACTGAAATTGTGCCTCAGTTTTTAGAGATAGAATATTGATAGAATATCACCCCCATTTTATAAATGTAGAAATTGAGATTCAGAGTAATGTAATAAGGTGACCAAGATCACAAAGCATTTAGCAGAATCCGTATTTGGGGCATACTATTTTGTATTTGACCCCAATTTCCATTTCCCCTGTCTACTATGTTACCATTAGATTTTTTTATTTTATGTTTTTTTAAAATTTTTATTGGTGCATTATATTCATACATCATATTGGGGTAAAAAACTTGTATATACATACATGTACACATCACCGATTTAACCCCTACCCAACTCCCACCCCATTCCCTCCCCATCCCTCCTTCCCTTGCTTGGCTTAGTGGTTGACTTCGATACGTTTAAGTACATTGTGTGTTTTAGAGAATTTCCTTCTACCCCCCTCCCATCTCCTCCTTTAGGTTGTCTTGTTTGCTCCTCTATAGGATTCCCATTTTCATCTAGAGTTCCTCCTATGACCCGTTTCTCCTTAGCTTTCACATATTAGGGAAAGCATCTGATTTCTTATTTTTTGTAACTGACTAATCTCACTTAGCATAATGTCCTCCGTTTCCATACATTTCCCTGAAAATGATGTAATTGAGGGTTTTTTTTTATGGCTGAGTAAAATTCCATTGTGTACATATCCCACAGTTTTGTTGATGGACATCTTGGCTGGTTCCATAGTTTGGCAATGGTGAATTGTGCAGCTATGAACATAGATACACATGCATTAGTTTGGTAGTTTAGTTTCCTTTCTTTTGGGTAGATACCCAGAAGTGGTATTGATGGATCAAATGTTAGATTTGTTCCCATTCTTCTGAGGATTCTCCATACTGTTTTCCGAAGTGGCTGCACTAATTTGCAATCCCACCAACAATGTTTTAGAGTTTCCACTTCTCCACATCCTCACCAGCATTTGTTGTTTGTGTTTTGAATAATTTCCATTCTAGTTGGGGTTAGGTGAAATCTCGGGGTAGTTTTGATTTGCATCTCTCTGATTGCCAATGATGTTGAGCATTTTTTCATGCATTTATTGGCCATTTGAATTTCTTCTTTGGTGATTTAGTTCACTTGCCCATTTTGTTATTGGATGCTTTGTTTTCTTAGTGTTGAGTTGCAGGAGTTCTTTGTATATTCTAGATATTAGTCCTATATCGAAGGTGTAGGTGGCAAAAATCTTCTCCCATTCTGTTGGCTCTCTGTTGAGGTTCTTGACAGTTTCCTTGGCTGAACAGAAGCTCTTCAGTTTCATGCAATCCCACATATTGATTCACCTTTTAATTTGTTGTGCCTTTGGGGTCTTGTTGAGAAAGTGTTTATCTGTGCCTGTGTGTTGCAGTGTTGGACCTATGCCCTCTTCAAGGAGCTTCAAGGTCTCTGGTTTTATTTCCAAGTCTTTGATCCATCTTGAATTGACTCTTGTGCAGGGTGAGAACATGGGATTAATTTCCAATTTTCTGCATATGGTTAATCAGTTTTGCCAACACCATTTGTTGAACTGGCTATCTTTTTTCCAGTGTATGTTTTAGGCCCCTTTGTCAAAAATTAATTGGCTGAAAGTGTGTGGACTTGTTTCTGGGTCTTCTATTCTGCTCCATTGGTCTATGTATCTGTTTTTGTGCTGACGGGTCCAGTCCGTCAGCGATGGGGCTGAGAAGGATGATGAGTGCCGATGGCCCCGAACAAAACCACACAGAGGCAGGAGACGTGTCAAGCAGGATCTCGTTTATTTCTCTTAGGCAACCCAATTTAAAGCAAAAAACGCAAGGGGGATTTCCAACAGAAAACTATTCTAACCTATCAAGCTAAAGGTCACTCTTGCATGTGTAAAGTACATAACTTGCAGCCAATCATTATCCAGTGCACGAGGGGTTCACAAGCATGGAAGCATTATTTGAGCCAATAAGGCTCAACATTACCAAATTGGGCTAGTGGGGGAAAGGGGAGTAGTTACACCCTCCATCCGCTCAGCGCTACATGTTGCAGATTCATTCATCGGAAGTTCAGGTGGTTGTGCAGACCTGCGCTAGATGCTACATGTAGCTGATTCATCGGAAGTTCTGCCAGGCAGTTGTGCAGATGTCAACGCGCTTGGCGTTACCTGTAGCTAATTCATTGGAGGTTCTGTCAGGCAGTTTGAGCAGACCCCAACATTGTGCCAGTACCAAGCTGTTTTTACTACAATGGCTTTGTAGTATAGTTTAAAGTTAGGTATTGTGATTCCTCCTGCATGGTTTTTGTTGCTGATAACTACTTTGGTTATTCTGGGCTTTTTGTTATTCCAAATAAATTTAAGGACTGATTTTTCTGTCTGTGAGGAATGATCTTGGTAGTTTAATACAACTAGATTTTTAGAGTAGAAACTTGAAAACCTTTCCTTTGTTTCTGAATATTGATGAAAAAGAAGATCACATGAAAAGAAGATCATAAAAAAATTCTCTCTCAGCATCATTGGTGTCCCCCAGGAAGCTCCTAGAATGGGACCCTTCATGTGGGGGCTGTGCGCCTCTCTGGAGGGGTGCTTCTGGCTTGTAGGATATGACTTCTCAAGAGCTCTGAAGCTTTTTGACAAGGAAAGCAGATTCAGGTGCATCTCCAGAGGAGATCCTGCCTGGAGGGCACTCATGGCACCCTCCTGGGGTCATCTCTTGATTTCTTTATCTAAGCCACAGAGAAGCAGGTGATGGGAAGATGCCCTTGCTTTTTGTGTCTTGGAGAGTGTGCTGTTGTCTTTGCAGTGAGTGACAGCCACCTCAGAGCCTTTTGCTGAATGGGCAGAGGCTTGTGGAATGTCAGGGAGGTGATCAGCAGGTGGAAGGGATACTGTCTGCAAGGCTGGATGGGTAGAAGGCAAAAAATGTGGCCAATGAAGGGTAGTCTGCCAGCCCCATAGAAAACTGGCCTGTTTCTATGTAGGGCCCTGCCGGGTCATCTCTAGCTCCACAGAACGTACCAAGACATTTTCTGCTCTCTGTTTGCTTTTGCTTCCTGGCAAAGGAGTTTCGAGAATCCTAGTTGAGCAGCTTGGAGCGTGAGAGCCAATTTAGGACTGAGAGCATGAAATAGCACTCAGGTCTTGTGATGCTTCAGCCAGGAGGTGTCCTGCACTGGGAAAGTCTGGGGATTAATGAGTTAGACTAATTGAGGGTATCCTTGCAAATTAATACAGTTCTTGCTCTTCTACCCAAAGAACCATATGCTCTGCCTCCCTCAAATCCAGATGGTGATCATAAATAGAATTCACTCAGGTCTAAGTTTAAATCTAATAACAAATGGGAATTACCTTTTAAGTGTCCCAGAGCATGAAGGCAGCTCCTAATTATCTACCCAGAAGCCAGACACTGTTGCTTATGTGAACATTTGTTCTAGATATTTTCAGAGAATGTTACCATGTTGTGACTTGGTAAAGCCACTGTGCAAGTTAATTCCTACCAGTGTTTCCTGAAACTGGCTACCCCATAGTAGGAGCAAGCTCCTATACAGAATAAGATCTACCTGTCAGTGAGTCTGAAGGTGGGGGCATGGCCTTCTGACAGTTCTTCCTGGAGTTTCACTGAGGAAGCATCCTCATGCATCCTATCTCCATCACCCAGCCTTTCTCATGATACTAAACATAAATATATGTTCATTCCTTTATTTGCTCCTTCTAAGGCCATTCATCAGTTCCTGGTATTAAATGGTTTATGGTATTAGCTGATGAAGAACAGAATCAAAGTCCAAACCCATTTTCACAAATTTTATTATTGGATTCCATGGATTGTTTTAATCCATCCAACAAATAAAGCCCTTACTAAATCAGCAGTTCTAGGCATTGGAAATGAAGCCCCCTGCCTCATAGAACTCATATTTTACCAGAGGCAATGGAGAACAATAACAAAATAGTAAAATTCCTGAGACTTGAGATGACGATATAAATAAGGGTTCTGGTAGAGGAAGTGCAGGAAGTAGAATTTTGACTACAGCGGTTTGGGAAGAAGGTGAAGGAGGAGGTCCTGCATATTCAGAGGAAGATAAGTCCAGGAAGCAGCAGAACAGAAATTAATGGCTGATTTGAAGACAAGGAAGGAGGCTTCTGGTTTTTTTGTTTGAAGAAGTGACTGGAGGGGAGTAGAGTGTGGGAGAGACACTTCCAGGGCCCTGAAGCAGGTGCCGCAGTCTGGCCGTCTGGACGGTGGTGCATAGACTCATGGTGGAGAATGGTATGATCAAACCTGATGTTTCACAAGTTGGTTCTGACTCCTGCTGTTGAGAACAGACTCCAAAGAGGGGGTCTAAGTTGGAAGTAGAATCCTACAGCAACTCAGAAGACAGATAATGCTTTGTTCAAGTAGAATGACAGTTACAAAGCAGGTGAGAGGTGGCATGATTCTCAATTAATCTCGTAGGAGCAGTGGAAGGGTTTGCCTGTGGATGGATGTGGAGCCTGAGAGACAGGAGAGTCATGTTAGTCTTGGTGCACATCATGAAAAGTGCCATGTGCAGGTCTGAGCAGACGGCTGAGGGAATGCAGGCTAGCTCTCCTGCTCCAATGGCATGTGCTTTTCCCTGGAAGAACCCAGCAGAAGAGGGAGCGATTCCAGAATATGAGCAGCAAGCCACATGGATTAGGTTAGGTTACAAAGAAAGTAGATACGGGGCTGATGCCTTCAGTGAACAGAGGGGTCAAAACACTTGGGTTTCCGTCCAGGAAGAACAGATCTAATAGCAGCAAGAAGTAGAAAAAGTGTGGACGGCTGTTGTGTTCATAGTGTGTGGTATTGGACTTGCGACTTCAAAGGTGATCTTCTCAGGGGTGATGGTTGGTTTTTGGTAGTTGGAGGCCTTTAGATATAAAAATGCCTTTTGTGTGGGGAGCAAAGTCCTCCTCAGTGCTGAGGAGGTGGGGTCAGAGCCTTCAATGGATATGGAAAAATAGTTAGAAAATGACTAGGAGAAATAAGAAGCAAGTGGATTTTGAAAAATGGAAGGATTTTAAAGTAGATGCAGAGAAGAGTAATTGCAGGTGATTCTAAAAGGCTGCGTGCCCACCTTGGTGAACATGGGAGGAGGACTCTTCCTCTGTGCTGAAGAAGACTTCGTCCAACAAAGTGACGTGGAGGGAAGGAAGAGTGCGCACCAGGTCAAGGGTGATGGGAGAGTTATTTCCAAGTGATAATGCTGGTCCCGGAGGAGAGTAAAGAAAGTGTTGAGATATCAGGTTAGTATAGAGCAATGGTCTCCAAAGTGTGGTACCCAGACCACCACCACCAGCAACAGCATCACCTGGGGGCTCATCAGAAATCCACAGACTCCTCCCGAGTCCTCCTGAATCAGGAACTCCAGTGGGAACCAGCAATTGGATTGCAGTCAGCCTTGCAGGTGATTCTGAAGCACACAGGTTTGAGAATCACAGGTGTCCAGGTCACCCAGAGTGGAAGAGGGGGTGAGAGGGAAGAGATGCAGGGCAAATGGACCTTGCAATATGCACAGAATATGTTAAGAGGGACGTATAAGGCCAGTTGAGATTGGCTGCCCTTAAGTTTCCTACAGAATTAATCATAGTTACTTCTGTGCAGAGCAGGCAGAGGTTGCAGGTAGCTTCTGAGAAATAATGAAAGTGATAAGTTAGGACTTCCCATCCAGGGACCTTTTTCTGGTGCCAAGGAAACCAGTGCTGGGAGGTGCAGATGATCCTCGATTCCTATTTCATATAAAAAGGGCCGCTGCCACTGGGGGTGAGAAAGCTCGCTGCTGCCCCTGGAGCCAATCCTCTCACTGCAGTCAGACAACTTTCCACAGGGTATTGGATTTCTGTATCTCAGTCTCTCTTTTTCATGACATTAAGGAAAGCATGATTTAGGAAAACGTCTGATAGCACAGAATAATATCTGCCACCATCCTACTGTTTTTGGTCACCTCTTTCCTTCCATACTCTGGCCTATTTGCAGCCTCCATGTTTGCTCCCCCTAGAGCTGGGGACCCCTGCTTCTGGTATTTCCTCTCCAAGACACCGTGCAGCTCACCTATCCCTCCTCTGAGCCCTGGCCCCAGTGTACGTCTTTTCAGTGAGACCTACTATGCAAAATTGCACCCTATTTAAAATTGCAGCCCAGCATGGTGGCACAAGCCTATACTTCTGATACTTAGGATCCTTAGGAGGCTTGAGATAGGAAGACTGTGGACTCAAGGCCAGCCTCAGGAACTTAGCGTGGCTCTCAGCAACTTAGCAAGATCTTGTTTCAAAATTTAAAAAATAATAATAATAAAATAGTGCTGGGAGTGTATCTCTGGGATGGAATGCTGTGAGTTCCATCCCAGTAAAACATACACACACACAACAACAACAAAATAAATAAAATAAAAATGCAATGCCCCACCAGCATTCCCAACTTCCTTTCTCCTATTTTATTTTCTCCTACTCGCTAACACACTATACTTATTATACTTATGCCCCTTGTGTATTGACAAGGCAAAGATTTTCTGTTTTCCTTTTTCTTTCTTTCTTTTTCTTTTTCTTTTCTTTTCTTTCTTTCTTTTTTTTTTTTTTTTTTTTTTTTTTTTTTTTTTTTTTTTTTTTTTGCTATACTGGGAATGGAACCCCAGGGGCATTTTACCTCTGAGCTGCACCTCCAGCCCTATTTTTACTCTTTATTTTGAAACAGGGCCTCACTGAGTTGCAGAGGGCCTCACTAAGTAGCTGAGGCTGTCCATGAACTGTGATCCTCCTGTATCAGCAAAGATTTTCATTAGATTCTCTAAGTGAAATGGTCCAAATACCTAGAAAAGGTCAGACACTGGCAAGTCTTCAATAAAATCTTCACTGAACCCATTAAGCTTACTGTGGCCAGATATTGTGCTAAATAAAGGTTTCATAACTTTCCACCCTTTTATTTACAGTAATTGTAGAAGGCACATATTAGTAACTGAGCAAAGGAGCTGAGATTCAGGTGGGTAGCTCGTCCAAAGCCACATGGGTAGTATTATGGAGCTAACTCCATTTGACACCATGGTGACAGCTCTTAGCCATACCTTTTGGTTTGAGCGCCTCAGTCCCTGCTCTGTTCATTTATTTAGCTATCTGAGAGATCTTAACTTCCTTCTAATAACTCATCCTCTTTTTTTAAAAAATAATGTTCCACAGGCATCCTGGGCATCTTTCTGCCTGCAGTGCCATCATGCACGTTAAAGAAAGGCAAGATAGGCCTCTCTCTGAGATAACCCCACCCTTCTGTAAGGCAAAAGGCTGGGTCAAATGTTAACCAGAAGTGCCTATATGATTTTCCATTCATTGAGTCTGTGAGTTCCTGAGAGGCTGTGAAGACTAATGAAATAAAATCTCTTGATTCTCTCAGTGATCAGACGATCCAGAGATACTCATGCTCTGAGAGCTGGCACAGAGATATTTCTGAAAACAGTGTTGCATGTACAGATGTGGGCTCTGAAGCATGTCTTGGAGTTAGGTTGTGTTTCCTGGGGGAACCTGGTTTTATTCCATGTCTGCGAGTGATTGGGAGCATCGGCCTTCTCTATCTAGCTGGAGAGGACTGTTAGGCTATGAGAATGAGAAAGATGCCAGAAATCACCTTCTCTGCCATGGCTGTCCCTCAGCAGAGCCTGCCACAACCAGGACCTGGGATCTGGGCTGTTTCAACACACTGGCCTCAGAGCAGGGATGGGAGAGGAAGCCCACAATGTCCCCAGCTGAGCTACAGTCTGATCACAGCTTATCTTTTCATTCTTGCCTCAACAAATGCTTCCTGTCTCCCATAAGATGCAGCAAAGCTCTCAGAAGAGCCCCTCTGCTTCCATCTCAACTCCAGAATGACAGGCTCCCTACACGCCTACTACTTACTCTGCGTGTATGGTCCAATCCCAGCAATGCCCTGCACTAGAGACTGTCACCTCTGACTTTTCACCAAGACTCTGCCTCCCGAACCTAAAGTTTGTTATGTACAACCAACGCCAAGCAGCGGTGTACAGCAGCAATGGTAGATAGACAGAGTTTGGAAACTTGATCCCAGCATACACTGTGTCCTTGAGCAGGTAACTGGCCTGTCTCTGAATCTCCTCTTTTGTAAAACAGAAACATTTGTGTCCACTTTTGCTGGTGGTGTAAGAGTCGAAATTTCTAAGCTCTTTGGCAGTCATGGCCATTTAATAAATAGATCTTTATGTTCTAAATCACTGTCCTCTTTAGATTATAGTCCCATTTTAACAACAGACAACCTGAAAATCTAAACGGATTTCTAAAACAACTCTTTCTTTCTTTCTTTCTTTCTTTCTTTCTTTCTTTCTTTCTTCCTTCCTTCCTTCCTTCCTTCCTTTCTTCCTTTCTTTCTTTCCTTCCTTCTTTCTTTCTTATTTATTTGTGGTACTGGGGATGGAACCCAGGGGCATTCTACCTCCAAGCCACACCTCCAGCCCTATTTTTTATTTTTTATTTTGAAACGGGATCTCACTAAGTTGTGGAGGGCCTCACTAAGTAGCTGAGGCTGTCTGTGAACCCGTGATCCTCCTGTCTCAACCTCCCGAGTACTGGGATTACAAGCCTGAGCCACCACACCTGGCTACAAACTTATTTTTAATGTAACTACATGTTTTGGCTTAAGTTTTGTTTCTAATGGATTGGTGTAAACTGATATGGGAAGAGATCCCTGATGAGCCCTCCCCTGAAGTAGATATAAGTGGATTCCAGTCATGAGATCCATTAGTGTAGTTATCATTTTTGATCTGCTGTCTTCTTTGGCCATGCAGGTTACTCAGTACATCCAAAAGTGAGATCTGAGATATTGCAATCCACAGAGATTGCAATGGACAGCATAGACAAGTAGAGAAATTGCTGAATGTCTGGGAAATATATGGGTCTAAAATTTATTCATTCCCACTCAGGAAACTCCAGGATGAATTTGTCATTTCCCATAGCCCTGAATCCACTTGAGTTTGTGGCAGAGAATTAGGTTGCTGTACGTCAAAGCTACCAGAGAGTCACCTGAGCACAGTTCTGGCTTTGGTACCTGTGAACTTAGTTTCCTCATTCCTAGAATTATCATTGGATCCAAGACAAAGAATTGCTCACCAATCTTGGTTCCCAGCTGTTGAGGGACAACACATTAATACATCTCCTCTTTGACAGTTTCAATGAGAGGTTTACAATAATATCCTTTGAGTTACATATGAAAAAAAATGCAAGGCTATTGAAAACCATTGTCACTGTTTTGTGTTTCCAAATTCAGGATTAGCCATGGAAGAGTTTGAGACAGAAATATTTTAAGTAAAAATGAAGGGCTACTCATTTGGAGCTGCAGAATGTTCTAGACTCAGTTCTGGGTCGTCACGAGTCCCCACACCTGCCTCTGTATTTGGTCTAAGTGGTCTTAGCAAAGGTTCTGTGTTCTACCATCACGCATGCACCGGCTTCTCCATGTTGTTCACTGGCTGATATCTCATTTCATCCCTGGGCTTTCCCATTGTTTCTGCAGGACTACTTGATACCCATGCGTCGGCAACCTAGGACTGCATGGTTGGTAATGACACCCAGGGGCAAACTTGGACCAGTGTTGGATGGGAGCTGGAGATAGTCTTCAGTAGGGATCTGATAGCTTTGTATTGCCCTCTCCTGCAAAATGTGGAAGGTGTGGCCAGCTCCCTAATGCAGCCCCTTGTATTTGATTTCCCTTGTTTCTTGCCTTATCCCCTTTTATCTTCACTCCTGCTTCCCTGGTAGGAATATATAAGCTTTTGACTCTGGTCAGATATTTTTAGGAAACACAGGTAAATACAAGGTGTACTAGAACTGAAACTTAGAGTTATCCTAGTCAAAGGCTTTTATTTTACACAAGAAAAACCATGTGTAGTACAAGCACTTATACTTGCAGAAATACAAGTATGTGTATGCCCATACACTATATATGAAATCATTTTTATAGTCGTGCACTATGTAACAATATTTTGATCCACAATGGACCAAATTATGGCAGTGGTCTCCAGGGGATGTAATGGAGCTGAAAAATTTCTACTGCACAGAGACATTGTGGCAGGCATGATGTCACAGTGGAATGTGTCCTCACGTGTTTGTGATAATGCTGGAGAGGACAGACCTTCATGGCGGCCACTCAGGTTAAATAGCACGCACAGATATGGACAATACCTAACACTTGATCACAATAATACATGACCGCGTTGCAGATTCATGCATTTGCCACACTATTCTTTTTATCACCATTTTAGAGCTTACTCCTGCTTATTAAAAACCTTCACTGTACACTGCGCCGGCAGCGGCTGCACACAGCTTGTGTTCACTGCAGCTCTAAATTGGGTCATTTCTCTTGTACCTGACTTAACTCTTGTCTTGCTCATCATGGTGCTAAGAACCATGGGCGAAACCCTGGACATACCACATATCTATGTGCCTGTTAGGCCGGGCCCTCTAGGGTTGTGTAAGTACACTCTAATAGTTGCACAACATTAAAATCACCAAAGAGCATATTTCTCAGATCCCTTATTAAATAATGCATGACTCTATTTGCCTTTTCTTTCCTCCTCAGAAATAGCAGACAAGATCTATAATCTCTTCAATGGCTATACCAGTGGGAAGGAGCAGCAGACGGCCTACAACACCCTTCTGGACCTGGGGTCCCCCACCCTACATCGAGTCCTCTACCACTATAACCAGCACTATGAAAGCTTTGGAGAATTTACCTGGCGCTGTGAGGATGAGTTAGGCCCCCGGTAAGTAATAAATGTCATTGTGGGTTTTTTTTTTTTTTTAAAGAAATCCTTGAAGCATTGTACCTTCTGCCCTGCAATATTGCTTCTGCAAAGGTGCAGAGATTCCTTGGGAGATCTTAGGTGCTGAGAGAAATGAGTCCTCTGCTTTCAGACAGCTGGGTCAGCAGGTTCACATCGGAAAATCTCTCTAAGCAGTGAAGTCATGGGTGCATTTCCTGAACTCGGAAAAAAAAAAAAAACTTAAAAAACCTTTGCTCCTGATATGATTTCCCTCCTTTATCATGTTGGCACAGGATTGATTCTAAATGCTAAAATGGTAGGAGCCAAAAGCTCGGTCCTTTGAAAGGAAATTAGGAATTTTATTACTGAAGTCATCCAGAAATGTTTATTACATATGAACTTCGCATATATTATTAGCATCGTACAGACCTGGTTTGTATTAAATTCCACATTCTCTTGAATGACAACAGGAAGAGCACCGAAGCCCATCTTCATCTATTTTGGCCTAGGCGGGGATGGCACAGTGCTGACCAGCTTCCCCTGGCCCCAGGCCACTCCTGTCTCTTCTTCTCTTCCCTTCTTTCTTCTGACATTTATTGAGTGTCCATATACAGTTCTTTGTTAGGGCGCATAAATGCCACAATTGGAATAGTATTAACATTGCATATTTCATCTGGCTTTCTAAGGGCATTTGGAGTCTTTCTAAATTTCTCTTTTGTTCTCAAGAGTCTGAAGGAAAATTGGTTAATGAGACAGCTGTGGGGGGAGTGTAGATCTGGCTGTAAAGTTAATCCTGCTGCCCACTACACTGCCTCCTCCCCAGGGTCTCCTCCCAGGGGCCTCTTTCATGTGTAATACTGGGGCTTTCGCAGATAAATCTGAGAAAATATTGTGTAGTTTTATTAGCTTGTAGCAAACAAAGTGTCCTGGATCTTGAGGAGAACCACAGGAAGGGAAAAGTCCTTCGCCGTGAGCTACCTCCACCCACTTTGGGGTGAGTTGTGAGAAGGGATAACAATGGGCCTGTGGGGATGTTCTTCCCAGGATTCCCTCAGTCCAGTTCAATCCATTGCCTGAAAACTGGGGGAGGCCTCCAGACTGTGTTGAGGTTGAAAATACTTTTGAGAATAACATCAGTTGCGCTGCTACGAAGAAAGAAGGCCCCAGGCTGTACGATGGTCCAGGGCAGACCCACTAATTATTCTTTTAAAGACAAAAAGGAAGCAATAAAAACAGCAAGAGAGGCTCCATGGGCTAATTCAATTAATTCCTTTGAGAGCATGGCCAGGATATGTCCCTTTATCTGTTTCTTAAAGATGGTGCCAATGTGCTCCTCTCTCTTCCTCTTTCTCCCATCTCCCAAAAATTTGTCAGCAACTGATGCTATACAGTAGGGTAGATGAAGAGGAAGGGCCATCAAAGTCCTTGTTGATGACAACTTTTGGAAACCTACTGAGCCAAACACCCAAAGCTGGTAGGGGAAGGACGGCTCATCTGGCTAACTGTTATTTAGTCGGCAGGCAGAGTGTTTGTTTGATTTTCTTCTGAGCTGCTGCTGAAGTCAGAGGAAATCTGACCTTCCTTTCAGGGACTCCATGACTTCACGCCGCTCTTTGTCCCTTGACTCTGATGAAGCGAAGCCTCACACCTTTCCTCCTACATCACTGCGGCAGCTCCACCCTCCTCTCCATGCGCCCTCCTAGGAATGCAGTGATGTCAGCCCTTGCTATGCTTACTGTGGGAAGAGAAGAGGAATGGCTCCAATGTGATATTGTTCTTTGAAAGCACCTTCCTAATGGGGTGCAGAAAACGTCAGGCTCCTGGAGGAATTGCTGGTTAAACTAGAGAAGAGATGGCTCCTTATTTCCCGTGAGCAGTTCTCCTGATGATCAGCAGGTCTTGCAAGGAGGGTTGTCCACCAAGCTTTCCAGAGGAGCCCTTTGCAGGCTCGTGTGAGCTTGTTAGAATCAGGGAGTCTTCCTTCATGGGCCTCTGGTCACTTAGGCAGTGCCGCTCTATTGCCCCAGAAAAGTCATTTCTTTTCAGCGTGTATCGACATTGGACAGCCTCCCCTTTTCTCTCGAGGGGATCTGAAGTGGCCCAGGAGCCCTCTTGTCCTTGCCTCTTCTCACTTTCCATTGGACTTACTGGCAATGACAATGGCCTCTTTACTTCCCAAGGGGGGGTGAGGGCACAGAGCATGAGCACACCTGGAGGTTCGGTAGGTGAGGCCCAGCTGTGAGCACACCTGGAGGTTAGGTAGGTAAGGCCCAGCTGTGAGCGAACCTGAAGGTTAGGTAGGTGAGGCCCAGCTGTGAGTGCACCTGGAGGTTAGGTAGGTGAAGCCCAGCTGTGAGTCACCTGAAGGTTAGGTAGGCAAAGCCCAGCTGTGAGCGCACCTGGGGGTTAGGTAGGTGAAGCCCAGCTGTGAGCACACCTAGAGATTCAGTAGGTAAAGCCCAGCTGTGAGTGCACCTGGAGGTTAGGTAGGTGAGGCCCAGCTTTGAGTGCACCTAGAGATTTGGTAGGCGAGGCCAGCTGTGAGTGCACCTGGAGGCTAGGTAGGTGAAGCCCAGCTGTGAGTGCACCTGGAGGTTAGGTAGGTGAGGCCCAGCTGTGAGTGCACCTGGAGGTTCAGTAGGTGAGACCCAGCTGTGAGCATACCTGGAGGTTAGGTAAGTGAGGCCCAGCTGTGAGCACACCTGGAGGTTCAGTAGATAAAGCCCAGCTGTGTGTGCACCTGGAGGTTAGGTAGTTGAGGCCCAGGTGTGAGTGCACCTAGAGATTTGGTAGGCTAGGCCAGCTGTGAGTGCACCTGGAGGTTAGGTAGGTGAGGCCCAACTGTGAGCACACCTGGAGGTTAGGTAGGTGAGGCCCAGCTGTGAGCACACCTGGAGGTTAGGTAGGTGAGGCCCAGCTGTGAGCACACCTGGAGGTTCAGTAGGTGAGGCACAGCTGTGTGTGCACCTGGAGATTTGGTAGAGAAGGCCCAGCTGTGAGCACACCTGGAGGTTAGGTAAGTGTGGCCCTGCTGTGAGCTCACCTGGAGGTTCCGTAGGTGAGGTCCAGCTGAGAGCTACTCTGCCCAGAGAATGTGGCCGTGAACCCACATTGGCCCAGCCCTTATCGTACTATAATTACCCAGCACAGGCATAATTGGTCACACCTGATATCCCATTCAGGGTAATATATTGGCTGCTTTTATGGCTTCTGATCTAGCCTTGAAAGGAGAAATATTCAGCAAAGTACATTACTTGTCACTGATGATAAAGTATTGGCTTTAAAGAAAATTGATTTGTCTTTCAAGACTGCCGACTCTAGGATTTTAAAAGTATATATCACACTACAATATTAATTATTTGTTTCCTGCATTGTTCCGTGCTGCATTTCCTCTTTTTGATGCTTGTCCCTCTTTGCACAAATGTCTCATTCATTCATTCACTCACTGGTCAGCTATTTATGGAAGGTATCCTGTGCTAATTGCCAAGATAGGACAGTTAGCAAAACAACAAGCTCTGACCTCTTGAAGTTTAAAGTCTCATGTCACTCTGAACTAAATAATGATGTGAGATTACAATGCACCAATAAAAGTATTTAAAAAAAAAAAAGAGACTCCTGCAAATACTGGCTGCTGTCGGTCCCTTCTGGCTGCCCCTTCTTTCTAACATAAGTATCCTCCATGTTCAACCCACAGGAAAGCCGGCCTCATCCTGTCCCAGCTCGGGGACCTCAGCAGCTGGTGTAATGGACTCCTTCAGGAACCCAAGATAAGCTTGAGGCGCAGCGCACTCAAGTACCTGGGCTGCCGCTACAGCGAGATCAAGCCCTACGGACTCGACTGGGCCGAGCTCAGCCGGGACCTCAGGAAGACGTGTGAGGAGCAGACCCTGAGCATCCCCTACAATGACTATGGGGACAGCAAAGATGTCTAGCAGCAGGGGACTCCAGGGTGGCCGCCCAAACGGGCAGGAGAGAGGAGGGGACATCTGGGTTGGTTTGTGGGCTTTTCACAGTTTTTAATGGAACATTCAAAGCCCCACAGGTGACATTTAGACCAGGGAGAAAGTGGCCCTTGCTCCCCACAGGACTTCTTCAGTATGACGTTGTCCATGTGCATGATCATGAAAGCTGCCGCCAGCGGTGCTAGGCGGCTCCATGTTTCCTTCCAGGGTTACTTTAGGACTTGTTTTAGTGTTGATTTCTTTCATCTTCCCCCTCCAAGAGGTTCATCGGAATGCTCAAGGATTCTGTCAAATTTCCTGTAAGAGGCCTGGGCACCGGAGCTCACCCAGCTCCTGAGCTCATCCCTAGAGCCGGAGGGAGGCCCACGCTCAGGCAGTACCTAGGAAACTGCAACCTTGGGAGCCTGAGCCCCGCTGACACCAAGAACACCGGGACGTGGCCCTTGTCTGTGCCTCCTGGTTTTCTTCCAGGTCTACCTATTGCTGTGTCCAGTCCCAGAGGTGAGTTTCCCTGCCACTAAAGGCCCACTGGGCCTCCTGGGCTTCTAGGTCCTTCCCTGTTTTAAGCCAGGCCTAGGATTAAATCCTTCCAGCAGTAGACCTATACCTTCTCCTCTGAGCAGCACCATAAGAGAGACCATAAGACACCACCTGTGGCATCTCTTTGACCAAGATGTTTTGGCCAGGCCAGGAGATGCATCTGCCATGTGCATCTTCAGAGAATTCAATCAGGGAGACTAGTTGGCATCCACTTTCTAGGGAAGGAAGTGAAGTTGATTGTGTTAAAAAAAAATCCTCTGCCCTTTTTGGTTGAACTCCAGACCACCAGTAACCATTCCAAGCACCTAGATGGTACTCAGTGCCTGCATCTCTTACCCTGGACATATGAGGCTTGGCTGATGTTTGTCCCAGTCTAGGCGGGCTTGGCATTTTCTCATCAGTATTGCAGTGACTAGAGCTAGTATTGATCTAAACAAAATGTCCTTCTACCCCCTCCTCTTGCTACATTTGCTTAATCGTGTTGTTACTTTTGCCAACCCTACCCCTGAAGACCACCAGTGTCACCCCCCCCAACCCAGCTGTTGGTAGTAGCAGAGCTTCTGTATGGACGGGCACCACTGACCACAGCAAAGGACTGAGCTCATCTCCACCCACTGCCAAGGGTTGCATGGTGGCTCAGCTAACAGGAAGCCCAACATTTCAGAAAGAGTCTCCAGGGCTGAACAGTCGATCAGTGGCCCTCATGTGGAAACACATGACAAAGGTCAGGGAGGAGGTACGGGTACAACGAGGCACTCATTGAACTTTACTGATGTTTTCTAAATTGGAATAATCGCAGACAACACTTTTCTGCATGCCAGGTACTGTTGTGAGCACTTTAAGTATCATTGAATTCTCACAGGGACCTCCAATGGAAAGTGTTATTCTCGTCTCGGTGATGGGGAAACTGAGGAAGAGGGTAACTCAACTTGCCCCCAATCCCTCGTGCACCTTATGTCTGAGGTACAGCATGAATGGACTCCATAGCCCGGGATTTAACCAGCCTGTGATCTTGGGTGTGTTGATTACACAGTACAGCTGTTTGAGCTCTGAGCTCCACAAGGGACCTGCCCAGAGAGCATCACTTTTCTCAAGCACCCAAGGCACAGATGTGCCCACTGAGCAGCAGGAGGGGTGGAGCCAAGGCATGCCCTCCATCTCAAGGGCAAGGGATCCTTTGGACCCTGCAGCTCTGCGGTGCGTGGTCTGCAGCAACCAGCTTGCTTGTTGCCCCTCTCTGCTTCTTTCCAGAGAAATATCAAAAGGTTGACTTCCTTAATACACCTGCTGCAGAGATTCTCCTAAATCTACAGGAAATGGCGGCAGCAAACTTGACTGTCCTCAGTGGTCAATGCAGGGGCCTCAGCTAAAGGGCCTCAAAAGCAAGCTTTTCCCCTTTGCCAGGGAAGAGGAGGTTGGGGCCGAGTGGGTGGGGCCTGTGGCCTCTCCTTACAGTGACTGTTCACCATCCTTTTATTCAAGTTTATGCATAAAAGGGCACCTTGGCTCTGAGTGGAAAGACCATGGGGCTGCCGATGCCTTCCGGCCCCAGCACCGTTGAGATGGGAGAGAGTGGGCCCTAGGGGGAGCATGGCGGTGGCATGGGGGTCAGACCCCAGTTACTCCCAGCCTCTCTTTATTTTAAGCACACTACCTTCCTTTCTCCTTCCATCTCAGTTCCCTGCTCTTCCCAGCCCTTCTGCCTCCCTTTCCTCCCATCATTTGCCATCCACCTCTCCCTTATCCCCCCAGTATTCTCTTCCTTCAGTGGCTGCTCACATTCTCCTTTCCTAACATTCTTATGCACATGTGTGTACACACGCACTGTACATACAACTCCTATGACTGGGTCCAGCCTACTTTCAACATGAACAGGGTAGGAGGTCGTCTTAAGATAGTTGTACAAGTAACTGTAGGATTTTCTCCCCTGGGAGGACACTTGATTGATCACACTCTGCGGTTCCTGCCGGGGGAACCCAGCCCGTCCAGAAAGGGTGACAGTCCTGAGCCAGTATTAAACCTCAAGTTTCCAAGCTGCCAAACAATTCTTATGGGGATCTTTCCACCCACCAACATGGCCCCAGTTCCAATGTCCTTCAAACCCTCTGCTGTTTCCTCTTGAATGTCCACAAACCTTTAACTGAGTGTGCAATTATTTTCCACAGTTTGGTCCCTTCATTGTTTTTTGTTCACTGCACTTCTTGATATTCAAATGTTCTATTAAAAATCAAAGTGTGGAAAGAAACACTTTTACTACTGTAGAAGGAAGAAAGAATATAATGTGGCCATCTTCAAGTATAGCAGTGTTGTTTAAAAGAGAATTATTGTACGATTATAAAAAATGAAGTAATCGATTAAATAATAAAAGAAGCTGTTAGTAAGTGTTGGGTGTGTGGATTTTACGTGTGTCTTTTGGTAATGATCTGATTGGACCCACCAGGGAATTGCTGAAGTTTTAACAATTTATATTTAACAATTTATATACCAAACATATAGGCTTTATAGCCATCATCCTAACTAGAAAAAACTGCCAGGTTTTTCCCCAGCCCATTATAACCTTACTATTATGTGACAGTGAGTCTCACCTTCTTTCTACCACCTTCTCCAAATAATCAGCGAATAAAACGCATTCACTTCATCGCCGCTGGACTCGAGACACTGTGTATGACATGGAGGAGAGGAACATTTATTTCTATAGGAATGTTTCAGCCAGCATTATCACCAGTGTGACCTAAACACACGACATACAACTTAGAGGAAGAAGTGTTTATTGGGGCTCACAGTTTAAGTCCGTAGCACTAGTTCTGAAGCATGAATGGTGGCGGTGGTAGGTGGTGGCAGGGGGCATGGAGGTGTTGCTGCTCTCACATCATGAATGCCAGAAGCAGAGAGAGAGAAAGGGGAGGGAGAGAGTGACACTCATAAACCCCAAGACTACACCCCCTAGTGACTGACCACTTCTGGACACAGAAGAAATTGCCACCCGGCTAAATTACCACCTAGCAAATCTATTCATTTGTCCATAGATTTGTCCACTGATGAGATTAGAACCCCCGTGATTTAATTATTTCACCTCTGAACATTTTTGCATTACCAATACATGAGATTTTCCAAGGGACATTCTATATCCAAACCATAATATTGAGCATGGAATTTTATATTTTCCTTTGTTAGAGTAAAGAGAACTAAGACAAAGAAGTACAGAGTTGTATAGGAGATGTTAGAATTTAAACTCTGGGCATCTGAGAAAAGGATTGCAAAAGACTCTTCCAGACACGTTCTCATCTTGCATTCTGCAGAGACATTTGGGATAGGCTAGATGTTATGAAATGCCTCGTGATGGGTAGCCCGAAACACTTAATCTCTTTCTTCCTCTGTACAATGTAACTTTAGATGTTATCTTGGCAACTACCAAAGCATGTGATTCCTTCTAAGTCCTTCAACAATCAAATGTTAAGAGCCTGGGCTTAATACATCCTCTTGAAAAGTGATGATCAAAGTCTAGTCCCTGCCCAAGCAGGGCTGATTAAAAGAAGAGAAGACTGTGACGGTTTTAAATGGTGGATGTGAATTCTTCAACATCCTTCCAATGTAAATGAGTTTCCTCCGTCCTTGTATCTGTATCTGGGCAGGTTTTTGACTATTTGGACTAACAGACTATAATGGAAGTTGCACTTTGTGAGTTCCTAGTAGAAGTCTAAAAGTCTGTGAGGCTTCTGCCTCCTCTGGATCTCAACTCTTGGAGTTCTGAGCCATCACACAAGAAGTCCAAGGCTACCATGCAGGGTCCCCATGTTGGAGTGGTCACGTGTAAACACTCAAGACTATATAGCCCCAGTCTGTACAACCTTTCCAAGGCACCAGACCCACAAATGAAGCTGTCTTGGGTCTGCAAGAATAGCACCTCTACCAGTTGCCTATCACAAGATGATTTCCATCAAAGTCACATGGATTAGATGAACCACCTCAAACTCTTGATTTTCCCAATATTATGCAACATAATAAAATGGTTATTTTTAAGCCAGTAATGGGGTTTTCTAAATAATCTGGTGAAGTCTAATAATGTCTATCTCCTCCATTCAATAACAGCACATAGGTAAGCCCTACCCTGGGTGTGAATTCACCATGGAAAGGAGGTAAAACCCCATGCAGGCAGGGCTTTATGTGCAGAATGCCCTTCTCACTAACAAGGTGAGTTTCTGATCCATCAGAGGAGATTAAAGAGAGGGATGGAGTGCTGGATCTTGATGTTTCTAAGAGGGCAAACCTAAAATTTATATGCAGACTTGGAAAAGGGGACACATTGTTCCAGGATCAGGAAAGGAAGGAAATTGAGATGAGACACTGGAAGAGTCTCAGAGCCTTTGTATAACCTGCCCAACTTCACAACTACAAAGAAGTAAAACATTTCAACTAAGGACTATTTAATCCTTAGCATATACTGCCTCTACCATGGGTAAGTTTATTTCTCATTCAGTTTCCTGCAGAGGGATACTATCTTCCCACTGAGATTTTGGCAAAGGAGTGGCCCACCCAGTTGCTTCATCAGACACAAAGAAAAAATGTGCGTGGCCCAGTGCAGATCCACCACTTCTGTTGGGAAAACAGCTCAGAGTGTATCCAGCTTGCTTTCCCAACTGGAGCACATTGTCGCTCCTTGCTTGTGTGGCTTGGTTCGGGGTTTTACTTTTTTGTGTATCACATGAAGGTCATGCAGAGCCACCAAATTGTGAGTCTAGCTCCATATATCCAACATTGCCTTGTATCATGTTTGGATGATTCTTTTGGCCTGCTGTTCTGTGTTCTTCATGTATCCAATACTAGCATCATCTAATACTAGGAAGAATGAAAGTCTTCAAGAGAGCATAGGTTGATTTATAGACCCAGAAGCTAGCCCCTGTTTTGATAACTGTTTCTAACCCTTATTCTACCATCAACTGTTGTTTTGTCATTTCAAATAAAGTAATAATGAATTAGTAGTTTCATTTCAAATGAAAATTTAGCACTATATAGAACAAGCTGACTGTGTCATTTGATACATGTGAGAATCCAGGACTTGGTTCACACTGGACCATCCCAAAGTGGGAAAAAATAAATAAACTTTTTTGTTCTGGGATTGTGCAATGTGTGCTGTAATTAGATTGATTTCCTTAGAGGTGGACAGGTTTTAACATCATATTTCTTCACTCAAACTGCCTTTTGTTAGCGTCTATGATATGCCTACTCACATGGGGTACACATTAGTATAATTGATTCCTTACTACCTTTCCCAGTAGGAGAACTTCAGTCGTACACTGTGTTTAATAAATGGAAGCAACTTCCTTTGTTTGGAGTGATTCAAATGTCAAGTGACCCTGAGGCTTTTGTCCAATGAGTCAGGCAATGTTCTCTGACCTGCCCACTTAGGAAAGCACCTCAAAACATGTTCTTGCAGTACCATAGACATAACTGCCCACTGATGAGACTAAGGTCAGGCATGACTTCCCTGCCATTTTATCTCAATGATCACTGAATATAACATGGAAATGCATGGACTCCTCACCAGCCAGTCCCCTCTTTGTTCTCAGATCCATTTCCTGGCTTTCTCTGCTCTGGTTTGTATCTCACAGAGCTGATTCTTACAAACCTGGTTTCCCAGGCTCTTTTTAAAAAATTTATATTTTTATTGGTGCATTGTAGTCAAACATCACAATGGAATACAAGACTTGTGAGGGTATCCAAGCACACATCATCCAATTAGCCTTTATCCAATCCCCATTCTACTCCCTCCCCTCCTTCAGTCCCTGCTTGATTTAGTGATTAACTTTATTTTTTTATGTACATCATGTGTTTTAAAGAGATTCCATCTTCCCCAATCCCATCCCTCTTATTGGTCACCTTATTTGCTCCTCCATAGGGCCGTTTCTTCAACTAGATTTCCTCCCATTGCCCATTTGTTCCTAGTTTTTGCATATTAGGGAAAGCATCTGATTTTTTTTATTTTCTGTGATATTTCTCTGTGTATGCCACATTGCAAGTTCTGATCCCACTCTTGAAGACCCCGGCACCAGCCTGGCCGCCCGGCAGACTCTGCTCCCATCCTCGCTGGCTCCAGCACTGGCCTTGCCTCATGGAAGGCTCCAGTCCCAGCCTGGGAGGCCACAGCACCGGCCTTACTCCTATCCCAGCCCCGCTAGCTCCAGCTACAGCCTCAGCACATGGCAGGCACCGATCCAAGCCTTCCTGGCCCTGCACCAGCCTTGCCACATGGCAGGCTTCGATCCTGGCCTCAGAGGCCCCAGCACTGGCCTTGCCTCATGGCAGGTTCCGATCCCAGCCTCCTTGGCCCCGGCACCAGCCTCACCCCTCAGCAGGCTTCACTCCTGGCCTCTGAGGCCCCAGCACAGGCCTTGCCTCATGGCAGGCTCCCATCCCAGTCTTACTGGCCCTGGCACTGGCCTCACTCCTTGGCATGCTCCAGTCCTGGCCTCCGAGGCCCTAGCACTGGCCTCACCTCTTGGCAGGCTCCAATCCCAGCCTTGGAGGGCCCAGCACCGGCCTTGCCTCATGGCAGGCTCCCATCCTGGCTTCGCTGGCTTCGGCACTGGCCTCAACCCTTAGCAGGCTTCAATCCCGGCCTCGGAAGTCCCAGCACCGGCCTCACCCCTTGGCATTTTCTGATCCCAGCCTTGGAGGCCCCAGCACCATACTCACTCCTTGGCAAATTCCATCCCAGCCTCGGAGGCCCCAACACTGGCCTTGCCTCATGGCAGGCTCCAATCCCGGCCTTGCTGGCCCTGGCTCCAGCCTCACCCCTCGAGAGGCTCCAATCCTGGCCTTGGAGGCCCCAGCACTAGCCTTGCCTCACAGCAGGCCCCAATCCTGGCTTCGCTGGCCACGGCTCTGGCCTCACCCTTCGGCAGGCTCTGATCCCGGCCTCAGAGGCCCAAGCACCACCCTTGCCTCATGGTCGGCTTCGATCCTGGCCTCGCTGGCCCCAGCACCAGCCTAGCTGCCTAGCAGGCTCCTATCCCGGCCTCAGAGGCCCTGGCACCGACCTTGCTGTGCATCAGGCTCTGGTCTCTGTCACTATGAGCAGGTCATCCACAGATGTTCCCTTTTTCTTCCTTTTTATTTCCCAGGCTCTTTTGTCAACATACTTCCAGCTAGGACCATAGGAAGCACTTGTGGAAGACTGGAGGATAAGAATAATAAATAAGGCAGAGAACAGCTCTATCTATCATCTATCATCATCTAATCTATCTAATCCAGCAACTATCTATCCTTCTCCTCCTCCTCCTCCTCCTCCTCCTCCTCTTCCTCCTCCTCCTTCTTCTTCTCTTCTTCTTCTTCTTCTTCTTCTTCTTATTATTATTATTATTATTTTCTTTCTTCCCTTTTCTCCCTCCTCCCTCCTCTCCTTTCCACTCCTCTCAATCTCTCTCTCTCCTGGATGGCTTCTCTAACACTTCTTTTATGATTTCTATATGTCCCCTGTCTCCCCTCAAGAAGAACCACTTCTTGCTGTTACATATATGCAACATATGCAACACACACACACACACACACACACACACACACACACACTTTTTAGGGATGGTCCTGGGGATTGAACCCAGGGACATTCTAACTCTGAGCTATATACCCAGTCTTTATTTATCTTTTTATTTTGAAACAAGATCTCACTAAGTTGTGGAGGGCCTTGCTAAGGCTGAGGCTGGCTACAAACTTGTGGTCTGTAATCCTCCTGTCTCAGCCTTGCAAGTACTGGGATTATAGGCATGCATCACTATATCTGGCTTTTTATATATTCTTTTGTTGGTGTGATGTAACCATAAATTGTAGTGTAATTCAATGTGATGTGAACATATGTGCACACATTACTCATTGCTTGGTGTACTTAATCTTTAGGGTACACCATCATTTCAAAATCTACCAGTTGCCTTTCCACTCTTCCAAAGCCATTTTAATTGGCACCCCATTTTAAATTTTCTCCATTGAATTACCTAAAATGTGTTCTTAGTTAATACATACTCCAAGCTCAAAATTGTTACATTTATCTGACATAGGAATTTTGTGATTCTTTTAAGTTCTGAATAACAATCTAGAAGTTGACATTTTGATGCTCAAAGTAAACAAATTTCCATGAACTTCAAGATTAATTGCATAGATGGCAAGTGTTTGTGTGTGTGTGTGTGTGTGTGTGTGTGTGTGTGTGTGTGTTAGTAGGGATTGAACCCAGGGCATTATAGCATTATAACTTTGAACTAGACCTCCAAGCCCTATCTTATTTTTTTTTAATTTTGAAGCAGTGATGCACTAAGTTGCAGAGGACCTAAGTTGCTGAGGCTGGCTGCAAACCTGTGATCCTCCTATCTCAGCCTCAGGACCTAAGTTGCTGAGGCTGGCTGCAAACCTGTGATCCTCCTATCTCAGCCTCAGGACCTAAGTTGCTGAGGCTGGCTGCAAACCTGTGATCCTCCTATCTCAGCCTCAGGACCTAAGTTGCTGAGGCTGGCTGCAAACCTGTGATCCTCCTATCTCAGCCTCACAAGTACTAGATTACAAGTGTGTGCCACCACACTCGGCTTGAAATGTTTTTTATGCTGTTGTGTTTAATAGCCACTAATATTTAGTGATTGCTTTCTATTTGTGAGAAAACATACATGTACTTTCACAGGGCATCTCTGGCCTAATTCTCCCAATGATATGACAAGCATGCACCTATCACTCTCTACAGTCCACAAATGAGGCAACTTAGGGACTGAGCGGCTTATCTGAGCTGTTGCTATGGCACTTGGCAGTGCTGCTGTATGGCTCGCTGCAGTCACCTTTTCTTCTACAGTGGTTCCACATGTAAAGATCTAAACTAACAGTGAAATTTGTTTGATCAAGTGTTTTGGTTTGGTTGGTTTTGTTTGGGATGGGTGAGGTGAATGCAGTTCTTGCATCCTGCAGAACAGGCAGTCTCAGGGCAGAAGAAATGCATTCTAAGTCTCTTGGCTTCATCTAGGTCATGTGTATAGTGCCAGTCTCTGACCTGTAGGAGGAGTGATCGAGGCTGGGGCAGCACATGGCAAGGCTCCTGGTGATCGTCATGCTTTGTCTTACAGAGAACCAGATTTCCAGAACTCCTCTCATCTCTGATATCACTGAATTTTTATTTATACTAACATAAGAGTTGAAGTATAACCATCTTCTTTACCCTCTAGCCTTGCCGTAGTCTCAGACGGTCTCAGCTATTGTATATAGTTATAGAACAGAAATGTTCTAACATTCATTTTGATTAGTTGTGGCTGTACAGTAATAACTCTTTTTGGGGGGTGGAGAGAGAGATGCTAGGTATTGAACACGGGATCATACCTCTGAGCTACACCCCAAGCCATTTATTTATTTATTTATTTATTTATTTATTTATTTATTTATTTATTATTTTGGTGGTACTGGGGTTCCTAGAAACCCTTATACCTCTGGGATACACTTCCAGACCTATTTTATACTGTTTTATTTGGAAACAGGGTCTCTTAAGCCAATGCACGGCAGGCTCTGAACCTGCGCGATCCTCCTGTCTCCGCCTCCCAAGCGCTGGGATTACAAGCGTGCACCAACACACCCAGCCATTTTACTTATTTTTTAAAAATATTTAGAACTAAATCTAACCAAGGAGATAAAATACCTCTACAATGAAAATTACAAAACATTAAAAAAGGAAATTGAGAAGATCTTAGAAGATGGAAGGATCTCTATGGTCTTGAATACACAGAATATATATCATCAAAATGGCTGTCTTACCAAGAATTATCTACAGATTCAACGAAATTTCTATTAAAATACCATGGTCATTCTTCAAGGATCTAAAAACGTCAGTCCTTAAATTTATATGGAATATCAAAAGATCCAGAATAGCAAAAAATAATTCTCAGCAATAAAACCATACAGGAGGCATCACAAACTACTATGGAGCCATAGTAATAACAAGAGCATGGTACTGTCACAAAAGCAGACACATAGATCAATGGAAGAGAAAATTCGGAAACAAATCCACACATTTACAGCTAATTGATATTTGCAAAAGGGCCAAAAAGATGTCCTTTTCAATAAATAGTGTTGGCAAAGCTGGTTATACATATGCAGAAAAATATAAATAAATCCCACTTTTTACCCTATACAAGAGTGAGTTTGGGATAGATCAAAGACCTGGAAATTAGACAGTGATTTTGGAGTTACTTAAAGAGGAAATAGACCCAACACTCCAACACATAAGCATGGGTAAAAAACTTTCTAAGTAAGATGAAAGGCATAAGAAATTAAAACAAGCCGGCCGTGGTGATGCACGCTTGTAATCCCAGCATTCGGGAGACTGAGATCGGAGGATCACAGTTCATGGACAGTCTCAGCTACTTAGTGAAGCCCTCTGCAGCTCATTGAGACCCGGTTTCAAAATAAAGAATCAAAAATTAGGGCAGGGGGTGTAGCTTGGAGGACGAATGACCCTGGGTTCTATCTGCAGACCCATAAAAAAATTAAAAAAGAAATTAAAAGAAGAATTAATACTTGGGATTGTATTAAACTAAAGAGCTTCTGTTCAGCAAAAGAAACTATCAAGAACCTCAAGAGAGAACTGATTGAATGAAAGACAGACTATTCCTTCAATGCAAACGCTGACCCCTTAGATGGACTCCTGTGGCACAGTGGAACCTGAACAGTGGTGCACGGCAGATAGATTCTTCCTGACATCTCTGTGGCTGGTTATGAAAAACCCAAGCCTTTAAGTGAGAGGCAAGTGACAGAGTCCTTTATGTTGTACCCATGTGTTGATTTCCAGAAGAGTCAAGGATGGAAAGGGGTGGGGGTTGTGTCTGGGGTGTGTCGGGGGTGGAGAAGGGGAAGAGTGTCATCCCTAGAAGAGGAGAACGAGAAATGAGTGATGTGTGCATGTATATCTCTACTGTGATCTTGTACGCCATTAAGATGTATGACTACAATGCACCAATAAAAAAAATTTTTAAAAGAAAAAAAAATAGAGGGCTAATATCTAAGATACACAAAGAACTCAAGAAACTTACCAACAAAAAACAAATGACCCAATCAAAAAATGGGTAAGTAAATTACATAGACAATTCACAAAAGAAAAAGATACAAATGACCAATAAATATGTGAAATAATGTCCAACATCATTAGCAATCTGAGAGGTAGAAATCAAAACTACCCCAAGATTTTCCCTAACCCCAATTAGAATGGTAATCATTAAAAACAATAATAAATGCTGGCAAAGATTAGGATAAATAGGAACTATAATATATTATTGGTGGGACTGAAAATTAGTGTAGCTAAAATGGAAAACAGTGTGGAGAGTCCTCAGAAAAATTAAACTGAACCTACCATATGACCCAGCTCTCTTACGCCTGGGTATCTACCCAAAGGAATTGAAACTATACTACCATTATAATATGCTTATAGCTGCATAATTTGTAACTGCCAAACTATGAAACCAGCCAAGATATTTATCAACAGATGAATGGATTACAAAGATATGAAATATATATACAATGAAATTCTACTCAGCCATAAAGAAGAACAAAATTATGCCACTTACAGGGAAATAGATGGAACTGAAGAATATGATTCTAAGTGATATTAGTCAGTCCCGAAAAGTGAAAGGGAAGATGTTCTCCCTCATATGCAGGAACTCGAGAGGACTGGGACACAGGAGGGACTCCAGCGAAGGAGGAGAAACCTTCCTGGAATGAACTAAGGGACCTGAGATGAGGAGCAGAGGAAGACTTGAGGAGGAAAATATTTCAATGGACCTGATGTACATTCATAATCACTGCATTGAGCACCGGAGGGTGTAGAGCGAGAGGGAGCGGGTGGGAAGGGGGTGCTTAGCCAGTGCTGTGTGCACGTACACCTCCATCATTGCTGAACTGCATCAAGATGAAGGATTAGAGTGCACCAATATTTTCTTTTTGAAATAGGGTCTTGCCAAGTTGCTGGGACTGGCTTTGAACTTTCAGTCCTCCCGTCTCAGCTTCCCAGGTACTGGGATTACAGGCATGCTGCACCTTGCTCAGCTCCGCAGTAACTCTTGACAATGAAGGCGAGTTACTGCACTTCAGTCCTTTGACCCTCATGCAGCCTCATGTTTGGGTATCAGGCGGGGAAGATGTTTTGATCCTCACCCTGTTACCTCAGTGTCCCTTGGCAACTAGGAAGAGCTGGGAGGGGACCCACAAAAGAGGTGTTAGTGATGGGCCTGACTGGAGTGCCGCAGGAGGAGGAGGCAGACTTAAAGAAAGGGTATTTGGTTGCCATTACAAAGCAGCAAACACTCAGAGGAGAGGGTGTGGCTCAGGACTTAATGAAGTGCCACTGGGTTTGAGCAGCAACTGGAATGTCTGAAAGTAGCTGCATTCCTTCCTGCAGTGAGGGCCAGGACACTAGCAGGGACTGCCTGTACCTCTCAGGAATGCTCAGGATGAAGACAGGGATGGAAAAGACAAGCAGGCCTCCCAGTGAAGCTTTTCCTACCACCAGCCACAAAATAGGGTAGGAAATTTGGAGACGTCCTCAAAGAGCCAAGGAGCTTGGATCTACAAACGGTTTCTTTCCCCCGGACTCCGAGCCTGACATTTTTCAGGTACAAGGAGGCACTTTGAAAATCCTTCCCTGCAGAAGTTGGCATCTGCCGTTCCCCTTTGCCACCTGCCCTTCTCAGAGGTGGTATTCAGGCACCTGGGACCTCAAGGCTTTCACAGTTCCATCACAGAGATTTGAGTTAGTGATGGAGTGTGGACAGCAGTGGATTAAGGCCTGCGAAGATGCTGGAGCCAGGAAAGGCTGGGCCACCAGACAGTGTAGGGCAGGGACAAGTGAGTGCAGGGAACCCGAGGTCAAGGCGGACACTGAGCCAGAAGCCACTGATTAGATGAAGTTCAGTAGCCAGAGGTTCATAGAGAACCTGCTAGGAGCCTCAACTTTGGCCTGTCGCCTACAAGGAAGGAGGCTGGAGCTCTCTGAAAGCCTGGAAGACTGGTATTGCCAGAACCTGCTTTTGACTTGGCCTCCGGGTCTTTGCCACTTAACTTACTTTCTCTAGACTCAATTTTCTTTTTCTCCTATTTCGTCTAACCCCAATCCATCATTAGCATAGAAGAACCTCTTGTTGGAAATGTTGCATGAGTGAAAACTGGAAACGAAATGACGTTTTAAGTAAGTAAAGTGCTAGGAGGGTGATGTAAGGCACTTCACTGAAAAAGAAGAAAGAAAATCTGTTCATTCACAAATATTTGCTGACATACTTTTTAAAAAGTTATTTATTGAACTTCAGCTATACTACAGGATAAGAACTCATCTGGGACACTCTATGTTCCTGATGATTTCAAGGGCTACTCTCGCTCCCTCTTTAAATGTGCCAAACAACCCCACAAACTTCAACTAATCCCTGACTTTAAAAATGGGCCCTAAAAGATTTAAGCATCTGCTCAAGCTAGGATCCCAAACTAGGTCTTAATTCTAACGTTTATTCTACCTGAATGAGTTCACATGAATACATAGGTGCCTGGGAGGTCTACCAAAACATCACCTTATGAGAGTCAAGAGTCAAGGCCTGAAATAGATGCTGTGGTACCTCTGGGAACATGACTTATACCTAGAGAGAACCTGTGTTCTTCTACCCAAGCCATGAGCACAGCTGGGCCCTCTTCACCCCCTGACAGCAAACTGTTTAACTCAAAATTACTGTGCTTGTGTGTGGATTGCTCCTTACTAAGCATGCGCCCAGACAGAGCCCTGGGACATATTCTGGCATTAGCGTGACCTTCTGAAATACAGAGTAAATTACACTGTCTTGCTGACATCGTTTTAATGAAAATCTTCCCTCCTTTAATACTTGGAATCAGGGTTACATTCTAACTGCTTAATACGGGACCTCAAACTGGAACATGCACAGTTTTGAATGAAATTATATTCAAAGCATAGCCAAAAGTTCATAGAGCACTTAATCATGTGCATTATATGTATGTGTGTGTTGTGTGTGCACATATATATATATGTGTGTGTGTGTGTATATATATATATATATATATATATATATATATATATATATATACACTTTTTCTAATAAGAAACTTAGTAGAGCCCTGAGCTCATTTGCTTTCAAAGAGTTCACAGTTGCATAGTGGGGCGGGGGGGGGGGCGCTGCTGGAAAAAAACTAGTCAAGTTTATTAATCATACAAACAGAGAGAAATAAGGGCTCATAGAAGCAATAAATATTGTCAATAGAGGGATGAAGAAGAGCATCATGAATTTGGGGTGTGAGACACAGCTGAAAAAATGAGCAGGACATATGGCACCTGGAGACAGGAAGGAGGAGCCCCACTGGGGAAAGGCGAGGACCACTGTGGGGGCTCTCAGGGCAGGGGCAGCCCTCCAGGGCCCTGGAGAGCATGTTCACAAGTCACAGTGGCAGCTCAGTGTCTAAGGCCTGCTGTGCTGAGACTAGTTAGATGTTTAGGGCACACGGTGAACTCACTTTCCAAGCAACCCTTACTCCACAAGGGATCAATTTTAGAGGAATGACCTGGATTCCATGAGCCAGGAAGGGCTGGAGGGGGAAGAAGCAGGAGAGGGGACTTGCTTGGAGATGTCACTGTGGTCAGTCTAGAAGATGGTGCAGGTGGGGTGGGGGGAGCAAGGTAATTACAAAGCCGGGGATGGTTGTGAGGGGGAGGAGGAAGGTGATACAGGGCTTGTGTGTGAGTGTAGAGAAGCCGGTGTGTGAGCAAAAGGCAGAGCCACTTCCAAGGCTAAGACCCTCCAGCATGCCTTCCCCTCACACTTGCTCTTCCTGTGCCCAGCCCACTCCCTCCTCTGTCCTGGCCTTGCTGGACCCTCGCTTCCTTTACATCTTCAGAAAGCATTCACACTAGGCCTGGTGGCACATGCTGGTTGGTAGTCACAGTACTTGGGAGGCCAGTACAGAAGGATCACATGTTTGAGGCTGGCCTCAGCAACATAGCAACCCTGTTTCAAAATTTAAAAAATAGGGCTGGGTACATAGCTCAGTGGTAGAATGCCCCTGATTTCAATTCCCAGCAACACACTCACACACACTCACACACACACTCACACACGGGCATTCACAGACCTTCCCTATACACTAGCATCGCAGGCTTGGCCTCTCTTCACCCTATTCCCGTACATTATTTTCTTTGCCAGCTGACGTATGTGTTTGTGAGCGCAGCCTCTGTCTCCTTCAGCTTCTCTCCAAGCTCCTTGAGGACAGAGTCTTGGTCTGTACTACTCACCATTGTGTCCCTACCTGCCTGGCACATCATAGTTAATACAAATTTACTACATAGTCAATAAAGATGTATTGACTACAACAATGATAGCACCGACTCTGTAGGGTTTTTGCCTCCCTAAGACCAGAGAAAGCCAAATATAAAATGCGCAGCTTTGGGACACAGTGAGTTCCTTCATTCTAGACCAGACCGATTCACAGGTAGGACAACTCACTGAAGGAAAGACCACAGTGAATATTATGGTCTTTGGGGTCCCTCCAAGTGTGAGAACCCGCAAATGGAAGCACTGCACCTTGCGTGTGTGGTTTCTCAGGAAAAGGAGCCTCCTGGGATGCAAGGTGGTTCATACACAGAACCTACAGCCAGACTACTGGGTCCAATTTAGCTCGCCACTTCCTGCCTGGGCCTCCGTGGACTTCTTTGTGCCTCTCTTCCCATCTCTGGTGTCTCATTCATGTTAACTGTTTCAGTGTTCCTCAGTCTCTGTCCAATTTTTCAAAATGGCAACCCTTTTTTATTTGACTCACTGATTCCCCCGAGAGGACTTGGCTCCCTAATATGTTTAAAACATTACATAAAATGGGTGTGGTAGTGCATACCTGTCATCCCACTACTTGGGAGGCTGAGACAAAAAGATTGCAGGTTCAAGACCAACCCCAGCTGGGCATGGTGGCACACCCTTGTAATCCCAGCATTTGGGAGGCCGAGACTGGAGGATTGGGTTCGTGGGCAACCTCAGCTACTTAGTGAGGCCCTCTGCAACTCAGTGAGACCCGGTTTCAAAATAAAGAATAAAACATAGGGCAGGGGTGGGTGTAACTCGGTCGAATGCCCCTGGGTTCCATCCCCAGACCCGCAAAAAAAAAAAAAAAAAAAAAAGACCAACCCCAGCAACTTAACCAAACTATTAGAAACCTGTAAGACCCTGTTTCAAAAAAAAAAATTAAAAATGGCTAGGGGTGTAGCTTGGAGATAGAATACCCCTGGGCTCAACCCCCAGTATACATACACACATACACAACACATTACTTCCTCTTCCTCCTCCTCCATACATGCGGACTTGTATGGACACACACATGTGTGCACACATATACAAACACTAAATTGGATTATACCTGTATGTAATATTCTAGAGCTGTGCTGTCTAATATGGTGGCCATTAGCTCACATGGCTATGTACATTTAAATTATTAGAATTAAGTAAAATTTTAAAAACAATTCTTCTGTCTCACTAGTCACACTTGTTTTTTTTTTTTTTTTTTTTTTTTGGTACTGGGATGGAACCCAGGGGCATGCTACCTCTGAGCTACACCTCCAACCCCATTTTTTAGTCCTTTTTATGATTGAAACAGGGTCTCACTGAGTTGCGAAGGGCATCACTAAGTCGTAGCTGAGGCTGTCCGTGAATCGCGATCCTCCGGTCTCTGCCTCCCTAATGCTGGGATTACAAGCATCTGCCACCACGCCCAGCTCATTAGTCACATTTTAAAGGCTCTATAGCAACATGTTCCTAGTGGCCATTACCATCAACAATGCAACTATAAAACATTTATGTCATAGTAGAAATTGGACAGTGCTTTCCTACAAACTGGATAAATTCAGTGATTCAGTTATCTTTTGCAGGAAACAACCACCATTCCACATAGCTAATACAACTTTCCAGGTAGCCTCCAACTGAGTTTAGAGAAGTTTTTTTCAGCTCCCCAAATTCTCCCTCAGCCTGCTTCCTTTTTCTCAGTGCCGGGCTTTACCACTATTGCCCTACAAATCCATTTTGCTTCTCTCTGAATCAGTGGGCTAGAACATCTCCTGGCAGCTAAACCACGTAGGAGTCTCCATCTGCTCCAACTGGCCTGAGAATAAACTAATGATGGCTCATATCTCAGAAACCCCCTGATGTCAAGCACAGTGCTTGAGAATCTGAAGGGGCTGAAAATCTATATAAAGGTGGTCCGCTCTTCTCCACCTTCAGATTTCTTGAGAGAATCTTCTATATGCATCAGTTTCATCACTCTTTTCTTAACCCCTGTCTCCTGACATTATCTAGGCACTGGGTTTAATACTGCAAAGATAGGTATCTAGGAAATTAGGGTTTAAAAAAGATTCAATAACTAGACAACCATCTAGGTAGTATTGAAGCCAGAATTTGAATTTAAACGTGTCAGGTATGAAAGCTTGGGTGTCCATTCTTGAATGGACCATTACTATGCCTCTGCCTATGGATTTTAAGTCACCAATAAATCTCACACATTGACTTACAAGATCCCTACAGAGTTGTCTTGTCCTCAGCTCCCCTGTGGCAGAGAAGGTACCACGAGCAGAGAAGACTTGAGCAGCACTGAGCTAATGAGTAACATTCCCCAGCATGTGGCCACCTGAATATTTCTAAAGCTGTAGGAACTTTCTTACAGGTCATTCTAATAGCTGTTGGTTCACTACCAACACAGTCATTACTTAGAAGTTATTCGTGCCCTACCACAACTTGGCTTGCTATTTAGAAAACACTTTGAGTTGCACATAAATTGTAGAATGGGGGAATTTTCTAACTTGACAGCCTTTTGTGAGATTTCAATATGTGACTTGTATGTTTATAAACATTTGTAAACAGGCAACTGCCTTTAGATAGCAGTTACCTAACAGAAAAAGCAAATTGATACAACATGATTGGTAATCATTAAAAAGTCAACACTCTCCCTTTATTTACTTTTATTTTTTGTATTTGAATAAGTGACTTTCATGTGGACAAAGAAAAGGAAGATTGACTATATTAAATTATCTTTAGAAGAAAATTTGATTTGAAAAAAATTAGCCAATTGCAGTTATTCAGAACTCTTGCTGTTAGACTAAACTATCATTCAGAGCTCAGCAATTTTTTTTATTATATTCATGTGAAACGCTAACCAGATTAGACTGTTTTAAGAACACACTTTGCCATTGCTATACCAGTTTGAACACTTGGCAATGTAACCTAAAGATTTAGGGGCAGGATCAGGGACACACACAAAAATAAATTGCCAGCAATAAGGTGAGTGTAACAAATCACACATACCTGAGGACATTGACCACCAGGCTGGGTTCTGAAAATGTACACTGAAACCCAGGCAGGCTCAGACCATGAGAGATCTGAGAATAACCATCTATTCTCTAAACTAGTCTCCTATTTTTCTAGAACAAATGCCCAAGGTACATGTAGAAGGTTTTGTGGGCATAAATCATTATGGGATATGAGAGACTCATCCCACTTTTCTTCTGGGCCAAACATTGGGAAACCTATGGAATATCAGGTGTCTGGGATCAGTGGTCTTTCTGGGCTGGCATAAAAAGAGTTGACCCAAAACCTGTCCTGGAGATGCCCTCGAGCCATTTTTAAATGTGAGACCTGCTCACTCCTCAGTCCCCACACCCCGAACCCAGAGCTGCCCTTCCACTGGATGGCCTGGATCTGGGCATAGTGTGTCTCCCAGCTTCTGCGTGACTCAGGACGTCATTTCAGTTTGTCAGTCAATGGAAATCAGAGGTCCAAAGTCTCCATGTAGCATTCTCCCTGAGGAAGCTATTAAGGAGAAGGC
Organism: Muscardinus avellanarius; assembly: GCF_963383645.1. Lineage (NCBI taxonomy): Eukaryota > Metazoa > Chordata > Mammalia > Rodentia > Gliridae > Muscardinus > Muscardinus avellanarius. The sequence continues at coordinate 109,920,254 of NC_137793.1, forward strand.
AGCCCTGCCAGATGTCTATGTCCAGCTGTCCTGACTGGCATGTGCCAGGGGACCTCTCATTCTCAGGGTCTGGCATGAGAAGAGGGCCCTGGAAGGGTGCTCAAGAAGGGTTACCTTTGGTTATCCAACTATGTACTACCAAGGACAACAGGCAGGAGATGAAATAGCTTCATATATCAAGAAAGCCACAGGATACCATGAGTACCTTGTAACAGGTAGAAAGACGTGAAAGTTCCCAATCAACTGGGTTTTGGGCTCACTCTTAGGCACCATGGGCTAAATATGGTGTGGCAGAAAACATATATCTGAGGGCAGAAAATCTGGATTTCTATCCCAACTTGTACTTAGCTAGATGAATTTAAACTTTTCAATAACCTCTCTGATACTCAATTTTTTTCATCTGTAAAACGGAGGAACAAAACCATAACAAAACTATTCTTGCTTCGCCTAGCCCATGGGTAGCCATAAAGCAGATGAAAGCACTTTGTAAACTATTAGAGAATATGTGAAGTAATATTCTTTTCATTGTAAAATGTTTATTTCCAACCACAAACCTCTTTCCAAAGTTCCAAGCTCCTATTTACAACTATTTATTCTGCAAGTCTTCCCAAATGGATGATGGGTATTCTGAGACACTACTCAGTTCAAGAAGCTAGGTGGTGTCTGGCATAGCCTGAGAATTGATCAAGCTGGTTCCTGATGCAGACGCCTCCTCCAGGAAGCCAAACACTGTTATATATAACATATAACACGTCCAACTAGTTATCTACCTGGCCCTCAAACCCAGTTTATAAAACAAACAGACATATTCTTTACCTGCAAGCCTGCTCCTCCTAGGCTTACCTTTCTTTCTGTCGGTGATGATGATGGTCACAGGTTGTAAAGGGGTCATCACCGAAGTTCTTCTCTCCCCCTCCCCACCTCACTTAGTCATGTGACATGAAAGAGCTTTCTTCTCCTGTCTGGTGCTTAGATTTCTCACAGGCGAAGCAAGAATATGTGATTTGCAGAACTGTTGTGTGAATAAAATAAGATTGTGTCCACTGAATGCATGGTGCAGGATAACTCAGTCCCACCTTCCAGCTAAGCAGGATTCCTTGGTGAATAAAACAATGAACAGCTCTTCCCAGTCCTATTCCCACATCTTGAATCCTGTTCTTCACTCTCCCCCATTATTGCCTGTTAAATCATATGCACCTTTCACAATTTATCCTTCAAATGCTACCTACCTTTGGTATCCAAGGGTGACGCCTCTTCCCTCTGAACTGTCGGTCCTCCTTAGGCATCTCTTCACAGTTTCCCAAGGCACTTGGCATGCCCACTGCATATTCTACTTTCATATGTCACCTCTTCTTGCACATTCTCATGTTTATTTTCCTTACACAGTTTATTTACTTAAAAATAGTTTTCAGATGACTGAAAGGAATAGTCAATCAACCCATGAACCAATGGACTGATGTCTGGACCTGGCACAAGCCAGTGGAAAGTGATTCAGAAGTGATGGAATGATTTCAACGAAGAATTACACCGAAGGCACTTCACATTTTGTGTGCTGATTTTTTAATGAACATCTTATAATCTTACAAAATAACTGGCTGTAGCTGTTTTACGTTACAATACAGTAGATCAGCTCCTTTCACTGTGTTTTCAATCAAACTATTCCCTTGGGTGCTGACACCCTCACTAGTGATCGCTCGGAGTAGAGGAAGAGCCACGTCCAAGGAGCCCAGTGGAGGAAAGAGCAGAACAGCATCAGGAAAAATGTTTACTTCCTTTCTTGCTGTGATCTGTCCATTTGCCTCACTCTGGCTTCTCCTCCCTCTGTCTCTCTGATTGGAGGCTGGCATGCTAGTCACTAGGGTCAGCCAGCCCTGGGCAAGGTGGACACCAGAGCCCCTAGTTACTAGGAGAAAGAAGAAACAGAGAAGTGACTTTGAAACAAAGAAACAGTCAGCAGAGTCTCTGAGAAAGGCCCTTCATGACCATATGTGTGGGGACCTAAGAGTAGCAGGAAGGGCAGAAAATGGAGTAAGTATAAGTGTAGTCCCAGGAATCTGGGATCATGGGATCTTAGTGCTTTGACTTTGCCAGTGACCTCAGGTGCTCAGACCACTAGGATCCAAGAATGAGGACTGGGAGAAGCTGCCACCTATAATGTCCATATCTGATTATGGCTGGGCAGGCTTCAGCCTAGGGGATTTTCATACTTTCTAGGAACTCCTCTTACTTCCACAGGGCAGTGCTCAATTATACATGTGGCCAATCAAAAACAAAATATTTTAAAACAAAGTATGGAACAGACATGTTCTCACCATTACTCTGAGGAGCACAGATGCAGGTTGGCATGAGCCACCAACTCCATGTTTCTGGTGAGGAGCAGCAGGCTTCCCCAGCTGGGTAAGGCCTGGGATAATGATGGCTTTGCCTTTAACTCAGGCAGATGGCACAAAGCAGAGCTCAACACATGTCCCCAAATTTGGGCATTTTCTCCAAGAAAATAATTTCATAAGCTATTATTATTTGTTGTCATTTTTAAATGAAAAAATCTCAACTTTTCCACTGCTCTTCTCATATTAAAATCTATCAGAATCCCAGAAATATTGTCTTCCGAGATGTAGTAAGGGAGACCTGGACAATGAATTGTATTTAGGCTATAGTTTCATTAATGCTGGAAAGAGAGAGGACAAGGAATTTGGAGATGGGTGAACCCGGATCTGCTCTTTCCCAATGACCGTGCTGCCTTCTTCCCACAAACCCATGGATGAATATGTGCACATCATATTTATGTGTATACCATATGCATATACCATATCCTCATTTTCCACTCCAGATTACTGTGCCTTTTTACATGATATCATTTGTAAGCTTTCCTTTTCTTTTGTGCAAAGACATAGTTCTGGTGTTGATTGGAAGGATAAAAATACTGGTCAGAGCAAAGAGAAGATGATGTGGAAATACCACTGTGGACTTCTGAGCTTTGTCTGTTCTCAATATCCACTTGAAAAGAAACTTCAAGAAACTCTTGTCTGAGGGAAACCAGGCTCATGGCCCTTCCTTAAGGTAAGACTAGGTATGGAATAGAGATTGGCTCCCTACTCTTTTTCTCTCAGACTGCTTGATCCAGATAGTATTAAAAGAAAACATCATTAAATTAGACCACGTGCAAAAGAGGTTAGGCTGGAGTGTCAACAGAGGCGGGATTAATGCGGTCATTTCATGTGCAGTCCATCTGTTGAAGGAAAGAGGAAGATGACAAAATGGACCCTAAATAGTTGAAATTCTTCTTTCTCCCCACAGAGTGTCACCCTCGCTCCATGTATTCCATTACTTGTCCAAGTGAAAATCTCCAGGTCATGGATTTTATGCATCAGGTTTGAAAAGAATCATCTCAGATTCTGTACTGTTCTAGGAATCCACTTTGGCCTTCTCTGGAGGCTTAGAGCAAGGGCCCAGTCTCCTTGCCTCATTTCATCCCTGGCTTGCAGGCCTGTTCTGCCTGATCTCTCACCTCTCTATGGCCCCCTATGGCTCCTCCATCCCGCCTGTTCTTTCATTTCTTCCCAACTTTCCTCTTTGTCATTTTCTAAATGTCCCCCACCCCCACGCCCCATAAACCAACAACTGGTGATGTGGCTGTGACTGATGACTAGGCGTGGGGATTTCTAACAAGAAGTGAGACCAGGGGTCAAGTATGAACCGTGTGTGAGTTCTTATGATCCTGGTGTTCAGGGACTGAGCACCAAGACTAATTTGCTAACTGCTTGGTTGGTTGACAGCCACAATCGGGATAAGCATAGATGGAAGTGGAAAAAATCCTGAGCTTCACCAACTCCAATCGATACTTCTGAAAAGTGGAGAAAAACTAGCACTTTCTGATTCTTTTTTCTGTTTCTTTTTTCTTTTTTTGGTAGATATTTAGGAATCAGGGTCTTCTCCTGGACCAATCACCAATGGGTACTCACATCTACCTGCCCATGTCTGTTACTGTTACAATTTCAAAATCCATCTCCTTCAAGTGGGCCCACCTCCCAGGTCATAAAAGATGTTTAGCTGACATGCCAGCATCCAGAATTCCAAGTAATCTCTCTCTCCTCCACACCCCCCCTCAATCTGCCAATCCTTGCACATCAAAGATGGCAGAAAAACCTATGTTTCTATCCTCAGAGCCTCAGCATCCATTTTGGACACAAACTTCACAGCAGCATGTGTGGAACAATGAATAATTTTCAGCTAAGTAAACAGCAAAAAATATAATATATAATATATTTATATAATTATGTTTAAATACTTATAAAGAATTAATAACTAACTTCATTATTCAAGAGAGACTACACAAAAAATGGAAAGGGCCAGTTTCTAGTTTTCAAGCCCTAAAAGATGACAATCCATCTGAAATGGGTATTAACAGAGAGTCCCTGGCAACTTCTCTTCTAGTATTTTGATTCCAGGTTATGTATTTGTTGGGGCTGAGTAGCTGATAGGGTGCAGAGCGAGGAGCAGAGCAGGTGAGACGGGCTTGGGAAAAATACAGATGGGGAAGAGGGTCCTTGCTTATCATGTTTCTCTTCCTCTTTTAATCAATTGCCATGTTAAAGAAACCTTTGTCTACAATTCTCCCTGATTTGGGCTACTTGGTACATTAGTTGATGCCTCTGAATGTCCCCTTGTTTTCTTATAAGCTCGTTTATACTCTCTCCTTCCTCTGTTTCATGACCTTCCTTCTTTCTCATTCGCCCTTTGTGTCCTCTTGTGGAAGCCTCTCTCTCTGGCTGCCTCTGGCCAAAGGAGGGATGGACTGGCCCGAGGTTCCAGCTACTGATTTTCTTCTGCCTTGGGGTCTCGGCAGGTGCACTCATCCAGGTCGCAGTCAGCAGCAAATGGGATGACCTGGGGGAATAAAGAGAAGTTGAAATAACCCATTTTTTGTGCCAAGCTTCACACTTTCCTCCGGGCTTTCACTCTCCTTGCTTGGTCCTGGAGGAAGTGTTGCCACCATAGACCTGGAATGAACACCCAGTCTTTCACTTACACACCACACCATTTTGGCCAAGTTGACCTCAGATAGATATAGAATAGCCGCTGGAGGGCTCTTAAATTGGTGGTTGGAGTTGATGTAATAGAGTCATGAGGGCTGTAATCCCAGGAGGGAATAAATCCACTGTAATGGATTCATCGAAGTGGTGGCCTGGGATGGTCAGGCGTGGCTGGAGGAGCTGGGTTTGCTGAGCGATAACCTTGGGGATTATATAGGTTCCTCCTCCCCATACTTACTATGTCGCTTCTGGCCTCTATGATGTGAGAATGAAGTCTTGCACTCTCCTTCTCTCTACCATGTTCTGAAATCCATGGTGGTTTCCTCCACCATGTCCTGAAATCCCCTGGCCTCACATGGACTGAACCCCAGAATCTCAATAGAAAACTGTGAGCAAATAAATCTTCCTCTAAGTTATGTGGTCAGTCTTTTAGATTTTAGCTATGAGAATGTTGACTAAGACACTGCCCTTCCTTGCTTTACTTTCTTTCCTTTTTCTTTCTTTCTTTTATTTTCAGTACTGGGGATGGAACCCAGGGGTATTCTACCTTTGACCTACACCCCCAGTCCTATTTTTTTCTTAATTTGCAACAGGTAAATAGCCTCACTAATTAGCTGAGGTTGGCTGGCTCTGAACTGCAATCCTCCTGTCTCAGCCTTCCAAATGCTGGGATTACAAGTGTGCGCCACAACCATGCCTGGCTTGTTTCACTTTCTTGATACATAAAGTGAGAAGGACAGCAGAATCTACAAAAAAGAGTATTTGTGTGATTTAAATAAATGGATGGCTATATGACATTTATATATGGCCAGACACATATAATTACTATCAGGACTACTTCTGTTATTAGCATTAATGTCTAGTATTATTGTGGTTTTTTTTGCTGTTTATGTGTTACTTTCACATAAAGTAGGAAAGGTAAATGTGAGCATATTTCTTTTTACAAGGAAGGGCAGAGATGAAGGGCAGAGATTGTATGACTTAGAGTAATGACAAAGCTATATGGATAACATGGTTCTTTAAACTCGTTTTCTTTTTTGTGCTTTTATTGGGGTATTATAGTCTCACATCATAATGTAAATCATGTTGACAATGACATACATGCATATGTTCTTGGTGGCCCCCAAAACTAGTTTTCTGACTTCTATTTCTCAATGTCCTCAGGGCATTAGGAGCATCTTTGACCTTTTCTTAAGCACAATGTTTTGTTTTTGAGCCCAGGATGTGATCTGTCTTGGTGAAATGCTGCACCTTCCTTCCTTTTTTTTGTGACTGTATTACTTCCTCCTATGTAACTGTCCTCTCTCATGCCAGAGATGGTCCAGCAGAAGTTATCATCTTCCTGTTTGTACTCTTATTCACAGATAATGCATCAGTTTTTGAGTGTCCATAACTAGCATTGAAGAGAAGTGAGCATTTTGGAAACATGATGTGAAAGTTGCACATATTCTACCCCTCGGGCATTGACAATTAAATTGGATAAATATAGACAGGCATATCACAAACAATGCTACTCTTAGTACTCTGTACACCAAGAGTACCCTTGGTGATCGGACAAGTAGACTGGAGGATGGGTGGGGTTGTTTGGGGGAATTTCCCAGCATGTTTGTGCATATGAACTGAAATGTGATTTAGTAGTCAACAGAGGGACAATGTGCCTTTACAATGTTGATTCATGTGTATGTTGACCATAGACACTGGGATCCATTAAAGACAAATCAAATCCTAGGTCTGCAGAGTGTGGGAAGAAGAGAGAATTGCTTGCTTTCCTCATAAGTGATCAGGCCTTCCCGTATGCAGATGGGCCCCTTGACCAGTTATTTTCATAAGTGAGAAAAGAAATTAGCTGGCTTGATTTCTGACCTGTGGTCCAAGCTCTTGATCTGTTTCTCTTAGTTGAGGATTTATTGGTTTTTAGGGCAAGAGAGGGCCAAATTAAATAGAGATGTGATGAGCCACTAAGTGTTCTGCATTAAATAAGTAAATTCACGTAAGTGAAGAGAATAGTGCCTGGCACACAGTGAGTGGTCAGGAAATACTAGCAAAAAAAAGGATGTTGTGTTTAGGTTTGCAGATAAGTGATCCTGGTGGGGGTGGCTTTATTGTGGAGACACATACAAGGAAGAAAATAACATCTGCATGTTTCTGATTCATTGAATTGGCCCACTAGCTTCAAATATCTTTGGAACACTTGGATTTTTACCCATATTATTACAAAATTTTACTCTATTTAATTTTATAGACATACTGCAAGCCTATCTGCTAATTTAACAGAGCCAAGAATAATAGGGGTAATAATAATAACAAGGATAGTAGGGATAATAAGAATAATAGACACATCAGCCACCCACCTACTCAGGCATGAAGAAAAGGATTACTGCTAGGGTACAGTCCAGAGAGTGCTCCAGAGAGCGTGTGGCAACTCAACATGTGCCCACAATATAACTGCAGGACACCATGTAAGACTATTTAATTGTGAAGATGAATAATACCTAGATAGCACTTCATTGGTACTCCAGCATGCTCAAGGGGTGGAGACAATTATTTTCCCTGCCTGTTGAAAGGTTTCCTGGGCAGTGATGAGAAAGAAGAAGAATTTCAGTAGCAAAGGCCACTGCTTTTTGGATAGGTCAGTAGATGGACCATTTAGGAAACGAGTGTTTTCTGAGAACCTCTACAAAACACCACTATGCAAAACCGTACACAAAACACCACTGTCTCACTTTTGAGCCTCCAGTGTTTGCCCACAGTAGTTCTCTCTTGACTAGTGAGTAAAATCCAAATCTGATGCACCATGAGAGGGAGTGAGCCTAGGAATCTGCCTTTCTTCCTGGAGTCTCTGCCTCTCTGTCCACTCCCAGGTGTGCTCACTTACCTTCTTGGAGGAGAGCGTGGAGGAGCAGCAGTCTCCACCATCATAGTGGCAGTAGGCTCGGTTGTTGATGGTATCACACCAACCATCTGCTTGGAAAGGCTGTAGGGAGGTTGGCATTAGTGTCACAGTGTTGATTCACCAGGTCTCCCACCCACCCCACCTCCAGCCCGGTCCATAGAACTCCAGAGAGAGTCTGAGTACCAAGGGCAAGTTGCATTTTCTAGAAGTTAAAAACCTTGAGATAAGACCACTGGGCCTGAGTGACTGTCAAATTTCTCTTGCAGTCCTGCTCCTGGCTTACTCCAAAATCTAGAACGGGACATTAAACTCATTGGCAAACTTTCTTGCCTTTTTTATAATACCAGGTCTTCATAGTATAGTAGGTTACAGTTTCAAACATTTTAAGTTTGTTGAGCATCACTAAAAGTCTGTGTATTAGTCAGAATTTATTTTAAAAGTCCCACTTTATCATTGAGGGAACAGGCATACATAGAGATGATTAGCATCACCCAGGGTCATACAACCATGGTCAAGCTTAGTTTGGAATTAGATGTCACACATCCTGGCTTTGTACCCCTTCTCAAGTTTCACTTCCAGCCTCTTTCCTGGTGCACTGAAGACTGGAACAGAGAAACTATTGTAGTCTCTTGGTGCTATGAAGACCGAGTTACATCTCTCCAGAGTGCAAAGATCCTAGCACCGAGAACACCATGCACTGCCACTGGCTGATCAGCAGCAAGGCACAGGGTTAGAGAAATTGAAACTGCTTCTATTCACTCTTGTTACTGCTGCAAGTTAACAGGAACCAAAGTGGGAAAGGGGCCCAGAAGAAACCAGATTTAATGGAGTGTTTCACCCCAAAAGGGAATGTGTGATAAGAACAGCAACAAGTGGTTAAAAGTAATTCAGCAGCCCAATACAGTGTTTCCCCAGAGAACCACCTCTGGAGGGAAGTGTACACTGCCGCACCTTGGAGGGCACATCAGCCACCCACCTACTCAGGCATATCAGCTGCTCACCACCTTGAGCTCCTGCCCAACTGTAAAGCCTCAGGGAAAATCTTAAGCTTAAACTTCATGGGTCCCCAAATCCTGGAATTCTAAGGTCATCTCCCAGTTTACATGATCAAATTGCTTTGTCTACCCCCCCACTCTGCTTAATGTCAAATAGAAGGCCTTTTATCATTCCCTGTTTCACTGTGCTTTGATGAGACAGATCACTCAACTCAGAAATGGCCATTAAATAATTTTCAGCCATTGTGTTACATCAGAACGAGCTCATCCAAGTTATTACTTCAATGTTTTGATTTATGCTATGGGGTCCCAAGGTCATCTGAACATCTCATTCCAGATGTATAGCAGTTTGCCAACCCCTAAAAAGCTGCTACTTGTGGGGTGGAACTCAACAGCTGTTGCACAGCTGCACAGCAATGTCAGTTGAGAGCAGGAAGTGAGAATGAATTGTTTTAGACACAGGCCTCACTAGGATAAAAGATCCTGAGATGAGTGTTTGTCTTCAACACTGGAGCCAGGCGCTCTGGCTTCATAGCTATACAATCAGGACTCGAGTCCAAAACTGCAGCCAAGTAATCAGAGTCAAAATACAATGAGTGCATCCTTAACACGTATGGATGCTTTTGAATCCTTCCAGCAGGCCCAAATATCTCCTGAGATTCCCCAGAGCATTCCTTTTCTTTTTCAAGCATTTGGAGTATACTTTACTCATCTAGCACTACATCTGTTACTTTTCCTCCAGCCTTTACTGATTCATTGGCAAAGCTTAATCTGTTCCTTTTTTTCCCTTTCTCTTTTCCATGTAATTGTCTATAAAAATCCAAAAAGCACCCAAAATACTTGTCTTACACATAGAAGGATGTTCTTCATAATGGAGAATTAAAGGTAGGTCTAAAGATATCTTTCTTTTCATAAGAACAATCTATACTTTTGGATAGGTTTAGTAAAGAAGCTCAGGAAATCTCTCTTTGCCAAAGCTTTACCACAGACAATTTTTCATCTCAAGAACACAGGGGAAGGTATGTTGAAGAGAGCAGTAATGGCATAGGTGGGCTTTGGGGGTCTCACTAGACTTCTGTTACAATGGCTCCAAATAGTTTCCAGAAGTTCCTTTTTTTCTGTTCTTAAAGGGTCATCTGGGAAGTGAAGGAAATTTATAAAAAGAAGCAGAAATTCAGAGAAAAAGGCTGGAAATACCCAAGTGTTTGATGTCCTACATACCTATTAGAATTAATTGCTCCTCCCCCAACCTGCCAAAAACAACCACTCCACCCTCAACAAATAGAGTCTCCTATGGCAACATGTGCCTGGGAAGCTTGACAGCCTGAGTCCAAAGTTATAATGGAAAAATAGGAAAGGGAGAAATGACTAATGACTCAAAGACTGAAAGCATCTCAAGACTGGATGCAGAACTGGAGACTTTAATCTCAATAGCTGTAAAGTGTCAGAATCAGACATCATTCTTCCTGAAGGAAACTTGTACAAGGGGTAGGGACACTGGGCTTAGTTTCTGGGCACACTAGATATACACTGATGAATTTTATCACTCATAACTATGATTAGTTTATGCCATCACATCAGCAAATGAAGTGGTCTAGATAAGTGCATTTTTAAAATACCCGAATCATAATCCTTTATGGCTCACCTTTTCATTTTTATTTGAAAAAGGAAAAAAATCTTTAGAATAATCCCTGTTTACCTGCCTTTAACCAGGAATAGGATACAGTCACTAGCATACACATTTATTATTTTCACAGTGTAGAAAGGTTCTTCCCCTTTATTGGATGTCACACACACACACACACACACACACACACACACACACTTAACATATGACTTATCTTTGTGGCAGAAAATCGAGCCCTCATAATTAGAGCTCAAGTAAATACTTAAATCTGAGAGACAGCCTGAGTAACCCTTCTTATCTCATATAAGCTTTATGATACCTATTTTCGCGGTTACAGGAAGGCTTGTCTTGCCAGATGCCTGAGGTTAGCCGTGTTCCAGGAAGTGCAGCTGGACAAACAAATGACCGCACGTGAGTGATGGTACACTAAGAGGACAGTCTGTCAGTCTAGGCTCCCTGCACCATGTTGGAAACCTCCCCAAAGCAAAGAGTCCCTTCTTTAAGTATTAGTGCTGCTATTGCAGGAGAGGGTTTCTTATAATGGACGAGTTCAGCCCCTTCTTGCTCAGTGGCCATTCCCCCTTTAAAGCTCCTCTGTCATGGAATGAGCCAGAGATGGTGGCTCTGTTGTCTGTGGTTGCAGCCATTCATTCAGTCTCTCAACATTCTTTATTCCATAGCGCTATGTGCCAGGCACTGTACTAGAGACGTGGAGATAATTAAAGATGGTTTAGCCCCTGTAGAAACAGGCTGCAAGCACCTTGAGCTCAGTGTGCTAGTTCAGTGTGTTGGGATGTGAATGGGAGAGAAACACCAGCTCAGGTTTGGAGGTGGGGGATGCACTTACAGGGATTGGATTGGCTACTTCTAGCCCCTATGGAAAGGAGTTTATGGCTGGAGGATTCTGAAGGGAGGAGGAGTCTGGGAGAACTATACAAGAACAAGGGGATCTTCCTGCTTATCACAGAGTCTACCCATTTCCAGGGATAGTTCTACAAACTTTGACTGATCAGCTCATTACCTCCTGTATTTGAATCATTAAGGGAATTTTTCTTCTACAGCTTGGTAAAGAACTCTGGACTGCATGTATGTTTCAGGAAGGCAGTATGAACTTCGGGCCTTCTGCTCTGAGCTTAGAGGCTGGGATCTCATCCAATGAAGACTATATCCTTCCCTGAGGGTAAGACATGGGGTAGAATCCTGTTTTATTATTTGGGGAAGTGTTTTAGACCAGGAGAAGATGTTAAGTGAACTTTTTTTTTTCCTGGTGCTAAGTACTGTTTTCTCTCTCCATATTATTTCTCAACACACTTTCCAGGCTATGTAAGTGAGAAAGCAGCCCCACATCCATTCTTTCATATTGACTAGTCTGCATCAGGCTCCAAAGAAGCCCTTTTTAAAAGGCAGAGCCCTGGAAGCAGAAGATTTCATGTCCAGGTGAGCACGATTCTGCACAACTTTTTTTCTTTGGCTCTTCCCTGAATGATGACATCTTGCCTGGTTTGCCTTCTTCTCGCCCCCTGTACTATGGTTTGAACACCTGGCCCTCCCAAACTCATGTTGAAATGCAATTACTTCTGAAACGATAGTAAGGGGTGGGACCTTTAAGAGGTGAGTTGGCCAGGAGGATGAGGCCCTAGTGAGTAGATTAATGTCATTTTTGCAGAAGAGGGTTCTTTATACAAATACAGGTTTGGCCCCCGTTTGTTCCTCCCCCCTCCCCCTGCTGCTCTTCCGTCATGAGAGGGAGCAGCAAGAAGACCCATGCCAGGTGCTTATCTGTTGGCCTTGGGCTTCCAAGCCTCCAGGAAAGTGGCCCAGTAAGATTCTGCTCATTATCATTTATTACCCAGCCTCTGTTACTGCAGCACAAAGCAGACTAAGACACCACGGTTCTTCTTACTATGTCCAAGCTGCCTGGTCTTTTTTTTTTTTTTTGGTGCATTGTAATCATACATCACATTGGAATACAAGACTTGAGAGGATATACAAGCACACATCATCCAATTAGCCCTCATCCACTCCCTATCCCATTCCCTCCCCCTCCCTCGATCCCATGCTTGATTGGTGATTATCTTTGATACATTTGTTTACGTACCTCCTGAGTTTTAAAGAGGTTCCATCCTCCCCCATCCCCTCCCCTCTGATTGGTCACCTTAATTGGTTCTCTATAGGGCCCTTTCTACAACTCGGCCTCCTCCTTTTACCCCTTTCCTCCTAGTTTTGCTAATTAGGGGAAGAATCTGGTTTTTATTTTCTGTGATATTTCTCTGTGCATGCCGCACTGCAAGTTCCGATCTCACTCTTGATGGCCCCAGTAGTGGCCTGGCCACCTGGAGGACTCTGATCCCAACCTCACTGGCTCCAGCACCGGCCTTGCCTCGTGGGAGGCCCCGATCGTGGCCTCACTGGCCCCGGCACCGGCCTAACCCCTCGGCAGGCTCCGATCCCGGCCTAGCTGGCCCCAGCACCGGCCTAACCCCTCGGCACTGCCTGGTCTCTTGATTCCTGATTTGATATTCTCTCTTCTATACCATACTACCACTCTGATGATTCCATTTACCTTTTAATTTATGGGGAACACAGAACAATATGAATCCTTTGGAACCTCTACAGTAGGGCCTTAATAACAAAGCAACCCCAGTGATCCAACACAGAGAGGAAGGCAGTATCCTATATATATATAATCCCAACCCCTCTAGACCCTCACAACCTCACTTTTCTTTTTCTCAGTTGTGGGTTAATGTTCACTCAAAATAAGCTAGCTGGGACTCTAAGTCCTCTGGGCCTTGGGGCTGGGTAGACCTGCATTTCCCTAGAGACTAATATCCCTAGGAGGAAGCAAATGTGCTGGACCATACTGACAGATGCCTGCAACTCAGAAGCACTTATTTCTGGGCCCTGGATTGCCAAAGCCAGGTGTTCTCTTGCTCACTCCAGTCATCTGAGGGAAGGAGGAAGTGGAGCTGCCCCATTCCTCCAGTGCCCCCACCTTGAGATGAGAGGCTTCCGATGATGTCATGTTTGTGGGCTTGCTACAATCCTTTCGGAAAAAGTGAAATTAAAATAGATACCTTGGAGCAGATTGAGAAAGAGTAGTTTTCTTAGCTACAACCTCTTTTGGAAAATCTCATCCGGCTTCCTGGATCCAGAGTGCTTCCGGCCTCTGAGTTACTGTGGTGTAGTTCATGCATATGCATTATAGAACTCCAGACTCTGAATGCTTCATCAAAGGCTCAGAATTTAATAGTCTCTATAGTCCCAGCCACTCGTGTGGTGACTAACACAGGATTATTTTTTAGTAAATAAATTAATCAGTTGTCTTATTTTGAAGTGAAAGGTTAACTATATTTTCTTGGCATACTGTGTGGCCAGACCCCTCCTGTCCACTAATCTTCCACTGCTTAGAAATTTTGCTAGGTGTGTGGCTTTATAAGAATCACATAACTTAGACTCAGGTCTACCATTAGGGTTATCTAGTAATTTTCTTTTCTCATTATATTTACTTATTTTTCCCCAATGCTGGGGATGGAATACAGGGCCCAGTGCATAGTATGCCGGTGCACACCCACTGACTTGTATACAGCCCCTCTTTTCTTATTATAAACATAAGTACTATAGATACTAGAGTTGAGAAAGAGAGACAGGTATATGTCTAAAAGGGATTATAAGTGTGTACCACCATGCCCGGCCACAAATCCATTTTATGAAGGAAGTTGGGAAGGCTACAGCTGCCTGAACCATCGTAGGGTAGCGAGTAACTTCCCGCATAGAGGCTCTGGGCAGAAACACTTCAAAACTCTTTAGAATCAAAACCATGGATGCTCTTATGCCTGTCTCATCTGTAAAGTAGTGACGGTCAGCGGACATGGGAGATGGGTCTGGGATATGTCAGAACACCAGGAGAGGCCCTCCTGGCTTCCAAAAACTAGGGCAGTCCTCAAAACCATAGTGGTGACTGGGTATCTTAGCTTCTAAAAAACCCCAAACCATCACAAATACCTCCTCCTAGACACATGCCACAGGAAAACAGGAAGGCGAGGAGACTCTCTGCATCTGACTTTCCAGTAAAAAAGAATCTCCTCACTGTCCCTTTCATTTAGCTGCCCAGAACGCCCCACAGCCAAACACATCAGACACCTTACATCCCAACACACACCAGCCTGCTCCCCACTTGGCCCAGTGTGACCTGCGTGAGGGGCCCTCGCCCTCTCCAAGGCGGGGATGGATGGAGTTAGAACAAACACAGGGAGGGGAGTGTTCAGGTGGAGGCTGCATGTGTGTATACTGGAAAAAAATATATATATCAGCTCAGGTGAGCCTGCATCTCCAGTATAGAGACAAGAGAATAGCATGTCACTCTGCAGAGTCCCATAAAATCGACGCCATTCTTACAAGATTTCCTTCTGCCTTTCCGTCCAGAGCCGCTGTCACTGAGATGAATGTGACCTGGCCTTCTCATGACCCAGAGGTTTCACCAAGGGTAAAGTGTTCAGTCCCTTCCATCCCTGTATCCCTTCCCACCTGACACCAAAACTACATGCTGGACCTTGTGGGCCATGGGAGCTCCCAGGCTTCACTCCCAGCAACACCAGCTTTGTTCTTTTCACAGAACATCATAATCACTCAGGGTTGCTCCTTGGTCCTGCATCAAGCCCCAATCTGATGCCCTAAACCCTACAAACACCCTTTTCCCTCTCTCCCATCTAGGTTGCTGCTGTCCTCCAAGTGATGCCCCTTTAAATCAAGCCCAGTTCCTCCTATGTACTCAGCCCAGATTTTATATCAACAAGTCTCCATCCTTTGCTCTCAGAGTCTGATTTGATGGTGACCTCATGCTCCCTCTTTCTGGAACAACAGAGCGATGCTTCTTAAATGCTGTCCGGGAGTGGCAGCGGTAGATCTCCAGGCAGACTGACCTCTGGTCCCCAGAGAACCAAGGCTCGTGGTGTGCAGTCAAGAGACTTAATCAGGACCTGCCATCACACCTCACTGGAGTCTCACGAGGCTGGAAGGCCTGTTTGTTATCATGCCTTCCTTTGTCTTGTCTCCACAGCAGGATGGCCCAGTAGCCTACAAGGTCTCCTGTCTGGCCTTGGCTTTCTTCTATAAAAGAGCAACGGCTGAACAATTGTTTGGGGACATTTCTGTTTGCTCTGTAGCTTATTGGAACCAACCTACTGTGTCTCAGATCAGAGATGGAGACCGAACAGGAGGTTCCAGCTCTGCAGGGACAAAGAGGCCGCTGTTCTCCGGTGTGACTCCTTTCTGTCCTTGCCTCCTCCCTTTGGCACCAAACCCTGAGCACTGGCACAGTACCCACATCTCACAGTTGCTGCCTAATGAATGCTTCATGGGGGGGCTTTACTGGACTCTCCCTGGAGCCAACTCTGTGCACTAAGAAGTGAGGACAGTTTGTTCTCCACTCTTCTTGCCTTTCTCCAAGATGCAGTCACCTTTCCCTATTCTCTTCCCTTGGCTCCTTACATATTTGTTTTTACTATCAATTACTGACCCTGAAATGTCACCTAAAAATAGCTCAGCATGACCCTCCATGTATAGGTGCACTCACTAGAGACCAAAACTAAAGATTCAGACAAAACCGAGCAGACTGGCAGGCCACTGCAGCCAGCTTGTCTTCTCTTCTGGTGTCTCCCCAGCACTGGAACTTCAGGGATGTGCCACACTGCCTGGCTCTCAGGAGACTCCGAAAAACCGATATAAAGGATTCCAACAAGTGCAAATGAAACCGGAGAATTTCAGGCCACTGCGGGCACCTTGCCGAGTGCGCAGGATCTTTTGGCGCCTGCCCTTCAGCCACCTCTGAGGTGGCCACTCCCCAGCCCTTGCTCCCTGGGTCCCTGACCGCTGTCTTGCCAGGCCACGCCCTGTATGACTGCAATGTTGGGTGGTGGTTGCCCTGCTCAAGAGCTCACAAAGCTCTTGCGAGGGGAGCACAAGACACAGGTCTAAGGCAGAGCTAGAAAACCTGCAGCTGGGAGACAAGAAAGCATGTGGCCGTGGGAGGAGACCGAGGGCGCTACTCTCCTACGGGGTGCTGCGAGGACTTCCAGCCTCCACTTCCCTCTGCCTGGGCCAACCTTCCGCTCCTGGGAGGTTGAGGCCGACCTGAGCTGGCCCCCGGAACATTCCAGTCCACCTCTGACATGTGTGCTCACCCCCTTCCTCTGCCTAACCCCAGCCCCGCACACACACACATGCCAGGCAGCCGGGCATCGCTTGGCTCCCCGTGCTGCCCGGCCAACCCAGGGTGACTGGGAAATGGACTGTGGGGGGAAACAACAGGATTCATTGTTTGGACTAAATAGTTTTCTTGGCCTTCCTGCTATTTGTTGAGTGTCTTTAGTTTTTTCTTTCCATTTTTCTTCATTCTCCCTCTTTCTTTCCAGCTCTCCCCTCTTTTTTCTCTCCTCTTTCTCAGCAATCAAGCTCTCAGACAAACTTTGAGGAGGAAGGAGAGCCTCCTAGGCTTCAAGAGTTGTCTAAGAAAACTAAAGCGGTTGCCAAGGTCTTTGCCCATTCTGATGCCACAGCTGCTGTTCCCAGGAGGAGCGGGCCGCGCTCAAGTGGACCTACAGCTACCACCCTTTGAGTCTTGCAGGTGTTCGTGGAATGCAGCTCACAACACTTGTTCTCTCCCGTGTTCTTCGTATATACTCAATACATATATGTGTCCATATGCATATATATGAGTGTATTGATATATACACATAAACATATGGATATTTCTTCTCTTGCATGTGGAGAAGTTGCCTATGTGAATAATAATTAGTAAGATATAAACCAGGCACTGTGGCATACACCTATAATCTCAGTACTTGAAAGGCTATGATAAGAGGATTGCAAATCTGAGGCTATCCTTGGTAACTGTGAGACCTTATTTCAAAGTAAAACAAAAAGATGAGGTAGATCACCCCTACATTCAATCCCTAGTACTACAAGACTGATTGGTAATATATAATTATAGGTGTATAACATACAACATATGCTTAGATTTTATATGGACACACAATTTTTTGGCACTTTCAGGCATAAGGAGCAAAGCTAATGGTAAAATTTGTTTTACAAACTACAAACCATCCTGCCAAAGCAAAGCACTATCTTTTTGTTTTATATGTGGTACCCTGCGAGGCCTGCACACCTGATCTTACTGAATCCTCATAATAGCCCAATGAGCTCGGTGCCATTATCATGCTCATCTTATAGATGAAAAGGCTGAGGACTGGAACTGTGACAGGATGAATCTGCTGGCAGGAGGTGATGCCACTGCCTGTTTCCTTGTGTTCTAGGCATCCTGGCATGCATATGCTGTCTCCAGCAGCATGGTCAGCTATTAGCAATATTCTTCATCACTTCTCAGTGTTGTACTTCTGGTCCAATCACCCATCGATTGGTGTGAGGTAGCCACCTTCCATCTGAGGGAAAGTCAGTGTTCCAAAAATGCATGAGACATATCTAAAGACAAGCACAGTGGCACATGCCTGCAATCTCGGGAGTTTGAGGTAGGAGGATTGCAGTTTTGAGGAGAGCCTCAACAACATAGCCAGGCCCACAGCGATTCAGTAAGACCCTGTTTAAAAAAACAGAAAAGGGCTGGGAGGTGTATCTCAGAGATGGAATGACCCTGAGTTTAATCCCCAGTAACACACACACACACACACACACACACACACACACACACACACACACACATCATGTAAGATTATTTAAGGCAAACATCTACTCTGAGCTGAGAATGGAGCTCCTTGCTAGAACCCTGGGATACATAAACAATACACATTTAGTACGTCTCCTACTCCTCTGTACAAGGAACTGCAGTAGATTCTCTGCATGACAATGTCTTCTTTGCCTTAAACAGACTTTTACAACATGAGCAGTGAATAGAGAAGAATACAAACAGTATTGGAGATAAGAGAGAAGACATCACAGGCAAATGCAGGGAACATTTCTAGGATAATCAACATCAGCACAATAAGATGGTACATCTTAGAAAGGCTTTGTGGAGCATATGGGATTAGACCTAATCTTTGAAGGATGAATAGAATTTGGGCAAAGATGTGGGGAATAATTCCTGCAAGAAGGCCAAATATCAACCGAGATTTGGGGATAAAAAGGGAAGATATATCTGTGGTTTTCTGCCTTGAGTAGTAACAATTCAAGTTTGGAAATATGTCAAGATCTCTAGCCAGAGAAATTTGCTCCACTTCCTGAAGACAATAGAGAACAACTGAAGTCATTGTCATCATTGTTGTTGTTGTTTTGTTTTGTTTTGTTTTGCAGTAAAACATGACCAAAGGTATGCTTCAAAGGTTGAATCCAGACACAACACTGGGAACGTTCAGGAGGAAGCCAGAGTGGCCCGGAGCAAGTTGAAGTTGATTTCTAGCAACATTAACTGAAAAGAGCAGAACTGGGGACAAAGGAAATAAAAAGGCAGACAACTGGCATGATGAAGGAAGACTGTCTATACAGGGTGAATGGTCACCCAACACTCGGTGATTGTCAATTCATGGGGAGAAGATGGGGTAGAGATCAAAGTGTATGACATTTTGACTATTCAAATACAAAAATGTCCCTTGAGAAAGTAGCTAGAAACAGTCTTTCCCACAATCTAAGGAAAGTGTCATGAGTCAAAGACAATGATCCGGTAGTAATCTCTGTCCCACTTCATAGTGAGAAGCTATACATATTTTATTTTCCCATATACACACATAGAGGGCCCTGCCTGATTTCTTTCAGGCTTTCTCTACAATTTATAACTATTTTATCACCCCCAGTGATATCCAGGTCCAGCTGAGTAGAGAGCTGGCAAGAGGGAGGTGTCATGTTTATTCTAGAAGACCCTCTTGCCAACAGACTTCTTTTAGCTTCAGTCTAGCTTTCAGGTCTTGTGTCTATGATGGACAATTCAGTTTGTGCAGCTGATTATTGTGGTTCGCATCCTCAAACTGTCACGCCATCCTGGTTTGTCATCCCGGCTGTTCTGTTCTCTGTTAATTGGTTGGTCCCTCCAGTCTCGCTTTCACCCATATGGATCCTATTCTCTGTGCAAGTATCTTGTTTATGTCCCCTTTATGTATGGGACGCACGTCTGTGAATTGTATTCACTCATCTCCCAACCACATGCATCTGTTTCGTGACATGTCCTCTAGTCTGTGACCTTTCTGAGGCAGAGTTTGTCAGCACAAACTCCTCTTGTTTCCCTGGCTCAAAGCTTGTAAAGCCCGAGAAGTGTCCTAACAGGTGTTCAGTGCCACACCTTCATGGGCTCTTAGCTTTCTATGTATCCTGTCTTTGTTCCCTTGGCTTTAATCTTCCTTCCAGTTTAAAGACATGGACTCCAGGATCAGAGTGCCTGGGGTCACTTATTGGAAGTTAATCACATTAGCAGACACTTGGTTTCCTCATCAGTGAAACAGGAGTGATAATAATGCCAACAATTGCTCATCACAGGCGCTTGGCATACAATAAGCACTCAATAATGTCATGAAGTGTACTGTGTAACTAGCAGCTGCATGATTGTTTCCTAAGCACCGGGAGCCTGTATACTATGGGAGTCAGTGGTCCCCTGCCTGTGAAGAGTAATTTGATAACCTCACCATTCTTCCTCTCCTTACCTATGCCCCATGGTGTCTGCCATTTATCTTGCCCAATTACAACTCAAAATATCTAAGAAAGCCACCCAAAACATTCAATCATAACCTCAAATGTTCTACTGTGAGTAGTTGATGTATGGCAGGATAGCCAAGTCAAACTTTGTCCTCAGCCACCTGGTCTTCTCATCCCTCACCCCTACCTCCATTCTGGAATAGGCACCTACTCACAATACCCCTAACCAATGTTTCCATTCCTACCACCATATCTGAATCTTCTACTCTTCTGAAAAATAACTGAAATGCTAAGAATCAGTGACTAATGCAGATCTGAAACTAAATAACAGACAAAATATTAAGGTAAATACGATTTTACTTGTGAGGAGTTTAGCCAGGCATGGTGGTTCATGCTTATAATCCCAGTACCTGAAAGGCTGAGACAAGAAGATGGCAGATTTCCGACCAGTTTCAACAACTTAGCGAGGCTTTATGCAACTTAGTGAGCCCCTGTCTCAAAATAAAAAATAAAATAAAATAGGTTTGGGGGGCGTAGCTCAGAGCTAGAATGTCCTTGGGTTCAATCCTTAGTATCATAAAAAAGTGATAACTTTGGTACATTGTGAACAACATTTAGAAGACAAGTATTTGGATTTAGGGGAGAAATAAGACCATGCCTTGCACACCTCAAATGAACTAGTGGATGCAGATCACATTAAACAACTCTTTTTTTTTTTTTTTTTTGCAGGTCTGGGGATGGAATCCAGGGGCATTTGACCTCTGAGCTACACCCCCTGCCCTATTTTTTATTCTTTATTTTGAAACCGGGTCTCACTGAGTTGTAGAGGGCCTCACTAAGTAGCTGAGGCTGCCTGCGAACCGCGATCCTCTGGTCTCAGCCTCCTGAATGCTGGGATTACAAGCGTGCACCACCACGCCCAGCTACTATTAAACAACTCTAACTAGCAAGGCACTTTCTGCCTTGGCAAAGTGAGTATGAGCAAACACATGAGCTATTTAGCAAATTTATCAATTTAGTCCCTTTCCTGGCTCATCAATCCCCTTAACTCTCCGAGATCCTGTCTGAAAGAGGGATGGTGGAGAGGAGATAAGGGTAAGAGAGGTTGGAAGCAGGTCTCCACAGTGAAGGACGCTTGGCTTCTGTTCTTTTGTTCCTGCGCTGTTCTGGACGGCTCTGGTCCTCAGGCTGGGCATGTGGGGCATGAAACCAGGACAGGGGAGATAGGGCCACCACGGGCCAGCTTCAGTGCCATCAGGGTCACAGGTGGCTCCAAAGCCAGAGAGAATTCTCAGGAATCTCAAAACACTTCAGACATGCACCACCACATTTAGTATTTCTCACATTAGAAAGACATCAGTGGAATCTAATCTTATTTGTAATTAGTCCTCCCGATGCCTGGTGAGGCAGATTAATATGATTATCCATATTCCACTGCGGGGGAACAGAGACAAAGGGTCACATCCCAAAGTCACCTGGGGAATTAGCAGTGGAGGTGAAAATTAAATGTAAACCTTTGAAACTTCTCAACCAGCAAGAGAGAGGCTGTCACGGGGAAGGCGTTATGTCCGTTTGCTCCGAGTCTTTCATATCTGCAGAAAGCATGTCCAGTGTGCTACTTGCTTTCTCTAATTAAAAAGAGAAAGCTGGGCATGGGGTACAGAACTGTAATTCTAATATTTGGGAGGCCAAGACAGGAGAATTGCAAAAGCCTTGGCAACTTAGTGACGCCCTTAGTAACTTAGTGGGACACTATTTCAAAAATAAAAATAAAATAGGGCAGGGGATGTAGTTTGGAGGTAGAATGCCCCTGAATTTAACCCCCAGTATCACAAAATAAATAAATTAAAAAGTGAGTAACTAACTAACCAAATAAATAATTAATATTAAATACCAATTCTAGCTCCAATTCCCAACATCCCATATTTCATATGCCAAAGAATATATGACAAAACCAGCTAAAGAAGAGAACAGAATGAGCATTACTTAGCCAAAGGTGAGTATTTGTCAACTATTTATGAGATGCTTAATAGTCCATTATGTTGTGCATGTGGGAGAAAGGTATAAACACAAAAGATTAAGCATGGCTCCTGCCCTCTAGAAGCTGACCTAATGGAATGTTCAAAATAGGCACACCAGCAGGGTGTGGTGGTGCACACTTGTAATCCCAGCATTTGGGAGGCTGAGACAAGAAGATCACAGTGCGTGGACAACCTCAGCTCCTTAGTGAGGCCCTTTGCAACTCAGTGAGACCCTGTTTCCAAAATAAAGAATAAAAAATAGGGCTGGGTGTAGCTTGGAGGTAGACTGTCTCTGGGTTTCATCCCAAAACCGCAAACAATGGGTACACCGCTTGGGGGACTGAGACAGGATTGGAGGCTTAAGATCAGTCTCAGAGACTTAGTAAGACTCTCAGCTACCTAGGGAGACCCTGTTTCAAAACAAACAAACAAAAAATAACAAAGGGCTGGGAGAGTAACAAGGTAGTGTAATGCTTCTGGGCTCAATTCCTAGTACTACCAAAAAAAAAAAAAAAAAAAAAAAACTAGGTACATTATCAAGATGGGAACAAACAGCACACCCTTTCTCTGCATACCAGGCATTTATCTTCCCCACTTGCAGGTCTTCTAGAGGAAGATGTCGATGAGCTGTTGACTAAGCTTGTTTCAGAACACAGGGACACACTGATACTTTAGTATAACAAGTAAGCCCATCATCATACAGCAATCCACCATCCTGCCCTTCCAGTCCAGTTTACTTTTATCTTCAACTCTCTCATCCTCATACCAATAACCAAACGTTTGCCATTCTACCATGGAACTAATTCTTCATTCCGCCTCGGTTTCCCCTTCCCTTTCCACTCCTCAGTCACCGAGATGGTTGGCCTATTGTTCCAACTGTTCAGAAAAGCAAAAATGAAGTCCGACTTCTATGGCCCAAATTTGCCACTATTGTTTCTCCCTCATTGCACATTCTATTACTTCTGCTCCTTTATAGAAATTCTTAATGCTCACCAGATATATGTATGTCCCCTGCCTCATTAGAGTGGCCTGAGGCCATGTGACCACATCCTGGTTAATGGGAAGGCAAATATAAATGGCATAGTACTTTTGGTCCAAGGGACTCAAAGAGTTACTGACTTCTTTGTATCCCTTCTCTGCCTTTTTTGTTTTTTTGGTTTTAGGGACTGAATCTAGAGACATGTTCTACCTCCAAGCTATACCCCCAGATCTTTATTTATTTATTTATTTATTTTTTGAAACAGGGCCTTACTAGGTTGTTGAGAATTCTGCCAAGTTTTTGAGGTTGGCCTTGAACCTGGCATCCTCCTGTCTCACTTTTTCAAGTACTGGAATTACAGACATGTACTGCCATTCCTAGCTTCTTTCTGCCTTTTAGAAGGCAACCATGGAGACCATTTGGAGAGGACAAAAGAGTTACATGGAAGAGACGGAGAGCTACTCTAGGGAGTTACCCCAGACTCATGTGAGTGTGATGTAAACCTCTATCATTCTCAATCAATGAGGTTTCATAGTTACTTTGTGACATTAACCTATTCTGGTAAATCATGTTTTCCTACTTGCAAGCTTTCGTTGGATAAGTATAAGCTGTAACAAGTCCAGACTCCTGAGCTTGGCATACAAGAACCTTAATGTTCTAACCCTCACTCACCTCTTCAGCCTTGAATTAATTATCCCACATTTCTTCAAGATCAGTTTTGCCAAATAGTATTTTTGGTAGTATTTGATAAATACCACCGATAGTATTTTCCGTCATATGCCACTGGTATTTTGGGGTGGTTTGTTATGTGACAATATTCTAGCAACAACTGGCTAATAGAGAGATCAGTACCAGAGTTGGATGCGACCATAACAAAACTAAGACATGTGGCTTGGATATCAACAGGCCAGCAAAGAAGTGAAGGAAATATTTTAGGAAGCTGGAAAAGTTAAGTGTGTCATTTATACAGTAACAAAATATCTGATAATAATATTTCCTGGAGTTTTCTTTGGGGAGAAAGAAATTACATTATTAACTGTTAAAATTTTTAGATCACAAAATTAATTAGTATCCTTTTGGCTTAAAAAATAGAGAGACTTTGAAGAAGACTACTATTAGAATCAGCTGGTGCATTTTACCTTCATTTGATAAGATATTTCAAGAAGAGTTATACTCCAAAAATACTGCTGCTTTTGTGTGTGTGTGTGTGTGTGTAGCACTGGGGGTGGAACCCAGGGGTTTTTCTACCTCCGGGCTATACTCCCAGACCTATTTTATCCTTTATTTGGAAACAAGGTCTCACTAAGTTGCTGAGAGCCTCACTCAGTAGCTGAGGCTGGCTTCGAACCTGAATGATCCTCCTGTCTCAGCCTCCCAAGCACGGGGATTACAAGCCTGCACCACTACGCCCTGCTATTGCTGCTTTTCAAAAGAAATGACAGGGAAGATCAAGTATTAGAAATTCTATAACTTCAGTACTAGAAAGTAAATTTGCTTCTCAGCTCTGTCCTTCAAAAGATAAAATTTAATACAGTTCCCCCTCCATATCTATGAGGAACTTGTTCTTTGACCCCCCCCATATTCTAAGACTTGTGGATGCCAAAGTACCTTTTATAAGTGGTATAGTACTTGCATATTATCTGTGCACATCGTCCTGTATACTTTATTTGCAATAACTAATGCAATATAAATGCTGTATAAATAATTATTATACTGTATTGTTTAAGTAATCATGGCAAGATAGAAGTCTGTACATCTTTAATACAAATGAAATATTTTCCTGAATATTTTTAAGAGATCATCAAAGCCATGGATGTGCAACTCTTGGACACAGAAAACAACTGTAATGCCTTATATTATACAATCATTCTAAGACTAAAGTTAGGACAACTTTGGGAAAAAAGAGAAAAAGGAAAATCAAGGGTAGTGCATTACCCCAATTTTTGTGAAGATCTTTACTTGGTTAAGGTGGCACATAGGAAATCCTGGAAGCTCCCAAAGAGACTCCTAGAAGAAAAAGGTCTTTAACCAAGGGAGGCCTCCTAAACTCGTAAGAGGTATAATTAAACCTATAAAGAAGCATGTCTTGAAAAGTGCTTGTGAGTACAGCTCTTGGCATCTGGATTTAACTGGAGTCAAATATATATAATACTACAAACTCGTAAGAATTGAGTTGCCAAAGTCACCATTAGATAGATTAAAGGAGATGTACTTTAAAGAACAGAAAGTCCCCTGGGTTCACGCTCTTCTACCAGGAGAAAGCAGATGTAGAAAGTTGTTCAGCTTCCCAAAAGAGAATGTTTCCCAATGCTCCCTTTATGTGATCAAAGAGGGTGCAGGAGAGGGACTTCCCAGACCGCAGAGCCAAAGGTCTTGAAGAACTACCAACTGGAAGCTGAGCTCAGGAAACTATCAAAAGTTACTACACAAGAAGTCCACCCTCCTCTCACAGTAGAGGTTTCTGAAGCTTTTGCTCAAAAGGATTTCAGAATTTCTGTGGATCAGTGACTTTTATGTGCCTCTCATTATTGTACTTGAATGACAATGTTTATTGTAGCTGTCTTGTCTCTGCTCCACTTTATACAGAGGATGAGTTGCTACATGGCAGAAGCTGTTTTTTTTTTTTTTAAACTACGTGGAGCTCTAGATTAAGAAAAGCTACAGTGCAACCTGATCTAAATCCTGAGAGTCTAAACCTCACACCTGATGCTGCAACTGGATAGGACTTTTGCAATGTAAAGGATTAGGTGGGGTGGATGTGAATACGACAGATGCTTGGAACTAGAGGGCTGGCTGGTGTTGAACAACACTTCTTTTTACTCTCCCTTGCCCTGTCTTGCCGTGACTTCCCTACCAGCAGAGTATAATTTCTTCTCCTACTATCTTTGGACTTAGCCATGTGGTTTGCCTTGACTAATAGAATGTAAATGCATGTGACATATGCTATTCTTGACAAGAAGTTGTAAATGTATTGGCATACTTGAGCTCTCCTCTTTGTGCCCAGCTATCCAACAAGAAAAGAACCAACTCTGAATAGTTGGTGACCCTGAAACACTAATGCCTGGGTCCCTGGAGGGGAGACACGTGGCATACACCTGAACACAGCCCACAACCTAAAGAAGAGCCCCTTTATCCAACTTGTGTGCACATGAGCAAGAAACAAATTCTGTTACCAAGACATTGATACTTACACATTACCTATCATGAATAATTGCTGTAGAAAACCTCAATGATTGTTTTTTGCCATTTATTTTCACATCTTTGAGTTTCCATGTGCTCCTATTAATCCTTCAAACCCACTTCACATGATTTACCTTCACCATGTGATTAGAGTAAGCTATTTGATTTATTCCTTGTACCCCATATGACATGGTTCAGATCTTTGCATTATTACCTCTTGGGTAGCCCCTTGAGTTTTTATCTCTACTGTATACACTGTGTTGGGAACTACTTTTAATCTCAGTGCATAGTAGATACTCAGAAAATATTATTTTTAGTGAAGAAATAGATAAATGAATAAATGACCCTGAAAGAGTGACCATAATTGTGTTAGCATGGTGTAAGTTGAGAAGGAAGCTATGACTTGCCTGAAATATCTTAGTCATTGGAGGGAACAAAAAAACTTTGAGATTGAGAAATGGAATGAAGCTGATACAAAAGGAGCTGGACAAAATGTTTTTGTGTGTTGGAATTCGGAGACCTGGTTTCTGGAGCTAAATTTGGAGAGGTGGGAGGCTGCTTTCCATGCATGCAGTATTGCACATTCCTGGGTCAGAACATGTTTTCTTTGGGGGTTGCTGTGGTTTCTTTCTTTTTCTCTTTTCTAATGTTTACAATAACAATAACAACAACAAAAGCACGAGATCAGACCCATATGAATCAAGAGAGAATTCATCCATCAGTGGGTGTAGGGAGTGGGAAAGGGAGGTGGGTGGGAGCTGAGGGAGGGGAGATGCTATGAGCTGAAAGGAAGCAAACGCAGTGCCTGACACATGGCCGGCAGGGTGTGGAGCGACACAGGCAGCATCGGTGTGTGTGTGTGTGTGTGTGTGTGTGTGTGTGTGTGTGTAAGGAAATGCCCAGGCTCAGAGCTTCTGGAAACCTGCTTTTGGCTCTAGTTTCACTAGTCTGAAATGTGCCTCAGTGGCAGCCTCTCACTGTGGGTTAGATCTCCAGCCAAGTCACTCTTGCAAAGTATATTGCAGGCTAGAATGGGCTGTGGAAACCAAGCCTGAAAAAAAAAGGCACAAGGGCCTCCTGATTGTTTCCTGCCAAGTTTTCATGGGTGAGCTTAAATAAGGAGGAAAGCAGCATAGAACACTGAAGAGGCTGCGGGGAGCTTCTACTGGGAATACCATCTTCGGCTCACTGGGCTAGGCCACTGAGGCCATAAGTCCGTGTTTCAAAAATAGATATGTGGCCGGGCACGGTGACGCACGCTTGTAATCCCCGCGCTTGGGAAGCTGAGACAGGAGGATCGCAGAGGTTTGAAGCCAGCCTCAGCTACTTAGTGAGGTTCTCTGCAACTTAGTGAGACCCTGTTTCCAAATAAAAATATAAAATAGGTCTGGGAGTATAGCCCAGAGGTAGAAGGCCTCTGGATTCCACCCGCAGTACCACCAACAAAACACAACAAAACAAAACAAAAAACAAAATAGGTATGTGGCCGGGAGTGGTGGCACATGCTTGTAATCCCCGAGCTTGGGAGGCTGAGACAGGAGAATCGCGCTGTTTCCAAATAAAAATATAAAATGGGTCTGGGAGTGTAGCCCGGGTAGAAGGGTTTCCAGGAACCTCAGTAACACCAAAAACAAAAACAAAAACAAACAAACAAAAAAAGGTATGTGATTTTTTGTTTGGTCATGTTTGGTTTGGCTAAACTTTCAAAGACTTGCTTTTCTCTCTTCTTCTTACTTTGTTCAGGATAGAGGCAAAATGTGGTGGGGCATCTGCATCCTCAGTGGAGTGTGGCATCCTATGAAGAGGTGTTTTTGAAGGAAGGGCATCCCCAGCTGCTGGGCCGGGGATGGGATGCTGCTGGAATGTCTCAGATTCTAGCTATTATTAATCTCCTCAGTCAAGTTTCTGACACTCTTTGGGTGCCCATGCATGGAAAGAGAGCCAAAGAGATGCAAACAACTAGCTCACCAATGTCGGCCTAAAAGGATGCAGACTGAGGTAAAAGGAGAGAAGCAGAGGTTCTGTTTCTCCTGTCAGTTCTCCCTGAAGCTTTCTGTGCACACTTCTAGCAGAAGCTCAGCTGCTTCAGTGGGGACCACCAGGGCCAGGACACAGCACATGGACCTGCAGCGTGGCCAGGGCCCAGCTTGGGCTTGCTTCAGAAGGATGCTCACACAGGAAGGATGCTCACACAGGAAGGATGCTCACACAGGAAGGATGCTCACACAGGAAGGAGGTGGGACCATACTTTTGTAGCATCTTACTGTCTGCAAATGCTTCCTCAGATATTGTTCCATTTGAAAGTAAAGAGAACTTTATGAGTCAACCTGGAGAGAGATTCTTTCCCTATAAGTTAACTGACTCTGACTGAGGTCACCAATGAAAGAGAAGAAAGGCCAGTATGTGCCAGTAAGTCTTCTTTGACCAGCGCAAAAAGTGCCTTCAAAGAACTGAGGGCCTTTTGGAGTCCAAATCCCACCCCCCAAAAAAATCCTGCAACAGGGAGCTGCTAAGTTTAAATAAAAAAAATCATATTAAAAAAGCATTTCATAGAAAAGACTTTTAAGAGTCATAAAACTCAGGATCTCTTTGCAAACTTTCCACTCTTTACTAAATTTCTTTCCCCACAGAAGTTGGGCTGCTTGTAAGATGTCTACTGGCTGCTGACTCTCTGTCAGTCTGTAGATGCACTTAACTTCCTGCCTCATCCTTTGCAGGAGCATCAGCCACTAAGGACTTGAGATATAATGGCAGATAGGATAAACAGGCATTCCTTCCCTGAGGAGCTTATATCCTCGAGGGAAAGACAGATGTTAAACCTAAGCACTCACAGAGGAAATCAGAAAGTAATACTTCTGTTAAGAAGTAGTGACAGTGTAAGGGATTCGAGAGTGCTGTGACCAGAGATGAGCGGCGAATGAGTGGTGGAGACTGTAACTTCAAATCAAATGGTCAGAAAGGGCATTTAAAGGAGTCATGTATGTCATTACAAAGACATGGGTTTTCCTCTTGTTATCATCACTTAGATTTTAAATGTCCCCCACACCTCATGTGGTAGACAAGGCAGCCATGTTGGAGGAGGGACTTGGTTGCCGGGGAAGAGCCATGGCCAGGAACACTATTTTTCCAGCTGGCTACTGCAGCTTCCTTCTCTTTCTACCTGCTGCCATGAGCTGACACAAGTTCTTTCTCTCTCTTCTTCCTACTATAATGCCCTGAGGACCTGCAGCTCCAGTTCCTGCTTGGAAGCCAGTCTAAGATAAACTGAAATCCCCAAAACTGTAACCAAATAAAAATCTTCTTCTTCTAAGTTTTGCATGTTAGGCACTTGTGTGCTAATGCTCATTAAAACACTGGGCAAAATGAAAAACTGTGGGGGGCTTTAGAAATCACCTACTATGATTTAACTTATGTTTAACAGGTGCTCTGGCTCCTGTGTTGAAAAGAGCCTGCGGAGGGACAGAGTTAGTAGGGAGACTAGCCAGGTAACTGTTGCAGTTACCCAGGTAGCTAGAAAGTATGGCTCACACCAAGGCAGCTATATTAATGGTAAAAGGTGGCTGGCTTGTGGGTGTATTTAAAATGTAGATTCTGGCATGGTGGTGAATGCCTGTAGCTCCAATACTTGGGAGGCTAAGACTGAAGGATCATAGGTTCAAGAGCAAACTCAGCAAATAGTGAGACTCTCATCAACTTAAAAAAAAACAACAACCCTGTTTCAAAATAAAAATAAAAATAGGGTTGGAGGTGTATCTTGGAGGTAGAATGCCCCTGGGTTCAATCCCAGTACCACAAAAAAAGAAAAACGACAAAAGAAATGAAAGGTACAACCAATAGGATCATCCAGTGAGTTGGATGTGAAGGGTGTGGGAAAGTGGGGGATTTGGGTGGCATCAGGATTTTGTCTTGAGAAACCAGAAAGAATTTTCCATCAGCAGACATGGGAGAATCTACATAGGCAAATTAAAAAAAAATCACTACATGTGAAATAGCCTTGAATTCTTTAATTCCATCAGCTACTCTGCAAATTGTGTCTATATTCATTGTCACTTCCTTCCCACTTGAATCAGGGGCCATGGTGTTTGTTCTATCTTCAATCCCGTCTTCATCTTGGGTCTACACACTCAACCAGACTATCATGCAACACCAATAAATATGTTTTTTGAACTCTCGACATCAAACATCTTTTTACAGACACTATTTTCCACTCAAGTTACAACTCCCTGTGCTGGCCAACTCCTAGACACAATATTTTTGCTTGCTACATCTTCTTTTTTATCTGTAATTTTTTTTACTTTCACCCCACTGTGCTGTTATCACCGTGTTGGGGCTTTCAGTGAGTGCACAGATAATAATCCTGTTACTCCTCAATGCCCACCTTGCTTGTCTACTCTGCTGTAATCCCACTCTTTCCATCTTTATTTTCAAAAGCTTCTCTTCTTTCATGATTTTCCTACGATCACTCCCTTTCATTTTCTGCTTCCTCACTAATTATTCTTTCTCGGTCTCCTTGACCAGCTTCACTTCCTATGAAGTGAAGTTATCCCTTCTTATATGACCTCCTGCTGCCCTGCCCATTCCTGTTCCCCGAATGCTCTCATCCACTCACCCACCTTCTTACTGTCCATACCCTTGTCATCACTCGGTATGAATCTCCAGTGGAAGCCGTGTTCTTGAGTTCTAGGATTTTATTTCCAGTTCTATCAAAGTCACTCAACCTAAAGTCAGTTGGACTTGTTGTTTTCTCCTATAATTTCGTTTCCTTCTCTTTCCAGAAATGAATGTCATTAACCACCAATGTGCTAGGGAGTTAGAGAACTTCTTTCTGTCTGTATTTCTATCTGTTTTCTTTCTGTCTGTACTGCTGGTGCTAAGACTGGCCTCACCATCTATTCCTTGAAATCTGTCCACTGTATCCTAGTCATTCTGGGTATCATCTGCTATTTCCCTCTGGCCCTTATCTCCAACAATGTATCACATATGATCTGATCATTTCCTGGTGGGAAGTCAATGTGTGGGATTGCTCAATGCCTTCAGAATAAAGCTAATATCCCAAGCAGGACAGCATTTGAGACTCCTTTTATTCTTGTCCCTGACTCTCTAGTTTTGACTATAGTCACTACATGCCCCACACTCTAAACATCTCATGAACTTTAGACTTGGGTGCTTCATGCTCATAACTATTTAGTAAAGGATAGCGTTATGACAATTCCTGTGATGGTAAGTGGTGAAATAATCAATGTCCTCTAGGATTCATGAATAGCCTCAATAACTGCATTTTTATGGTTAAATACATCTTAAACACATTTTAGAAACACAGAAGTCATTATGGATCACAGTCCCTTTGGAAAGTGAAGATGGTAGATCTATTTATTTATAGATCAACTTTTGCACACTGCCAACTCTTATAACCCCAACATAATCACTAGGAAGCAGCTAGAAGGCCAGGCAGGTTGAAGAAAAACAAGTTAGCATTTCTGTGATGCCATTTTTTCAGGAAAGTAATATTTCAATTACCTGAAAGCCTGGGCTAGAAATGTAAGGGTAGTGAGAAACAGAAAGAACACAGAAAAAAAATAAGGAAAATCCCAGAGTACATCAGTAAACAGATGGAGAGGCTGGAGAAAAACAGCTCACTGATGTGGCAAAGAGACGAAACACAGTGAGCAAGTGGCCCGCTCAGGGGGCCCAGAAGACAAAAACCCGGAGGGAGCCTGCTAGAAAGCCCACCGGGACCTCACAGTGGCTCAGGAGAGTTTCCGACACGCATGAACTCTCTCATGGATGTTGTTAATCTAAATGAGGTTTTACAATTTGCATGGTTGTGCTTTTAATGTTTTATTTTTTTGAAAAAAAAGAAGAAAAAAATAAACAATGGTTTTAGCTTTCAAAGTGAAAACCCAGTCCTAATTAACATTTGGAGCCTGATTTTCAGAGATTCCAGCTGGAGACTCTAATGTCAAGCCTGTGAACCAAATGGGGCTCTGGACAAACCTAAAGACATGCTGGATTTTCAGGCTGGTGCAGAGATTGCACAAAACTGGCAGTGGAATTCACAAACAAATCTCAGGGGGACTGGAATTTGGCAGCCAGAAGAGCCTGGAAGACAGCTCCAACTTAAGCTAATTTTCAATTTCTCTCTGGATTTTAACACGTCTAACACATATTTAGATTTAGATCCATGAGTTACTACAGATGCCCCATCAGAAGTCTAGTAGCTCACTAGTCTCTAGTAGCGACTGCCATCGTTGGCTTCTAGGACAATGTACTCCCTACTCTAGTGAGCATTTGTGTGACTCCCTCTCACCCATAGACCCTAAAGAACTTGGCAGAAATTACAAGTAAGCCCAGATGATCTGTCCTCTGAGAACAGGGAAGGGGTGATTATTATGTGTGGTTTGCAAACAACTAAAATGTGGCAAAGAGAAGTTTAATTATTGGCTATTATTTAAATAAAAAGTCTTAGATAAAGAGGAAACAAGAGAAGTTAACCTCATAGTCATAAAGTGCACAAGTGATAAGTTTGGAATAGAGCAATTTTCATCTTATAACTACAATTCATTTTTCTCTTTCTCTCTCTCACAAATATTTTTGTTGTTGTTCTAGTTGTTGGCACTTGGAGTTGAACCCAGGGGAATTCTATCTCTGAGCTATACGCCAAGCTCTTTTTATTTATTTTTTAAATGTCAAAACAGGGTCTCACTAAGTTCCTAAGGGTCTCACTAAGTTGCTGAGGCTGCCATCCAGCCTGTGATCTTCCTATCTCAGCTTCCTAAGTACTTGGATTACAGGTGTGTGCCACCATGCCTGGCACATTTTTCTCTTTTGAAATAAGGATTTCCTAAAGGCATGCCCAAGTAAGAGTATTTTCTGAAAGATCAGTAGCAATGCCATGTAGTCACATTTCTAATTCCATTTTGGAGTGCCCTAATCCTCTCCAGTCCTGGCATTCATAAAGAGCCATTTATGCTACTTAATGATGAGAAACACATTAATAAAATAATAATGGGAACGCATCTTATTAAGGAAGTAAAAGACTGAGAAAAGAAGAAGTGAGAAGTTTGCGCTAGAAAGTTGAAGGGAACAGAAAGGAGAGAGAATTGGGAACCATGGAAAGGCATATTTTATTTTTTTCTACTTTTATTGGTGCATGCATGGTAGTCTCAC
The DNA here is from genome assembly GCF_963383645.1 of Muscardinus avellanarius. Taxonomy (NCBI): domain Eukaryota; kingdom Metazoa; phylum Chordata; class Mammalia; order Rodentia; family Gliridae; genus Muscardinus; species Muscardinus avellanarius. The sequence continues at coordinate 109,953,779 of NC_137793.1, forward strand.
ATCATTATGTTGTTCAGAGTGATAAGAACATATGTGCACATGGTATTTGGTAAATTTTTCCCCCGCCCTCCCCCACTCCTTCCCTTGTTCCATACAGGATACTGATATTGACATTGGCATTCTCACATATGTCTGTAACATCTATGAAAGTGTTTCCTTTATTAATTCTCCTCCCCGTGGATCACCTTTCTCATTCTATTATCTAAAGTCCCTCTCGTGTCCTGATTACTCTCTTAGCTTTCACATACAAGAGAAAAGATGTGGCCTTCCACTTTCTGTGCCGGCTAATCTCATTTAACATAATGGTCTCTGGTCCATCCATTTGTCTGAAAAAGTCATAATTCCTTTCTTCTTTATTGCTGATTAGAATTCCATTGTGTGTGCGTCCCATAGTTTTGTAAACCACTCATCTATTGATGGACACCTAGGTTGGTTCTATAATTTGGCTCCTGTGAATTGTGTTGCTCTAAGCACAGAGATGCAGGTATCACTACAATAGTCTGATTTCAGTTCCTTTGAGAAGATGCTCAGGAGTGGCATAGCTGGATCATATGATGGACCCATTCCCAGTGTTCTGAGTATTGCCATACTGCTCTCCATGGAGGTTTCACTCATTGGCAATCCTTCCAGCTCCTCAGAGCTAATTCTACCTTGTTGCTATTGTCCCATTCCCCAAGCTAGTGGGTCTTAAATCCAAGAGGGAATGAAATTCCCTGGAGGGCTTGGTGAGACAGACTCCTGGGCCTCACCTCTGTAGTTCCAGAGCGAGACCCGAGATCTTGCATTTCTATCAAGTTTCGAGATGAGGAGACACTCCTGGTCTGGGACCATGCTGTGGCCCTAGGCCATTTGGGTTCTCTGTAGGCCCAGGTTTCAACTACTCTTGGTCAGCAGTCCTGGGGCTCAGAGTCCCATAGTTGAAATACAGAGGCACCTGCCTCTCTTATATCTGAACTATTTAACCTTAAGAAAATATCTTGTTGTTGCTTTCCGACAGTGGGGGACCTGAGTTGCTGTCACGGGAATGTGAAATAATCTGCACTGTAGTCCACTTAGGCTCACACATTTCATTCTGCGTTTTAGAACGAAGAGCTCTTGAATTCAGGATTGTGCTGACCTGATCTTTCACCCTTCCTTCTGCACTTATAACAACACACACACACACACACACACACACACACACACACACCCCACATCTTGCCCTAGAAACAAGGGGACCAAACTCTAACAAGAACCAAAGCCTTTCTTCCAAAAGGGCCTCACATGATGGAAATCCCATGATCACCACCACTTCCTAGGTGGTATGTCAGCCAACTAATATTCCAGCCTTCTCCTCCCTCCTTTGGGTGTCTCATTTTCTGACTTGTATGCAGATATTCTGCACCCCTGAATTAAACGATCCCCTAAATCAGGACTTATTAGTCAGACTTGAGATACTTTACACCCCTTTCCAGCTCAAGAAAAATATGGTGCAATAAAACTCAATTTTCATGCCACTGTATTCCATCTCATGAATTGTATATTGGCCCCTCTGTCCCAGAGAGTTACAGCGGTAAACCCACACAGTGCCCAGGAGTGGTCAAGAGGCACATGTCTCAGACCCAGCTAACAGGGCAACCATCTGGAATATAAATAATGAAAGGAAGGCAGAGAGAGGTCCAAGACAACAGAAAAGAAAGAATCCAAAGAATGGTGTAGCAGATGGAATGAGTTAGTGAGGGGAGCGTTGTTGATACCAACTACCAACAGTGTAAAAACAATACAACTTCCCCCTACCTTGCAGTAATGCAGCCACCCTGATGGAATCAAATCTGTCTCTGAGGCCCTACTTCCCCACTCCCAATTCTCTCCTATATAAATTCCTATGAAAGTAGGAAGCATATGGTAATGACAGATAAAAATATCTCTGGCTGCTTTAGAAAACACAAATATATTCACATTTAGGTCCATGGAGTGTTAGGTTAAAAGGGAAAAAGAACCCTAAACCACCTTCGGTGTTTAAGACAGAAGAAAATGTTTAACTATGTCAGAGAGCAGAGAAAACATATCCCTTTAAAACCCCCCAAAGACTACCATACCTTTCAAATGATTCCCTTTATAGGCTTGTACAAAGCTTAACACTTTCAGGTTATTCTTCTGTAGACTTTAAATCATTCTCCATTTGAAACCTATAATTTTCTATTCTACTTCATTGGGTGGGATGGTGACTTAATTTTTATCTATGTAAAATGTTTAAGAGATTAAAATATTTACCATGTTAGTCTTTTTATCTTCTCATTTTAGGCTTATTTTTCACTAAGGTGTTATTATCCAGTTTTGAATTTTTTAATTGGTAAACTGCAGTTGCGCATACTAGTGAGCTTCATGGTGATTTGAGACTGAGGATCTGACTTTTGGATTATCTCATTTTTTATACTGTTTTTGCTACCCTCAATTTGTTCTGCGTTTCCTAGCTTCTATGAAAGTAAGATCTAAAGAGAAGCCCGAATCAGAATAATAGCAAGAAAGTTATAAAACAAGAGAATACTGGGGATTTCTGGCCAACGTGTACTTACTTGCATGTTCTTTGATGTGTCACATCCAAAGTCCACACATCTATTTACCCACAATGAGCCTTCATTTTAAAACATTTTTCACTGTGATTTTAAAGAGCTCCATCTTTCCTGGTTTGTAATAATTTTAGGCCTTGCACTTCCTACCTGACTACTTTTACCTCTAGTCTTGACCTTTCTGAGCTTAATTATATTTCAAGTTATTCCTTCCTTTACTCAAAAACACTGGACGATAGATCCTTTTCTCCTGAGAGGTGAGCTGGGAGCTGCTATGTGCAATCACAGGCTGGTGTATTGATTAATCCCTGCCTGGCTCAGTGATCCTCAAAGTGTAATTTAGAACCACCTGCATTATAACTGGATTATTTGTAAACGCACAAAACAAAACAAAAAATTCCTGGACTTCACACCAAGGTTTGACATATTAGAATTAGGAAGGAGAAACAGAACCTTAAAATGTGCCTTTTACAATAAGCACCCCAAGCCAGGTAAGGTGGCTCATGCCTCTAATCCCAGTACTTGAGAGGCTAAGAAAGGAGGAATCCAGGTATGAGCTAGCCTTTGCAACTTAGTAAGATGTTCAGAAATCTAGTTAGACGCTGTCTTAAAACATAAAAGGGACTGGGGTATAGTTTGGAGGGAGACAACACTATAAGAACTAGCAAAGGGTTAGCAACAACAACAACAAAAGGAGCCATCAGTGTATTCTAACATGGAGACCCTTTGGAAGCACAGGACAGACTTGTAAGAATTTGTGCTTACAGAAAAGCAGAGTCAAGAAGTAGATCAATTTTAATCATCCCAGATGAAGGAACTAAATTAGTTCCATGCAAAAGAAGATCATTAAGTGTGGTCTTTATTCCCAGGTACATTCCTTGGGGAAGAAGATGCTCTTTAGGTGGAACCTAGGATTGTGAATTTTGGCAGAATTAATGAAATGTGGATTTATAGGGGGAAAATAAATGAAGGAATGAAAGATTTATGGAAAGAGGAAAAGAGAAGAAAAGAAAGATGGAGGAAGAGGAGGAAAGAAGGGAGGAAAAGAGGGAGGAAGGAAAGAAGGAAAGAAGGAAAGAAGGAAAGATGGAAGGAAGGAAAGAAGGAAGGAGAGGCATAAGCACACAGCAAGAGATGGTAATTTTATTTTATTTTATTTTTCGGTAATGGAGATGGAACCCAGGGGCATCTACCTTTGAGCTACACCCCCGGTCCTAATTTTTAGTCTTTTTATTTTTTGAAACAGGGTCTCACTGAGTTGTAAAGGGGCCTCACTAAGTAGCTGAGGCAGTCCTCAAACCATAATCCTCTAGTCTCCATCTCCCAAATTCTGGGATTACAAGTGTGCACAACCACACCCAGCTCGGTAATTTGTTGAGGGTGGTGAGTGAGGCACAAGAAGGCAAAGTAACTTGTCCAGGGTTACCCAGCAAGAAGGACCAATACCCAACCCCAGACCAAGTGGACTCAGAGTGCAAAGCCATGAACTGTTGACTATGATATGGCCAAAGGCCTTTCCTGTCTGAAAAGGAAAGGCCCCACATACTACAGAGTTTCTACCGACAAAGATATGGAAATAATGATGAGTTCCTAAGACTTTTCTTTTTAGCAAGAGATATACAATAGAAAGAACTCAGTGGTAGCAAAAGAGACAGTGAAAGCAATTGCTGGGCACAGATCTGCTGAGTGGGGAGGTGGATAGAACAATTTGGAAACTACTGGAATAGCCCCAGTGAGAAATGCTAAGCCCTCGACTAGAAGGGCAAGAACAGAGAATGGTCTGTGCCCAAAGACCGGCTAACTGACCCAATAGCTGTCTCCATGTGATTTGTGAATCACGGGCCTCCATGGGTCTCCATGGGAATGACCTCATTCCCCTTCCTTTCCTTATCCTTTTATTTTCCTTTTTCAAAACTCATAATTTTCCCCTGATGATACTGAGGTCACACCAGCAGCCATATCCCCTGCTTTCTGTCTTTACTTACTTGGTAAAGAGTAACAGGGTAGCTTGTAGCTCACAACATGTGACAGCACTTATAAGACTTTGTCACAGGCCAGACATGGCACTAAGTGCTTTATATATACTAACATGTTAATCCCTCATAGAAACTCCTCAAAATAGCAGATCAAGACACCGTTATTTGCTGGGTATGATGACACATGCCTGTAGTTCCAGTACTTGGGAGGTTCACAGCCAGCCTCAGCAACTTAATGAGGCCCTCTGCAACTTAGCGAGACCTTGTTTTAAAATAAATAAATAAAATAGGGCTGGGGATGTAGCTCAGAAGTAGAATGCCCCTGGGTTCCATCTCTTCAGTATCACACACACACACACACACACACACACACACACACACACACACTGTAACTGACATCACTCAGCTAACCCTGGACTTGAATCTACATTTGTTTGGCTTCTAAACCTCTCTACTAACCAAGTTGCCTTTGTCTATTCCCATTAGGAAGGAGGCTCAAATTACAAGTATCCAGGTCAAAAAGATCCAAGTGCAAGAAGGAACTATAAAAATAGATGTTAATATCTGAATCAATTCGGAAAGCAGGTGTGTAGAACACACATGCTCTTCCTGTGACAATAAGGTTGAAATAAGGCTTATTTCAACAAGATCCTTGAGGGAAAACCCTGTTAGTGACTCTTAGAGAATGTGAGAATCACAGGAGAACTAAAAGCATGAGAACTGTGGCAAAGGAGTGACGCCAGCAAGGGGCCAGGAGGCACGGGTGCACTGTGGCTGGGGACAGCCAGGGCATGGCTTAGTGCCTTGGGCCTACTGGACGAAGTAACAAACGGGGCACTCTACTCTTGTAAGGATGGATGGCTAAAAGGGACAACTTGGAGTTACATTTAGTATTGGAAAGCAAAACAAAGAAAGCCCCTCTAGATACTAGGTAGTAAAACGTCTAATGTGAACTCAGAGTTCTACACTGCACTTTTAAAAGCTGCTCTCAGCAACCATACTATCAAAGCCTTCTGTGTGTTCTCTTGCCTGGGGGGCCTGCTTCCCATCCATCTGTCTTCAACTCTCTTCACTTTTCCCTGATACATTAAGTTGACTTTTTCTATTAGAGAATTAAATATCCCCTTGGTATCTTTTCCAAGGAATTAAAGTCAAAATACTATCAGGATACATGCATGCCACGCATGTTTATAGGAGCATAATTCACAATAGCCAGATTACAGAACCAACCTAGGTGTCCGCCGACAGATAAACGGATGAAGAAAACATGGTGTGAACGCAGAGTGGAGTTTTCCTCAGCCACAAGAAGAACAAAAGTGTATCATTTTGGGGAAACCGACCAACTAGAGATTATGCTAAGTGAGATCAACCAATCCCAAAGAGTCAAGGGTTATATGTTTCATGTCATATGTAGTAGCTAGGGAGAAAATAGGGAAAAATAGATTTCAAATAAATGGAGCAAGAGGGGTAGGCAAGTGGGAGGGGCTAGGGGAGGGAAGCGAGGCCGGACAGAGAAAGGGGGATAAATAATGTTATGTTCAAGTACGAAGGTATCAGTATCCGGCTCACTAACATGCCTGGAGAGGGGCGGGGGAGCGGAGTTGGGGGGACTGTGGAGGGAATCAGGTCAGCTCTGTGTGCGTATATGAATGCATCACTTTGGGACTCACTGTGAGGTATAATTACGGTGCCCCCATAAAAGCACCATGAAAGAATTACCAGCTAAACTGCCCAGAACACGCCAGCCTCAGCCACTCTTCTCCCGGCTTCTCACCCTCACCCTTGCTCTCTGCATTTCTTAGCACTTATTTCTTCAGAGCTGTTCTCCTTCTCCCTGGCCTGTCCTTTCCTAGGAGTAGTTATTCTTTGCTTCCTTCCTCTAAGCGGGCTTTCTTCTTCCTAGCCTTTGCTGAGGGAACAGAAGCCAATAACTAGTATTTTTTTTAATTTTTTCAAATCTTGCCTAACCAGAGAATGTGGGAATCATATTATAGACTAATCAGAATGTAAATAATGTCAGTTTGAATTATTCCTGGACAAAGAAAGCTTGAAAACAGGGATGCACGGGCTAGGGAGCATCTTGTCTGCTTCCACAATGCTTCTCAAGCCTCCACAGTTTCTAAATCCACAGGTCTGGGTGGGACCTGGGAATGTGCCTTTCTAGCCAGTCCCCAGATGATGTGAGAGGTGCAAAGGTGCGGATCCAAAGAATACACTTGAAAAGCACTATCAGCAGGGCGAGGGTCAGCTGTGCTTGGAAGTGGATGAGGGAGCGGGAAGGGGGCTCAGTCCTCTCACCCAAAGGGGTGCCGTGCCCAGGAAGCTCTGGATAATGGACCCAGAGGATGTGCTGGGTGCAGGGAGGCAGGAAGGCTAAGTGGGGAAGCTCTGTATCGTAACCTTCTGGGAAGCGCCGGAACCAGCTCCAATCCCACATGTCATCCCCGTTCCCACTTGCAATCATGCGTAGACACAGCAGAAGGGAGTTCTCAGGCTTGCTTTAATCTCTTCCCAGCTCGCAGTCCTCTGTCTGTTTATCTCCCTCCTTCCCTGGCCTCCTCTCCCCCTTCCCACCCCCTGCCCAGAGGATGACTCATTCCCCTCTCACCCTCCTCCCCACCCCTCTGCCATCTGTTTTTCTAATGATGGCAAAAGATGAGCTGTTTTGTTGGCCCACATGGTAAGAGAGCGCACTCCCTGCCGACATGTCCCCATGCACTCAGAAGGCGATTTTATGGGTATCATTTCCCCACCCAGTTTTCCCTTTTCTCTCAAACCCCACCCTTTCCCCCTCTCTGGCCTCATGTGGATCCCAGTTTCCCAGAATTAGATCAAGAGACACAGATATACAGAAGAATAGAGGGGCCTGACATGCATGTGGGTTGGATGTGCTTAGAGATGGGCTCTGGAAACTAATGGTGGTTACAAGCTTTCTCTCTAACACACAAGGAGGAACCCAGGCTATGTGGTGTTGCTGCCAGGGGGACCGTTTACTTCTAGAGAGATGTTTGAATGACAACCTGTGATGACCGAGTCTGCTATCTGTGACTGGCTATTCCCAGGGTGGAGGGCTTGAAAGGGTGTATCTATCTCTTCTGTGTCAGGGCTCATGGGTCATCCTCACTCTGTAAGGCTCTGCCCCACTGGGGAATCCACTGTGTGAACAAGTAGGCAGGACTTCTTGAGATAGGAAAGGACTAGTTTGGGCTACTCAACAGCAAACTATAAATCCACCTGTTGCAAACATACTGCCCGTGTGCCAGGCAGCAAATATATGTGGAGGGAACACTCAGGCGAGGAGTCATAGACAGAGAGGAGGACAGTGTTTAGTGGAACAAGCCTCTGCCTGGCACTCATAGCTGCTATTCAGATCCAGCAAACTGCTGCTACCATTTCCAAATATTTTTGTTTTGTAAGAGAAAAATCTTTGCACCAATTTATTTTTCTCCCTGTGTATATGTGTATAATGTTATATATGTACGTGAGAATTTTATGTAAAAATCACAATTTTCAAACATCGGCAGCTCAAACAAAATTGTCTTTAGATATATGTTGGTTTAACAAGCCTGTCTGTGGGCCATTGGTCTGCAAAACCCCAATCAGCCAAGCTCAAATGGTTAGTTGAGGCTGAGTCACAGAATCCCAGAGCCATCAGTAATTCTCACCTGTTTTTTAAACTTATTTTTATCAAGTCACTTAGAGTGAAACTCTGAAGATTTTGCTACAGCAAAAAGAAAGTCAAATGTCCCAATATCAGTAGATTTGGGATTTGCAGACAACTACATTTAAGAAACTAGACAAAGGACAGAGAAGCAGGTGTGGACGGGACCTCGAGGTAGAAGGACTTGGCGAACCCAGCAGACCACAGGTCTCTGGGCTGGGTTTGAGGAAGGGGAGACTTACCTCACACGACTGGACACAGTGGACCAAGGAGGGGTCTGGGTGCCATTGACGCCGGCCAGTACACACGATGCTCTAAGGAGAAAGACAGGAAAACAAAACAGGTAATAAAGCTACTCCATTGCCTTAGTAGCAGACCCTGGCTGTAGCCCCTAGAGAGGACCAGGCATTTTCTGTGGAAGCTCTTAACCCCGCTAGATGATGTCAACACAGAGCCTCTCCACAGAGGGAACCTTTTGTCCCTTTCAACTTCTTTCTTCCTCTCCAAGCACTCAAAATTTCCCTAGCACTGTAGATATGGCTTTAAAAAGCCTTCTTAATATTATAATTAGTTAATTTGTTCTTAGGCACACATTGATTTCATTTGTTTTGAAATCTTAAATAATTTTATGAGAAATTATGAAGTGGTTGGGCTGATTAGGGAGTGCCATGAGTTTTTAAAGGCTGACCAATGAAGCAGGAAGAGCCTGTAGCTGAAAGTGGATGCCATGGTTGGTGTATGGCGTCCACCATAGGTTCGTGTGCTAGAGATGTGGTCCCTGGTGTAGTGGGGAAGAAACCTTTAGGAAGCATACCTTCACGAAAGGTGCTTAGGTCCCTGGGGGTATCACCCTCATGTGGGTTCACACAGTCTCTGGGGCTCCAGTTAGTTCCCATGAACAATGAATTGTAAAATTATGAAGGCTGAACCTCTCTGGCTTCTTAACACTTACTCTCTCCCTCTCCAGTATGCTCCTGCCAGGTTGTCAAGTGCTGTGTTGTGGTGCAGCCAGGAGGCCCTCAACTGGCATCCTCTGACCACCAGAATCAAGAAGCAAAGAAAACTTCTTACTTTATAAAGAACCTAGCCTCCAGCATTTTGTGTAGCATCAGAAAGTGAACTCAGATATACTATAAGATACATGTGTCCAAGCGAGGGCCACAGGTTAGATTGCGTTCTCTGCAACTCTTGTTAGCACTAGTTACCTCTTCCTTACGGGAAACAGAATAGTAAATATATATACACCATCCTGAAATGTGCAATCGCCAGACCTCAAAATGGCACCAGGACGTAGCTGGTGGGAACACACACGCTCTTCCTGTTGGAACACCAGCCACCGTCTCATTGCCCAGGGCATTCCAGATGCATGGTTGAGCACATATGCATCTATTCTTGCTGAAGTCATAATCCCATTTCCAATGAGCCTTTTCCTTTTAATATTTGTATTTTAAAATTCTGAAGGGTACACTGTGGGAAACCCATAGCAGGTTTCAGAGAAGAAAAAAGGTTCTCTCCAGAGCCTGCTACAAACCTACCCATCTGCACACTTGTCATTCCCATATTTTAATGCAGTACAATTGGAATAAGGTGCACTTGGAAGAAAAATAATAGCATGATGAGACGTGAGCTTTACACACAATAGCACCTGTGGTAATTGGAAATTACACATTGCCAAGACCATTCATTCAGACTGGAGACATTTGCATATATTGATATGCAGCTATATCTCATGGTCGGTTAGCAGAACGGCAATCCCCAATATTTTTCTACAGTCATACTAATACAAACTAAAATTTTCTTTCACAGCTTCCCTAACAGGGAAATAAATAAAATAAATATTCTCAGAGTTCGATGTCCAGAACTCCATACTGTAATCTATTATTAGAAGGTAACTTGGCTTAAGTTATCACGGCAATAAAAAAGGATTATCAAAACAAATGCATAAAGTAAACAGAACAGGGGTGTTCAGCCTACTGGAAGAAAGTGAGTTATTTTCCTACACATAAAGCTGCTCAAACAGAACCATTTGCGTATAAACAATTGCTCTACTAACTAGAATGTATTCTTATTTGTGCTTCAAAGTGTACTCCACTGGAACTCTCCTTAGTAGCGGTTATGAGTTTTCATGATTTAAAATATCAGTGTGGTAGATGTGTTTGCTGTTCCCAGAGAGTAATGCCAAAATATATTAACTTGTATCCTTGAAAGTCATCAGTTCAGACCAAATGTACCCACTTCACTGACTAAGAGACAGATTCCTCAGTGGGCAAGGTGAGAGGTGAATCCATCAACCTAGTCCTGTCCTTAAAGAGCTCGCAGGCTTTTAGGGAAGGAGCCACGCCAACTCCTCCACATAAGAAGATTCTCAGCCTGAACTCTCACGCGATGCTGAGAGCCGGGACTCTCCAGAATATTCTGAGTGGATTGTGTCTACTTCTCTGTGCCCTCCCAAACATCTACCTGCCCACAATTTTCATAAACAGAGGAGTCTGGGTCTTCTAACACTCTGGAAATCGTACTACATATTGCAGAAGAAGAGACAAAAAAGGGAAAATAATTTGTCTTTATTTTCAAATCTATTTTTGGCAGGGTTCATTTCTCTTATTTCCTATTTATTTTTATATCTTTGTATTCTTCCATGACTTTACCTTATTACAAGATACCCATGTTCAAGAAACAAAATACAAAATGGCACATAGTCTTCTTCCTACTCTTACTGCCCAGCTGCAGATTCCTTCCATGCTATTTCTAGTTTTTTGTTTTGTTTTGTTTTGTTTTTTGGTGGTACTGGGGGTGGAACCCAGAGGCTTTCTACCTCCGGGCTATGCTCCCAGACCTATTTTTATATTTTATTTGGAAACAGGGTCTCACTAAGTTGCTGAGAGCCTCACTCAGTAGTTGAGGCTGGCTTTGAACCTGTGCGATCCTCCTGTCTCATCCTCCCAAGCGCAGGGATTACAAGCGTGCGCCAGCATGCCCGGCAAGAACTGGGCTATAATTTTTTTTTACGTGGTACTGGGGTTCCTGGATGCCCTTCTACTTCCGGGCTACACTCCCAGACCTATTTATATATATACTTTTTTTTTTAATTTGGAAACAGGGTCTCTTAAGCCAGCACGGCTGGCTTCGAACCTGCGCGATCCTCCTGTCTCTGCCTCCCAAGCGCGGGGATTACAAGCGAGCGCCACCACGCCCGGCTCTAGTTTGTTTTTGTATCACAGAGAGATATGCTAGGATATATATTAGTTTAGCTCTTTATATATAAATGTGATTTATATATAAGAGATATACTAGATGCTATATATAAATATACATACATATAAATAATGTAATACAGAGATATATAGATAAATACATAAAGATAATAGATACATAAATTATTAATTTTCTCATGTAAATTACAGAATGCTATCATTTCATTTTAGCTTATTGTTGTGTATCTGGTTTGTTTGATGTTCTTACTTTATTTTACTCCATAGTGTATCCTGGAGTTTGTTTATTTTACAGTATCTGGACACTGCATTGTCTTGAGTGCGTCACATTTCATAGCATGAGTGTGCCCTGACTTACCTAACCAGACTCATCTGTTATCCATAGCATGAGTGTGCCCTAACTTACCTAACCAGACTCATCTCGATGTATATTTCTGTTATTCTTAGTCCTTTTGTTACAACAAACAAAGCTCATGTAAAGTCATTGCACCCATGCAAATGTGCCCATAGAACACATCCTGAGAGTAGAATTAACAATGCCTATCTCATTGATTTAAAAATAAACTAGGGAAAGAACCTATGATTATGTTACCTCTGAGCTACACTCCAGCCCTACTTTATTTTTATTTTGAAACAGGGTCTCAGTAAGTTGCTGCGTGTCTTACTAAATCACTGAAGCTTAAAAACTATAATCCTCCTGTCTCAGCCTCCCGAATACCACTGATTTTTTAAACGTTGTACAATTCACTATTGAAATGATATCAAACTGGCAATTCTCCTTGATCCTTATACAAGTTGAGAAAGTTGGTTCTAGATTGCAAAATCTTTGAGAACAAGGAGTGTCTACGTCTACTCCTTATCGCTAGCTTACAGAAAGGTGGAAATTTATAAGTATTTGCCAGTCACTAAATATAACGTATCTTTAGGCTTTTCCTTCATCTCTAGTCCATGACGGTCACCAACTCCATTAAGACACCCCTTATCTATAAAGATAGGTGGATGCCATTAATTGAACTAACTATTGATCTCTGATGGAGGACTATTTATAAAATACTTTATATTTTTTTATTGTGGCTCTGGAGATTGAACCCAGAGTAATTCTACCTCCTAGCTACCCCCATCCCAAGTCCTTTTAAGTTTTTATTTTTAAACAAGGTCTCCCTAGGTTGCTGAGAATCTTTCTAAGTTGCTGAGGCTGGTCTCCAACCTGCAATCCTCCTCTCTCAGCCTCTCAAGTACTGGGATTGTCGGCACATGCCACTATGCCCAACTCTAAACACTTCTATTAGTGCACTACAATTTTACATTGTAGTAAGGTTCAGAGTGACACAAGTATGCGTGCACACAGAGCTTGGCTTTATGGGCACATCTGAGATATAATAGGGAACTGAGTCAGGAGGAAAAACACAAGTGTTAGCTAGCTCCTGGAACAGGTGAATTGGTCTTCTTATTTTCTGGAATACTTTTGGCAAATGGCAATCATGTATGTTACCTTTGGAAAGCCATAGAAAACAACTTCCTATCTTCTGTCCAGCTTTAACAAATCTTCACATTTTACTGCCTCTGCCTCCAGAGTATTAATCACTGCAGATTTAATTAATGTTCCCTATATGTTTATTTGCATTGTCATTTTCCCTCCTTCCTCCTTATTGGTAACAACTATTCCCAACTCACTCTTATGCTATCAGCAAGCAGCTTCTCAGATAAATTGATTGCCAGCAACTATGGGCCAAGGGTTTGTTTCAAGCTTTCCAAATGGAAAAGGCTCATGAGAAAACCAGATGAAAAATCTTCTCCTGCATGGGTCATATAAAACGTTTTAAAAAAAAAAGGGAAAATGAAGGAAGAATAAAATAGAATAAGGAAAAGGAAAGGAGGGAGGAAGGGAGAGAAGGAACAAATGGTGAAGGGTTGTTGGGATGGTCATAGGCTGGGTGAAGGCTGTGGCCTGGTTAGATTTCTCGTTAAAGGTCACAAGACTGATGGTTAGCCAACATTAAGATCTAATAGAAAGTTGCTCAATGATTGTTTATCAGAAATAGTTATTTGACAGTCGGGGCTGCTAATCACATCAGGCCATAAAGTCCTGACACGGTCCAGATTTGTGACAATTTCCTCATTGCTATATGTGCCGGGTCCTTAAATAAAACACAGCACTGTTTTCCATGCTTATCGGGGCCAGATAAATTTGCTTTTGCTCCCCCCCCAAGATTCTCTTGCCTACTAGTCCCTCTTGGGATTAGTAGACCGTAGAGGGAACAAATCCATGCTTAAAATAGATAAAAGGGAGACCTTTTATGCTTCATGTCTGAGTCTACACTGACCTCCAAGTGTCCCTTGGAGCTGTCATACACCATTGTACCACCAGGGGGCTCTCGGGGCAGAAGGGAAGGGAATGGAGTGAAACCACTGGGCAAGAGAGTGTGGCCCGGCTAGGTCATAGCGTGAGTGTGCGCTCTCGATCTCCCCCACCCCTCCCCCAGGGCATTCTACCTCTGAGTTACACTCCTAGCCCTATTTTTTATTCTTTATTTTGAAATAGGGTTTCACTAAGTTGCAAATAGCCTCACCAATTAGCTGAGGCTGGTCATGAATCTGAGATCCTCCTGTCTCAACCTCCCAAGTACTAGGATTACAAGCATGTACCACTATGCCCAGCTTGCTTCTCTCTTCTTTTTAATACTTTGATAATTATAATTATAATTATAATTATTATTATCATTATTATTAAACTACTAATTCCTTGGGGATGGGTTTGAGAAGACAAAGTCAGAAATTACAAATTTTTATTTGGCTGAGCCATTCTGTTGAAGAGCCAGGGGTCAGCAAGAGGCATTTCATGTTAAAGACTCTAAAAACGTATCCTGAATAGCTATGGGAAAGCCTCATTAAATTGGACTTCATGAATTCATAATTACAATAGTACTATTAAAGGGAAGAAAAGCGCTGGGCATGGTGGCGCACCTTGCCACCCTAGTACTTGGGAGGATTGCAGGTCCGCAGCCAACCTCAGCTACTTAGGGAGGCCCTATGCAACTTACTGAGACTCTGTTTCAAAATGAAAGAAAAAATAGGAACGGGGATATAGCTTGAAGGTAGAATGCCCTGGGTTCAATTTCCAGTACACATCAATCAATCAGTCAATAAAGAAAAGCATTGTCCAAGTTGTGAAAAAATATTTATGAAGCAAAATAATGAAATGTTATGATGGACCTCTTTGTACTTCAGAAGAAAACATTTTCATATACAATTTAGGAAAATTTACTTACATGCAGTTGTCACATTGTGTTAAAAAATCACTGTCAATATGAAATCAGTTTTCTGAAAGACCGTGACTTTGAAAGCTGAAACATTAATTTTCCTGTTTTAAGGTCACATGATATAATGAAACATTCTTGTGATATTGCAGGTAAAAACAATCATAAAACTCCAATCCGATGTGTATTTGGGGAATAAGAAAGGTTTTCTTTGGGAATGGCTTAGTGGAGGTCATCCTCTCTCCTGAGCTCCCTGGTATCATGCAGTCCCTGTTCTGAGTGACATAGGAAACAGCCATGCACCAGGGAGACAGCGGCAGGGATGGAGAGAAGAAGTCATCCCTGTGCTGAAAACACCTCGCAGCACCACAGGAAGTGGCATTAGCATGACCAACAGAAGAAAAATCAAAGAAAGGAAAAACAGGAATAAGATAACTACAAAGTGCTCCCTGCAAGTCATAGAAGAGCCTGTCCCATACCCTGAGCTCAGGGACCCCAGACCCTGTAAATCACAGGCCTCCCCAGAGAAAGGAGGCAGAAGTGGGCAGTGGCCACTGCGTCCAGGCATTGGAGGCATGGGCGATGGGCTTCAGCCCTGATGGAGCATTCAGTTCACAACTGCTGGGCCTCGCCGGCCCCACACCTTGGCTATAGCACCTAGGATGACCAAGGGACCCTTTTGTCTGGCAGTCACTCTTTCTGTGGAGAATTTCTCCCCACAGGGAGGAAGACACCATCACAGTGCCAAAGGAACACACAGTCTGTTAGAGAGTTTCAAAGCCTGACCTACTGTCTCCAGCAGCCGGTGTGCTTTTGAAACCTTTAAAACTCATGTATCTTCCTCCTCTTTCCCTGCTGAGTCTCACAAAAAAAAAAAAAAAAAATAGAAATTGCCTCTAAAGTCAGACGTATTCCAATAGGGAAGGCTGAATAGTGATTATTTCTCTCTCTTCCTAGTCTGGTTTGTAAAAAGAACAGAAAAAGAGGCAACTGATGTAGACATTTTCTACACACACACACACACACACACACACACACACACACGCAAACTCTACTAATATTTTTCTTTCTTATGGAGGTAGGTGGTGGTATCCTTACAGATATCAAGAGTATTTCCAGGGGTAAAATTTATATGAAAAGATTTGAAATCTTATTTTCATTTAAGAATTATAGGCTATAAACCATGCGAGATATTTCACATGTGTTATTTTTTAATTTTATAAGAATGCTGCAAGATAAATGACATTTCCCTCACTCTTGCAGGCGCACACAGGAGGCCCCAAGGCATAGGTCACGTGGTGCTTGAACCCAGGGGGAACTCATTCTTGCATGGCAGTTGCTTGAGCTATTTTTCATCAGAACTCCAAGCTGCCTAAGCTCTCAGAAAGTCTCCTTTTAATAAAAAGTATATTATTCTAGGAAGCAGACACCACTTACAAGAAAAGAAAGCTAATAGAATCCCCCAGAGATGAGCAAATAAACTCTGTAGATATCTAAAAGTATACGACATTGTTCTTTATAAACAAAACAAAAATAATAAAATTCTTTCAACATAAAAAAGCAGTACTATAGAAATAGATTTCTCTTAAATTTTTCTTTTAAATTCTATGCTGGGGGAAATAGAGAAATGGGGCGGTCTTTATGGTTGAATGACTTATTTTCTACTTGATAGGCAAACTAGCCCAAAAATACAATAGGGGGGCCGGGGGGGGGCTACAGAAGACTGGGTGATGCCGAGGGTACCATGCTGAACTTGAACTGAGTCAGAAACGCTAGTTATATTTAATTTCTTTTTCCATTTCTTACCAATTCTCAAATCTTGAAAAAAATCATCCAACAATATCTAATATGTATGTAACATAAAGATAAAACCTGCTTTCCTAGCTTATTGATTTGTGATGAGATTTGAATAAACTTATTATATATGTATGTATGTATATATAGCTTTGAAGCAATAAAGTGTTATCCAAATGTAAGCTATTTTTTATTGCAAAGAATAAGGTTATTGGAAGCAGAATAGAGAAAAGGATGGAATTTGATTCATTGCTCTACAATTTTGCCAGGTACAAGGCAGTTCGGAAAGTTTTCATGACAACGGCAAGCATCATTTTCTGAACAAATGAACCATGCTCTAAATAGGCGCGTTTGTACTTTAAAAATATTTATGTTACCAGCCTTCTGTAATCATCGCATTTCTCAAAGCCTTATGGTGGGATCACCCTGGGTGCCTGTTGAAGATATATATTCCAAGGCCTCTCCAGCCTTTCAAAGGGTGGAAGTTATGCTATTTCTCTTATATGATGTCAAGTGATCCTTGAGGATGCCGACATTTAAGGTTGAGTAGAACATGGAACAAGCTCTGAGACAGTTTGAGTTACAAGGTTTTCATGCAATGTGGAGTTTCATTGAATACAATTGCTTTGGCTGATGAGACAGTTTTTTTTTTGTTTTGTTTTGTTTTTTGCGGGTCTGGAGATGGAACCCAGGGGCATTCTATCTCTGAGCTACACCCTCTGCCCTATTTTTTTATTCTTTATTTTGAAACCAGGTCTCACTGAATTGCAGAGGGCCTCACTAAGTAGCTGAGGCTGTCCGCGAACCCCGATCCTCCGGTCTCAGCCTCCCGAATGCTGGGATTACAAGCGTGTGCTACCACGCCCAGCCATTTCTTCTTATTTATGAAAAAGTTAGTTTCACACCCTCACAAGCCACTGAGTGACACCAAAGGAGAGCACATGAGGTTACCTATGACTGTGCAGAGTCCCCCCTTAGAGGACCTGAGAGTAGCTAAGAACAATCATCTCACCGCATTTCCATTGCTCCCATTGACTTCTTTTTCTTATTTATATAATAAGATTTAATTCTCTAAATGCAGAACATCCTTGAAGGCTTCACTTATAAGCAATATCCCTGCAAATGAGAAGATGCAGGTGGGCGCACGTGAGAGGAGCCGCCTGCTTCAAGTATGTGGGAGGCTGAGACCGAAGACTGCAATCAGCCTCGCCAACTTAGCGGGAGCCTTTGCAACTTAGACCCTGTCTCAGAATAAAATATAAAATAGGACTGTGGATGCAGCTCAGAGAGAGAATGCCCCTGGCTGCAATCTCCAGTACCAAGAATGATAATAATAATTAATCATCATCATCATCATCATCATCATCATCATCATCATCATCATAATAGCTATGTCAGTCACAGAAAGAAAATGAAGGGTTATACCTTTTCTCTCATATGTGGAAACTAGGGAGTAATCGGGATACAAGAGGGATTTTAAATAATAGAGGAGAGACCCCAGTGGAGTGATAGAAGGGGTCAAGGGAAACGAAGAAGAATTAATGGAGGAGACACTTCCATTGATGATATGTACATATGTGAAGTTATCAATGCCATTCTCGGTATCCTGAGTGGGGAAGGGGATGGAACTGAGAGGGGCTCACCAACTGCTGTGTGCAGGCACATGCACGTCCCTATCACGCTGGACTGCATTATGACCTGAAGCTACAATGCACCAATGAAAGTATTATATATGTAAATAAAATAATAAAGTTATAAGATTTTCTCTTTGTCGTCTTAATTTGTTGAAATTCAAATAAGTATGTACTAAAAGTTTTAAAATGACTTTCATCAAAAAAGCAAGAGTGTTATGCTCCAAGGGAGTTAAATCCTACCCATATGTTGCTCATTTGATGCTCATGTTAGCCCACGGAGACAGGTGCTCTCCCATTTACCCAGGAGGAGAGCTGTGGAAGATACCAAAGTGAAGCGCCTCAGGCTACACAGTTGGTAAATAACAAAGATCCTGAGTAGAATAAGCTCAGTTTATAAAACATCCACTTCTTTTCAGTGTTTATGGTGTTTCTCTGATGTTATTGTCTCCACAGCATACCTGGACAATTTACATCCCAAACCAAGAGTTACTCAGGACTAGATCCTGATGGTCACAAATGCAGTAATACCAATGATGCCTGACACACTGTCTGGAAAGAAAATAGGTATTCTATATTTTCCTCTTGGGGTGGGCAACTTGACACGAAAAGAATCTGAGTCTACATAGGATTGAGAAGTTGCTGAACGGACCCAATTTGGGGGAAAAGTATACATTTATCTCTTAAGTACAAAACAGTGCCACCACAATGTCTTTGGTCATTCATTCAATGTTTATAAGATACCTACAAAGCCCCAGGCACTGGAAAAAGAATTAGGAATATGGACATGAATAAAGCACTATGAAATCATGGTAACAAAGTGGTGGTTCACCTACAGGGTGGTTGGAAAAGAGAGGCTTTAATAAAATAGAGTAAATGTTTTTCCAGTTTGGAAATGGCCACTCTCTGTAACTGGTATCTATACTGCCTTTATGAAGACAAATGAACTACTCTTTTCTGAAAGGCCACTTGAAAGGCAGCGCTGAAGAAAGTGCACTAGCTGAAGGCCTGACTCCGGCCTTAGAAACCCCGCACTGCACCCCGAGCTGTTCCCGTCCAGCGCCTTGGTAGGGGGATAGGGAAGTAGGTGCAGAGGAGCTCCCCAGAAGTTTGCATCCCCTAAGGAAAGAAAGGAAGGCTCCCACCTGCCCAAGCCTTTCTCCCTTTTGTTGCTAACAGAGAAAAGGAAATCTCTCACTACAGGGAGCTGAGTCCATGGGACCGGAAGAGGGAGCCTGTGCCATCAGGCTTACCATGGAATGTGAGGTGGAGCTTTCTCCAGAGGGCTTTGCTACCAACAACCACAGCTTAGGTAAACATTAACTGCAAACATGGGAGGGGAAGCTAGGCGAGGAGGCCCAGCATGGAAGACCTGGCTTCCTCTTCCCACTGTGAAGCCATCTTTGCTCTGCTCTCAAGCTTCTGGGACTCTCTATCTCCACGGGAAGAGTTCTCAGGAGGCTCAGAGTCCTGAGAAAGGCTTCCCCCTTTATCCTGTCCTCCCCGCCCCATCTATCCTCTCCTCACTAACTCACATACCATGGTTTCAGCCACATGGGATATTTGGTAGGCCTCTGAGAAGTCCCTCTGGATCAGAGTTCTAGACCCAGAGCAAAAGCTTTCTGTGGGTTTATCCTTCCCCAGCTCCCCCAGGATCCCGGGCAGAAGAGTTGTTGCCTCCGCACAGGTGTTCCCTCAGCAGGTCTGCCGTAACCAAGGCACTTCTCATGCTGCACCACCGTAAATATCTGGTGGCAGGGCCAGGTTCTAAGTGCCTTAAACAGAGGGGTTATCTTAGTCATCTCTCACCCCAGCACTCTGCAGTTTCATGGCACACAGTGAAGCTTGGATTAGCAGAATGTATAGGGTTATACTCTTCCTCATCTCTTGCCCCAAATCACACTTAGAATACTCTTTCCTGATCCTCCTGCTTTAACAGGAATCCCTGCCAATCCTAAAGCACAATTAGCAAGTGAAGAAAAGCAGAGAGTGGAGAATGATTTCTGAATGTGGTGTCTGCTTCCAGAATGCCTTTTTTCTTTTCTTTTCTTTCTTTCTTTCTTTCTTTTTTTTTTTTTTTTTGGTGATTCTATAGGAATAGGCTTGCAAAGATTTGGCCAAACAGTAATAAAGCAAATAAGCTCCCAGGTTTCTGAAATCACCTTCTCTCATTTTAAAAAGAAATAACAAATTTCTGACAAAATCTTCCCCACTTAGCTCTTTTTTTTCTTTTCTAATTTTTTATTGGTGCATTGTAGTCAAGCATATTAATGGGGTGCAAGATAGTGGAGGCATCCAAGCACACTCACCCAATCAGCCCCTACCCAATTCCTGCCCCATTCCCTCCCGCTTCCTCCTTCTCAGGTTTGGCTTAGTGATTGACCTTTTCTCTTTCTCTTTCATATATCCTTATCTTTTAAATGTGGACTGTCTCCCTCCCACAGCTCCCCTCCTTTTTCTACGCTGTTTTACCCTTGTCTCTAGGAATGGTCCACATGGCTGTTCATTTCAGGAATGCTTTGAAAGCCTTACAATGACTGCAGAAAACGCCCTGTCTTGTCAGTGGAGAATGGGAGAGTGGCTCAGCAGCCTTACATCTTTGGCACATGAAAATGTCCCTTTCCTCACCTGGACTCTGACAGGCTCCATCCAGTGCTCCAGAGTGTCGGCAGTGATGTTCTCTGGCAGCAGCACTGGGTCGCTAGGGGGGATTACACACACCGGGAAGCACAGGGCACCTGGGGAACACAGATTCACAGCAGAGACATAAGTTCCTTTATCTCAAGTCTTTTTCATTTTTCAGATAACAATTCTGATTTCCAAGAGCAAATTCTTTCTACATCATGGCTCATTGCATTGTGATAGTTATAGACAGGGCGGATATCCATCTACTGTGTACATGTATAGATACTTTTACACTAATTAAAAGAGCCACTATATACATTAAAAAACACTGCAGTCAGTTAACTCCCCTGGGTCCAAGAGCCTCCTATGCCTGGTTCAGTAGCCCCTTTTCCTTAACCGATCTCAAATTTTTTTTCATGATCCAGAAATTAAGAGATTGTATCCTCATCCAGCAGACCTCCAAATACCCATTCTAAGACTCCAGCTAGCCATACTCTATCTTGATTAGCCGATGCCTTTTAATTATATTTAATATGGTTTTTGCTTTTGTAGCCTCTTGGTAGTTTATAACTACAGTAATTACTACCTAAGATCTTAAATAGCTGGGGATGGAGGATGTCCCAGAACTTTTAAGATTGACCCAGAAAATATCCTATCAGTTGCTACACTGCAGATCACTAAATCTCTGGCCAAGAACCTATGTCATTAAAGAAGGAAGCAACGGAAAAACAGAAGCAGAGTTTTCTGGCCACGTGTTGGTCTCTCAAAGGAAAATCATGCTCTGTTCCCTTATATGTGGGGACTAAATGTCTCCTAAAATTCTATTCAAATGAAACATACTCTTGGGATTCTCAATTTTCTTTTCTATAAATCTGATAACCTCCAAGTTTCTTCTCAGCCATATAATTCTATGTGTTTTATTTTGTGGTACTGAGGACTGAATCAAGGGAATTATACCTGTAAGCTACACCTCTATCCCCCCCCCTTTTTTTGGAACAGGGTCTTGTTGGGTTTCTGAGTGTCTAGCTGTATTTCTGAGGCTGTTTTTGAGCCTCTGATCCTTCTGTCTTAGCCTCCCAAGTACTGGGATTACAGGCATGTACCACAATGCCCTGATATGTTTCTATATTTTCAGGTAACTTTAAGAATAATAAAAGTTTACATCATTCTTTAGGACTTTAGTAGATATGTTACTGTGTGATATTTTAATACAGAAATTAGAGGCTTCAAAGATAAAAGATTGGTCATGAAATATCACTTAAGGAATATACCAAACTCCTTAATAATACAAGCCTTACCACAGACATCATGGCGCATCTTTCCCTACCTCTGTTAAGATGGTAAAAGAAAACCCTTGCAAACAAATAAGGTTTCTAATTAAATTATACAAATTGGCACCATACGGGTTAAAATGCCCTATAAAATTACTTCTACAATTTAGAATTGAGGAGTAAATTCATGAGGTTTCCCACAAAACACAACTCTTTTTTTATGACCCTTTGAGCCAGCCAGGACAAAGTTGGGTCAACATCATTATAAGTCAGCTCTGGTGGACAAAGACCTTTAATTGCAATTACTTGAATTAAAAGCTGCCAATAGGCTCTGGAGCCTAGTGCTCCCTAGACAAAAGTGGCAGAGAGCAATACCAAGAAGGGCAATCTCAAATTACCCTTTTAAGAAACTCTCTTCTCCAATAACAATTACTGGGAGAATAGAAGCGCCCAGCACATGCCTGGATGTGGCTACACATCCCTTTTCCTCTTGGAACTACAATCCCTGTCATAAATCCATCCATTCTCAGCCCTGCAGCAGAGTGGGTAATATAACCAGATGGCTCAGCAAAGGTACCAACATCGTACACAGGCAGAAGAGGAAAACGAGCAAATTCGCCATGAATTTCATTTTTACTGAGGCAATGAAGAGCCAGTTTGCTTTCCATCCACAACTCAGAGAGAAGATTCAAAATCTATCCGGGCCCAATACAATGACAACTTCAACATCCTTTCCCATCCTTACCAATCCCATATCCCTGTTCACACTTGTATTCCACAAAATTCAGCTCCGAGGGGGGTGGTGGGCATTCTCCTTGCAGGTTGTCACACAACTTGAACTCCTGGGTCCACAGTCCCTCTTTAGTGCAGAGGATGGGAAGCTAGAACATCAAAGGCAGAGAGCATCTCCATCACTGTGTGGTTCACTTCACCCAGAGTAGAGGAATAGGGACAGGACTAAGTGGTAATGTGCTTCACCAGCTAGAACTTGAAATAAAAGACACTCTTGAAACAACAAGTTGTGTTGAAAATAGCAAATACAAAAATAAAAAGGAAAAAGAAGAGGATGAGAACGAGGAGGAGGAGAAGGAAACAAATGGAAAACAGACATAATTTTTCCATTAATAGAATTTATCAACGGCATATTCCCTTTGGAGAAAAAGATAGGATGAGCCATTAACTATATACCATGTGTTCTGAGCTACTTTGGGAACTTTTCCTCATGTACTGTTGTTTTGCATTGATTCATCTACATTCACACATGAATGCTATTTCAGACAATGTCAGTCATTTCTCAAGATGAGTATCATCCAGTGAAATCAATTAATCATTTTTCTAAAGGTGTGTTTTTGCCGTTCTACTGAAATGAAAACATCATTAGCTGCCTTTGTTCTGATTCCTCTCTCCATATGTGAGCTGGCTTGTGTAAAGTTTGGCTTCACACACCCAGTAATCACCACATATAAGCCATCTAGCACACAGAGAATAGAACTAAACAACAAAAGTCCAGGAAAATAAGATTTTAGAAATATAGCTAACTCCTTTCATGCAGCCAACTCCTTGGTTTCTTAATCAGCTGGCATAAATAGATGCGTTTGATTTCTCAGGGGGGTCTCGTGTTATGGAATATTCTTTTCCACATCTGCTCTGTAGTACTTACCTTGGAGTGCTGGACACTAGCTTAAAGGCATGTGCCAAAGGAGCAGAGTCACTGATCTTTGCCTATCAAGTCTGCTTGACTTCCTGTCTCATGTATGTGTGTGGTGCTTGAAAGAAACTCTGAAATAAAATTGATTTTAGTCACACAACCATGATAAGACTGTGGTTTTCATTTGAGACATCTTGTGCCAAAATCCTAGGGAGGATAATTGTCAAACAGCACTTTGAGCTTTGCTGAAGAATTTGTGTATCTGTTCAACACTCTGTTCTACTAAAAAAAAAAGTATATAAAATTAGTATTCCTGGCCAAATTAGATCAGTGGCTATGCATGAGAGGGGATTGCATTGCCAAACAAGGATCCTAGGACAGAACTGTTTGGAAGGTACCCAGGTATCCAGATCCCATCAGGTTTTTCTTCTTATTCCAGAAGAAGTTCCGAACTTGAGAGAGAATGTTCCCAAAACATGGTATCTTCAAAATTCCCTAGTGAATGATACCAGCACCTCCAGTCAGAATTACAACTTAGTATGACCCCATCTGCTGGGATTCTTTTAGATAACTCAACATGCTTGGCATGGCCATCAAGATTCGAGCACAAAACAAAGCTTGAAGAGCCGTCCTTACCCTTTCACTCTCCTGGTTACAGTTGAGCACACATTGGCTGTCCAGGTTGAAGCCATTGGTACATTCATACATGCCTTCGAAAACGGGAGAAGGGGGCGCACACACCACTGGGATGCAGCTGCCTTGCTCCCAGATCCCACCTTCCAGACACTGTATCTTCAGGAACTTGCTGATGAGACATAAGACAAAATGGCCCATCAGGCTCCCTCAAGAAGGGATGGAAAGGCTTAGGGTTCTTGTTAGTCAAAGGTCTCACAGCCCCAGTCCCATTTAAAGGTCCTTAAGCTAAAAATAGTAATGTTCATTTATTAACAGGTAGTTGGTGTTGTGTAATACTACTCGAAGTGTTACTTCCAAAAGAGCAGAATAAATGATAAATAATGCATTGCCTTTCAGGGTCCTTTGAGAGGCATATCCTGGAAGTCTCACATCTAAGTACATTAGCAAATGCCAGTAAGATGGAGTACAGAAAAGGCTACCAAAGACGTACTCAGGGTGTAACCAGGAGTGGACTGAGGCCTCGGTACTGATACAGCTGTGTAACCAATGAAGCAGCTGAAAGTTTTGGTTCTTCAGAGAAGAAAAGGTGCAGCAATGTGAGTACTGTTTTAAAACAGATTCATATAATCTTCTGAACAGTCCTCTCCTTCATAGGACTACAACTGCTTTGTTTGTTTACAACCCACTCTTCCTTGGAAAAGGCTCATACCTTTCCCCAGATTCTCAAAGCAGCTGTGACTGAGTCCGTGCCCTGGAAGGACTGCCGTTCCTCCTCATGCCCAGACATGGCCTCCAGCCACACAGGCTGTGTTTGAGGTGGATGGAAGTCAAAAGAATGAGGGTTCTGGTTACTGCAAATTCCATTCCATTCTCCTTCTGACTCACTGCAATTTGAAGGTGCTTTTCAGATTTGCTGTTTAAACATACCCACTTCTGACTCAGAACACTCTTGCTAACAAGCCTGTGGCCTAAGATATAAATAACCCCTTGGCCATTGACTCTCTCTACCACTGTAGCCTTAAATTGCCATTTTCTAGTGCTACGATACTCTTTTTAAATCAGCCCACCCCTCCATGTATGCTTTTAACTGAACACTTGCCCGGTGCACTACACCTTTGCTGACGTTAAATTTATCCCATTGGCTTATAAATGTACACGTGTCCAGGCTTTCCCCCTAGGTTAGAAGACTCCAGAAGTCAGAGGTTGTGTCTTTGGTTTTAATTCTCAGGAATTAAAATAATATCTGCCCTAGCCAGGCATGGTGGTGCACACTTGTAATCCCCACACTTGGGAGGCGGAGACAGGAGGATCGTGCAGGTTCGAAGCCAGCCCGCTGGCTTAAGAGACCCTGTTTCCAAATAAAATATAAAATAGGTCTGGGAGTGTAACCCGGAAGTAGAAGGATTCCATCCCCAGTACCACCACCGATAATCATCATCATCATCATCATCATCATCATCATCATCATCATCATCTTCCTTATTTTATGCTCTTAGCAAATACTTACTGAATGATCCTTGAGAGGAAATTGGCAGCACCAGGTAAAATTCAAGGCAGATCACTCAACAAAGGAACTATCATAACTCCTGACAAAATAGTGTTTTCCTTCCCATTTTATAGCTAAAATTGTACCTAGAGAGGTTCAATTCCAAGATTGCACATCAAAGAATGTGCTTGATTTCAAAGAATTTTAAAGACAGAGTCTTAATAGTTTAACATTTTGATAATATCTACTTACAAGCCAAGTATTTATTACCTTGATTTTAAGGAATAGTTTTGGATAGAAAAATGATATATGACCTGGATTCTCTATCATCATTGTCTATTTGGACATGTATCAACTACCTATTAATAATAAATATCATTGTGAGCTGTATTTCCAATGTTAGGGAAGACATCTATGTACCTTACTTATCTGAATTACCCCAAACCATGCTTAAGAGTAATGATTATAATCCACATTTTAGAGATGGAAACTGGAACACCTGCTCAAAGGACTCAGAGTAGGACATACACCTGTGTCTGCTCGATGACAAGGCCGTGCCGGATGGCCACTCTGATTACTAACAGTATCTCCAGCCTGGCAAACATCCCTGACATCTTTAATATCAATATATATTCAAGAGTGTGAAAAAATAAGATCTATTTAATTGTTTTGCACGGAATATTAAATCACATGTAAGAAAAGACACCATTCTTATATAAAGCTTGAGGAATTTTTTACAGGTGAATGAATGCAGCTGGGTAACCACTGCTCAGATCAATACAAGAGTATTTTCAGTCCCTCAAAATTCCCCCTTGTGTTCCTTCCCAGTAAAATCCCCCAACTCCCACCAAATACAGAATTATGCAGTATGCCATTTGACAGCAGAGGTTAATTTTGCTTGTTCTTGAACTTCTTGCAAATGAAATAGCACACTATGCATTCTTTATTATAAGGCTTCTTTCCCTCAAGAAAGATGCCATTTAAAAATGTCTTCTCGAATGTATTTCTAATGAAAGGTTTGCAATTCTTTTCACTGTATAAGACTTTCTTTTGTCCTTCTCCTAAGCTGGATATTTTTATCCTCCTTCATACTACAGAATTGAAATCCTCCCAGGGACTCTCCCCTTTCTACCACCTCCTGCAGATGAAATCCTTCCCCTACCTCTGTTGAATTGACATCCCCCAGCTGGAGAGAGCAGACAGTGCCCCTGATACCAGGGGAGAGGCAGGGTTGTAAAAACCTTGCATGTCAGCGTGGTTATAAAGGAAAACCCTTGCTTGGCCAAGACGATAATATTTTTACTTCATGTGATATTTTTCTCTGAATTTGTTGGAACACTTCAACCATGGAAATAGTCCTTCCTTTTCTTGCCCAGAGTGAGGAACCATTCAAGAATGCAGATTTCACGTATCTCCTTGCCAGTTTAATAACCTCAGGGGTGAGGGCAGATGGATTGAGGGAGAATGGATTGGGCAGAGTGTGTTTGGGTGTTTGGGGTTGTACTCAGACAACAGGATATGCTCTACACTGCAAGCCACCAGCAACGCAGGGAGAGAGACTGCTACCTGGTGGCGAGAGAAGTCCCACAGTCCACACAGAGATGGGTCCCTGGAATGGAGAGATGACACCTCAGCAGAAGTAAGAAGAGGCTGGGGAGTGTGTGGATTTCCCTAGGAGACTCCTTCCTCATTCTTTCTTCTCCCTTGTAGAGAAGATGGTTGTCAGCAGCCTTCCCTGCAGGGCCTTTTCACAGCCTGTACATCTCTCTCCATCAGATGATGCTCTTTAGGCCCCACACTCAGACTTCTTCCAAAGCATACAATCGGTTCCTCACAGTCCAATAGCAATGTCTGGCTCATTCCTTCCCATAGCTACAGCTTCTAACTTATGCCTCTGACTTGAGATCCAGGGTATGGGTCTTGGCACTTCATTCTGGCCATTTTATTCCCAAAGAGATGATGACTGTGTCCTGGATTATCCCCAGTTCTAGGAAATTTGGTTTCCATGTAAGAATGCTAAAGAAGACTAAAGCCTAAACATGCCATCTACCCTGCTGGTTTCAGTCACTTAGTGCCACGGAGTGAATGTTTGTGCCACGGAGTGAATGTTTGTGCCACACCCAAGGTGAGCCCCAAGGGGATAGTATGAGAATCAGGTCCTTTCTGGGGGTTAAGTCATAAGGATGACCCCTCATGATGGGACTAGTTCTATTAGAAGTACACACACTGACCTGTCCTCTGTATACTGCACAGGAGGACACAGAGACAACAAGGACTTCTGAAAACCAAGAAGAGTGTGGACAGATCCCCACAGCTTGGCCTTTTAAACATCTAGAACTGCAGGGAATAAATGCTGCTTGCTGAAGCCATGGAGTCTGTGGCACTCTTGGAGTAGCCTGGATTGATCAGGATCTGACAGTGGCGCTACTTGGGTCCCCAGCAGTGCTACAGCTGCTTCTGGGTTGCTTCTAATTTGGTGATGTTGAGGACTAACCTCTGGTTCTTTTAAAAGAGCTGGATTTGGTGGCATAGAACTGTAATCCCATTACTGAGAAAGCTAAGACAGGAGGCTCTCAGGTTCAAGGCCAACCTCAGAAATTTAGTAAGGTTGTTTAAAAAAAAAATAGTCCTGGGAGTATAACTCAGGGGTAGAATGTCTCTAGGGCCAATTCCTAGTTCTACCCCCTCAAAAAAAAATCATTAGTGAAATTTTGGTTTATTCACAATGATCCAATGTCTTTTGATAATTTATATAAATTGAGTTAAGAGACTCGTGGAAGTCATGAAGTGAAGGACTTAGTATTTTAGAGAACAATACTGGAATGTGCATAGACTAGGCCAAAACATTCAGACAGCCTTACCAGGACAGAGATCCCCGGGATTCTTTGATTGTCCATCCACTGTCCCTTTCAAGTGACACATTCTCTATCCCAGTGGATAAAGAACACAGCAATATTTCATTTTATGGGCAGGATAACTGCACATTCATAACCAAGTAGGCGAGTTTCCCAATGTCACAGAGCAAGCAAGGCATTGGCAAAAACAAGAATGGATTTTAAAGTTTTCAAGTTGCAATAAAAACACCCAACGAGACCAGTGGTTTCAAAATTAAATTTCTTGATCACTTCCATCAGAATCATGTGGATGGTATTTTTAAAACCTAGATCGACAAACCTACTGAGCTAAGTCACCTGGAGCTGGCCTAGGACTCTATTTTCAAACTTGACAGCGGTTGTCTAGGGGTGTCAGCTGGATCATCTTGTTTCTGACGTCCTACATACTCTGTAAGATCGTTCTCCGGGTGATGAGGAGTTGGGGTTTGGGTGAGCTTTGCATTTTCCCCTCTGACCTCTCCAGACAGGTCACCATGATTTCCAAATGAGAAGGTGCTTTTACCAGTTTCCAGGCCTCGTGGTATCCACCTAGTGCTGAAAATCCAGCTGTGCTCTCTCTGCTTCTTACATCATTGCCAAAAATAAAGATCTCGTAATCAAAACTTGGCTGCAAGCGTGATTGATGTTGCTTGGAGGCACACATGAGGCTGCCCCATCCTTCTCTATCACGACTAAAGGGTTTTCAAAAGCAGTATTTATTTTCCATTGGAGAAAATAAAAGTGCAATTTGTTGAGTCCAAGAGAGTGATCATGTCTTTGCCAATCAAGGCTGTCTGCTGCCTCCAATAGGTAATTCCTCATGAATAATAACAATAACAGAAAAAATAGAATATTGAAAATTAAGTACCAATCATTTCACAGAAGAATACATATCTATATAATTTTGTGCTTATAATGTGGTAGGGACTTTGTTGGTTTTTTATTGTTTATTTACTTACTTGTTTGTTTATTGTAAAGGTTGATTCTAGAGGCATTCTACCTATGAAATATGCCCCCAGCTCTAGTTTATATTTTTATATTTTGAGACAGGGTCTCTCTAAGTTTCTGAAGGTCTTGTTAAATTGCTGAGGCTGAAGAACCTGCCATTCTCCTGTCTCAGACACTCAAGTACTAGAATTGCAGAATATGTCACCAGGGTGATCGAGACTATTATCAAGAGTTCTTGATTTTCATGTACCCTCCATATCAATCATCTCTTGCATAGTAAATGACACTGCCATCTACCCTGTTGCTCAAACTTGACACTTAGGAAACAGCCCCATTCCACTCTTCTTAACTTTATCTTCCCACAGTCCCAGCTGATCTCATGCAATCTATCAGCAATTCCTATCATTTTCAACTCTGAAATATTTCTGCAATTTGTCCCAATAGCTCTACATCTCCATAGTCAACAAATGCTAGAATGAGCTACTATCTCTCACTTTCCAAAGGAACACCCTGGCTCTTCTCTGGATCCCTTCCCACCCAGGCTTCACACACCAGTTGGAGGGAATGCCCATAACACTACATAAAAAGATGGTATTATTTACCTGTGCAGAACATTGCAAATGCAAGAAAAATAAAATCCAAACTTCCAGTGTTAGCCTAGGAGGCCTGCATCATATGACCCCACTTTCTCTGATCTCATTCAATACCATATTCACTTTTTTTAATGCCCTTCACACATATTGGACTTAGAATCCCAATTAGAATCCACCATCTTTCCTGCCAGAGGAACTGGGAGCCTTTTCCTCTGCTTGTGTGACTTCTCTTTTTGTTATTATCCTGACCAGATCCTTCTCTTTCTTCTTATCTAAGAACATTTTTGACACCCCAGAGCATCCTCATTTTAATCCTATAACTTTTTAAAATCAGAGCATCTTTATTCTTTTCCAAGAACACATACTCTGTCATTATTCTTTTTATTGGTTTTACTTGTTTATTGCCCATTTCCTCTGACTGAAATATAAGCTTGGTGACCTTATTTAATATGACATCCTCAGTACTCAGCACAATGCCTGGTACATCATGAGTCCCAATACGTTTTGGTTCAGTAAATGTAGGAATGTTGATTTTATAGAAGAAGTAAGGGTCAGAAAACTCAAAGAACTTGCCGGGAGCTCCAAAAATGGTCAATGTACCATGATGAATCACATCAATGCCTATGTCATGGTATGGGAGTATTAGTACTCCAGGAAATAGAGCGTAACATAAATGATCCCCCTTACTTAGTGCATTGTGCAGCTATCCTGCCCTGAAATGGGCACGTGAGGGCAGCAAATTGCATCATCTCTGCCACACAGATTAGAAAGCAGGAATAGGAATTGGTTAAGTGTTTTTCCTGACACAAGGCCATTGTGAACTGCAACTCAGTAGTCCCTTTACTCAGAACAGGATTTGGTTCCTTACTAGTCACAGTGTGGTACCCAGAGCAAAAATACTGGCACTATCTGGGAGCTGGTTAGAAATGAATCATAGTGTATGCCAGACATGGTAGCACATGCCTGTCACCCAAGAACTTAGGAGACTGAGACAGGAAGATTGCAGGTTTGAGGTTAGCCTTAGCAACTTAACAAAGCCTTGTTTTTTAAAAAAGAAAATAAGCCAAGCGTGGTAGTGCACGCTTGTAATCCCAGCATTCAGGAGATGGAGACCAGAGGATTGTGGTTCACGGACAGCATCAGCTATTTACTTAGTGAGACCCTTCACAACTTAGTGAGACAGTTTCAAAAAATATAAAGACTAAAAAAATAGACCCGGGTGTAGCTCAGAGGTAGAATGCCTCTGGGTTCCATCACCAGTACTGCAAAAAAAAAAAAAAAAAAAAGTACTGGGGGTGTAGCTCAAAGATAGAATGGTCCTGTGTTCAATCCCCGGTACCCTCCAAAAAACACACATAAATAGAAATAAATCATAAATCATATCATCCCACCCAGATCAACTCAAGCACAACTGGCATTTCAAGAAGTTCCCCTAAGTGATTCCTGTGCATGTTAAGGTTTGAGATGTGCTGTGCTGATCTGGACCTTCTTAAATGACACAGTCCTCTACCCCACCCCAAATAGAAAATCAGCACTCCCAAACTCCATGCCAGTTTTCCTCTTAACAAACTGCAGGCCTGGTTTCTCAAGCCAATATCCTAACAGGGGCGCAGCGGCCTTCAGACCTGACGAGTCTACAGCTGAGTACAGTCATCAGCTGTCTCTAAAGTCAGGCCTCCAGATGCTGCGCCCCAGCCCTTTCTACCCAACAAGAATAGTATCATCAGGACCATCCAATCAGAGACTGACTTTGGCTTTTTCCTTTTTTTTTTTTTAATGCTAACTTAAGAAAACAGCAACACCCCACACAGAGCTCTTCTGCCTTGTTCCATGGAGCCCCTCTGTCAGAATAAACAATATGTCACTCCTGAAAGTATGAGCATTTTTCTCTTTCTACATCCCACTCCTAATATCTGTTTTTGAACTTTATGCTGCTAAGTCACAGGTCTCCAAATTGCCGGGAGCCATACCACCTTCCCCCTCCGTCTGAGCACCTAAACCCACAGGTAGGTCCCTTCTCCATCTTCTACTACCAGTGCCCCCTCCCAGCCTCGCTCTTCCAACCACCCTTACTTTATGTCTTCCTGGTCCTTTCTACAAATGGCTGAGAGTGTTTATCCTAGCAAACATGCTCAGAGTTACTTCCTTAACTGAAAACAACCTGAGGTTTCTCCAATGCATGGGATGTAACCCTAAACATACACAAAGGTCATTACAATTATTCCTCACAGTAATAATATCAATTCCTAGAGTTGCATGTTTGAGGACCTGGAGATTTCACCAAAAGGCAGTCATGAACTGGAGCTAGTATTTAATAGGACCCCATGGCCTTCACCATCCTTCACCAATCACCTGTCCATTCGCATATTCTTCTGCAATTATCATTGAGCACCTAGTGTATGCCTGTTTATTATATTAGGTTTTGTAGTTGTGAAAAACAAATATAAATGCTGTAATAGTACCAGAATATTACTAGTCTTACACAGAGTAAATCTCCAACACTGTATGGAAAAGTGAAGGTATGAAGAAACTGTTTGAGGGAGACTTGTTAGGTAGAGGAGGAGAAGGCCATCCCAGGCAGAAGGCACAGTGCATGTTATGAGCCCAGAGGGCACAAAAGGTCATGCACATTGAATCCATGGTCAAGTAAATGAAGAAACGCATGCATTCTCTCTCTCTCTCTCTCTCTCTCTCTCTCTCTCTCTCTCTCTCTCTCTCTCTCTCTCTCTCCTTTCCTCCTTCCCTTCCCCTCCTATAGTGGGGCAGAGTCCACTCAGGATGTGTATGTGTGGGGGCGGGGTGGGGTGCTGGCTGGAGTCTGAGAGGATAAAATTTCTGCAGAAAAGGGCAAACAATAAGTTCATTTTCTGCGAAAAGTTTTTTCATTTGTGAGAAATACTTTTGCTCTCTTCAAAGTTTTAGCACAACTTTTCAGTACAATGTACATGGTACACATTCACAAACATATCAAAGTTAATCACTAAGCCAAGCACGAGAAGGAGAGAAGGGGAAGGAAATGGGGAGGGAATTGGGAAAGGGCTAAATGAGTGATGTGTGCATGTATGCCCCTACCACGTTGTACCCATTAAGATGTATGACTATAATGCACCAATACAAACAGTTCCTCCAGGGATTACGACTCACAGGTTGAGGGACTGAAGGCACTCATAGGCACATACACATACGTGCCCCTCACCTGAAAAATAACCAATCAGCTACCACCTGGCCCCTGTTGCTCTGTTAGAAAGCAGAGATGTTTGTGTGGCCCCTTTTCCAGGAGCCACAGCAATTATTAAGACCTGACTCCATGAAGGAATTATCAGAGCATCCTGCATCTTGTCTTGGATGTACACAGTTATGTTCTCCTGACATCACAGCCCTCAAAGTGAGCTGAAAGCCAAAGGCCAATTCTCCTTGCCCCAAGAGAAAGTGTCAGAAGTCTTAGTGGCCTTCAGTAGGCTTTTAGTGACTGAACGGGGTGATTCTTACCAAGTGTGGTAGAGTGGCCAAAGTAAAATGTTATAGAGTCAGAGGACCAGAGCTAGAACTGCAGCCCTGGCTCCTACTGCATCTCTAACTTGGAATAAAATACTTGGCCTGTCTTGTCCTCTGTTTTCCCATCTAAAAAATGGAGGTAATCAGACATTCTCCCAAGTCAGCACTGGAAGATCATGTCCGTTAGTGTACTTGAAGCATGCGGTACAATGCACTCCCACCCCTGTCCTCTATTAGTGCCATAAGTATAGGATGTTGCCATTCTACTCAATATTTCCACCCTACTTAATTTTTCAGATTTATTTCCCCCAAGAATCCCTCAAGAGACAGATCCTGAACCCGTTAGGTCTGGCCTGACTCCATCATTAGAGAGCAAGTCTAGGTTGCCAACACAAGGCTCACTCTCTAGGCCGAAGAAAGGGTTAGCAGAGCCTTTGATACAGGTGGGGAAGGAAAGAGATAAGAATGAGCATCAGGGCATGAAGAAGTTAAGAGGTGAAGAAAGTCCTACTGGCTCACTTATGACAAGTAAGCTCTTCAGAAGATTAGCTATTGTCTTAAAATTCAGATTTATAGAGAAGTTAGCAGTCATAAAACACAGAGTTGTATGATACGACGCTCCCTGGCTTACAGTGAAGGTCACAGGGAAATTCCTGAGTGCAGCAAGCACTGTGTGTGAAATAAGGGCCTGTGTGCCAGTCACTAGCCCCGTAATGTCGGCAGCAGCTAGCTGGCCTGTACCCCCGTGTGTACTGGAATGGCCAAAACTCAGAACAGAGACACAGTCACTTTGAAGCCAGAAGGAGCTGTAATGAATTAACTTAAAGCCCACATTATCCTACAATGGCAAGAGAATTGAAGACTCCCAGGATAAACTTAGAATGTACTTACTGTAAACACTAATTATAAAGCCAGACAACATCTTAATGGAAAGAAAACAAAATTCTATTTCTTACAGATGCTGAGTGTACATAGAGATTATAGTGCTTTCCTTACTCGGCATGCCATAGAGAGCACATGTGTAGAGATGTATAATGATTTAGCACCTATTCCTTTACCTGTGTATGCAATGTTATGGCACAGGGCTTAAAATTAGGTAGATTATTATAGCATTTTTTGTTTTTTTTTTTTTACTTTTTTATTTTTTGTGGTGCTGGGGATTGAACCCAGGGGCATTCTACCTCTGAGTTATACTCCAGCACAATTTTTTGGTTTTGAAACACAGTCTCACTAAGTTGTAGAAGGCCTTACTAAGTAGCTGAGGCTGTCCACGAACTCAGATCCTCTGGTCTCAGCCTCCCAAGTACTGGGATTACAAGCATGGGCCACCACGCCTGGCTATTACAACAATCTTTAAAAGATATAAATCAATCCAGGACATTAAAGAAGTTTTAGTACTGCCTCCCTGCACACTTGCAGTTCCCTAGCCACGTTTCCTCCACCCCTTCCTCTAGTAGGATAAGAACAATGGAACCACAGAGCTTTAAGCTATTGTTCAGAAGTACGAAAAACCCTTAAAAGCCAGGTAAGCTCTCCAGGACTTGTCCTGGCCCTTACCCTTCCAGACCAGACGGACTCTCTTGTCCACTATAATGTTTGCAGTGTGTCCATCTCCATTTTGTTATTTATTTCCACTTCTTTCCTACACTCTTCCTTCTTCTTGTTGTGGTCCACTTGAAGTCATCATCATACCTGGATAACTCATGGAGCTGACAGTGGTATGATATGAACATACAGAGAGGAATCTGATGAGGGCAGCAAAGTAAGTGCATTTGTAAATATTTGATGAAAATTTCTGTCTTGAGGTGTTTATGTGTGTGTGTGTGTGTGTGTGTGTGTGTGTGTGTGTGTGTGTGTTGGTACTGGGGATTGAACCCAGGAGTGTTCTACCTCTGAGCTACAACCATAGCCCTATTTTATTTTAAAGAGAAGTTTCACTAAGTGACTGAGGGCCTCACTAAGTTGCTGGCCTTGAACCTGTAATCCTTCTGTCAGCCTTCCAAGTTCAGGGATTAAGGCATATTCCCCCACTGATGGACTTGAATGTCTATGTTTTTCTGCATCTGCTAAGTAAAGATCTATATCCCCCACTCTGAGTGCTAATTCCCGCCTTTCTGGTCTCTGTACTATTTTTCTGATGCGCGGGAACCAGCCATAGATAGAATAGATACCATAAAAAAATGTAGCTGAATTTAGCAAAACCCTGTTTCAAATAATTTTTTTTTAACGTAGCTGAGAATAGTCCTTCCTAAAGGTTTCTTGTTTAACAAACTAGAAGGGGCCCAGTCATCAAGTCATTTTTTAAGGAGCATTAACCTGCCGGAAACCATATTACAGTTGTTGATGATGGTGATGGTGGTGATAATGGTGTCCATGAAGATGAACAAGGGCACTGCTGCTGAGTCAAAGCTTAATACAACCAGAAACTCTGCTCAGTATTTTGTGTTTATTATCTCATTTAATCCTCAAAAAAATCTATAAGTACTTCTGTTAACTGTTACATAAATAAGGATAGTGATGGGATCACAGGTTCAAGGACAATATGAGAATGTCAGCAATAGCAACATTTTGTCACCCATCAAGACCCTGTGTTTAAAAACAGGTGGGACAGGAGAGGGATAATGGAGATACAGCTCAGAGACAGAATGCCCCTGGGTTGAATGCCCAGTACCATAAAAAAAAAAAATGGGATTCAAAATAATCTCTCCAAACCCAGATCGCATATGACTACTAAGCCAGGGGATAAATCTTAAACTAAGAACACCCTCCTTAGTATTTTGACTAAATTGTTTTAAAGTAGTGCTTAAATTTTAAACTCAAATCTATAAATCTCAAAAACTTTCATGGCCAGGCATGATGGAGCATGCCTACCTTTCCAGTTCTTGGGAGGCTGAGACAGGAGGATCACAGGTCCAGTCTCAGCAATTTAGCAGAATCTTAACAACCTAGTAAAACCTTGTTTCAAGATAAAAAGGGGTATAGCTCAGAGGTAGAATGTTTCTGGGTTCAGCCTCTAGTGACACGGAAATATGTTATTTCCTTTAACAGTCTACCTTAAAAAAAGACTTAGATCTAGTACTCTGGGGGATAAATAAACCATAACTAACAAAAATTTATCCATAAAAAGGAATAAAACTTTGGCTATCTAATCAGACCAAGAGTTCTTAAGAGCATCCTAAATATTTTCTACTGTCTATGCTTGTGTAGCATTTGTGTTTATAATAATCACACAATGTACACAATTTGTATTTATAATAAACACACAATAATTTGTGGGGTTTTTTGGCCTGGTAGCAATAAATTATTAACATATCACTTTTTTCAATTGTGTTATCCCAAAGGGTTAATTTTTTCTGCTTGTTCTGTTGATAAAATAAAATATAGACTTTTAGAACTAGGAAACACTTGGCTTTACTTTGAGAATGTGGAAAAAGAAGTCTAAGGAGATGAAATGATTTCAAGATCCAAGTTCTTGTTAGCCAAAAGCACAGGTTTTAGCAGTGGAATGATTTTAATCACAACCTCACTATTTATTAGCTGAGTGATGGAGGGAAGGCAATTTAACCACACTCTTTTTTTTGGTGGTACTGGGGTTCCTGGAAACCCTTCTACCTCCAGGTTACACTCCCAGACCTATTTTATACTTCTTTTTTATATATTTGGAAACAGGGTCTCTTAAGTCAGCGTGGCTGGCTTTGAACCTGTGCGATCCTCCTGTCTTCGCCTCCCAAGCGCGGGGATTAAAAGTGTGCGCCACCACACCTGGCTTAACCACACTCTTGAATCTCATTTCCTTTATCTATAATAGGGGATAATAATCTATTAAAATGTATCATAAATCACAGAATTATATAGGATTACATCACACCATATGGTTAAACTTTACTGTTTCATTAAAAAATAAAGTGTATTACTGTCACAAGAACTAAATGAGGGATGTACACACATATTCTACACACATTGTCCTCATCACACCAATAGAACAGAGCCCAGGCTGTGTGCTTTTCAACATGCCACGACACCAGCAACCTTTCTGTGTGCGTACAGATAGTTCAGGTGTGCAAAACTAGCTCTGTTCCATCACAGGGTCTTCCCCAGTCAGAGCAGGAAGGGTTCCAAAGGTTTCACCAACCAAACATGCATCAGACAGCACATAATCCCAACATGAGGCCTACATATTGCAGTCTGGCTCTATGGTAATATTTATAAAACTTAAATAGATTTATGGGCTTTGGAGACATTAATACGATAGGTGAACCCCTGCCATCCTATAGAAAGTATGGCTATTTCTAATTACCTTCAGAAAGATCTGACTATGCCATCTCCAAACTGATGGCATTCTATGATGGTTAGAAGGAGAGATCACCTGAGCGGAGTGAGAAGGATGGCATAATTTAAAAGTTAAATGAGGTATGGGCCCTAATGAGGTTAGCCTGACCTTCACACATACAGATAACACATAATGAGAAAGCCAACTGTGGAAAGGAAAGATAAGGGAGACTATTAGAGGGTCTGTTTGATAAAATATAAGTCAAACACATTTATTGCAGCTTCCTAGAGAGTCAGGTTAATGAAACAGCGAGGGAGTGATATATGCTGTGACGAGGAAGGAATTCCTGAACCTTTATAAACTGTGCAGGCTCAAGTTACGGTTCTGTTTGTCTTTTCCCTGTTATCTTCTATTACCTTCAAAAATATAATCCTCCAAGTGACATGTAAAAGTCTACCAAGCAAAAGGAATGATACAGAAATTATGAAAAGACATGTCTCACTGCTTTTTCTTAAAAGAACCAAAATTTCATGGCACATTGTTCTAGCAGGAACAATGCCTTCACTAGACCAGTGTTGCTGTGTGTGTGTGTATGTGTGCGTGTGTGTGTTATTGGGGATTAAACCCTGGGAACTCGGGGGTATTCTACTTCTGGCTCTACCCTCAGTCTTATTTTCTTTTTTGCTTTTGAAACAGGGTCTCCCGAAGTTGTTCTTACCAAGTTGATAAGACTGGCCTCAAACCTGAGCTCTTCCTGTCTCGGCTTCGCTAGTACTGGGATTACCGGCCTGGACCCTCATATCCAGTGACCAGTGCTTCTTAATCTTGGCCGCACACTGGAGTGACTCAGGCAGGCGACAGCAGTTGGCCAAGTAAAAGGCCCCCACTGGGAAGAGCTGAGCAGAAGGACAGCATCGTGTGTGAGGGCAAGGGCAGCAAGCCACAGCCTCTATAAGGAGGGAACCAAAGCAGTCCAGTAGCATCCACACCCGTGCTGCAGGAGACGCCATATACAACTGGAAGGAAGTGATCCCAGGGAAAGGAGTGAGATCCATGGCCATACACATAAGCAAGACTCAGACAGATGCACAAGGCCCTGAAACTAAGTTTAAAGCTGTTTCCTCCCTAAATAAATGACAGAAAGTTAGCCATTCAGTTTTATGTGGGAGAATACTGTAATTGGATTTCCATTTCTTGAAAGACTTTCTATCTACCCATCATCTATTTATCTATCTGGCTGAAATGTGGTCCATGTATTGGGGAGGAAGACTGGAGCCAAGCTCACTCTAGAAGTGAAAAGTTGCAGTGGCCTCTTTCAAAGAAGTGTCAGCAGGTGTCAGGAACAATGGGCATATATGAGAGTCCAGAACATAATGGCATTCCATGGGCGTTTGTGACTGGCTCGAGAGATGGAAGACACCAAAGGGTGATGAAATGACGCACAGGTGCCCTGCTCCACCAGCCTACCGGCACACACAGAGACATGCAGTTGTGGAAGGAACAGTTATAGGCTGTTTGGTACAAGTAAGAGCTTAAGATGCAAGTGAGGTTCCCAGGTGGCTACATCTATAGGTATTTGGTCTTAGGGCCCATGTACCTTAAGGGAAGAATGTATAGAGGCAGGGTGGGCTTCAGTGTATGGACTGCACACTGGGCTGCGGGCTGAACGAGCTTCATCCCTGACACGTGTGTAGATGAAGAGAGAAGAGAGAACTTGGAGAATGCCAACATGGGAGCAATGACAGAGGGGAAAATGCTAGGAAAGAAAACTGAGAAGGGCCAGAGGGAAGGAAATCGGGGTGTGAGATGGATGAGAAGTAAGAGGAACAGTTCCTAGCAGGAGGTATGGCCCACTATGCTATAGCTGGGGGCCTTCCTCTGTTTTTGAGGTTTGACCAGGTCTCACTGCTAGGTCTTTATTTCTTTCCATTTCTTTTTTTTCTTCCTCATTTCTTTCTTTTTCTCTTTCTTCCTTCCTTCATTTTTTTTTTTGTTTTTGTTTTTGTTTGTTTGTTTCTGGTGGTATTGGGAATTGAATCCAGGGGAATTCTACTTCTGAGCTATACCTCAGCCTTATTTTCTTTTTATTTTCTTTCTTTCTTTTGTTTTTTTTTTTTTGAAACAGCATCTTATTAAGTTGCAGAAGCTGGCCTCAAGCCTGCCATCCTCTCTTGTCCCAGCCTCCCAAAGTACTAGGATGAGAGGCATGCAGCACCAGGCCCAGTGTCTTTCTTTATTTCGGATCCTGGCCTGGAGCTTGCACCTTCCCTGATATCCCTGGGTGGAACTGGATGAAGCTGGAATAGGAATCTCAGAGAAAGCCAGAGCCAGCCCGCATCTTCTTTTCTCTTGGAACAATAGACTGGAAGAAGCAGGAAGGGAATGCCTTTGGCTGATATTTGGGTATTCATTCCTCTTAAAAAGAGATGAGCACACCAGGTATGGTGGCGCACGCTTGTAATCCCAGCACTTGGGAGGCTGAGACAGGAGGATCCGGGTTCACAGACAGCCTCAGCTACTTAACGAGGCCCTATGCAACTCAGTTAGACCCTGTTTCAAAATAAAGAATAAAAATTAGGGCTGGGGGTGGAATTTGGAAGTAGAATGGCCCTGGGTTCCATCCCTAGTACTGCAAAAAATAAAAAATGAGCAGTAAGTGATCCTTAGAGTAGCATGTATATGGAACTTCGCTTAAAATGTTTTCAGTGTATTATTTGAATCAATGCTGCTGGACAGAAATAATTACCACCCTTCATATTATGGATGCCAGCACTAAGAGAATGGATGTTGAATAACATGGCCCAATTTCATACAAACAAGGGACAAAGCTAACCCTCAAGGAGGTGGGTTCCCCCCACTAATTGTACACCTGCATAAAACTAGCCTGTTCTGCTCTCTCTAGATCTCCTACTTTGCCTGTTTTGCTCAGTTTCTTCTCTGAATGCATGCACATTCTGGGAGAAATTTGAGGGCTCCATTTGTATCACACTGGGAATTTTCCACATCGGGGTACACAGGGACATAGTCCCTTGGGTAAACATAAGCGGCAAGTGATGGTGATTCACACCCTACTTGCAAACTTCTGATTACAAATCCGTCACCTGCTCTGTAAACTGGTGTAAACTAAGATTTAATCAGTTTACACAGTGCTATAAATAATTGAATCTATCCTTAGCACCGTACTTGCGAATGTAATTGTTTAAGCCAACAGTGAGGCTGATGCTGGGATCTGAATGTCCAGTTTCTCAGCCAGCAAAGCTGTGTCTACAAATGGCTCTCAATTATCCTGCCTACGGGCAGGGAGGCAGGAGTGAGGGACAGGAACCAGAGTTCTGGGCAGGGACCCCCGCGTTTCCAACGTAAATCTCAGCCACGGGCCCAGGGAGCTGGTGATCACCTCTCTCCCCTTAATTTCTCCTGGTCATGAGACATTCTTGTCTCTTCCATTGTTCTCCACTGCACTAACGTGCTCACATTTGAGGTTCCTGCTGGTGGTGCGTGAAGAGTCAGACAAGAAAAGAGAGGGTGGTAAGCAAGCCAACAGCAGCCTTTGGGCTAGTGGTCCTAACGTTCTCACATAGGATCCAGAACACTCACTGCCTGTTGGCGTGCACCTAAGCTAATTGCACACACGTCCTATGGAAATCACATGCAAATGAGCTCTCGGTTGTCAGCTCTGTTTACCACACCTGCTAGAGTCCACTGAAGCAGAGATCACTGCTTTCTAATGAATATTCATCAGTATCATTTCTGTTCCTATCAGCCTGGCTCTTCCTCTGGCTGACAGGGCGGAGATGGGCTCGGCTTTTCTCCCATGCATGAGCCTGGGCCCTTTCTGGGATGGAAGGTGCTAGCCAGACCGGGCTCTTAGGACCCTATGTTAACCCTGGGGACCAGGCCAGGGAGTGCTCCCTGAGCCTCAGAGGCACAATGATGGATGAGGCTGTGCCAGGGCAGGATTGAACTTGGGTGATAGTAGCCCACTTGGGAGATTCCAAATATTTAATCACAAAGAAAACGAGTCTCAGGATGGACGTTCTCACTTAGGTGAGACTGTGCAATCTCCTATAAGAGGTTTAAGGAAAACAGAGGCTGTCTGCCTATCATCGTGGGAGAATCTACTTGTGTGGGGGAAGAGAGTGCACAGACAAGTAAGCAGGGCCACAATGGCATCCCCAACAATGGCATGGGATCTGAAAGGGGGAAGAGGAGCCAGGAGTCTGCGAGGAGGAAGAGCCCTGTCACTTACTTCCTGGTTTCACTCCCCGCGCGCTCTGCCACGTAGTAGCCAGGCTGGCATTCGTATCTGCAGACTGTGCCCACGTCCTGGTTGCCAAGGCAGCGAGGCAGGAGCGGGTTGGCATTGGGAATGGCAGGGGGAGCGTCACATTCCAACTTGCAGAAGACTTCAGGGAGAGACCAGAGTCCATCTTCAAGGCAGGTCAGCCACGGGCTCAGTCCTGACTCCAGGGAAGAGAAACACAGGGTGCTCAGAACAGAGAGTCCAGAAACACGATCGTAGCAGAAAGATTGCAGACCTGTCAACACGTTGAGTCCCGTGTGCCTTGTTGAGCAGCAGCTCACAGCAAATGCCCATCCTGTCTCTTGTACCTTCAAAGTGAGAGACCCAATGTGGTCTCTAACACAGGCTCATGTAGATATTTGTTGACCCAAATAAAAGAGCTACCAGCCAAATCCTCACATCCTTTCCTATTACAGATCATAAAAATATAGCACCTACAGTAACATGGAGAACAT
Source organism: Muscardinus avellanarius (assembly GCF_963383645.1). Classification (NCBI taxonomy): domain Eukaryota; kingdom Metazoa; phylum Chordata; class Mammalia; order Rodentia; family Gliridae; genus Muscardinus; species Muscardinus avellanarius. The sequence continues at coordinate 109,996,462 of NC_137793.1, forward strand.
TAGAATAAAAATAGAAGACACTTTTATAGTGGTTATTACACTGTTCTGAACATCGTATACCTATTAACTTGTATAAATGTTAATCCTCGAACAAACCTTATGAAGTAGATTCTGTTATTATTCCCTATCGTGCAGATAAGAAAATTGGAGTTTAGCACCTTGCCCAGGATTATCAGGGGCAGAGTTGGGGTTTGACCCCAGGCAGTTTGGATGCGGAGTTCTGTGCTAAAATCTCACAACAAGCTTCCATGTCAGCCTTGGTTTCTCCAAGTGGGATACAGGGACTATTCACAACCACATCACCAGCCCACACCTGACCTAAATCCAAGTATCTCAGAGTGAGGCTCAGAAACCTGCATTTGCAGCAAGGTATGCCAAAGCCCGAGATACCCTTGAGGTCAAGAGTGAAGCACAGAGTCAACTATAGCAGGTACACCCCATCTTCATCTCTAACTAGCAGCAGAGACCAGGACAAGCGACACCTCCTGTCCTTCTTATCTGAAAAACAGAGTGAAACACACCAACCCACAGAATGTTTGCAAATATGACATTTTCAAATATACATGAGCAAGTGTCCCTTTGCTACTTCTATTATCAGGCCAGCTGAGCTGATTGGTTTGACTCTGAAACCAAAGAAAAGTCAAAGTTCCTTGCCCTGAGACCTTGATCCAGGGCCCCTCCAGCTAGTCAAGGGCAAAGAATGGCATTGCCCACTGGGCCCCTGTCTGTGTTACCAGGAGAGGGTGTCATGGTGGAGCACATAGGAAAGTCATGGGGTGAAGAAAAGAGCCCCAAAGTACCCTCAAAGACTGAGGGACCAAGAGCGCTTGTAGACAGCTGCAAGTTGGCCAAACAATACCTTGAAGCTTGGCTGGTGGGACACAAGAGATGAGGCAGCGTCTTAGAAAGTGGGTGCCCTCCGCACAGGAGAAGGCTGCATGGTTCACCAGAGCTGGGTCGGGGATGCCACAGTCCAGGGGCACACAGCTCACATCCCGGTTCCAGTGCCCAGCATCACATGTGAGCAGAATCTCCTTCTAGAAACAGAGAATTTACCTGTCAATGTCACACAAAGACACTCTGAGTATAGTTTTGGGGCTTCAGAAGAGTACCCGGTGGTGGCGACTGGTCCAAACAAATGATGGTTAAGAGTACTACACTATCCTCCCTGTTCATGCCTCTGTTTTAGGGTCATCACACAATGCCCAGGTGTGACATGGACACCACGTGCCTGCTAGTTAATGCAGCTATGAAGGACGATGCTCTCTCCACCTCTGCTGACTGCTGTCCCTTGCTCTGCCACATATGCTCTCTGCCGCTTCACCCACCTCAGTGCCCAGGGACTCTGGTCCCTGTGGACTTCATGCCCCTGACGTTGCTGGGGCACAGTGGCAGGAGGGAGATGTGGCCGCAGCTGGGCCCATCCCTCCTGCTCCCTGCGCTCGGCCTCTGGTCTTTCTTCCTGTGGGTCTTGGTTTTCTCTACAATCAACCTCCCAGGCTAAAGGTGAGAACTGGGACACAGCACCATCTCTTAGACTTCTCTATATCCTAGCCACACCTTATAAGCAGTCCTTTTTATTCTCCCAAATTGCTTGCTCTTGAGCATGCTGTTTTCTGCTGACACCCTTATTGAAAAATAAGCCGACCGATGCTCTTGAAAATGAGAATCATTACCTCCTCTGAGAATGGCTCTTGTCTCCAGACACAGCTGATGGCTAATACATACAAGACCCTTCCAAGCCTCATGCATAATCAGGAGTAATTCCAGCCATTTCTGGGGCATTTACCACAGGGCAGCCCAAGAGGACACCACTACTAATAGTGAAGAGATATTTACTGAGTACTGAGAAAGGCCAGGTCCTGCACTAAACAAGGTGCCATGAAGGAGCTACAGATCTAAAGGGGGAGAAAATCACATGTTGAAAGAATGGCTAAGTTGTCTCAAGGAGGGAGGATGGAAAGAAAGAGTGAATAAGGCAGAGAAGAAAAATGCTTAATTTCTCTTTCTTACAAAATACTCCCTGCCCCTGCTATCACGGTTGCAGAAAATACAATATAAAGAATATAAACAGATGTAGAGCATGGTGGCACAAGAGTGTGATTCTAATACTTGGGAGGATGAAATCAGAGGATCACAGGTTCAAGGCCAGTCTCAGCCACTTAGTAAAGATTTGTTCCAAAAATAAAAAATAAAATGGGGTTGAGGGTGTTACTCAGAAGTTGAATGCTCCTGGGTTCAATCTCTCTAGTAACACACACACACACACACACACACACACACACACACACACACACACACCCCAAACAATAAAATAAAATAAAATAAAATAAAATAAAATAAAATAAGTAGAAAACTGAAATCCAGGAGAAGGAAAATATACTTATGTGAGAGCGAAGTGTCCTGTGGTCCTGTGTTGTGTGGCAGCAGCTGCACTGGGGCTGTAGGAGGGCCTGATATTCTGGGCAGCAGACAGCAGAGCATGGCTGGATGTTTCACAGAGGAAGTAAGACAGGGACTGGCCTTGACTGGAAGTGATCAACACTTCAGAGCAACTCAGGGGAGTTGGGAGATGAAGGTGTCCAGGACTGGGGGCTAAATGAGCAAGGAGTTGAGATCTGGAAGCTCTTGTCTATTTAAGAAAAACCACAACAGTCCCACTAGCCACCAGGGTAAAGGTCAAGGACAGAGAGAGGAGTTCCAGTGGCCAAGCCAGCCAGCACTCATGCCAGAAGACCACAGCGGCACCAAAGCCAGGCCAAGTGAGTGCTGGAGGCACCTGTCACCCCAACACCAGCCCCTGGCTCACTGTTCCTCCCTGCTTTTCAGCATCTCCCTGCAGCCTGCCAGCAGGACCCAACTCAAAGCCAGACACATTTTTCTGTTTAGCTTCGGCTCTTGTGTCAACAAAAAGCCAATATCCCCACTGTCTTGTGATCACAAGCCTGGATTGTATAATTCCTTCACGGGGCAGCCTCGGGTGACAAGAGCAGTGGCCAGCTAGGGATCTGTGCTGCTGAACACACCGTATGGTTGGCAGAGGGCGAGCCCCATCTTTCTCCTCTTGCCCAGATGCTGCCCCTTAGGCACTTATCAGAGCTGAGAAATCTGGCTCAGACCGCAGCAAGCCACCAATCATTTAAAGAATGTCGCTCAAACTCTGTCTCCTCTATTGCCTGTTTTTTTTTTTAATTTTTTCCTGGCTTTGCACATTTTCTCTTGAAATTTGCTCCCAATATTAATGCCTTGCAAACAGCGGCTTTCTCTCTCTTTCTCTCCCTCCCCTTGTTTACCTATCACCAAATGTATTTGGTACCTACATTCTATGTATTCTCTTTAATTTTTTCTAAGACGGCAGGATCTCAGGATGGAGGACAGCCTCAGTAACTGATTATGAGTGTGAACATAGCTCTCCCTGAGTGGAGAAGAGTGAAGATCAGGTGAGAGGAGCCCTGCCTTTGTAACTAGAGCATCCTAGACCATGGAGTTGGCACTTCAAGGGATATGAAAGCTCAGGAGGCAAAAGCTAAATGTCAGAAACTCAAGGGAGTGTCTTCAGATTCTGACCACCTCTAAGTAAGTGAAATTACTCTAAATGTTCACAAGCTGTTAAGCAATTGTCACAAAAGGCAAAGAATCACCCAAATCACTAATTTCTGATTGATGATCCTAAGTCTACCCCTTTCTCATGATAGCAAGTCTTTCTGGCTCTCTCCGCAAGCATCATTATCTTTCTCTAATTCATAATATGGTCATGTTTTCTAATGGGTGAACTCATGTTTAAAATTTGCAGACAAATGGATATAACTTGAGAATATTATACTTAGTAAATATAGCCAATCTCAAAAATAAAGTAGATGCAGGTTCTCTCTTATATGTGGAAGCTACAGAGATATTCAGAAATAAGGGCTACATCAGATAGATGAGGAGAGACACTCCGGGAAGTGACTGAGGAGGACTAATAAAGGGGGGACTAAGTCATAAAGAATGTAATAGTTGAAGCAGTGCTATGAATGTAAACCAAATTACCAACTGCAATCTCAAGGCATGAAGGGTGAAGGAGGGACATGACCCAGTATGGAGAACCAAGAGTTGTGTGCATGTATTTTTTCTGACACTCTGTATTCCAATGTGATATAAAATTACAATGCATCAAATTAAAAAAAAATCTCTGTAGAGTGTTGTAAGTGCTGTAAAGGAAAGATGGAGAGCAACGCTCTTAGTTGGAAACAACTTATCATGCTCATACCAAGAGCAGCTTAACAGTCACAGTGCCATGTGCCTACTGTTTTACTAGAAGCCTTTAAATAATTTCCAACCAGTCACCATAATAACTCAGTGAGTTATTCTAATTATTTTACAAAGGTGGAAACAAGCTAAAGGAGATTTGTTTCTTTTGTTTGATTTTACCCAATACTACACACCTAATACATAGTGGAGATGAAATTTAATTCATGGTTGTTCCTTGAGCCTTGCTCTCAACCAATATGTTGAACTACCTCCCAACTACCTTCAAACACTGGTAATGGTGCTGCTGCAGACATTTGGAATGGGGCTTGTGGGAGGGTGGGAAATTAATCCAAGGCTACTATCTAGATAGGATCCCTGCCTCGGCAACAGGTTTTGGTGCTTTGGGGAGAAGTCTGGCTGCAAGTCTCCAATCTCCTTTTAAGGAGGGACTGGAGGAAACAGTGGGGAGTGAGCACATTCAGTCAGTGGCCACGCAGCCTGCCTGCAAATCACGGACACATCTCAACAGTGGGAATTCTGGTCTCTAAGGCAAACGTGGGGAGCGTAATTTCTAACAGGAAGAGAAAATCAAGAGAGAAAAACAGAATAAGCATCCTCATCCGCTGCCCACCTAAAGAGCAGATTTACATTCTAGTTAGAGTTGCACAGGCTCACATACACCTTGGGTTTCTACTCAGCCATGCTTCTCTTTGCTGATCAGGGCCCTCATTTTTCCTTTCAAGTGATTTTAAAACACCTACCCCTCCCAAGTTTAGGTGAGAACAAGAGCGTGGATAACTTCCTGTCCTAGGAGCTTGGTTCTGCCATCACGGGCTTCCAACTCACCTGAATGGGCCTGAGGTACTGCCCGCTGCTGGTCTGAAGGGCAAACCCGCTCTGACAGGTGATAGCACACTTCATGTGACCCGGGCCACTAGAGGTACAGTTCACCACCTCCACGTGATCAAGCAGCAGTGGTGCGCAGCTGGCCTGCTCCCCACAGGGCCGATGGACACAGCTGGAGAGACAGAACAAGAAGCATCATAAGACAGTCCCTGGAACCTACAGATGGCAGCAGTGACTTCACAGGTCCTGCTGGGAAAGGTCCTAAACTAGAGAGAATTGCTTCAAAACCTACAATCAGCTCATAGTTATCTTCTATATTACCTGAACCGTGAGACGTGAGAAGCGTAAACAAGGACAGCTAACAAGTAACAATGAACCACCTTCCCATGGTTCTTCCAGGAGAGTCCCAGTGATGGTAGGAGATGGAGAGAGGATCCCAAGAGTTCTGGGTGGTCTCAGACATGAAGAGGAGAGGAGATGATGTTCAAAATATTGAAAAACCAGTACTGATGATTCCCAAGCCTTCAGAGCAGACCCAGGATGAGCTCAGGAGCAAATCCTGATGATCTCTTGTCATTTCAGACATTGACCTTAGATGGCCTGATCATGGAGAGTCCCCAGGGGTGCCTTATGAAGTGCCTGAGTATCTGAGATGATACATATGTAAATAGGTGTTACTGATTGAGAGAACTGTTATAGCCATAGCAGAACATACCACTGAACGGCAGCACAGGCTAGTCGCCACTGGGGCCCATTACAGGAAGAGCAAACTGACCCCTTCTGCATCCCTGTGGCATACCTGGCACTGTGCTAGTCTTTCTAGATACATCCTCTCAGCAGAGATATGCTGCCTGGACCACTCAGGACAACCAGTCAGTGACCAGAGAGATATATAAACTTCTCAGGGCTCAAGAAGTCAGTTTGGACCATAGAGCAGCAAGAATACAATGGTGTAGGAAGAGTGAAGCCTCCCTGTCCTATCAGAACCAGGCTGAGGGGTGTGAATTCTGACTCCACTACAATAGCTGCATGATATGAAGTGAGTTATCCACTTCCTGGTGTCTCACTGCCTTGCCATATGGGATGGGATAATAATGGATAATGGAAAGTATCTCACAAGGTTGCCATTGTTCCCAGGGTACTTTCCTCTGTCGCTCCACTGCCAATGGCCCAGCTCCCACCTTCCATGGTCTGATTTCTGGTGACCACTATGCTTTTTAGTCCTCTCACTTCTCTACCTTTGCTAAATTGGTTCAGATTTCTAAAAGCCCTTCCTTCTCAAAGGAGCCCCCCAGGAATCTGGGCACAGTGGCCCACACCTGTGATCCCAGTACTTAGGAGGCTGAGACAGGTTGATTGAATGTTTGAAGCCAACTTCAACAATTTAGTGAGGCTTTCAGGAATTTAGTGATACTCTGTTTCTAAATAAAAAATGAAATTGGGGCTAAGGGGCTAGGGGTATAGTTCAGAGGTTGAATGCCCTGGTTTCTATTACCAGCATAAGAAGAGAGAGGGGGGGGCAGAGGGAGAGGGAGAGGGAGAGGGAGAGGGAGAGGGAGAGGGAGAGGGAGAAAGAGAAAGGATCCATATATCTTCTTTCTTAAAATCAGAAAATTTTTAGCAATAACTGCTTCTGGCATTTCTTTTATTTTATCTTGTACTATGTATGTACTTTCTTGTTTGTACATGTGTTCATTTATTCAGCCTCTCATCCACAAGGCAATTAGTATCTGAGCATCTCCCACATCATGAATCTTCCATCTAGAGTATGAATTCTTGAAGAGAAATACTCCTTCTTACCCACATTTGCATTTGGCATGCACTTTGCTAAAGGAAACACAGTAAAAGTTTGCTGAATTAAATTTTGTCATAGGACAGATAGCAAAGTTAGACAAGGGATATCAAGATGGAAGATGTGTTAAATTACATGGTGATAAATAGGGACAGGAATACCAAAGTATTACCCAGCAATCATTTCACTATCTTGCTCACTCTTTCACTCATTGAGAAGCACTTACTCTGCAAAGCACTGGTCTGGGCACTGGTGATATAACAAGAAGCATGTCCTCCAGGAACTCAGAGTCAAGAGGGGGAGACAAGCAAGGTATATTCTTACTCTTGACGTTGTTGACAGTGGTTAACTATTAGCCAAAATGACTACTGTAAATCTCATCATCAGTAACATGCTGATTGCCCTTGGATTGTATTATTGGTTAATGACCATCAAAGAGGTGGGCAACAGTGTAAGAAAGTGGAAAATAAAATGTTATTCAGTATGTACACACTACCTTAAATAATTGAGAGTTGAATAAAAAAAAGTAGTAGCCCAAAAAATGATGAATTTTGTCTGAATGTGATAAATTTGCTGCCCCTGACTTTATACTCATAGGATTTAAACCACATGCCAGTGACATTTTTATTTCATTGTAGTTGCTTGTTGGGTATGGGATGGAGGAATTGGAGGAGCAATGTGAAGGTGTTATGGTTAGATATGAGTGTTCCCTGAAGAGCTCATGCATCAATGGTCAGAGTATGTGTAATTGAGTCGCGGGGGCTATAATCTCATCAGTGGATAACTCCATCAAATGGATTCACTAGGCGGACACCTAGGTAAGTGGGGTGTTACTAGAGAATGTGGATCACTGGTAGTTTGGCTTTAGGGACTGTCCTTTTGTCTTTGCATCCTCTTGCTTGTTTTGCTCTCCTGCATCTGGCCTCCATGATGTGAGAGTGCAGCCCTTATGTTTTCCCTGTCTCCACTTCCCACCACCATGCTCTAAGTTCCACAGACCTGGTCTCACATGAACTGAACCCTCACATCTCCAAAACCAGGAGCAAACAAATCTTCTTTCCTACAAGTTATGTGGTCAGGTATTTTTTATTATATCAGGAAGAATGTTAACTGAGACTGAAGGAAACTTTTACTCCTGTGACAATGAAGTATCCTTCATGGGACCTATGGAATGGAGAAATGTGTGAGCAGAGCAGCGGGGGTTGTTGGTGAATCAGCAGGACTTCCCCAAATCCAATGCTGATTATTGGGTTTGCACTATAGGAAATACATCTTTGTCTCTGTCTTTATTCAACCCCTGGATAAGGGGGGTAAAATCTGACCATCCTTAATAGAATGAAATTAGAATGCCTTATTAGTAAGGCTAAAGAGACCCAAGCTCCGTAAGCACTTCATGCCAATGATGTCTAAAATGTAACATCTTCTTCAGCATGTTCAGCAGGAAGCATTAGAAAACAGAGTCATAGTGCTCTGCCTCATGCCAACCGACTGCCAAGCAATAACGTAAGGAGCTCGTGACTTCATCCAATTAATTCACGCCCTCACTGAGGACAAACACAGGCTGGGACAAGACAGAAATCAAATGCTCGCAACGAGCTTCCTTCCATCGCGATGGGGCAAGCTACCCATGGGACATCCACTATGGCTGCAGTGGGAAAAGTGCATCCAGCATGGGCTGCAGGGGAGGAAGAGGGAGACTGGAGCAAAGGGATGGAAGAGTGGCATGAAAAAAGACCAAGCCCCAAAACAGAAAAAAAAAAAAAAAGGACCAAGCCCAGACCTGTTTATGAAGTGAGAAATGGTTTCAGGGCAGCGGCTGCAAATTCTTTCACTAGCTTATATTTCCATTTGCTTCCTTTTTAAGAAATTTGTTTTATGAGGACGGTGTTTGTCAGGTCGTTAGCTTCTGATGGCATCTGGTACCAATTGTAGACCGCTCTCCCTTGCACCCCAGCCTGAACCCCTTCAGTGTCCTTCCTCCACGACAAACACTGCCTTTCTGGGTAAGGTGGCTGTGTTCTCGGTGCTCGCCTGACCTGCCTCCCTCACCCACTGACACATACCTTCTCAAACCATAAGGACAATGCTAGTAGCATTATTTTATTCATCTTACAACTTCTCAAGAACTTTCTTAGCATGACCTTTCAACAAAGTTAATGAAAGTGGCCAAAGAAACACCTCACAATACCCCCGAGAGGTGGGAAACTGGGTATTTATCTTGGTTTGACAATCAAGGAAACTAAAACAGTTTGGAGACTGGCTGGAGGCCACGCAGAGAGTCAGAGGAAAATCCTCAGGCTGGCTCTCAGAGTCCTTTCTCCCAGGGCCAGCCCAGGCCATGAGGCCATCTGCCTGGGGCTGAGGTCACGGTCCTTCAGCTTTTATCCCAGCCCAAGAGATCTCAGCATGGGCAGGAGCTGCTCAGCATAGTAGACAGGACAAAAATGTACATTGTTCATTAGCCCATCTTAGTGTTAAGTAGTTTTCTTTTAAATCAAAGCAGCAATAATTGGCCAGCCATTGTCACCTGCAATACACTCTGCTGTGAGTGTCGCCTTCCTTGGCACCCCCTCTTTCTTCCCAAATCTTTTCTCATATCTCTTTACAGTGTATTCTCAGGTAGGGATATGATGAACCCCATCAGCTATGATTCACAGGTATTTCCATTTTAACAAGAGACAGCATTTTGAACCAAAGGATAATTTTTTTTCATGGTGGAATTTTAAGTCAGTGGGCCCTTAGAAACCATGCTCTGCAGATGCCACCTCACCCTCAGTCCAACTTTGCTATTTCTCTCATCAACCCACGCAGAAGCCTCTGCTTTCTCATCCGGTCCTCACTCCCAAAGACATCATGCCGAAGGGTTGAAAAAAATGCTTTCAACTGAGGAATCCCTGTGCAAAATCCATTTTAACCCCAGGTTGTTCTTCTCTTGTCTGAACCTTGGCTGAGAGGCCCTGGAGTCAATCATAACAATAATGGTACAAGTTTCCTTGGCTGGTGTGGTGAGTATGTAAAGGATGAAGGATGCTGAGATTTCAAAAGTATGTTGAGCTGTCCCTGTTGGCACAGTTATGAGAAGAGTGGTCTGCATATGTGGGTCTATAAGAAAGGCTTTCTCAACCAGTGATATGCATTAGACTCACTTAAGCAGTTTAAAAAAATCCATACCACTGCCTATACCATGGTACATGCCTGTAATCCTATTATTCTGGAGCCTGAGACAGGAGGATCTCAGGTTCAAGGACAGTCTCTATAACATAGAAAGGCTTCAGCAACCTAGCAAGACCCTGTCTCATAAATGAAACATTAAAACGGGTTGGAGGTGTAACTCAAAAGTAGCATGTCCCTGGATTCAGTGCCCAGTAACACACACACACACACGCACGCACGCACGCACGCACACGCACACACACTCACACACGCACACACACACACACACACACACACACACACACACACACACACATGCTCACAAGTATATACTCAGGCTTTCTCCTCTAGGGATACTGACTTGCGAGGCCTGTGGTTGGATACTGACTTCTGTGATGTTTTTAAGTTCCAAAGTTTTTGATGCTCTCCGAGAATGAAACTCAGCCCCATAATCATCAGAATCTATGTAACCTGAAAGATATGTGAATACATTCTCTAGGCCAAGATTATAAAATAGCAAAGCAGACTCCAGAAGGAGAAATGGATCCCTCTGTTTCATCTATATGTTTTAATGTAGTAAAAATGAATTATCACAGAGATGCCACAGGGTAGATTAAAAGCATAAGACATTTCCCTGCTCTGAAGAGGCTTTGTATACAGCTAAAGAGAGAGAATAATTAAATCACATGTGACGTTTACAAATCCAGGGCTTCTTTAGAGTGGATCCTTGCCTTTGATTTGATCTCCATGAATGAAGAGTATTTGGAAGGCCAAAGAGGTGGCCTGAACAGTTACTTCCAAGGCTTTCCTGACAGGCCACGGCGGAAAGGTGGTAGCCTCAAAGCATGGGGAAAAACAACACTTCCCTTTACCTTACCACTGCCAAAGGAATACAATTCAGTCTGGATGGGTCTCTTCAATTCAAACTAAGAAAATATAGAATCCCACGTGGAAAGGAATCAATCTCTATATGTGAACATAGAGTTAGAGAGAGACATTCTCAAAGCCTGCTCGAACCTTTCAAGTGGTGACTGAGGAGTGGGAGAGGGCTGACATTAGAAAACAGATACCCCCCCCCCCAGGGAGTAGTCAGACTTGTTACCGAATTTGTCATGAGCTGTTCTTGAAAGAATGCCAACCCAGGCATCTCTTTTTAGTTTTCTAGTTCTTGTGGCCACTGCAGGGATGTTAACATAGCTTCCAGCCCTGCTTCGAAGCTGGGTGGTTCCTGACAAGTGCCGGAAATCCTGGCAACTCTGCCTATGGCAGTTTGGCAATTTGGGCCCAAAGTTCCAGGGACAGTGCACTCTGGAAGAACTTTAGGAAGCTCTGACAATAGCCTCTTCTTGCTGCTGCTTGCTTCTAAGAGTGGGGAAGCTTTATGGGCTCAAGACCCCACTTTCTATTGCAATCACTGGGGGTGGCTAGACATTTCATAGAAATGTTAGAGGAACCTCGCTAAAAAACTGAAATGAACTTTAAGGATAATTAAACTCAAATTCCTTGTTTAAGAGGAGACTGGGCCCAAAAGAAATGATGGGCTATTGCAGAATTTCTTATAGCACTAAACTGTGATAACAAAGTAACAATCTTGGCTCCAATTCAAAATCAGGATGAGGTCAGCTCATGAATTTTTCTGGTCAATACTTTGCCTTCCCAGAGGTATCCAGAAAATTGACTACAATGTTTTTTTTTTCTTTCTTGTTTTTTTTTCTCTAGAGCTTAGATTAGTTCAGGACACGCTGTCTGGTTTCTGTGCTACACTTTTTGAGAAGCAACTTGCTATGATAGAGAAAGCAGTAGAATAAGACCAGGTGATCTGTATTCTCATCTTGACTTGCCTCTGCTGACCTCTTTGACCTTAGGAAAATCTCAACCATTCTGGCCTTCTATTTGCAAATTTATTAAATGATGAGGTTGAATCATGTTCTATTAAAGGTCCCTTCCAGCTTTAACATGGTATTTAATTTCATAAATGAGGTGATGGTGGTATTGGGGTAGGAATACAGAAAACCCATGCACAAGCAGGATGTGGTGGGGAACCCAAGAGTGTCTCATAATTTTCCTTGCCCGGTATAAATCTTTTGTTTAATGTCCCAATTTTTCAGTTATGTAGTTAAACAAAATACTGAATTGTGTCTACCCAAGAAGTGCTACCAGTGACTAAATAGCAATCCCAGTGGTTTTTCTAGAACACATCTTTCAAGGTTAAGTAGTAAAAGAAGATCATATGTCTCTCCATTCCCCACACTGTTTTATTGATTCTTGTTGAAACTAGAGGGTGTGGGCTAAGAAGGAATGTATACTCTGGGTTTGGTGGCAAATGGGAGTAGGATGTACAGCATGCAGAAAAGACTGGATGAGGTAAAGTCCTCATTAATCTTCCTACCTCCAGTGGCAAAAACTGAATGTAACAACAACAGTAGCATCCATCCTTAGAGAGCTTTGCTGTTTCTTGAAACCAAGGCGGAAAAAAGGCTCTGATCTGGCTTCTCTTCCTACCTCTCCTCAACTCTGGCTTCATGTCCATTAAATGCTAGATACATTTCTAAAAGCCATCTTGGGCTGATCAAAGCTGGCACTTTGAGGTGTTTTAATGAAGGACCATAATATATAGGTAGGAAAATTAACTTGAGTTCTTCTCTCCTGAATTTTTTTTTTTTCTGAGTGAAACAAATGTCAGCAGAAATTCTTATTCTTTACTCCCATGACAGAGAAAGGGCACATTACTACACCCTACAGATTTCTGCAATTTCTGTATCCTGGGAAAGCAGAGATTGTCTTTGCCTCTTCAGTTAACTCTCAGCAAAGAATCTGACTTCTCAAAATAGGCCTTTCAGGGCAAGTTCCATCTCTTCCTGGAATGTGACCTATTTGTAAGTTCAGAACAGGACTCTGGTAGGCCCAGTGCTGGATAATTCACTTTGCTTATTTCTAATTCTGGGCACAGTTTTTACCACGTCTGGCCGTAACACCAGAAGTCCCATCCAAATGCCCTAGTCCTTCTAAAGAGAAACAGATTTACATCAAACAGCCCAAAGTGCTCCCTTCCAAAAACCCTGCCTCACCACGTTTCAGAACTTGGGCTTTTCATGTAGATTATAAAATATGTGGAATATCAAAAAGTCAAAATAATCCAATTGCTGACTAACACACAGAGATTGTACTTCTTTGAACTTGCCCAGGAAAGCAGAGCCGCGCATTTGAAATGGCAAGAAGATCTACATCTTGGTCTATATTGATACCTATGTCTGAATCTAGACGGACTCCACAACTTGCAAAGGAGTGCAGCATCTACTCATGAAGAATGGTCAGCCCACCAAAAGACTCAATTACTAATTCCTCCCAGCTACTCCTCAACCGTAGGCACCAGATAAACTATTAATTTGGAAGTGATTTGTCCCTAGCCATATTCATAGGCTGAGCCTGGAGAATTGTAAGACATGTGGAATTAAGGGCGGAACATCACTGATAAAATTTAATAGGCATGAGCATTTGGTTACATCATTCCCAGAACAATATCTACAGGGCAGGAAGAAAGGATCTTGGCTTCTCTGCGGGCTCTACATGCGTTGTGCATCTATGGAGGTCTTGAAGGTTTGCTCTGATATCTTGAGTGGGTCCCAAATTCACATGCAGAAGCACAATATAAAACATATGCCAGGTCCCTTTGGGACTCTCTTGCTTCCTTTTCCTAAAATTCTCACAGACTCCTCAACAGAAGCTTCATGTTGACCCCATTATTTCTTCGTCCCAGAATTTGCCAGTCCTTGTTCGACATCAGATTTGGAACGTTATTGCCTCCTGCTCTTCTGCTCTGTCTAGCACTTTTGAGCCTGGATAACTCGCTTCTTTATAGAGAAACGAAGGCCCAAGGGACGGAAAAGACTGCACTGAAGTCAGGTGGTGAGGCCCGATGGTGCACGCAAGCGAGAGGCAGGGTCTGAGCCTCGAGCCTCAGGCTCAGCAGATCAAGCTCTGACTTCCCCTCCCTGGGCTACGCTGCACACAAAGCCAGACACGGCCTGAGAGTCATTCCAACCAGAGTTTACGGTCAAATCCGTCCACAGCATCTGTCTGCTTGTCAGGGTGGCAAGACGACAGAAACCTGGAAATATTGGTTTGTTTTTTATTTTCTCCACCAGCTGCCATGAATCTAGACCGTATCGATAGGGCTGGCCCTAAGAAAACTGGGAAGTAGGTGACAAGTGTACTTCATCCTTCATTTCAGCATCACGTTTTCTGTTTCGTAAATTCCCCTCAAACTTCTAAACCCCTACACTAGGTTACATTCCATAGGGCTTTGGCCTAATCTTCTGAGTTATCAAGGCTCATGAGAGAATACGCCTGGTATAAAAAACTGATAAAAATATAAAACTGATAAAAATATAAAATGTGCTATTTCTAGCTCATAGTTACTAAGTTAAAGAAATTTACCTGGTGGTAAAATTTAGAAGACTGTGATGAGTCACTGGAGAATCATTTTCTTGTTTGTTTGTTTGTTTAATGCTTTCATTGGTACAATGTAATCAGATATCATGATGAAATCCAAAGTGATACCAACATCCATGCACAGAGTGATTAGGGTCATTATCTCTGTAGCCTTGTTTTTGAAGACCTCCCTTCGAAATCAGTCAAACCCTTGGTCTCCTTAAACTGGTTGTACCTGTAGCTTTGACCGAGAACTGCCACCCCAATTAGTTTCAGAAGGTGTTCCATTCACAATCTCAGACAGGATCAGGCTTTAATTTAAATAAATCTCATTCTAGAAAAGCCTTACCCACATCTCAATAAACCCCCAAATCAGAGCATGCCCGTGGCCTTTGAAATTTTCCTCTAACATTCCATGAGAAAAGCCCCAAGCAGCTCCCTGTGACTCTCATCGCAGCCCTGTCATGGGCCAGGGGAATCCGAGTCCTCTCCAGTGGCTTCTCCTCTCTCCCTCTTATTTTATAGGCAAATCGTTCTGGGAAAAGGAAGTTGGGCAAGAAACCTAGGGAACAATTGAGCAGCTATAATTCTTTCCTTGCTCAAAAGAAACTGTGCAGAAACAAAAACAAATTCAATGTTAATTTGCTAAACTGCTTTGGGGAAGAAGATAATCAAATGAGTAGAAATGTAATCCATATTTCACTTCTATAGTGCCTTTCCCAGCAGCAAGAAGGAACATTTCCCATCACCCTGGAGCATTAAAAGGGAACCCTCTGTTAAAAACTAAGAGATGAGGAGCCAGAGAATAAGCAAATGATTTAACTTGCAGTCCCTACTCAACAGAAAGAAAGGAGCCATCACTGCATGGGACTATTAAAAGGGAGGCATGCATCTGAAGATTCTACACAAGACCGAGCCAAGAATCGGGAGCCCTGGCCAGGTTCTGAGGTCTGTTTCAGGTAGAGGAGAAAGAGGAAAAGTTGGTATTTCAAATATGAGCGTCAAATAAATTGGAGCACAATAGGAACTGGTGAAGCGGCAGCAAGGGGGGCTCCAGAGATAAACAAAGCATAACACAGAATGGCAGATAACAGAGACAGAATGATCCTATTACCAAGACCAGACTCAAAAACTGATTATAGCAAGGACATATTGCCAAGGTGCTGAGCTGTGCTCTGGCGTCCTGCCCCTGGACTGGGGCTCAGGGCCCCTATGTCCTAGCCCTAGCTCTAACTTAGAGCACAACCAAGAAGAACATATGTTTGTTCCTGAGCCCCTATATCTCCAAACAAGAACACACAGCTACCTCTTTTCAGAAATTCTTTGAAGGTCATTGAAGTCATAGAAAAAGAGGTCATGGCAAAAGCATTCCTCTCTACCACACAGCTCTACTTCCAACCCAAATTTCATGCCTGTAGTGACCTCTCCACGAACAGTGGGAACTGATACACACATTATCTCTATTTGATTTATGTCACCTCTACCAGCAGATCTACCTCTTTAAGATTAACTTTCTAAAGCTAAAGATTTCTTCTGTGCCACAAGAACAGAAGGGCCATTGAAAGGGAATCTGTAGAGGTGACTGGGGTAGGTCAGCCTGCAAGAACCTTAACCCCTGAGTCTTACACAAGTCCATAAGTTGCAAATAGAAAATCGAGCTATTCCATGGTTGCTAATTGCTGATTTTCTTCTCCCTGGCTTATTTATTTTTGCAAACCCTACCTCAGGAGAAAGTAACCTGAAGGTCAGAGGTGACTCAGAAACAAAGAGATGACAGAAGTAGGATAGGTGGACCTAGATTAGCAGGTCTCTGCCAGTGGATCCCGAGGCATCCAAACTGAGCTAAATATAAGTCATTCATTTATTGTTCTTTTTAAAAAAGATTACCTGATATAATTTTGTTCTTCTTTATGGATGAATAGAATTCCATTGTGTGTATTTCCCACAGTTTTGCTATCCATTCATCTGTTGATGGTGGTCTGGGTTGGTTCCATATTTTGGCTATTACAAATTGTGCTGCTATGAACATAGGTATGCATATGTTACTGTATTTCTCTGACTTCAACCTCTTTGGAAAGATACCCAGGAGTGGTATAGCTGGATCATATGGTGGATCTATTCCCACCTTTCTTAGGAATCTCCACACAGATCTCCATAGTGGCTGAACTAGTTTGCACTCCCACCAACAGTGTAAAAGAGTTCCTCTTTCCCCACATCCTCGCCAGCATTTGTTGTTGTTTGATTTCTTTATGCTTGCCACTCTGACTGGTGTTAGATGGAATCTCAGTGTAGTTTTGATTTGCATCTCCCTGATGGCCAGTGATGAAGAACATCTTTTCATGTATCTATTGGCCCTTTGTATCTCTTCTTTTGTGAAGTGTCTATTTAGTTCATTTGCCCAGATGGAAAACCCTAGAGAACATTATGTTAAGTGAGATCAGCCAAGCACAGAAGGAGAAGATACATATGTTTCCTCTAATATGCCCAAACTAGGAAACACAAAGGATACCAGTGGGACTCCAGATAATGGAGGGGAAATACTAGCTAAGTTTGAATGGAAAGATAGGGGAGGAGGAAGGCTGATCTTGAATAATGAGGGTCTACACCTGAACATGTGTAAAATTATGAATAAGACATGGTTAACCTGGACAACCATTGGTTGGAGGGGGGAAGGGAAAACGGGGGCGGGGGGGAGAGGGCACCAAATATAGTTTAAATGTATACTATTTATGTTCAATAAAAAATTGTTAAAAATAAAAAAATAAAATAAAATAAATAATAAAAAAGATTACCTGATGCTCTTCTTTGTGTAACTGTGGTTAGCAAAGTATGGCAGGTATATCAATTATATACATGTATTTAAGCATTTTGCAGTAAATACACAAGATTTATATATTTAACTTTAAATGATGTCCACAATAACAACCTAATAGTAAATGGTTTTAATGCATAAGGTAAACTCTCAGTATGTCCCTATCACACCATCCACATTATGAGACTACAATACAGATTATGTCTTAAAATAAGGATGTTGCCCCAATTATAGAACCATATAAGAGCACAATATTGTTTACTATTTTTCCTTGATTCAATTTATGCATTAATACCTAATTTGCTTTAATAGAAAAATACATATTTATAATGACAAGAAAAAAGGATAGAAAGAGATAAAATTTGGGGATGGTATTGCTCTTTACCAAAGTATTTTATTTTTTGCTTAAAATAATAATTTTTCTTACAAACCTAAACATACTTTTAACCATATGGACCAGAATTTATATGCCATAGTATTTATCCAAAGGTATTAAAATCTTATATTTACACAAAAATCTACACATAAATGTCTGTAGCAGCTCTAATCATAATTGCCAAAACTTGGAAGCCCAAAGATGCCCTTCAATAGGTGAACAGAATAACAAACCTGTGGGCCTATAGGTCTATACCAGACAATGAGATATTATCATCAATAAAGTAAATGAGCTGTCAAGCCATTAAAAGACATGGAAGATGCTTAAATATATATTATTGAGAGAAGCCAACCAGAAAAGGCTGTATGATTTCAATCCATGATCTTCTGGAAAAGGCAAAATTATGGAGATAGTAAACAGATGAGTGTTTGCCATGGGAGTAGGGTGGTAGTGAGGGTAATGGCAGTATAATGGGCAGAGTGCAAAGGATTTTTGTGTGTGTGGTATTGAGGATTGAAACCAGGGGCATTGTATCTCCAAGCTACACCCCCAGCCCTATATTTTATTCTTTATTTTTTAAACAGGGTCTCACTAAGTTGTGGATGATCTCACTAAGTAGCTAAGGCTGGCCACGAACCTGGATTCTCCTGTCTTAGCCTCCCAAGTACTGGGATTTCAAGCATGTGTCACCATGCCCAGCCAGTAGAGAGCATTTTTAAGGCAGTGAAAATGTTTGTATAATGCTATTTATCCAAACCCATATAATGTACAACACTAAGAGTGAATTCTGATGTATATAGTAAACCGAGAATGAACCCTCCCTAAGGTTCAGAATTATGAACCAAATATGGAAAAATGTGCCATTCTTTGAATGAAAGCTTAAAAAAAATCCGCAAAAACAAATTATATGGACTCTAGTCTAACTTTTGCTAGCCTAAAATAAGGTGGCTTTGTGCACAGAAAGTTCCAGTTTTCTCAGTGGAAGAATAATAATGAATAGTCTGTCTCTTTCTATACACACATGCATACATACTCCAAGTACACACAGCATATTGAATAAGTAGCTTCATTGACTGACCTATACTAAATTTTTAAGAATGTTATTTAAAATGAAATAAAGAAGTTTTGCTTTAATTTAAAGTAAAATACAAAAAGTATACATGTAACATTCTCCCACATATTCACTCTATTAGACCTAACTTGTTACAAATATCATTTCTCAATTATTCACAGTGATAAAAATTAAAGTATGAATATGTATATGTGGAGGAGGAAAAGATGGAAGAAAGAACTCGGGCTTCCCCATGGGTCTTCATTTTAGAAGGTTAATATCCTATTCAATTTTATATTAGAATATTTGGTCTTGATAAGCTATAGTTGAAAACAAACCTCAATAACCACTACAACTTTATATTTATGAGTATCCATCGCTTGTGTTTCATCTCAGTCAGAATGTATACTTATATTAAATAAGCCAATGAGATATTTATACGTTATGTTTGCCTTGGACTTAAAATAAGTTTAAAACGTTAAAAGAAGAAAGTATGCATTTCTAGTTAGCTTAATCTATTTAGAAGTTATATTAAAAATAGTCTTAATATTAAAGCCAGGAATCTAAAAGAAATCCTATTTTTTATTTATTTATTTATTTTTTTTGCGGATCTTGGGATGGAACCCAGGGGCATTTGACCTCCTAACTACACCCCCTGCCCAATTTTTTATTCTTTATTTTAAAACAGGGTCTCACTGAGTTGTGAGGGCCCTCACTAAGTAGCTGAGGCTGTCCATGAACCGTGATCATCCTGTCTCAGCCTCCCAAATGCTGGGATTACAAGCGTGTGCCGCCACCACACCCAGCTCAGAAATCCTATCTTGAATGAAAGGCAGAGAGAAAAGAAATTTATTCTTGGATATTTGACATGATCGTCTCTGCCAGGAATGATCATCACTGCTGGGATCATTACTCTATTCCAAATCCATGCCTCATTTGTCCTACTTTGTATTACTAAGGATGGGCCGTGTAGACATTCCTCTTTTGCCCAGTAGCATGACATCATGTTCCTTCTGTAGACAGTGGTGGCTAAAGTCGGGCACCTCTTCCCTCCTGTGTACTTTCCTGCCCTTGCTCCCATATCACCTGGTGTGGAGCCCTATATGGGTAGCCAGTGGTGCTCCCACCTAGTGAGGTTGGGTGATCCTCTCCACCTATCAGTAGGTTCTACCAGCACCCAGCTGGCTTCCCAGCAGTTCTCACTGAACTCAGTGGGTGTCTGTCTATGAGCTCCATCAGTGCCAAGGAATGGCTTCCCAGAAGTTTCAGCTGTATCCAGCCAGTGGCAGCCTTCCAGCAAGACCCAGCAGCTCCTCACAATGGTGCTGTGTACAGAGCTTTGATCAGTACCCATTGGGCATTTCTTGTCTGCCATATCCCTCCTGTGGAAGCTCAGCAAACTTATTTGCCTACCCTCCTTGACAGCATTGAATCTCAGCTCTGGGTGAGATGCCTTATACATTTTTATGCCGTGTTTTAGTGCTGCTGTTATCATTTGAATTGAAAATGTTTCCCAGACTTCATGTGGTAGATAAGGTAGCCATGTTGGGGGAGGGACTTGGTGAAGGATGGCTGGAGGTGCGGGAGGGTACAGTGTTTCGCAGTCCAGCTGCTGCAGCTTCTTGCTTTTCTCAGGCCCCTGCCTCCAAGAGCTGATAACAAGCTCTTTCTCCTTCTGCTCCCTGTAGTTACGTCCTGAGGGTCTGTCGCCCTGGATCCTGCTTCAAAGCCGATCTAACATGGACTGAAATCTCCAAAACCATAGCAAATAAATCCTTCCTCTTCTAACTTGTGGTCATCAGGTATATGAGGTCTCACTGCTGAGAATATTGACTGAAACAGATGCTCTTTCATCAGTCATAAAAAGTAAGGGTTGAACTATTCTTCTATCCTTTTTTAGTGTGTTTTTATTGGTGCATTATAGTCTCACATCATAATGTAAATCATGTTGACGATGAACACAGGCACACAGCACTTGGTGGACCAATTTTTCCCTTTCCAATAGAGTTCTGATATTGGCACTGCTAATATTCACATATGTACACATAGTCGATAGTAGTATTTCCATTAATGAACCTCAGTCTTCCTCCTCCTCTTCCCTTAGTCCATCTCCCTGGCTCTGCTGAGCTTTCTTCTCTATTATCTGGAGTCTCTCTTGTATCCCAATGACTCCCTAGTTTGTGCATATTAAAGAAATCATAGGAGTCTTCAGTTTGTGACTGACTAATCTCATTAAACATGTTTTCTAGCTCCTTCCATTTTCTTGCAAAGGACATAAAGTTGTTCTTCTTTATGGCTGAGAAGAATGCCATTGTATGTATTTCCCATAATTTGGTAGTCCATTCATCCTTGATGAACACCTAGGTTGGTTCCATGATTTGACTACTGTGAATTGTGTTGCTATGAACATGGGTATGCATATATTATGGCAGTTTTATGGTTTCAAACTCTTTGGAAAGATACCAGCTCTTTTTACCTCTTAGGACTTAATTCCTGTTGCCAGTTAATAACAGCAATGTTGTTCAATAACAGTTAAATTTTCCCTTTTCTAAATATTATGTTCTGATAATAATTAGACACAGGAATGCACTAGGAGTAGTACTGGGGAGTCAGTTCACGGGGATGGTTTCTGGGGATCATTTTTGTTGTGTCTGGGCTTGAGGATGATACTCAGGTCTTTGTTAATAGAAAATGGGATGATAATGATCTGTGGCATGTAGTGCCATCACACTTGATCCAGCTGTCACTTTGATTAATTGTAATGAAGGGAAGAGTCAACTAAAACAACAGTTCAAGCAGCTGCTGTCTTAACTGTGGGTGCCCTGCACACCACTGGCTAAGCTTATCCCAGTAGCAAAAGAAAACAAAAGCCCACTGAAGGCAGGGACAGAAGCCCTTCCTCCTGCGCTCAGAAAGTGCTTGAAAAACATGGTTGGCAAAAAATAAATATAATAAAACTCAGCTCTGGTATTACAATAAGTGAGAATCATAGACTTGGAGCTGAAAGTCAACATACTGATATATCACTGGGATATCTTCTAAAAGGGGAATGAAAAGAAATATAAAGGGAGAAAGGTGAGGGAACTTTCATGGGTATGGGGTCAATCTGGTGCTGGAATATACTACAAAATCCAAGTGTATCTCACAAGAATATTGTTATAAGGTAATCTCTCTGCTTCCTACTTGAAGATCACCAAGACAGAAAAATATAAAACATATCAATACCCCAAACTCCCACTGGGAGTTGGAATCTAAAGGGATTTCCGCTTGATTGCAAAATGTGATTGGGTAAAATAGCTAAAGCATGTACTTTTTTTCTGGAAAACGAGGATAAAGAATAGGACTATTCTAAAGGAAAGAAACAGGTAATTTTTTTAATTTTTCCGACAGTCACCTCCCTTCTAAAAAGTCAAACAAGTCATTCTTTTTTCATTTCTTGACCCCTGTAAATGGGAACATTGAGAACAGATTTTTTATGGTAGGAGATTGGTTCTCTATCCATTATTTCCATCAGTACCACCCTCTCTTTTTCATTTAAAGACTTCATGTCGAGAAGAATAAGAGTCTTGGTGGGGGTTGAATGATGATGGAGAACTACCGACAAGAGCCATCGCATCCCTCAATCTCAAATGTCTATAGCGTCCTAAAGGATGCGAGAGGCTCAAGACTCATAAGATAAACTTTCAGAATAAAATTGTGGAGTGGTTTTACATGGTACTACTCTGTCTTTGTAAACAGTGGAGTGAAGCAATGTGCCCTGGGCTCATTGGCAGTGAAGATAAAGAAAGGTTGAAAATAAAAGAAAGGCAAATATTTATCAAACAAATACAAACAAAAAGAAAGAACGGATGGAAATTCTGGACAAGTTAGAAATCAAAACCAAAAGCATTTAAAGAGGCAAAAGGTTTGGCAAGAGCTATGAGCCTAATAAAGACCAAACCGTCATAAAAAGTAATACACCTAAATATGTAATATCAAATTAGAACAAGCAAAACCTGAGCCTGGTATGGTGGCCCAGGTCTTCTGTAATCCTAGTACTTGGGAGGATGAGACAGGAGGATTGCAGGTTTATCACCAGATTCAGCAATTTAATTCACCCTCAGCAATTGAGTGAGATCCTATTTCAAATAAATAAATAAATAAATAAATAAATAAATAAATAAATAAATAAAAAATAGGGCCAAGGGTGTAGCTCAGAGGTAGAATGCCCATAATCCCCGGTACTAAAACACACACACACACACACACACACACACACACACACACACAGCAACAAAAAGCAAGTAAGCAAGTTTGAAATACAAGGAAAACTTGAAAAAGACAACATTCTTGCTCTTACTGGAGCAAGTACACAGAGAAATCTAAGCAAATGGAAGGGAAGTGTAGATATTGTGAGGAGAAGAGCAGTCCAAAGTCCCAACCATTGTCATCAGCCCATGTCCAAGAAAGGAGATGCTGTATTCCATCTCCAGAAATCCTGCACAGGAATCCTAGGGCTAGGCTACCGACTTGGTCAGAGAAGATACAACTCACTGTCCCAATGTATCCACATGACTGGAAGAACAAAATCCCACTTTAGGAGGAACTGCATGTTCACCAGCAATTCTTATCTACTGATAAAACTCATCTAGGTCTGACCTTGTGAATTTCTAAAGTAAAAAATAATTAATGTCCTGATTCTCTAAGAGCTAATCCACTCATTTAGGTAAATTAACATATTAGTGCTTGTTTTTTTCCCCTCAGGTATACTCCATATCTCATTCCATTATCAGCAACAACAACAGCAACAAATGGCTTCTACTTCCCAAAGCCATCAACACAGTCCTAGGAGAGCTATAGATCTGTGTTCCTGATGCTGAGGCAGGTTATGCTAGAACCTTTCCTAAAATAGGTACAGCTGAAAACAGTTGGAGAGTAAGAATGATTTGATCTCTTGCTGAGATCTGTTGGCCATCAAAACTAACCTTAATTTTCAAGACTAAGGTATTCATGATCAGTAGACTAAACTCAACAGGTCATAAACTAGGCAACTAACAGAATGGGAAGCATAGTAATAGACACATTGAGGCCAAAGGGCTGCTCCCTTCTGCTCCCTTCCCTTCCCTTCTGTCCTTCTGTCCTTTCATCCTCCATTTCTTCTAAACCTCCACATGGTCGAATCTACTTCTAAGGACCTCTTTCTTCATTGTATCCACTCTAGATTGTATCTGAGGTCAGAATCACACTGACAACTATCTAGCAAATTCTCTGACTTGGATGCCTGGTCAACACAAAACATTCAAAACGATTCAAACTTAACATCATGGTCTTCTTTTGGGATTTGGCTATAACACAGACTTCCCATCTAAATAAATGGTACCACTGTTCACCTAAAAACAAAAACAAAGGAGGAAAAAGAATATGGAAATATTACCTGTTTCTCTCTTTCTTTTAACTCTGGCTCCATTCCTTAGTTGTTTTTATTTTTCAGAACAACAAATATATGCTTTGGTTTCTGATAATGTTTCTTAGTTTAACTCCAATATATTTTTGTAGTCAAGAGGGAATCCATATAGATTCTCAGGACCAGACTTAAGTTTTGATTTTGATAAGAGCTTTCGTATATCTCTGTATTATCAGTATGAGTGGGAAGCAGGGAGAAATTATTTATTCAAGAAAAAGATCATGAACACCACCAGAGAGCCACACTTTTATTTACTGGCTTTCAGTTGAGATTCTGTGAGCCAGTCCGGTTGATTAAAGATGGGGTGTTGCAGGAGGTACCAGCCAATGGTTGTTAAGAGTTTAATACAAAGTTGGTGGCACATCTTCTATTGCCAGGCATCTGTTAGCTCTCCTCTGTCCATGTATTAATGGAATTCTGGTCATAAGGGGTAGGTAAGAAAGAGGTAGCTAGAAATACCTACCCCTATGCCCAGAAATTTGAGGGTTTCATATTATGGTATATTTATATATTCAATTGTGATTTATATAAGGCTGCAAAAAGACTTCTATTTTTTAAAGTATGTAAGGAATCATTGAAGGAATTACTTCCATTGACATTATGTACACATGAGAGAATACCAGTGTAAATCTCTCAATACCCTGTATGGGGAAGGGGGAAATGGGAAGGGAGCCAGGAGAAAGCCCACCAAGTACTGCCATGCCACCATCACTATGAACTTCATTATGATGTGAGACTATAACACACCAATAAAAGTATAAGAAAACAACTACATTAGGATCTAGGCATGGTTGTGCACACCTACAATCACAGTACTTGGGAGTCTGAGACAAGAGGAGCACAGGTTCAAGACCAGCCTCAGCAACTTAGTAAAACCTTGTTTCAACATAAAAAATAAAAAAATAAAAATAAAAAGAGCTGGGGCAGAATGCCACTGGGTTCAGTCTCTAGTACATAAGGGTTCAACTTTCAGATATATCCAAGACCAAACTATATGAGATTTATTAGGTTCTCTGTGTATAAAATTTACTGTATTGCACCAATCTGCTGGCTGAAAAGGAAAAGCCAATTTGCATGGCTCCTGTCAGTCACATGCGGTCTGGAAATGCTTATGCATTCCAGATATACTCTGTGTAAACTGGAGAATCATATTCCATTTCCACTGGTTTGCATGCATACATACAAAACTTGTTTTTTCCCCACAGTGCTACATGAAATAAATAGAGACCTAGAGGCGGTGATCACAATTAATCAACTCCTTTTTGAAATTTCACAGCTACGATGGCAAGGGCAATTCTTGCCCCTTGTGTCTAAAGAGGCTGTGAGTTCTCCTTTGTCTTTGAGGTTGTTCACTTCTAGTCCATGGAGCATTTGAAAGACACACTCAGCAACTGTCATTCAGCACACAGTTTCTGGTACCAACTATGTGCCCAGCCCTCCTCTCCCCCTACCTAGCTAAGTACTGAGAGATACCAAGTAGAACTCCCAACATAGGGAGTCCAGAGTTTAATGGAAAAGAACAACAAGGAAATAAACAGCTACTGCCCAGTGTGAAGGCTGCTTTTGTAGAGTCCAGGATAAGTACAATGTCCTATGGAAACAGGATGGAACTTGCCAGGACTTCAGGAAGATGATGTGAGTTGAAATGAGGAAGGCCTGGGAGGCGTTCAAGAAAGTAGGACATTGTGTGCAAAGTTTATCAAGAACACGCTCAGGGACCTGCAGGAACTCCTGAAGGCTGCAGTCAGAGGGAGAGCCTGCCCAGAAAATGACTGGAAAAGGCACGAGGAAGAGGCAACAATTCTAATAGGCGATGATACCGTTAGAGTCGCCATTCCTTAAAAGGGACTTCAGATGAAGTAGGAGAGAGTCCAGTGGAGTCAGGGAGGGGTTGAGGGAACATGGGGGTTGGGGAAAAACTTAATGACGGGAACAGTTCAAATAATGCTATGTGTGTATGCAAAATTATCAATACCCATCTCAGTAACACGTAGGAGGGAGGGGAGGGAGTGGGGTGGATCCAGAGGGAAACACACCAGTGCTGGGCACGTGCATGCACCTATCATTCTGAACCTCATGATGTATAATTACAGCACACCAATCAAAGTTTACTTAAAATAATAGTCCACATTCTTGTGTTAATGTTTGAAGGTGCTTTCTCAGCAAGACAACTTAAAATTGCAGATGAAAGAGCTAAGGTTACATGGTCTAGGGTGCAGAGCCTGCCCCATGCAGTTTGTTTTGTCCCAGTGCTTAGAAAACACCTGGTACATAGTAGATATTCAATTAACATAAACTGCTACTACTGCCTATGGTAGATCACCTCTGAAATGGTCCTCGTGATTCATATCTTTATGCAGGTCCCTCCCTTTGAGTATTGGCTAAGATCATTGACTCATTTCTAATGAATAGAATATGCTAGAAATGATGAGTTGTCATAGCCCCATGTTATAAAAATGCCACGGCTCCCCTCTGGGGCAGTCTACTGTGCATTCCCCCTCTAGAGCTCACAGTTTCTCTCTTGGATCATTAGCTGCCAAGTGAGTCTAAGACACTCAGACCACTCATGGATAAGCCTACACCTATGTGAGCATGCCCACTGGCAGTACCTATGTGAGTGAGCCTGGATGCAGATCTTTGGAGGCCTGCCAGAAGCCACACAGGTGAGCTGGGAAGTGAATCATCTGGCTCCCTCTGGAGCCATGGCGGAACTGCTCTCCAGGACCATCGTACCCTCACAAGAGACCATGAGCAGGAGACACTCAACTTAGCTGTATCTAGAGTCATCACCCACAGAAACTGTACTGTATGAAACCACTACATTCTGGTATAGTTTTCTACATGGCAATAGATAATTAATATACTCTCTACTGGTACTTTCTCCTCCCTAGTCCTCTCACGGCGGGTTTCTGGTATACCTCAGAGGGGCATAGTAGTGTTAGACTTTCTCCTCAGTGGAACCCTAGGTTTGTGAATAGGGTCTTTCATCACCTAGCAATAGTAGGTAATCTCACCTCCGGTGGTTGAGGACTACCTGGACTCGAGGTTTGTGAATAGGGTCCCCATCGTCTAACAATAAGAAGATGACTTTACCTATATGCCTGAGGGAGTGAACCCTTTACCTTTAGTTCCACTCACTAAACTTGATCATCAGTAGAAGGTTCTAATCCAAAGCAGTGTAGGTCATTGAGTTTGGAGAGCTTCCTACTCAACCCTGGGCACACCAGCACTGTGAGGTATAGTCTCTCTTGTAGCTGGGGAAAACCAGGGACCCACATCTGTCTACATGATGACAGTCACAGGTGTCCACAGGAAGATACATGTAGCTAATATGTCTCCTATTTCCATATGTAACCCCAAGTGATTACATGACATACATTAGCAATTCATTGTTAAACTTGCCGTCTATGCTGTCCAGGTGGGAACGAGTGGAAAATTATACACTGTTTAGAGAACATTGAGTTTTTGGCAGAGAACTTTTTGGCAGTTTATCTCACAATGTTGATTCGAAGTCAGTGGCTTTGTATGCAAAAAAGATGTTAAGACCTTGTCAAGATGTTAAATATTTACACAATTTTGCTCACTAAGGCAAGAAGCAAAGTATAAAACCCAAGTGTGCCTTTATAAATTATTTGCTTGCTCCCTAGGATCTTTTAGCAGTTCTCAGATCTTTTTTTTTCAGTTAATGATTAAGTGGCCAATGTATACACAGCACTCTGTATCTAAATGATGGCAGTGCATCACAACCACAAGAAAAAAGGGAGAAGAAACAAAGGGGATGCCATACCTCTGTCCCTGATCACTCGGCTCATCCTGCTCTGGAGCGCAGTTATGGGGGGCTGAAGGACCAGTGTGAGAGGATGTCCTCAGAGCCACCGCTGAGATGCCCACCAGTGGGGATGAGAAATTCAGCAGCACCGAGGTGGTGGGGTGGGAGAGGAAATGGGCATGATGTGTCACATTGACAACCAGTGGGTTATGTTGACACGACAGTTCATAGGTTCCTGAAGAGAAACAACAAGATGAATAATGTCTTAATCCATTTACCTGGCACCATATTTCTTCATTTTATCCCTTCAATAGCCATGTGATATAGGCAGGATCCCAAGCCCTTGGAGACAGGCCTCAAGCTGACTCCTGGGCCCACTGGATTTTTATTTAGTAGCTCTAAAGGCAGAGCCATCAAGACTCACCAAGAGAGTGGTTGCTTCCCCTGGCATCAGTCAGGTACAGGGTGACTGTTGGCCTCTGATGCTCCCCGGGGGCCAGGCCATCAGACGTCAAAAAAATGAAAATTGCTGTAGCAACTCCTGGTCTATTGAAACATACCTAGGCATAAGCACAGGTATGTACACATTATTTCCAGAGACAATCGAGACACATGCAGGACTATGTCTAGTCTTTCTAGAGAGCTCAGCACGTATAGAGTCAGAGACTCCTTCTCCTTCCCAAATGAGAAAAATCTACATACCAGGTCACACCAAATGTCAAGAAGAGATGGAAAGAACATTTTCAGCTACTGAGCAACCTGTCTTTTTTTTTTTTTTTCAGTAACTGCTTCCCACAATTGTTTCCTTGGTTACTTTGGGTCTGTCTTTCTTTGCATTGCTCCAAAAGATCACTCAAAGACAGCCTTGAAGAGACAAGAAGCCACCAGGTAACCAGGAAAATGAGAAAAGTGGACAAAATGGTCATGATGCCGATATCTAAGTTAGCAAGCCAACTTATGAAATACCCTGTGTTCTGAACAGCCATGTCTGGTTATCCTATCTACTTTTCCACATTCTCGAACCTCTAACTCAGCATGTGACCCAGAAAGAGTCTTTTCTGAGATTAAAACCAACAAATTGCTTATTCCCATGCAGTTTCCCTGGTGGCTCACACTAATATACCCTGTCCCTGTCTACAAGCCAACATAGACATAGGATGATTTTCTTATTCATAAGGAATATTTCTATATGGTTCTGTTGATCAACACTACAACAGACTTCGAGAATAAAGCATGAAATTTTCATCTCTCTCTCGTGTGTGTGTGTGTGTGTGTATGACATGACTGGGGATTGAACCCAAGGGCATTCTATCTCTGTGATACATCCTTAACCCTTTTTATTTATTTATAGGGTCTAAGTTACTGAGGGTTTCACTAAGTGGATGCCAGCCTCAAGTCTGTGATCCTCCTGTCTCAGCTTCCCATGTACTGGGATTACAGAGACGCATCACCTCTGCCATCTTATAATAGAAAGAATCTTAGAGGTCCAAAGAAACAAAGCCCTTCTACAAGTTACTGCTCAAAGTTCAGTGCTTATTTCCCACAGTAACTTGACTTTTGCTTTATTTCCAATAGCTCGATTACTTCTAATGTCTCTTGAGACTAACCCCTCATTTTCCCTGCTGGAACATGGGTGTGATTCTATTAGAATCTGGACCTGGCTGAGTGATGCGTGCATTTCTCTGGCTTTTTAGGAGGTATAAAGGGTGATGCAGCCTCAGGAAGTTTGTTCTCTGGGTAAAAGCAGGGCATAGCATGTGGCAGTAGGAACCTCCTCACAAGTGGGAGCCTAAGAGTAAAACATGTTTTCCATTTTAATGAGAATTCTTTCTCGTCCGCAGACTGGTGTTTCCTGAGTCCTGGCAGTGTGTTTCTGGAGTCCATTTGCATTGCTCGCTGAGTTAGGGTGGTTTTATGATTTGCAGTGGTCAAGACAACACAGCTGTCCCTTTTTCCTCTCCTCCTTTGAGGGAAAGACCAACCGCACTCTCTTTTACAGTGTCCTACTCCCCTTTTCATTTCTCCTCTTTGAAGTAATAAATATTCCTTCATAACTTAAGAAACATGTAGACCCATAGGTTAGAGTTTCTAGTACCAAGCCCTCTGGCCCACACTGGGTAAGGGCTGGGCATGAAACATCCTAAGGAAACAAAGCCTGACCCAAGGCTCTGGACCCCAACAGCAAATGACATCAAAGCCTCCTGGGAACTCCTATAACCTCTTCTTTTATACACCACAAAAGAGACCTGAGATTTGGAAGAAAGTTCTGGGTCATTTCCTGTGCCAGGAACAGACGGAGTGCAAACAAGCTCCTGGTGGCTTTACCTCAACAGGCCTCACACCTGCAGCTTGGGGTGGCTCTGACAGGGAACAGAGCAGCTCAGTCTTTCCAGCTTACGCTGGGCGCCATCATAGATCCCACCCACCTGAAACTAGTTAGCAGAGGTAGGCCTTACAGTGCGTGCCTCTCTGTCCAGAAGACCCATGCCCAAAGCCTCCAGCCCGTTTTGCATTTCTAGCAATATGCCCCTTTGTTCCGTAGCTCTTTGAATACCAAATTGCTTTGGAACCTGAAGCCTGCTTCTCCTGGCTACGTCTCTGTGCCCTGATTTGTGGAAAGAGGCTGCAGCAGGATTTCCAGGCCATGACCTCAGTAGGAAAACCACAGGTGAAACTACAAAGGACACACAAGCAGAGGAACGTCGAGCTACACAAGGCGAAGAGACAAGGGCTTGGTCCAGCTATGGGATGTGGAGTCCTAGACAGTTTCTCTCACAGTGGGAAAGAAAAGATAGCCCTACATTTTATTCTCACCCCAACCCCAAGTATGTTCCGCAACAGCAACTAGAAGCACAAAAAAAGTGTACATTCACTCTCACAACTACTGAATCTTCAAAGTTGAAAGTAGTCTGAATCTCCAGAGCCCAGAGTGGTCTGAAAGCATGCATATGTGTATCATCAAGCTCGGCAAGAGGAAGAGGAACCAGGTAGACCAGAAGGAGAGTTGAGCAGGTAACAGCCCTCCACTTGGCTCTTGGATTAAATTTTGCTTGCTGGGTAAATCTGAGTGATCTTTTCCTCCTGTCTGTGCCTCGGGTTCCTCTTTTTTACAGCTGATAAAGATAGATACCTATGTCGGTGTTACTAGAACAATAAAATAAAATCATGTAAGAGATTTCACAAAGAACAGTGTTTTAAAGACTCAATCAATATTGAATCAATCTTATTTCCCAATGAATAGCCTTTTATCTAGTTTATACTGCAGGAAGAAAGGTAAAAGTATAGAATTTTAAAGTTAAATGTACAATTTTACCTTTTAAAATATAGAAAATAATTTTCTGGAAGTTATGGGCCTAAATATGTTATATGTGTTATTTCCAATTAGCATGTAGAAATGTGAATCACTACTCCAGGCTCCAATTCCACATAAACTGTCAATATTTGAGGTTATTGGTGTTTTATATTTAAATAATTATTAAATGAGATCCCTAAAATACATTTTATATATAATTCCCTTAATAGATATTTTAGATAACTCAGTTTAATGTGTTTATTAAAAATCTACTTTTGCTAGGCATAGAGACAGAAACTTCTAGAATTGACAGTAAGTATAATTAGACAATTAGAAATGAGTTCCTTATTCAAAGATATTTTACAATTCAAGTCAAAGCTATTTTAACATGTATAATATCCTGGACTATTTTTACTTTACTTGAAACAATAGTGGATTTTCTGTTCTTTGGCATGACAGGCAGGTGGCAGCAGGCAGCTCTACTGTTCTTCCTTCATGCCACCTTCACCACTGAGAGTGACACTGCTCTGCTCTCATCAACTCTGTGATTATCCAGGACAAAGCTCATCTGAAGAACCTCAGAGACTACTCAGATCTGAGATGTGCCCAGGTAAGCAGAACATCTGAAAGTCAAGAAAATCACTTGTTTCATCTGGAACACTTTATCATTTGCTTTAACCAGGAAATTGCACTCATGTGTTACATGCGCAACATAAAATTAATTTGAACATGTCACTTCCAAGGAAGACAAACTGTAGCTAGATATCGGAGAGGAGATGAGGTCTCTCAGTAAGGCAAGCGACCCTCAAGTCTAAAGAATGACACCTAGATGAAGGGATGACCACTGAAATTAACCCAGTGAGCCCATTATAAAGAACTTTAAAACAGAGAGGAAACAGAGCAAATAGATTATTGATGCTGACAGAGATAGATAACAAGGTACACGTAAACCTAGCATGGTAGTGTATGCTTGTAATCCCAGTACGTGGGAGGCTGAGACAGGAGAATCAAAGGTTTGAGGGCAGCCTCAACAAATTAGCAAGACTCAGTAACCTAGAAAGTGCCTGTTTCAAAACAACAACATTTTTTAAAAAGGGCTAGGGCTGTACATCAGAGGTAGAATGTTCCTGGGTTCAGTCCCCAGTACCCCCCCCCACACACACACATTACAGCTGATAATTACAAATGATGATTATGATAGATAGATAGATAGATAGATAGATGATAGGTAGATAGATAAATAAATATGACAGATGTATTATGGACGGAGAGAATGATCAACAGACTGGGGGAAGTCAGCTCTACACACCAAGTTGCTTTTTCAATCAAAGACTATAGACCAATTCCCCAGTATAACTGTTGATCACTGGTAAAGGGAAGGCTTACAAGACTCTCTCTCTAGTGCAGAGCTGTTTGGACTTGAGAATTCCCTCTCCAGTCTGCCTGCTGGGCATGACACACTCAGTATGTTCAAGCCAAGCATTTCAACTTCCAGGTCAGCCTTTGCGGTAGTCACTGGAGAGTAGACCCTGCAACTATACCACAAACTTGAAAAGAATCTTCTCTGAGGTTTTAAAATGCTTTTGGTTAGTTACTGGGTTGTTGTTTTTCTGCGCCTTTCCATTTTTATTCATCTACCATACTTCCTGATTCCAGAGGGAGAAGGCAGGCCTGGGGCCAGGAGAAAGTAGGCAGGCATGGCCTTCTGTTTGTATAGCAGGATTATAGAGCCTTGCTGGAGGCTCCACCAGGCTCCTTGGACTTTTATTCTTAGTTGAGAGTTTTGAGCTATAAGTATCTTCAGGATACAAAGGTTTGAGTATGAGAGTAGAAACAAGGATTTCCCAGGACTTTGGGCTTTCTCACTTTGAGTTCTATATTCTTTTGACAACACTGATGTCTTTAATTTGAGGTGAGCAGGAAATCATAGATTCCTTAGAAAATGTATTGACCTTTGGGACCTCTCCCTTCCAAAAAAAAAAAAAATGAAGTTATAAGCCATAAAAACCTTAGACAAATTTAAGGACCTGAAGAGATTCCTTTAAAAGCCATCTGTAGCTAATTATAGTCAACAGAAATCAGAATAAGAGTATATGTATTTTTGGCTAAACCACATGGTATAAACTTATCAAATATTGACAATTTCACCAGTTTGGGCATAGCTCAACTGAAGAGTATCATGATCTGTATAGACTTTAGAAATTTTGACAAGGCAGAGATTAACTCCCAACATCCCAAAGGATCTTTCCTGGAGTTCCAAATCTAATTCATGGAGGAAGGGTGTTAGCAGCTAACCACTTGCCTGAATTGCCCTGCTTGTCTCTGTACTTGAGGATATGAGTTGAAAAGGGCAGTAGGAGTTTGTGCCTGGTTTGATGGGCTATGGCCTTTTCAATATTTAGTTTCCCACACTTTTGGTATTGGTCAAAGACCCACTGATTTCCTGCATTCTTCTTCCATGGTACAGGTAAGGCCATCGATATCCTAAGTTTATGTGGTTCTTTATTTGTGGAAGAATGAGAACAACTTGTCACTCTGTGGAATGAGGTGGGAACCACTCTTACGGCCCCTGCTGTCCAAGGGCAGACATTCAAAAATGTGTGACTTGGCAAGTCAGCGGAAGAGGCTTGGATCAAAATGGATAACTGACTCACTTCCTTCTAAGAGCATTTCCTCAATCCACAATTTTAGATGCCAACGCTGAGCCTTCAGAGACTCTCTTAGAGATGACTATGGCGCTCAGAAAGAGGGTCTGGGTAGGACAGACACCAATCCGTAGTGGATGCTGTGCTGTGCCATCACACCCCCTGACTGTGGTATTCTGCTCACAGCAAAGTCTCTTTCTGGAAATTGCCCTCTAGAGAAAATGGCTTCTTTGGGCAAAGTCATACCACTTTCCTAGAGAGGGCCGGGGTGGGCAGCCCATGTCCAATAGGACTAGGGTAGGAGTGGGTGGTGGACAGGGTGGGATAATTCTGAAAGGCCATCCCAACTCCCTGTGGGGTGCTGATACCTGCACCCACCCCACTCCCATGCAAACCGCAAACCTCATATTTTCTCTAAACCACAAATGTTGATTTCCTAGAGGAGGGAGGGGTTCCTCAATAAACTCTCTGCATGCAAATATTCATCTCACATTCTGATCCCTAGAGAAACCTCATTTAGACAAAGCCCCCAAATGAAACGTTATGGAGTACAGCTGGAGCAGATCCTGTAGGAACAAGGATGGCCAAGCAAGGGGAGAACGAGAGCATCACCCAGAGGGGCAAGTATCTATTCTGCGTGAAAAATATGGCCCTCCCAATTAGTCATGGAGCAAAATAACTGGATAGCTGTGAAGTTGCCGTGTTTGGGACCACTGAAACCTTCCATGTAAGATCAATTAAAAAAAAAAAGTTAAATTAGCAGCAATAGCCAGAAAAGAGGGAAACAAATTTGTTCCTATGGGAATAAACTGCTCAACCACTGTGACGTGGAATTCCTCTTTAAGTGTACTCGCCTAGTTTTTTGATCGAAATTAAAAAAAAATCACATACATGTAGTCACCTTTACTTTTTCAGAAATCCCAGGCAATGCCGGGCGTGGTGGCGCACGCTTGTAATCCCCGCACTTGGGAGGCAGAGACAGGAGGATCGCGCAGGTTCGAAGCCAGTCTTGCTGGCTTAAGCGACCCTGTTTCCACATAAAAAAGTATAAAATAGGTTTGAGAGTGTAGCCCATGGGCGTGTAGCCCGGAGGCAGAAGGGCTTCCAGGAACCCCAGTACCACAAAAAAAAAAAAAAAAAAAAAAAAGAGAGAGAGAGAAAGAAAAAAGAAAAAAGAAATCCCAGGCAATGCAGGGATCCACAAATGGCATTGTTCCTAACAACAGATGATTGTCTTTTGAAACACAAGAACTTCTTAGAAATTTCATCCTGCATACAGAAATAATTCCAATGCATTTTAGAAAAAATTTCTGCCCTATTAAACAGAAAATCCAGTACCTAACTGCATTTCCACTTGATGAATTAGAGGCGATTGTGAATAATTTTAACATCAATTATTTCACTGAAGGCTGAGATCAGAATCCTCTCAAGCAGCCTTTCTCAAACTTGAACATGTATACAAATCACCTGCAGATCTTGCTGACAGGCAGACCATGAGTGAGCGGAGCTGAGAGCCTGCATGCTAACAAGCTTTCTGGTGACACCCACATTTCGAGTAACAAGGATTTGAATGTATCAATAGATCTTATTGCCCCTGCCCTTCGCGGTTAGTAGTCTAACACTGTAATACTGTTATTCATCATATTTATTATCTTCTTTTAAAATTTTGCTATCGAGCATAAACTTAATGCAAAGATGGAAGGAGTCATCTACTCCAAACATCTCATTTGAAAGAAACTCATAAATAACAACAACTAGAACCCAAGGAGATAATATGACTTATATAAGGCTACTTGACTGGTTAATGTTAAAAAAGTAGGGTTTACAATATTGTTTTTTTCCTTCCAATTTCTAAACCATCTGCTAATGTATTTTTATATCAGACTGAAAATTCAGATAACTAAAACTGCTACGATTGCATGGAAGACCCTCCAATAAATGGTTTTTCCAACTTTCTGAAAAAAAAAATCCAAAGTAGTGATTGGACTTAGTGCCGCTACCCATGCGCCTTTTCTCTTCTGCTAAATTATGAAAGCTGGACAGCTGCCTAGATGTTTGGAGTCCTTTCTGAATAAATGATCAGCATCTGACTGATGAAAGAAAAACATTAGAATTGTCGCCAGATTTAACAAAAACAACCCAAAAGCAGGATGTTCACTTAAATGTAAATATCTGATAAATAATAATTTTCTTTAGTATTAGTATGCCCAAATGTTACATGGAAATATTTATACCAAACTATCATTTGCTGTTTATCTGACATTCACATTTAACTGGATGTTCTATTCTTTTCTGCAACCAATGCTGGAAAGATATAAAAATGTACTTGTGCATGCTGAAGTGTGGTGAACATTTCACAATGTATAAAGATACATACATGTCAACATATGCGAGTTTTATTTGTCAGTAACTTAAAAAAAGTAAAATGCATCAAATCAAAAAACAATGGAAACAAGAAAAACAAACAATGAAGAGGGAAAAGAAAAATTACAGAGAACCAGAGGACACAAATCAAGAAAAAAGGAATGGAGGAAAGGCTTTTGTAGATGCCTGTGACTGTAAATGAATATATACAAAGAAAACTAGTAAGAGTGGTGGGCACTTTTTGATGAGCTAATGCAGAACACATATTTTTATTATGGGCTGATTCTTAGCTCCTGAGTGAGTAAACACTCAGCATTTAAGTGTTTCATAATAAAATATAGGGAGAGAGAGAGAGAGAGAGAGAGAGAGAGAGAGAGGGAGAGAGAAGCACCCTCAAATAATGTAGCTGGCACAAATAAAACATTGTTGTGTTCTGAAAAATACTATTAAAAATCCAAGGTTTTTTAAAAGAAATTAAGTTATTACAAAATACTTGGAATCAAATGATGAAAGTTCTGTATGTTGAAGTTTATGGGGCACAATTAAAGTAGCATTTAGAAGGGAAAATCACAGAAAACCAAAGATAAATTAGCCACACATTCAACACAACAATCTAGAAAAAGGCTATCAATGTCAGTGTAGAGAAATAAGAAAAAAGAAACAAGTAGAAATGAATGAAATACAGAACTAGAACAAAAAGTAAAATTAACAACACTAAAAGTTGTTCTTTGAAGACACTAAGAATCTAGACAAATACATTAGTGTAATCAAGAAAGATAAAAAGGAAATGAAAGTTCAGGAGCACACTATAAAGAAAGGGATAAATACAGATTAATAGAGTTAAAAGGTTACAAAAGATAGCTCTCAGCACGATATTCAAATATATGAAGTTACTAAATTTCCAGAAACATCCAGTAAACCAACATTGGAAAAGAAATTAAAAAAATATATTAATGACAAAAAATAATTTAAAGGCAATTATCAATATTCCTTCAAATAAACCCAAAACCAATTGAGTTTATAGGCAAGTTATGCCAAATTTTGAAGAAATGGATAATCCCTATTGTGTACAAGTGATTTCCAGAAATAGAAAGGAATAAAAAGGGCACAGCCAATATATGAAGCTTCACTAATCTGAATATCCAAATGAGGAATATGCAGATGAGATGGACATATGAATACAAGCAAAACAATTAGCCCATGAGATATAATAACACACCTAAAATACGAATGTAATAACATCTAAGATGACACCACAAGAGCAAAAATGGTCTGTTATCTAAAAATATCTAGCACTCAACATAATAATGAATCAAAGGAAAACAATCACATGTCCTATCAATTGCTGCAAATCAAGTGGTTAAGTGCAGAACATAGGTATAAGCATGTTTTTCAAGAGAGAGAAGAGATGACCTCTTAGAGTAAAATTTACATAGAAAATAAGTATCCATGAATAAAGAATAGCTACTTCAGTTTTGAAAAGGATATACAAAAAGTAGAAGAGGAACATGTCCTACCAGGTATGTTTTCATAGTAAGTTTTATAGTAATAAAAACAGTCCTTTGCTAATAAGGAACAGGAGAAAAGACTAGTGTAACACAATACAGAATCTAAAAGCAGACTCAGCTATTTTCCAGGATTTGGTATATAATCAATGTAGCACCATAAATCATCAAGACAAGAGTGGACACAGTAATGGGTGGTGTTAGAAGAGGTAGTTTATCACACTTTTTAAAAAGTGGATCTCTATCATGTGCTATACACAAAAATAAATTTCAAGTATATTAAAGGCTAAAGCTTAAAAGCAAAAACTATAAAACTATCATAAGATAATGGAAAATACCTTTGTGATCATAGCAAAAATGATAAATTTGTCTAGATTACCACTAAAAAGAAAAAGAACACTAA
Source organism: Muscardinus avellanarius (assembly GCF_963383645.1). Taxonomy (NCBI): domain Eukaryota; kingdom Metazoa; phylum Chordata; class Mammalia; order Rodentia; family Gliridae; genus Muscardinus; species Muscardinus avellanarius. The sequence continues at coordinate 110,034,574 of NC_137793.1, forward strand.
ATGTTCGATAATTATTACTTTACCCCATTGATCAGAAAAATAATGCTCTACTTCAGTAGTCAGGAAAAAAATACAAAGGGAAAAATAAGAAATTATTTTGTTGTCCTTAGATTGATTAAATTTAGATCATGTAGTAAGATCATCTGGTTCAGTTAACAATATGTAAAAATAGGAACACTATCCATGTTATCTTAGAATGATTACATTGAAGTCCATTCTGAAGTCTTCAAAATGTCTTTATCTTTGTGTGTATTCCTGGATTTCCTTGTTCCATTGGTCCATCTGGTACTCTTAATATTCTAATTCTATAACTTCATGATATCTTTTGATATTTGACCAGACAAGGCTTCCATGACTTAATTTTTTCAGAATCTCCATTAAAAACATTAAAATCTAAACCCCTATATCTCACATGCACAGGAATCAACTCAAGATGGGTCAAAGACTTAGAAATTAGACCTGAGACTGTGAAGTTAGTAGAGGAGAGCATAGGTTCAACACTACAACATATTGGCACAGGCAGTAACTTTCTCAACAAAACCTCCAAAGCTCAGGAAATTAAAGCAAGAATAAACAAGTGGGATAACATCAAACTAAAAAGTTTCTTCTCATCAAAGGAAACTATCAATAACCTAAAGAGGAAGCCTACAGAATGGGAAAAGATCTTTACCAGCCACCATTCTGATAGGGGGCTAATATCTAGAATATACAAAGAGCTCAAAAGACTCTACACTAGCAAAACAAACAACCCAATCAAGAAATGGGCAAATGAATTGAATAGACACTTCACAAAAGAAGAGATACAAAGGGCCAGTAGATACATGAAAAGATGTTCTACATCACTGGCCATCAGGGAGATGTAAATCAAAACTACACTGAGATTCCATCTAACCCCAGTCAGAGTGGCAAGCATAAAGAAATCAAATAACAACAAATGCTGGCGAGGATGTGGGGAAAGAGGAACTCTTTTACACTGTTGGTGGGAATGCAAACTAGTTCAGCCACTATGGAGATCTGTGTGGAGATTCCTAAGAAAGGTGGGAATAGATCCACCATATGATCCAGCTATACCACTCCTGGGTATCTTTCCAAAGGGGTTGAATTCAGAGAACTACAGCAACATATGCATACCTATGTTCATAGCAGCACAATTCGTAATAACCAAAATATGGAACCAACCCAGGTCTCCATCAACAGACGAATGGATAGCAAAAGTTTGGGAAATACACACAATGGAATTCTATTCAGCCATAAAGAAGAACAAAATTATATCATTTGCAAGAAAATGGAAAGCCCTGGAGAACATTATGTTAAGTGAGATCAGCCAAGCACAGAAGGAGAAGGTACATATGTTTCTTCTAATATGCTCAAACTAGGAAACACAGAGGATACCAGTGGGACTCCAGATAATGGAGGGGAAATAGTAGCAAAGTTTGAATGGAAAGATAGGAGAGGAGAAAGGCTGATCTTGATTAATGAGGGTCTACATCTGAATATGTATAAAATTATGAATATGAAATGGTTAACCTGGACAACCATTGGTGGGAGGGGGGAAGGAAAAATGGGGGTGGGGGGAGAGGGCACCAAATATAGTTTAAATGTATACCATTTATATTCAATTAAAAATTTGTTTAAAAACCATTAAAATAAGATTTGTAATGCTTTAAAAATGTTGGAATTTTTTCTTGGAATTATATGAAACTCAAAGATTTGAGGAGAACTGGCCAGATGAGGTGGTGCACACCTGTAATCCTAGTACTAAAGAGGCTGGGACAGGATAATTGTAGGTTTGAGGACAGCTCCATCAACTAGCAGACTCCTACCAACCTAGCGAGACCCTGTTTCAAAAGCCAAAAATAAAATGGGACTGGGGTTGTGCTCAGAAGTACAACACCCCTGGGTCCAATTCCCAGTGGAAGGAAGGAAGGAAGGAAGGAAGGAAGGAAGGAAGGAAGGAAGGAAAGGAGGGAGGGAGGGAGGGGAGGGGAATACAAAGGAAAAGAAGGAGAAGGGGAAAGGAAAAGATTTGAGGAGAACTGACATTCATGTGAGAATCTTTTTATACAGAACCAGTTTTCTCTATATATAGCATTTCTTCATATAGATCTTTCAAATTTCTTTTGAGACTTGATCCTGATTATTTGAACTATTGTTAATGCTGCTGTAAGTGTGGCAATTTTTAAAAATTTTTATTGGTGCATTGTAGTCATACATCTTAATGGAGTATAAGATGGTAGACATGAACACATCATTCATTTAGCTCTTCCCCAATTCCCACCCCATTCCCTCCTCACTCCCCCCTCCTTCTCATCTTTGACTTAGTGATAGACTTTGATATGTTTGTGAATGTACATCATGTACATTAGGAAATTTTCCTTTCTTCCCCTCCATCCCCCTCAGTTAGGTCACCCTATCTGTGCATCTATGGTTTTCCCTTCCTTGTCTAGAGTTCCTCCTATGACCCTTTTTCTCCCTGGCTTCTGCATATTAGGGATAACATCTGATTTCTTATTTTTTGTGACTGACTAATCTCACTTAAGATAATGTTCTCCAGTTCCACCAATTTCCCTGTAAATGACAAGATTTTGTTTTTTACGGCTGAGTAAAATTCCACTATGTATATATTCCATAGTTTTTTAATCCATTCATTGGTTGATTAATATCTTGGCTGGTTCCCTAGTTTGGCTATTGTGAACTGTACAGCTATGAACATAGATACACATGCACTAGTTTGGTAGTTAGGTTTCCATTGTTTTGAGTGGATACTCAGAAGTGGTATTGCTGTGTTATATGGTAGGATTGGTCCCATTCTTCTGAGGATCCTCCATACTGTTTTCCAAAGTGATTGTACTAATTTGCAATCCCACCAACAATGTATTAGAGTTCCCATTTCTCCACATCCTCGCCAGCATTTGTTGTTGTTTGTGTTTTGAATGATTGCCATTCTAATTGAAGTTAGGTGAAATCTCAGGGTAGTTTTGATTTGTATCTCTCTGATTGCTAGTGAGTTTGAACATTTTTTCATACATTTATTGGCCATTTGAATTTCTTCTTTCATGAAGTGTCTATTTATTTCACTTGCCCATTTTTTGACTGAGTTATTTTTTTGGTTGTGTGTTTTTTGAGTTCTCTGTAAACTCTGGATACTAGCCTTCTGTCAGGGAAATAGTTGTCAAAAATTTTCTCCCATTCTGTTGGCTCTCTGCTTAGGTTCTTGATGGTTTCCTTTGCTGTACAGAAGCCCTTCAGTTTAACGCAGTCCCACATATTGATCTGCCTTTTAGTTTCTTATGCCTTTATTTCCTTTATTGATAGTTGTTTAAGATCAGAGGCACATTTGTTTTTGTTTAAACTTTGTACTAAACTATGATACCAAGTGAAGTAATTTCAGTTTGTTCTTCTCTCTTTTCAAATGTTAACTCAGTTTATGAGAGAATAAAATTTTATTTCTCTCATATTTTATATTTAAGTTCTTTTAGATCCCATGGTGTATAAAATTAAAAGTTTAGAGCTGGGTGGGGCAGTGCATGTGTGTAATCCCAGCACTTGGGAAGCTGAGGCAAGAGGATCAAGGTCAGTCAGTCTCAGCAATGAATAAGAATCTCAGTAACCTAGTGAGACCCTGTTTCAAATGACATACATATATGAGGGTTATACAGTATACCTCATTGCTAATAACTCCGGATTCAATCTCCAGCCACACACATACACACACACACACACACACACACACACACACACACACACATGTACACACACACACAGAGTCTAAATTCACTGGCTCCTATTTCTAATAGTGGTTATAATGTAGTTTTTTTTTTTCTATTTCACCCATTTCTGTTCTTCTTTGCTGCTTTGTTTTACTTTTACTTTAGTTTTAAGTTGATCTTTCTCTAATTACTTTTGGGAAAACCATATTATTTATTTTATATTTTCTAAATATTGTACAGATATCTAAAAGGCAAAGGTTTTCTGTAATTTTTTACTTTAATTTTGTTCAGAAATTTTCATAAGTTGTTTCATTATTATTCTGTTCAAAATGCTCTCTTTTTAAATTTTTTGACTCATTATTATCTAGAAATGTATTGTTTAATTACAAAAAATGAGGCATCTTCAGATATGCTGTTATTCATTTCTAATTCAGTATTACTGAGTTCAAGGAAAGCACTATATATATTCCCAATTGTTATAAATTTATTTTATGTTCTTTTTGATGCAATCGTCTCTTGTAATAACATAAAACATGTTGACAATGGCATGCATGCACAGAGCACTTGGTGGGCATTATACAATTATTGAGACATTTATATATGTTCTACCTTGGTGAGTGTACTATGTACATTCTACAATTAAGTATAGTGTTTTCTCAAATGTCAATTAGGTCAAGATATTTAATCATTATTTTGAGATTTTACATATGTGTTCTAATTTTATTTGTCCACTTATTTTATCAATTACTAAGAGAGAGTTGCAAAAGTATCCAGCTACGATTGTGAATTTGGCTTTATCCATTAGATTTTTTTTTATTATAACCACTTCATTCATTCATTTATTCATTCATTCACTCAAAATTGTATAGAACCACAACCAAGTGCCAGTGGCTATAATAAGTAATGGTAATACACTAAGAATTAAAAAACATAAAGTTATCCTGCTTCAATTCAGCTTCCATTTTAGTTGGGAGAAGCAGTTCATAAACAAGAAAATAAATCAATATCACTTTTTCTCCATTAGATTTTTATTTTTAACTCATTTATTTTCATTTTTGGAGGTAAACCAATCAAAATTACTTCTTGATTCACTTATGTTGAAATTTTAATTTTTAGACTGTTTATTTTATCACAAGATTTTTATGTCTTCTGCTAAATTGATCACTTGCCCTTATTAAATGTCCCTCTTTACCTCATTTTAGTCTATTTTCACAGGGACAGAAGTACAAAGTAGCTGTGAAACAGACTGTATGACCTGCAAGCCTTAGAGCATTTTTTATCTGGCTTTTCACAGAAAATATTAATTCTAACGCTTACATAGAGAAGAGACAATGAGCTTTGAAATAAACTGGGTTTTAATTTTAATGCTGTCATCTCTATTAACCATGTTATATAAAATGCTTAGCATCTTTGAGTTTTAAGATAATCATTTTTGAGCCGAGCGTGGTGGCACAGGCTTGTAATCCCTGTGCTTAGGAGGCTGAGACAGGAGGATCACACAGGTTCAAAGCCAGCCTCAGCTACTTAGTGAGACCCTGTTTCCAAATAAAGTATAATAGGTCTGGGAGTATAGCCCAGAGGTAGAAAAGGCCCTGGGTTCCACCCTCAGTACCACACACACACACACACACACACACACACAAAAAGATAATCACTTTTTGAATGAGGAAAAGCATTGAGACTTGGTATAAGAATGAATAATAAAATGTTCAGACAAAGTAAATTTCAATAAATGTGTTTTTTCCCCTTGCATGGTGTTAGGGTTTCTCATGTTAGAAATCCAATCAATTAAACATGTGTTGCATTTTCTCTTAAAAATTCATACTCAGTGTTTGGCTAGTTAAACTCAAACAAAAAAAAAAAAAGGAGAGATATTATGGTTCACAGGCTTCAGGGTTTATGTAGCAAGGATTTCCGGGCAGTGGTCCATAATTTGTAACTGATGTGGAGGACCCTGGTATGTAAAATACTGCGAGCATGTGATGGTTTCTGTTAGAATTGCTAACCAGTCCAGCCTGGGTGAGGCATTTTAGGAAAACCATGAAAATAAACATGAACATATGATTTTGCATATGGTGATTGGTTCCCTGGGAACCAAACAAGTAGTTATTGATATCTGCTTCTCAAATTGCTGTATTTGTTGTCTGTATTACTTGAATTCAAAGCACTTTTGGGGGGAAGAAATCATACCTTGTTTTTATTTCTTCTCTACCCTCCACTGCTCCTAGAGTTTGCAGTTGGGTGCTTAATAAATCCTGAGAACTAGACGCGAGAATGTAGAAGAAATCCAGAAGAAGACAGGGGGCCTTTCCTTTCAATCCCACATTGATTGTCTTGCTCCTGTCAGATCCCCCTGTCTATCTCCAGTGCTTAGTTCTGGGTTTCATATATTGCAGGTGTTTAATGAATGCTTATTGAATGAGAAGAAATACTGTAGAGAAGTAAACGGATTAAAGAAGCACAGATCTGAGCTTCATGTTTACCATTTTTTCCTTGAGTGATGTAGAAAAAATATTTTGAATATTTTCCTTTTAATTTTTTGGTACTATGGATTGAACCCAGGGATGTTCTACCCCGGAGCTATGCCCCCTACCCCAATTTTTATTCTTTATTTTGAAACAGGGTCTCGCCAAGTTGCAGAGGGCCTCATTAAGTAGCTGAGGCTGGCCGCAAACCTGAGATCCTCCTGTTTCATTGTCCCAAGTACTAGGATTACAAGCGTGTGCCACCACGCCTGGCTCTTTCCTTTTTTCTACTTTTATTTGGTGCATTGTGATTATACATTGTGCTGGGTTTTAGAATGAGAGGATCATGTATGCACATAAATTGAAGCATTTCCCTCTGGGTCTCTTTGAGTCTTTGGTTCTTAATTTCCTCCTCTATAAAACTCCTATAAGGATCAAACTAAAAAGTGCATGAGACAATGTAGTTTGTAAACCATGAAATGCTTTAAAATGTGCCTATTACTTTAAATAATGAAAAGAATCTACGCCTTATGCTATGTAAGAAAAATTCTTACATTCTTGGTCTATTGGCTTAAGATTGGAGGAAAATAAGGAAAACTAAGAGAATGCTACCTCAGTAAATATGGGCTAAAATTACTGAATTTTTGTTGGACAAGTAGCACTTTAGTAAATGAAAAATTTTGGAAAGATATTTTTCAAGACTCATGTTTTCCAGTACTGTTGCTTCTCACTTGTGCAATAAATTTGTCTCTGATCCACTGCATACAAAACATATTTGTCTATCAAATCAACATTAAATTATACCAAAATGAATAATTAAAGGGTAGAAATTCTGTAGACATCAGAAGACTTAAAATAAGCACCTAATGGAACTAACAGAGGTGTCCAAAAACAGATGAATAAATTGTAAAACTATGGAGTAGAAACACAATGGAATTCTAGTCAGTAATAAAGAACAAACTATGCCATTTTTATGAAAATGGGTGGGCATGGAGAAGATTGTGTTAAGTGAGAGTAGCCAGTCACACAAAGTGAAGAGTCATGTGTTTTCTCTCATATTCAGGTTAATTGGAATATAAAGGGGGACTTTATAATGGGAGAGAAACCAGGAGAGGCATGGAGGTGTTGAGGGGAAGGGAGAGATTAATGAAGGAAACACTTCCACTGATGTTATGTGTATATGTGAAATTCTCAATGCCAAGTTCAGTGTCCAGTATAGGAAAGGGAGAAGTCGGGAGGGGGCCAGGGAAAAGCCCAAGTGCTGTGTGCATGTATGTCACTATCACTGTGAACTATATTATGGTGTGAGACTATAATGCATCAGTAAAAGTATTTTAAAAACGCCTAAGTAGCTTACTTAAAAAAAAAACTCCCTAATTGATTTGGTCTTAGATATGTACTTATGATATCAGTATTTTTCTTTTTTCTTTTTTTTTTTTTGCGGGTCTGGGGGTGGAACCCAGGGGCATTCGACCTCCGAGCTACACCCCCTGCCCTATTTTTTCTTCTTTATTTTGAAACTGGGTCTCACTGAGTTGCAGAGGGCCTCACTAAGTAGCTGAGGCTGTCTGTGAACCGCGATCCTCTGGTCTCAGCCTTCCTGGGATTACAAGCGTGCGCCACCACGCCCGGCGGTATTTTTCTTAATATATTTTATATACTAACATAACTTTCAATAGTCCTCAAGAGGTATTCTCCTGAATCACTTCTAAGAATATAGTACAAACCTAAAATATATTAAGTAGCCAATGGGCATTCATTTATAGAATTCCAATTGGAAATTTCTGTTACCAGCTACAATGGAGTAGCTTATAGCAGAACAAATGACCCTGAGATGAATATTCATAAAATATATATACATGAAGTAAAAAATAATGTCTAAAATCAGACACATACTGCTAAAGAAGTAGAAATTGCACCTCAGGGGCTATCAAAGTGGAAGCCCAGTTCAAGCTTTAGGTGGAGGCCTCTGAAGAGCTAGAAGGAAAAACAACTTTAGGCATATTAGGGTTCTCAAGTACAAGAGCACAAACTTGAGTCTTCTTAATTACTTACTGGATTAAGGTGATTATTTCTACATTTATTCATATAAAATCATCTTAAGAGAGAGAGAAATTCCCTAATGCATGTAATGTACATTCACAAACATATCAAAGTCAATCAGTAAGGCAAACATGAGGAGCGAGGAAAGAAGTAATAGGGTGGGAATTGGGGAAGGGCTAAATGAGTGACATGTGCAGGTATGTCTCCACCATCTTGTACCCCATTAAGATGTGTGACTACAACGCACAAATAAAAAATTTAAGAAAGGCAGGTATTAATAACCAGAACCTCTACATTGTATTTGGTCTTTAGTCGTCAATTAAAATATTATTTGGTATGACAGAACCAAAATAATAAAATCTTAGAGAAAAGATAGTTAATGTGAACAGAACTCAGGTCACTAAGATATTGAGTGCTGTCAGACAGATTTTAAAAGTGATTGTGATTAATTTTTAATAGACTATAAGGTGAAGAGTTTCAAAGAAAGTAAGAATATATAAAAAATTAAATGTATATTACTTGAAATAAAGAGATTTTTTTTAGTGAACAGAGATAATTCACCAGGAAAATATGGAAATTCTTAAATTACATACTGTCAGTACCAAATTTACAGTTTCCATGTCCACAAAGAACAGTAATACTAACTTACTTAACGAAAGCCAGTCTCTCAACATTGCAATTAATAATTCAACTAGCACAATATACTAATTGCAATTGTATAAAATACAAACTTTGCTGCTAGCTTTTCAACCCCCAAATCACTTCATACATAGCAGATATGAATCATGACTGCTGACCAATCACATCAATTCTTTCGGTCTCTGTCACTGATTGGTCACTGGGTATCAGTTGTGTTACACAAAGACAAAAACATGTCTCTGTGTTGCCTCCTTGTTCCCAGCGATAAACCGCACGACAACAAATAAAATGGATGATTAAAAGCAATGAAGATGAAATTGGAGCAAAGAAAAACAGGGAGAGAAACAGACAAATCCAAGGTTACAGTGGGAGATTTTAACACATATCTCTCAGGAACTGAAGGAAACAGGACACAAAATATTGAGGAAACAAATATTAATGTGTATAGTAAATATAAATATTGTGAAATATATACACATATATAAAAATTATAGAAAATATTGAAAATAATCGAAAACATGATAGAAACACTTAACTTAGCAAATATATATATAGATATAATATACAACAGTTATAGATTACATAGTCCTTTCACAAATATATGTAAGTCACTAATATTGTCCACGAGAAGATCCATAATTCAAGGTTCAACAAATCTCAAAGGATTAAAATATAGATTTATATTCAGAAATTCACAAAGATATTATCTAAATACAAAAGAAAATGACACTTAGCCCATAGAAAATTGACAAAAAGACCTGAGTATGCCCTTCACAATATAAAAAGAATGGATATATAAATGGCAACTATATAGGTAAAGGCTCTCAATCTTATTAACCACACAATACAAATTGAAATCCCAGAGGAATACCTTTATGTACGCAAGAAAGGGTTACAATTAAATTTAAAATGCCAAATACTGGTGAAACACTCATACACCTCTTCTGAGAGTATAAATCACTACAGTACTGTGGAAAATTATTTGGGCACATCTACCAAAGCCAGACTATTAATGGTCTATGAGTTCCAAATCTATCCAACAGTTGACACATGTTCATCAAAACAAATATATAGAAATACTTATAGCAAAATAACTTAGAATAGTCAAAAATTGGGAAAAGTGTAAGTAATCCAAATATTCAATATATCAACATAATCAAAAATATTAGTATCAAAATGGTAAAATATATTGAATATCTATATATTGGGATGCTGAACTGCAATGTAAATGAACACTTTGATGAAGGAAAAAGCAGTAAGTATTGAACCCCACAAATGTCATGTTGATTAGAAACAGACATGAGAAGCCGGGCATGGTGGCGCACGCTTGTAATCCCCGCACTTGGGAGGCAGAGACAGGAGGATCGCGCAGGTTCAAAGCCAGCCGCATGCGATGGCTTAGGAGACCCTGTTTCCAAATAAAAATGTAAAAATAGGTCTAGGAGTATAGCCTGGAGGTAGAAGGGCTTCCAGGAACCCCAGTACCACCAAAAAAAAAGCACAAAAATAAAATAATATAAAATAGGTCTGGGAGTGTAGCCCGAGGTACAAGGGCTTCCAGGAACCCCAGTACCACCAAAAAAAAAAAAAGAAAGAAAGAAAGAAAGAAACAGACATGAGGAGTAGATATTTTAAAGATTTCAAATAGTTTTAAAAGTAGGAAAAAAATTGATGGTGATAGAATTAAAAATGGTGGATTCCTCCGTGATATATAATAAGAGATAAAGGCAGAAAAAGCCTTGTGGAGGGTGATGCTATTGCCCCATTTCTCGATATGTATGGTGGTTAGAGGCGATGTTCACTTTGTAAAAATTCATTAAGAAGTGAATTTATTATTTCTGCACTTTTCTGTGCGTGTTATTTTGATTAAATGATTATGCATATAGAAATACAAAACTCAAGGGGCTCTAATGAAAGAAACAGTTTAACTAATGTTGAGTCCATATATGAAGGGATCATTACTGATCTCACTAACATATATGGAACGTGGAGCATCACTGTGCTGTATAATTACAATGCGCTAATAATAATTACATTATCCATTCATGTATGTACATAGGAGAAATTACTAGTGCTGAGCTCAGTATCATGTCTTGGGGGGAAGCGGGGCGGGAGTCTGGGGGAAGTCTCACCAATTTCTCTGTGAATGTATACCCTATCACCTTGAACTATATTATGCTGTGAGACCACAATGTACCAATTAAAGTATACTAAGAAAAGAAAATTCTGATAAAAAGAGAGGTGAAGATAACTTCAAGATATAAAATCTTTGCGAAAGCAAAAGGAAATTTCTTGTTAAACCATTCAAATGCAGTTTTACACAGACAGGAGTATTCACATGTGTATGTATGCACACACGCATATACACACATACCTACCTTGACTTTGGGTCACTTACTTTAAGCCAAACCTCATCCCCCTTCTCTGGGCTGCTTTCTGGCTTCTCACGCCCTTTCTCCCGAGGTCTCTTTCCACTGGCGACACAGGGAAACCAGCCAGTAAGGGAATGTGGCTTGAGCAAGTCTGGATGGTATGGGGTGCAAATCTGCAATGCAATTCAACCAAAAGTTAAGTGTGCAAGGCCAGAGATAAGGAAAGGCAGTGAAACTCTCCAGCACGTGATAAAAGCTCTCGCCATGTGCCTAACGATCTCATTATTGGCAGAAACACTTTTCTCCAGGTAGATGAATTTCTCAGTGTTCTCTGTTAGCCTCAAGATATAAATTTCAGGTTAGGAAAGAGCACAGGACAACTCTGAGTGTACCCTCAGCCCAGGGATTATGCCCCTAACATAGTACTGGCACCCAGAATAATTTAGTGTGTGTGTGTGTGTGTGTGTGTGTGTGTGTGTGTGTGTAACTAGGGATTGACCCCAAGGGCATTCATTCTACCCCTGAGCTACATCCCCAGCTGAACCCCTCTGTACTTTGAAACAGGGTCTTGCTAAGTTGCTGAGGCTGGTATCAAACCTACAATCCTCCTGTCTCAGCCACCCAAGTACTGGGATTACAAGCATGTACCACTGTGCTTGGCTAGGATGATAGTTTTACGTCCTAACTGTGTAGTACTGACCAATCCCAAGAGGGATATTGAGTCAAGGAGCCACTGAGCACTGGGCTAGGTAAAGGATCCAGAGAAGCAAAACTCCAAGAAACTTCTCCCTCTCCACTTGGGAAAGACAAGCGGGCTAGACTAAAGCCCCTTCAGGGTACTGTCACTAACAGAATCTCCGACTTTCCTGGCTTCCGGTCACTGGGTTCCAGAACTTTAAAGATGCCAGAAATAGGCTGAGAGAGTTTGGCAGAAAAGGCCATTTGCCTAACTAGATCTATCTCCCTTACTTTCTTATTAACAAACTCCAACAGTGTTCAAGGCTATCCAGTTCATAAATGTTCAGAGTTATTTACAACTAAGGATAACAAAATGGCCTAGATTTGACCATTACCATGTGGGTAGAAGTTGATAGTGTTGAACTTCCAGTAAAGCTGCCATTTCCCCAATTAAAAGGTAAAGACTCCACTGCAATGCAAGAATTTCCTTTGGGCTAGCTGCCTTCATCCTACTTAAATTGCTGACTCCATGGGTGGAGAAGCATAGCAGCCATGTTGGGAGCAGGAGGAAGCAAACATCAAGCCAAGGATGGAAAAGCTGGAATCTAGAAGGTTCCAGGAGCCTTTAGGACACCCTGGAGCTGGGTCCCCAGTCTTTCCCAGTCCTCAGATTCCTCAGAGAAGTCTCCTCAAGTCTAGGGTGCCATGATTTTATCCTGGACTTCGATACCTAGAAGGCTCCCCTCACTTCTGTGAATAGACTGGATTGACTATTGTTAGGATGAATGAAGAGTCTATTTGATAATGAAAGGATTTAGAATGGTACCAAAGAGCCAAGAGCCCTTACCCCCTGTAACTATTCACCTAGAATTCATAAATGTCATTAGCACAGCATCTCTGAGGATCTCCTGTCTATTTAGATGGTCATACAGGGGAAACTGTAGACCTAAGAATTTGCTTTTAGTACTAACACTAGAATTTCTTCAGTAATAATAATGATTATTTAAACATTATACTTTGATCTTTAGTATGTACTTTAAATATCATTTGATCCTTGTAATAAGCCATTTAGTTAGGTGCAAAAGATATTAACATGCTTCTTTACATATGAGAAAATTGGAGCCCAGAAAGTGAAAAGAATTTGTCAAAGATCTCATAACAGTAGTAATACCAGTGGGTCTAGTAGTGTAACTCAGGCTTTATGACCCCTTACATTTTTTGTATCCTTGTAAAGTAAATTCTCCCAAACATAGAGCCCAAATATATTTTTTGATCTATGTGCTTGTGGACTGAGATGCATGTGTCTGCCTGGGCATCAATCAATGAATAGTTGAAAGTTTTTAGGTGAAAACTAGTGAAGTAAGTGGGTGAAAGAGTGAAGGCTGATCTCAGGGCTTATATGGAAGCTTTTCATTTAATATTATCTTGTTCTGAGATCAGTCACGACAAAGCCCAGTGTCAGGGTCTGGAGTGCAAGTGAAGGTCTGAGAGCACCACTTCGTACTGTTGCCCAGTCTTGACTCAACTCATCTGGCCAAATTTACCATGGAATGAGGTTCTCCGGTGACCAAGGAAACAGGACACTTCTTCTTGTCCTCCCAAGAGGAGTAAGCCTGGATGGCCCACTGATCCAAGTATCCTTCAGGAGTATGGAGGCCACAGTCTACAATGCTGGTTTCCTTCTCAAACGGCTCACAAATCCCATCTCCCTCATTTATGTAGCAAAGGCTGGGCTCCCCTGCCAAGAGACATGTATAACACTGCAGACTCTTTATGATTCATGGGGGAAAATAGCATGGTGGTATTCACAGTATTTCTTCTCTGGCCCACTGAAGAGGATCTTGTGACTGCCACCCAGTCTAACATCCACACAACACACACACACACACACACACACACACACACACACACACTTCCTACATCCCCCCCAAAAGGAGTCTTCTTCATTTGTTTATTGGAATCCACCTACACAACACAGTCAAAGAAAGGGTAGGGGTTGGAGAGGACAAAACATGGAGGATAAAAGCAGTTAGAAGTTGAGTGTGGAAATAAATTTTAAACAGTGTTCAGTGAAAAACTTAGGGGAAGCTAGAGATAGAAGAGAAATCAGAAAAAAAGAAGAAAGGAAGTTCAAATAGATAAAATAATGTCCTATGTATTTGAATATGATTCAAAATTTTTGTTTATTTGTTTATTTATTGTTCATGGTAGTGGGGATTGAACCCAGGGACAGTCTACCTCTGAACTATATCTTCAGTCCCTCCTTCCTTCTTTCCTTCCTTCCTTCCTCCCTCCCTTCCTTCTTTATTTATTTATTTATTCATTTAGTTATTTACTTATTTATTTATTGTATGGTGCTGGGGATTGAACCCAGAGTCAGCCTACCTTCAAAGTTATACCCTCAGCCCTGTTTTATTTTTTATTTGAAAACAATAAAATATTTAGTTCTCACTAATTGCTGAGAGCCTCACTAAGTTGTTGAGGCCGGCTTCAAAACTGTGATCCTCCTGTCTCAGCCTCCCAAGTCCTGGGACTACGGCATGTGATAGCACACCTAGCTATAGTTTTTTAAATATTAAAATAGTTGAGAGGTATGTCCACTGAATTGTGTTTCTTTGAATTCATAGCTGCCCTGAAACTGGACTGTAAAGATTCCAGGCTTATAAGGTTACACATGTATTCTTTTGTCTAGTTTAGGTCAATCATATGAAGCACTTTTGGTATGCTTGCTCCTTAGGCTGAAAGCCTTAGTTTCAGTGAGTTTATGTAACTTGACCAAAGATTTTTGACTGAGGAGCAGTGGAACAGGGTTTGAGTCAGGTGTGCACAACTAGACTGATAACAGCATACTGCCTCCTGCAGAGGCAGCACTCAGTAAAAAGGGAATATCTGGGGGGAACAGTTAAGGATGTAAAGCAAGCTCGCAGACACAGGAAGTTGCCTGCTCATAGCATAGCTCTTACTAAGTGAATCTCAGCGACCGTATAGACATGGAAACCTGCTTTCTGCCCATGTGGAGAGCAGAGAGGCAGCTGCAATTTCTCCCCAAATCTGAGAAAATTAATGTTAACAGCATAATTCACATTCCCCATCTCTGCTTAAAATAATAAAACATTAAAATAAGATCGAGATTCAAAATAAACCAACACTTAAGACCCGTATTCAGTAGCATCATGACCAAAATGTACTGTCACTTCACCATCTGTTTTTATTTCCCCACAGCAGTCTCACGGGGCTGGTTCAGTAATCTGCCAGCTGCCCATCAACCTAGAGCTATTAATTATTTCCTTTCATAATTTTCTAACATCTAAGACCCTTCTGAACTAAGTCTCTACATGCCAAGGATAAGTCATTGTTCGTGAGACATGGTTCTAAGGCTATTAGGGGCTTTCCATTCCTGAATTTCATCAAACTTATGACCTATTCAAACCATTCCTCCAAAGTCAGAATATGTGCATTTGGAATGATTTTCCCACAATGATTCCTCTCTCTCTTTCTTAATTTATTATATGCATTATACATACATATTGTACATATTATATATACACATATATAATGTTTTCTTATCATGACCCAATAACTGCTGCTTCTTGTTTCTTATCTATATGATTTTTTACTGTGGAACTAAAATTGACATTATGCTTTATTCCAAAACTATATAAAAATAACAAACTACTTTAAAATACATTTAAAATGTTTCTTCAAATCAAATAATCTGAAAACTAATGAACTAGAACTATATGCTTAGCATGAAACGAACTTATCATTGAAAGAGAGGTCTAATAGTGGAATATATTACTTGAGTCAATAAATAATTTAAATACCGCCTTAAATCTAGTATTTAAGTATAGTTAAAATAATTTATATATAGTGTTACTTGAGTTGGAGCCTGAGGAAATATGAGTAAACTTTATAGGATCAACTGCAATAGAAACAAAGCAAAATCTGCTTCTAACTTGAATGAGACTTGAGCCCTTCTGGGGAGACACAGTGTTTGGGGAATGTATGTTTATTTTCAATACAAGACCACTATGTGACTACCAGAAAGAAATGAAGCAACCAGAGGTGGCATTAACAAATACTTGTGCACAGAAGGAGGAGGCAATGGGCTCCGTGTATACTGCACAGCCAGACCACATCTGGAGTATTGGATTCCTCTCTGAGCATTGACCACACAAAGCACGCCAGGTTGGGGTAAATAGGAAAGGGTCTGGAAACCTAATCACATGAGGGGATGTTTGGATTGGAAAGGAGAATAATGAAGAGGCATTTGAAATATCTGAGTGCTAGTCAAATAAAACAGGAAAAAATGTATCCTCTGTAGTTTCAGAGCAAGGAAAATGCACTTGATTGAACACGAGGAAAGTTGAACTCCAGGGTTGGTTCTGCAGAGACATTGTTATATGCCCTTCAATGAATCACTAAGATGCTCAGAGCCTCAGTTTACAAACTGGGAAAAGGGAGAAGAATTTTATAATAGGGGAAGCCATTTTTAAATAGAATGGTCTGTTTCAAAGGGCATCCTTTACTACTAGGATTATGTAAGCAGAAGCTAAAGGCCCATTTCTCAGGAACTGGTTGAAGAGATTTCTATGAGTGAGTGAAGTTAGACTTGATGTCACTGTTGACCATGTGCATGAAGGAAGGGGCCAGATCTTCAGCAGACTCAAGTATGTGGTATGACTGAGTGGTCCATGACTGAATGCATGGACTGTCACATGCATTGGTTTGTTAAATGGATGAATGAATGATTAATGGATGGATGGATGGATGGATGGATGGATGGATGGACACTAGGATTTAATGATTCATATCTGGCTCAAGAGAACAAGGGTATCTAGGTTCTTTATAGTATCTGAAATCTTAATGAAGTCTATATAATTATAGTAATACCCTACTGTATCTTAAGATTCAGGGAAACTAAGGTATTTTTAAATGTACTACTGTTTTTTAACATTTTTGCTTTTAATATGCTTTTATTGGTGCATTATAGTCTCACATCACAAGGTAAATCATATTGACAGTGACATACATACACACAGAACTTGGTGCTCCCCCAACTGCCTTCCCAGTACCTCCTGCCCCATACAGAATACTGAGATAGACACTGATATTTTCACATATGTACAAAAAGCTGATGGTAGTAATTCATTCAATGAAACTCCCTCTTCCCCCACTCCTCCCTTTTAACCACCTCCCTGGCTCCACTAAGTTCCTTCCATTAACTGGAGTCCCTCTGTTATTCCTATTATGCCCTAGCATCCACATATTAGAGAACACATATGACCTTCCACTTTCTATGACTGGCTAATCTCACTTAACATAATGTTCTCCAGGTCCTTCCATTTTCTTGCAAATGACATAAGTTCTTCTTAATTGCTCAGTAGAATTCCATTGTGTGGATATCCCATAATTTTGTAATTCATTCACCTGTTAATGGACACTTAGGTTGGTTCCATAATTTGGCTATTGTGAATTGTGCTGCAGCTATGAACATAGACATGCATATATATACATATGCATATATTACTGGTTTTAACCTCTTTGAAAAGATACCCAGGAGTGGTATGAACAGATCATATGGTCTTATCCATTACCAGTTTTCTAAGGAATCTCAAACTGATTTCAAACAGTGGCTGAACTAACTTGCAATTTCACCAAAGTTGTAGAAGAGTTCCAATTTCCCCATGTTCTTTGTAGCATTTTAACTTTTTAATGATTGCCATTCTAATTGGGGTTAGATGGGATCTCGGTGCAGTTTTTATTTGCATCTCCTTGATTCCTAATGATGTTGAACATTTTTTCATGTATTTACTGGCTATTTGTATTCCTTCTTTTGTAAAGTGACTGTTCAATTCAATTGCCCATTTCTTGATTGTTATTTTTTGGGGTGTAAAGTAAAATATGGTTGTTCTCTACAGAATTATTGCCGTGTATGCAGATGGGAATGAAGGTCTCTCATCTAAGAGACCTGTTGATAGTATTCACCAGAAGTGGCAAAAGTGTTGTAGACTGCCTCCCTGTGCACCCAGAATCAAAGTTACCTAGTTATAATGTATTGCCAGTGATTCTCCAGGACTAAAAATGCTATGACTTTCTGTTATCCTTTGTGAACTTATCTCTGAAGCACAGATACCTGGAGCTATCTTGCATTCACTTTGGCTTAGAATATTTTCCTACATTAATTTGTATGCAGAATCCACATGATTGAGCTACTTATCTGACATGATAACATTGCTGTTATGCATGAAGACACAAAATTCCTTGGTAACATTAAGTGAAGGTACACTTTAATCTAATGGTTCACTGTGAAATTCTAGAGCACTAACTTTACCACTTCCGGCTATATAAAGTGCCTGTTAGTTAAGACATCTATGACTCTGTTTATTTTCCTCATAATTACAGCAAATGTTAAATGATATCATTTATAGTGCCAGGCATATAATAGATATGTTAAATGTTATTGCTATTATTTTAAGTTATATGTTTTAGGATATTAAGCTCACAAAAATAATACACTGAGATACCTCTAAAAATAAGAAATAATACTAGGCATAAACTCCCAAACTCACCCGCACAGTTGAAGCCTTTCTCTAGTTCACATGTCCTTGAACATCCATCCCCATTCAACAGGTCTCCATCATCACACTCTTCTCCAAGGCTCCTAGAATACACATACATACACAAATTTTTTTTTTATTTAGCTACCATCATTGTAATTTTTTAAAAGTTCCAAATTATATATTAAAAAGTGTAAGCTGGGTAAAAGTAGGAGCTAAAATTATTTTACAAAATAAAAATCAAACACATAGACATTAAAATAGATAAAATTTAAACAAAAATTTTTTGTTGCCAGGTCCAATGGGTTTGTGGAAACTCCTGAAAGTCATGTAGCTCATGGCTCAGAAAGATCTAGTATCTCCTCATGAGACTCATGATAGTGTTTCTAGTAGAGCCCTAAGCTTAGAATGTCTACAATCCCGAAGATAAATGGAGTCATAGAAATAGTTGATTTCTAACTTGAAATCTGCTAAATGCATTAGTTTTAATTGGTTACAAAATTGGTAACATCGCTATAATTTATACACTAATTGCCAATTATCTGAAATAGAAATCCCATTTATAATAGCTACACAAAGATAAAACATCTAGGCATAAATTTAACTAAATAGTTGAAAGGTCTCTACAATAAATATGTGTGTCTCCCGAATGCTGGGATTATAAGCATGTACCACCACACCTGGCTAAAAAATTTAAAGCATTGATGAAATAAACTGAAAAGAAAACACAAGCAAAAAAATGAAAAAACAATTCTGTTCATGGATTAGAAGAATCAATCTTGTTAAACCGTCCATACTATTCAAAGTAATATACAGATCCAATGCAAACTGAATGGAAATACCAATGAATTAGGAAAATAATATAAAATGTATCTGAAACCATACATGGCACACACACACACACACACACACACACACACACACACACACACACACACAGCCTAATAACCAAAGTAATCATACAATCATACAAAAGAACAAAGCAGGAGGCATTATACCTTCTGACTTCAAAATACATTACGACAGGCATGGTGGTACATGCCTGTAATCCCAGTATTTAGGGGGCTGAGATAGTATAATTACAAGTTCATCACCAGCTTCAGCAACTTAGAAAGGCCCTCACTCAGCAACTTAGTGAGGCCCTGTTTCAAAATAAAAAATTAAAAAATAGAGCTGAGAGTGTAATGTAGCTCAGAGGTAGAATCCCCCGGTGTTCAATATTAGTATAAAAACTGACACATAAACCAGTGAAACAGAATTGAAATATCAGAAGTAAACCCATGCCATCTATGAGCCAACTGGTTTTTCATAAAGGTGTTAAAAACACATATTAGAGGAAGGACTTTCAAAAAGTTCTTGGAAAATTGCACGTCCACATGCAGAAGAATGAAATTAGAACTACTTACAAAAATCAACTCCAAAAGGATTAAAGATTTAAATATAAGGCCTGAAAATATGAAACTACTAGAAGAAAACATAGGGAAATAATTCAGGATTGTTGGAATAGACATGAATTTTGTGGACAGGCCACCAAAGTACAGGAGATGAAAGTAACATAGACAAATCAGGCTACATCCCACTAAAAGGCTTCTGCAAAGCTAATGAGGCAGTCAACAGAGTTAAGGTGCGTCCTACAGAATGGAAGAAAATATGTGCAAACTAGTCACTTAACAAGGGGTTAATATCCAGAATACAAGCCAGGCATGGACACGTACATTTGTAATTCCAGTATTCGGGAGTCTGAGACCAGAGGATCACAGTTCGCGGACAGCCTCAGCTACTTAGTGAGGCCCTCTGCAACTTAGTGAGACCTGTTTCAAAATAAAGAATAAAAAAATAGGACTGGGGATGTAGCTCGGAGTTCGAATGCCTCTGGGTTCCATCCCCAGACACACACAAAATATCCAGAATACGTAAGGAATTCTAAAAACTCAATACTTTCAGGGGTCAAATAAGCAGTTGATTACTCAAATCACATACTAGTTAGTGAAATCACATAGCTGGTTAGTGACATCACACACCCAGTTGGTGGTATAGGGCCAATCATTGGTCCAAAAAATGTCTGCTTTCAGCATTATTTAACAAGTAGCCTTCTTCTGCATAAATTTCTTCCTTGAATCATTGCACCATGGTTCTTCTCTGTGGCCTTCCAGGAGCGCCCAGAAAATCAGCCCCAATATCTCAATTTTTTGGGATGGGCTCAAAATAAAACAGGTCCCTCTAACTATGTCCAAGTGTCAGTGACTTTTCAAGATCAATACCAGTTCCCAGATTTCTTAAATTCAATCCTCGAATCATGTAATGCTTTGCCGCCTACATTTCCAAACAGGTCAACCTCAAACTGAAGGCTGAGTCTTTTGGTGAGGGCCACATTAGAGAATTCCAGCTCACACATGACCACACACAGGATACTCACCCTGTCACCTTCCCATCCCCGCAGTAAGGAGCTCCATGAACATGGTACAGCGGAGGTGAAGCTTCTCCCACTTCTGCTCCAGCTTCAGCTTGAACTTGGTACTGATACATCTGCCCAGGCATGACCTCCCTGTGGAAACCAGTGGCTTAGTGACCACAACATACACAAAGTGAGGTATGCCTGTGGTCTTTTGTGAATATTATACAGTAGTTTAAGGGAACATAAATGATAAACATGATGCATTGTCTGACACAAAGATTAGAGCACAGTCTTACAAAGCCACTATGCTTGAAACCGTATTTATCTCTGTATTCCCCTTATGTTTCATAGAGTAGAAGTGCCCTTAAGAGGGTGCTTAATTAACACTAAATATAATAGTTCCTAGACAACCTAGGAGAATGGTATGTTGAGTGTGTCTCAACCAAATTAAAACAGGACAGCTATTGAAATACAGGGTTCTATAACTTCAAAGTAATAAGAGCAACTTAAGATGAGGTCAGAGTCCTGAGTCTATAGATCTTGATTTTCTTATCTCTGAAGAAACCTGTCTTAATGAGACTAAATCATCAGGGGTAAGAGCAACTTCTCATAGAAGGACGTAAGAACACCTCCCCTCGCCATTCAGGGAATGCAAAAAAAAAAAAAAACAATTCATAGTTAGAAATGAACTCCATTGCTTTCTGCCTCCATATACCCAGAATGGAGCTGCACCACATAACATAATAGGTGCAGGAGGTTTATCAGACTCTAGAACCCAAGTGGACTGATCACTTAGAAAGTGTGAGAGACATTTGGAAGGGAAAAGGGCTCTTGAGGGGAGTTGCTGCTGTCAAAGAAAATCTGCCCTCAGCTTAATTCTGTCCAGTGTTTGCCGGGATTGGAAAACTACGACCAAAGTAAAACAACAACAGGACTTACATGGGAGGAAGGGATCGCAAAGAATTGTTTGGGCTGCTATCAGTAGCCACCACAAATCTGCCCAAATCCTCATTTTCTTAACACACGTTTACTCAACCACAAAGTGTCACCTCCCTCACCTGATGTAGCCAGCAAGCAGAAAATGCTTTGAGGTTTCAAAATGTCTTTAAAGCCCTCTCTACTGGCCTTGGGGCATGTTAATACAAAAAAAAAACCCCAAAATATTAAAGACTTTTAAATTTCCAGATTAGTTTTCCTTTAGGGAGGAAGCAGTCCCCTCATGATAGTGCCAGAGATTTACTAAAGCAAAACCTATCTCATATCTCAATTGACGCTGATGGTTTCCTTTAACAGAGTGGTTTCTGTAGGACTTTTTGTCTAGCCAGGCGTAAAAGTTGTACACCATTCTGTGGCTGGGCAAAGAACTGAAGAGAAATGCCAGCATGTGTTTACTCTTCCTGGGGGAAAAAACTTAGCAACAAGTCTTTAATGCTCTGAGATTGTAAAAGGCAGTGTATTGCTGAAGAAAGAGGAGGAAAATGAGATTCAATTGGAAAATTTGATTTTAATCCTGAGTCTGTTATTTACTAGCCAACCAAATTAAAGATAAGCTTCAATTTTCTGTCTATAAAATAGGGTACTATTGGCCTCAAATATTTATATGTGTGTGCAATTAAATAAAAAGTCACATTAGCTGCCCTATTAGAGAAACTTAAAAATAATATATTTTTCAAAAAAATCTATCCTGTGTTCTATCTTCCCTTTTGTATCAGCTATTTGATCATTCTCACACCATCTAGTTTTAATTAAGAGAGTAAACATGAAAAGAGAACTATACTGGAACTCAAGGTGAACATTTTTTCTTTCATTTTGTTGTTTCAATAAATGACTGAATGCCCCTCCCATCCAGAATGTGCCCCTTCCTGAGATGACTACAACTTTCCCCATCAAAAGGAAGCATCTATTTCACCACCCTCTGAATCTGAAATTGTGTGTGTGACTTGCTTGGGCTAGTGGAACATTATCTTGAGTGAAAGAGAGCAGAGATCTGAAAGTGTGGGGAACGTGGGCTTGCCCTCCCTGATTCTGGGAACCTTTCCACCACCAGAAGAAACAGCCCAGGCTAGGGCTCTAGAGGCCAGGGGGAAGAGGCCCTCATCTTCCCGCCATGCCAGCTGTCCCAGCTGAGGCTTCCAATATGTGCATGAGGTCATCCCAGGCCATCTGGCTCCGGCCAAGCCAGTCCAGACAAGAACACCCAGCCCACCCGGAGAATCAAGAGAAGTCATGTTTGTTGTTTTAACCCACTACATTTTGTGATGGTTTCTTATGCAGCAAAAACAAACTGATACAGCATTTCTGATAAAACTTTGTTTTACCCTTGTTCTGCCCTTAGGGCAGTCTCAGGGGAAATTTATGAGACAGAAGGGAATTAGTCTTTGGAGATACCAGCCTCCCAGTGCAGAAACTAAATTCTTTGTAAGAAATCACCTTATCTTGGTTTGTGTCTCCAGCACTGAATTCTTATTGTGTCAGGAATGCAGCAGAACTCACTGAATAGGGGGAGAGAGGAGAGAGAGAGAGGAGAGAGAGGGAGAGAGAGGGAGAGAGAGGGAGAGAGAGAGAGAGAGAGAGAGAGAGAGAGAGAGAGAGAGAGAAAAGAAGAAGAAGAAGAAGAAGAAGAAGAAGAAGAAGAAGAAGAAGAAGAAGAAGAAGAAGAAGAAGATGGAGGAGGAGGAGGAGGAGGAGGAGGAGGAGGAGGAGGAAAGGAAGGAGAAGAGAAGGTGGTGGAGGAAAAGTAGGAAGAAAGAGAAGAATGACAATAATGATGTTGAGGAAAGGAACGGATAAAAGAGAAAGGAGACTTGGAAGAGCAGAGAAAAAGGAGGGGGAGGGAGAAACAAGAAAGGGGGAAGAAGGTAGCCTGTGATCTGTCTGCTTAGCAATGGAAGAGTCGAGTGTAACTTTTGCATGTTGTAGGAACCATGACAGATTGTTACAAAGCTACAGCAGGAAATCAGAAAGTAAATTGTCATCAGACAGAAGACTCTTTTTCTGAGAAACTTATCCTCCTCAATTACAGTCCGTCCAGCTGAAAGACCTCAGCCATTAAGCTTGTTTCTATAATGAGAATTATGACATCAGCACTCAGAACACCTGCTCGGCCCTTTCTGGGAAATGGTTAACTTCATATCAGACATGCCACTTTAGAATAAGATCCTCTTTGAGAGTCTAAACATTTCTCCAACTCTGGGAATACCAGAACATTGAAACAAAAAAATAGAGGAAATTAAGTACCCCCCAAGACCCCGGGGATCCCCAGGCTTTGGAAGGCCTCACTGCCAACTCACGTGTCCATGAACTTCCTGCGAGGGTCTGTCACCACCATGGGTAAGCCACTGGCAAAAGGGGGATCCCGGAGAACCTGGTACTTCACAGGTCTGCAGCCAGAGCACAGGGGACTACGGGGCTGAGAAGTCAGGAGGGCTGCATCAATTTCCATCCGCTCATCAAAGGTGTAGACTTTCACCCCTGTGACCTTCCCATCCACGTGCAGCTTGATGGTGAGCGGGGTGTCGCAGAAGGTGTCTAAGGGGCCCAGGTGCACAGACTTCTGGTTTTCCAGCAAGATCTCTGTGTCAAAGAGTGCCTGGGAGGAGCTGGTGGAGAGGTAAGTGACCCAGAGGGTAAGGGTATCCGCTTGCACGGGATGCTGGAAGAGCAGCTCCAGGCTGCAGCCTTCCGCAGGGCATGGCACCGTCATGTTCATGTGGTACAGGTGGAGCTCAGGACTCCAGGCCTGCAGGCTAGGCTCACAGGGCTGATCCACATCAGGAGGCCCTGGGAAGATGAGCAGACAGACACATCAGGAACCACCATTAAAAATATCAAAACGAACAGTCCATATCAGTGGCCAGGATGGAGAATGAAGGAGGGAGGAGTTTGCTATTCCTACAGATGGGAGTCAGCTTAGTGGGTTATGTCTCAAGTTCTACTAAGGACAAAGCATACAAATAAAAAGTGTGATGCCCCTTATCACTGGACGTGGTGCCCTTTCACAAGAGAACCCAGCAGGCTACTGGGAAAGGGGCCACCAGATCCATGGGCCCCATGCAGAGAAGTTAATGCATGTCCTCAGAGAACCATGGAGCAGAGGAGAATTATATATGCATACTTCATAGTAACTGATGATAGATCAATGCTTCTGAAGGCCAGTGTTGACCTCAGGCTGTCACTATCCTCTGTAGTGCTTTTCACAAAACTTCTCCCAACCCCTAACATCCCACCATGGCACCCCAACACCTTGGCTGTGGGCCAGACTTCCAACCCAGAGGCTGCTATCTTCCTTACAGTTCAGATGTGTATGAGTGGAGAGGTCACTACAGGGAGGAAATCACAGGCAGAAAACAGAAACATGTATAAATAAGGGGAAAACTGGAGCTTCTATAACAAGCAAAATGTAATGGGGAAAATAAAAGATCACAAATATATTAAAGTCAGCTCTGTGGAAAAAATTCATATGAAGTGGTTTTGTTTTATCACATAAAGGGAATTGAAAAGAAAGTGTTGAATTGGAGATCAGCAGAGTTAGGTGCCAAGTGGCATCATCCCAGGAGCCGTGTGGCTGAGGCAGGCACAGTTTTCTGATCCTCAATCTAACACATTTGAGTGTTTTTTTCCTCACTGATCATTAGGGGGGAAGCAAAGGCTGAGATGATGCTTAGGTAAGCGCTGACGATGAGAAGAACCGAGGCCGTTCATCCAGAGCAGCTCAAAGTCACATCAAAGCACGCTCTGGATCAGAGCTAGGAGGAGTCATGCTGAAATCTGCCTTGTGGCCCTGAGATACATACGTGAGTGAGTTGACTGTTAGAGAAGTTGGAGGAGGGACAGGAAAGACATAACGAAAAACATCTTTCCTCTCACAGAGCTTAGATCATATCCAAAGCACAACCAGTACCAGTGATTAATAGACTCATAAAATAGCAGAGATGAGAACGATCAGGGTGGACACCTAGTCCACCCTGCCCCCACCCAGCCTGCTCAGCCAGCCTGTGTTCCCTGCAGTGTGTTCTGTTATTCTCCTGATATGGAGGAGTAGATCAGCTTACACCCCTGTGACGAAGCTGCTCCAGGGACAAGGAGGCATATGTAACCCTTCTGGCCTTTGTGCCATCCCGAAGTCCTCCAGAGTTCAGAGGACTCCTTGATTCCTCTCTGCTGTATGATGATCTCGGCTTGGTCACAACCATGGAGCCTCCACACCTTGTACAGATGAGACATTTGGTACACAGATGCACCAGGCAGCCATTCCAAGTCCCTGGAGATATCCAGCAACAACACACACACACACACACACACACACACACACACACACACTCACACAAGTGTGCACATGCGCATGTGCACATGTGCAGTGTGGTCTCCACCAGGCCACTACTCCATCCTTTACCTCCATTCCCATTCTCAGTGGCCTTCAAGAGAGAAATAAAAAGGTCATAGTACTTTACCCACAGCCTCCTCTGGGGTCCAGTAACCTGAGGAGTCACACACCCTCCGGGAGGAAGCCCTGTGCACGTACTGACGGAAGGTCCCCTCTTCAGTGCAGGCACCACACACACTGCCCAGGGCCCTAGAAAGGAGAATTAGATGACCATTCCAGTGTTCAACAGATGAACGGGAATTGGGGGATTAGAAAGACTTTAGGGGAAAGGGTGCTATTGGGCATTAAGCCCTGAGAAATGGAAATAGTTATTTCTTTACTTATTTCCTTCTTGCATAGATTTTGTATTTGCAAAACTCACCGTGACATGAAAACAAAGGAGAAAATTTTAATTCATAAAGGGCACAGTGCCACAGGCCTGTAATCTCAGCTACTCAGGAGGTTCGAGAGAATGGCAAGTTCAAAGCCAGCACGGGCAGCTTAGCAAGACTCTGCCTCAAATTTAAAAACAGAGACCTGGGGATGGAGCTCAGTGTAGAACAACTCTGGGTTCAACTCCTTTTATCACGCACACACAAATAAAATTCACAAAGGAGGTCTGTGGAGATGGAAGTGGGCAGCTTCTTTCCTAGCAACATTAAACACAAAATAATTACAATCTGAATAAGACACAGCGTTCCACAGTGACTCCCAGAGAGTCATTAAAGAGCCCTTGCACTGCTCCCACTAAGGCAGGCAAGAATTTCAGAGTAAACTTATCAGTTATATGGGTCCTTATGTTTTAAACCCTCTACTTTTAATTACATAGGTAAAAGACACATGAAATGCAATGTCCCTTGGCTCACCATCACTGACAGGGACATAACCAAATTCCTCACCAGGACCCAAGGTCCATCTCAAGCTAGCCCCAGCCTCCTTTCCTCGGTTCCCTCATAAGTTTTTTATCTCCGTCACAATGAATGTATCATCATTCTACCAGTACACTGTGCCCTTTGCAGAAAGCCATGAAACCTGCTGTCCTCTTGCTGCCAAATGGCCTCTCCAAGCATCTCTGTTTAGCAAACACCACTTTGTAGACCCGTCAAGTGCAAGCTTTTTAGTGGTGCTTCACCTGCCGCCTCTGAGGGCCTGAACTCCCTCTGAGCATCAGATGCACCTGCTGCTGGCTCCTTGTAGGACATTGCTACGTGGTGTCAGGAATCCCCATTCATACCCTTTCCTCGCCTTTGCCTGTGAGCAGGTCCAGGCCTACTCTGTTCTCTTTCTATCCCCAGAGTCAGTGCAGGAACTGGACTCAGCAGTCCCTGAGAATGCTTGTTTTATGGATGTCTATAAAATGATCAATACAGTCTATGATGAGCTTTTTGACCACCATATTTGGGGTATCCACAATAGGTCAAGCTAATAATAGCCGTATAACAAGTAGAAGTCACTTGGTAAAGGCTTATGACTCATATTAATAATGTTTTTAGAAGCCCAGTTGTGAACAACACATCTGAAAGGTAAACATAAAGGCAGGAATACTTCTGATTCATAGAGCTAGTATACTTATATTATCAATAAAGTATATTGGTATAGTTAGCATACTAACAGTATAGACTATCTTATACCAGAAAAGTAGAATTGTGAAATAACGGTGATAATTATGATGGCAGCTCCCATTTAGAAAGCACCCCATGCCTGGCCTTGAATCACATATGATTTTCATAAGTTCTTTTTCTTTTCCTTATAAAAACATTTTAATCAACAAAAACTTCAACCTATCTTCTCTAAGTCTCTTTTCTTCCTTTCAAATTATTTATTTCCTTCAGTTTAATCATAAATGTCTTAGCCTCTATACTCAATTGTAAACATTTCAGCAATCAGAAAGATAGGCATTGGATTAAAAAATCGACAATAAGCATCAGGCCTTCTTAGAAGTACTCTCAAATTCTCATCTTTTACCGAACTATAGCACAGATTGAATATGAATCAGTCCAGTGAAATGGATCAGATCTTTCATCCAAATTTGCTTTTACTTTACTAGAACCATATACCAAGATCCACATATTTAATTATAATTGCAAACGATTGTGTAAACATATGTGTATATGTATGGGCATTTTTTTCACTTTATTTGGAAAGTTGGTAAAGATCAATCATACTTTGAAAGGGCTCTGCCATTCCAGGAAGGAACATATTTTTACTTAAACATTTATTTATTTTTAATTAAATTAGTCAGTTAATATTTAGTTGGTGCATTGTAATTAGACATCATAGCAAATTCATAGCGACAGAAATACAAGCATACAACATTTATTTTGTGTTTCCCTCTGGAGCCCTCCCTGCTTTTCTCCTCTAATCCCTGTAATAATCCTGTGTTCACAAATGACACAATTTAGGCTCAGAGAGGTTAAGCAAATTGCCCAAGGTCACAAGATCCTCAATTCCTTGGAGCAAGTTCCCAAATCACCTAGTGTCCAGTACTTTGGCAACTAAGAGGTGTCTTAAGCTCCACCCTGGGCTCCAGTCAATGCTCAGTCGCAATGGGGATGCGCTTCCAAACCACAGATCCCTGAGGCTCTTGGCCCTCCAGTGGCTGCTGCCTGGTGTGTAGCCAGGGCTCCTTTCTGACATAAGGATTCCAAATACCTACTGGGGTGGAGTAAACAGAACATGACACAAATCCTGGGAATGTGACGTAGGTCTCCCAACACACATGTTGGAAGGCCTCAACGCTAGCCCACCTAGCAGAGAGAAGGAAGCAAATTGCTGCCTCTGCGGCCAACAGACTCTCAACAAGCCAGTTCTGATGTCTGCTTTATCGTAACATTTGTCCCAGAGAGAGAATTGAAAGATTAAATTGTTTACATGTGTTACATAAACTGATGTAAAACTCCAGCTTGCACGTACCCGCAGAGGACTCACTGTTCAGCAATCCAGCCCAAGCTGCACAGGGTCACATTTGCAGGAAGACGATTCTTATACACATCGCGTAGATGTGTGCTGAGTGGCCAGACGAAGCCCATGAGAGTTTGCATGGACGGCAGTGAGGTCATGCCTCAAGCCTGGGGCAAGGCTGGAGGAGAGCATCGGGATCCCAGCGCTTGGTAAAGGAATTCACCCGCTTTCACCTACCCTCATCTCTCCACTTACACTTTCTGTGAAGCCCAAAGGTGTGAAGACGCGCTCCAGGGACATCCAGCTCCTTAACTGGACCCTGATGCCCAGAAAGGAAGCCTGGCACAAAGAAGAGAAGCCATCTACCTGCTAAACAGGAAAGCTCTAAGTTCAGAGCAATCACCTATTCCATAGACCTCACTTCTGAATTTGCAGTGAATTTCCCTAAGCCACCTCTAGTTAGAGGTGGGGCCTTGAGGCAGCCTTCTGTGCTCCCTGTCTTCAGATGTCTCACTCATTTATCAGGGCTGTACCTACTACAAGGACTGCCTGCAGATGAGTGCAGTATGGCACCTAGCACAACGCTTCAATATAGGAGCACCAACTAGATACCAGCAACTTTTGTATTTGGAAGATGATGGTATGATTGGAAAGAGGTGGGTCTGCATAGGTCACAGATAAGGTTCTGGTCTTTTATCAGTTAAACCACATTCTCCCGCTGCCTGATAAGACACCATGAATTTTTTTCTCTAGATTTTTCTGCTTTAAAAAAATATCCCTGACATTCATTTATACCAATATGCAAAGGAAGAATGAAAGTTAGTTTTAGGTATTATGTTTTTCCACAATAAGCATGTATTGGGTGTCTATTATGACAGATCAAGGGATGAAGCTACAGAACCAGTCCTGCCCCACCTGTAATCATCACCAACTTAGTGAAACTAATAGGAAAATGAACAGGTACTAACAGTCCCATAAGTTAGGGGCCATGAGAGTGGGAGTTGGTGCAGGGCGCAGTAGGAGGCAGAGGTGATATGAGAGATGCTGGTGTAAGTCAGTCGCCCGGGTGCACAGCTTGTACAGCATTCTGTACACTTCCACTCACCCCCTGCCTCTGTTGGAGGCACAGGCCTTACCCCCTCCTCAAACCACTGTGCAGGTAGCGAGCTCCTGCTCCATCCTTCCACCGCAGCGGAGCAGCTGTCCAAGAACAGCTGTCCAAGTCCTCTCGATTCTTCTGGTGTGTGTTCATCACGCTGGCCAAGCTCTCTGGCCCCTTCTGAAGAGGGAGAGCAAATAATGTGCTGCTGGCTCCTGCAAGAGGACCCTGTATGGATGTGCTCTGCGACAGAGCTGGAATGCGGCAGGCTGAGAGAGGTGGCTCTGAGCCAGGATACTCAAGTGCGTAGTCCCAAATGGGGATCCTCTCGCTTCACATTCTCCCCCTCATACAAAATGCTGCAAAGAAAATGTGCCGGCTCACCTCTGTTGAGCACTGTCTCACCTGTCATATACAACTCCACTGATAGGAGGCAGCCAGTGAATGGTGAGGGACTGGTGGGTCTGCCCGATGACCATGGGTGGGATGGGGATGGGGGTGGGCTTTCTGCTCTCACTCCACTGCTGATAGACGAGGTCCAGATAGCAATGCATCCGGGCCACTTGGTTAGGGGTGAAGCTGTCTGTACAGTCGTCATCTGTGGGAACAAAGGAAACATCGAGGAGTTTTCAACCTGCAGAGTCCACCGAGGCTGGGATGAATCCTGCCTGTTCTGGGCTGTTGCCAGCACCCGACCCAACATCTTGTTTTCATTGAGCTCAGACGACACTTGTTGAAAGAAGTAGTACATTCTATTCCGGGAAGAATCTAAGCTGGAAGTGGGAAAGAGAGAGCAGAGACATGCGAACACTTGCTTATCTCAAAAGCAAGGCTGATACCTGAATGTTGGGCAGGCCCAGGGTGAGACTCATGGAGTCCCTGGAGCACCAGGGCCTCTGAGCTGATGGCTGCTTACCCAGCAAACCACAAGATGGCAGTGTGTGAGCAGAGGGCCTTTCCACTTGGGAACTTTGGGTGTTGCAGACACCTGCTTTATTGCTCAGTGATGATGGCAACGTTAGTGAATTATCAGTGGAAATGCTCAAGAGAGAGAAAGCCAAAATGTCAAGGAATCAGCCAGTGGGAATGTGGCCCTGTCTTGCTTCTAGAGTCAGCAAACTCTCTCTATTAGCTCCATTTTTTTATAGAGTTGGAGTTATCTTTGTGCCAGGAGCCTTTCCATTTAAAACACACTAGTCAACTATGACTCTGTCCTGCTTCTGAAATGTTTCTCTGCCCACCACCTCAAAGGCAGTAACTAAAGGATCCTAGCCTTTGTTCCACATAATCCAGTCTCTTCCCCTGGCTCCTGTGTCTCTGCTAGGGAAGGCAGAGGGGCAGGTGCTAAGGAATTATTCACTACAGTGAAACATGGGTAGAAAAATCTTGATAGGGAACAGGGAGAGAGGGCCCCTCACGCACTTTCTTCCCTTCAAAGGTGGTTAATCCTTTGGGAGATACTTTAGGAATAAGCACCTGGAGTTCAAAATATTGTCTTCTTTCACCAATGGAGTAGGTCCTCAAATTAGTCTTCAATTCTAAAAATGCAGTTAAGTCCACCGTCAGGAGACTGGTTGTTGTTATTATTATTATTTATTGTTATTATTATTTTGCCAGAAAATAAAGGTGTGAGAGAGAGGAAAGAAGAAAAATCCAAGCGTTGAAATAAGAAAGGACACGATGTTCCTAGGGCTAAGAAGACACCATTTAATATGAGAGTTACCACTTGGAACAGAGAATCAGTGTGTGCCCAAGACTGGAAGAAGAGAATCTACTTTTTAATAGGATAAAAGGAACGGAATCCTGATTTTTAACCAAATCACCCTTTATTGCAAAATAATGCAAAGAGCCAAGTTGACCAGAAACCTCTTCCACCCATCACCACAGACCTCTCTCTTTAGAGTGAAACCCTGAGAATACGAGCAAGAATCACCAAGCTCTAGAAGTTGAATCAATCTCAAGATGGTTTCTGGCTTTGTCCCATTTTTACTATCCAAGAAAGAAGTGTGCTTAAAAAATTCTAGTGAAAAAAAAATTCAGTCAACAAGGGCCCTTAATATTTCAGTATTTCTTCAATTTAAAAAAAAAAAAAGAAACAAAAAAAAATCTCATGCTTGAGTCAGCTTCTTTGATGCTGTGACCAAATTACCTGACGAGCACAGCATAGAAGAAGAAAGGTTTACTTGAGGCTCCCACTTTCGGAGGTCAGTCCATGACCATCCAGCTCCAAGGCAGGGAGTTCAGGGGCCACACTTGAGGGCACAGAAGAAGAGGAAAAGCCACCCTCACATCCTGGAGGCCAGGAAGCGGAGAACATAAGAGCAGAGGGGCGAGGACAGGTGCCGTCCTAACACATGAGCTTCTCTGGGAGACATATACAAGTGTGTGCATCGTGTGGGTTTAGAATGCCCCTCTACCCCTCACAGAAATAAGTCAGCCATGTTGGAGCCATGTTGCTAAGGAGAGGCCCCTGGGTGTGCAGATTGGCGATCATATATTCTCTCCCCCCCCTATCTATCTTGCTTCCAACTTCCATAATGTGAGGATCACAGCACATGTGCTCTCCCTCTCTCTGCTTGCCCCACCATGCCCTGTGGTCTGCCATCCCTGCCTCACATGGACTGGACCCCAGATCCCCAAGGAAACTGTGAGCAAATAAATCTTCCTTCCTCTAAGTTCTGTGTTCAGGTCTTTGGACTATAGCAGTGAGATTGCTGGCTATGATACAATGATAAGGGCACTCTGACATGATGACCACTCAGTAATCTCTTTAGCTCCCCAACCTCCACCCTGCCAGAAAAAGAAAAGCATGAAGTCTGTGGTGATACCTGTATAGCTCATGTAGTTGGTGAACGGAGCCCCTGGGAAGTGGCTGAAGCCACAGGTGTCGTTGGCCGGCTCTGGGTCCTGGCACAGCTTACTCTTGGGAGTGGGGGCTGTGTCAGCACAGAGATCTCCCGTCTCCATGGACGGCACTGTCTCCCTGCAGGGATCATCACAGGATTCTCTTTCACTGACTCCTTTGAAGACATGGTAGAGTCCCAGGACGTGTCCCACTTCATGGATCATGATGTTGGTGTGACCAGGCATGCCATAATAGGCAGGGTTGAGGACAACACCACCTATAAAGGGAGGTTTGGAAAACATCTCTCTGAGTATAGAATGAATGACAGTCTTCCAGTCCTTAATTATGTCTTCTGATAAACATCAAACAGCCCACTTTGGCCTCTACGGAGACACTTTATATCTTCCAATGATATCCAATGACTGCTCTTATGTATTGCCCCCAACACCCTTGGAACTTACCGATAAACATGGCTTTAACCCTATATTGGGCAAGTGTATTCCTAGAGACCAGAGCTTTGAGAATGAACAAAACAACCAGAAAACAAGCCTGGGTTCTCAGCTCTAGCCACATCTTCAAATCACCTGGGTGAGTAAAAAATATTCAGAGGCCCAAATACTGCCCCCAATAAAAAACAATCTGAATATTTGAAGATAAGAGTTCATGCATCATAATTTTTTTAAAAAAATTTCCAGGTAGTCATTGGTCTAGGTGACAGTATATGGGGTTGGAAACAAGAATATGTGGGGTTGATACCTGGCACCTCTGCACACCAGCTTTAAGGATCTGAATGTCTCTCTGGCCTCTAGAACTTGATCTTGCTATGTACAAAGTGGAGATGATAACACTATCATCTGTTTTTTTTTTAAGTGTTTGGAATTTATGGGATTTAGAAAATGACAGCTAAGTGTACCACTTCTGGATTCACTACCCCTATTCAAGGAGCTAAAAACGAGTGAGACAAAAGTCAACTCTTACTACCACCAAACTATCCTAAAATTTAGAGCGTCATGGCCACTACAGGAATATGCCCCACACTCATTCTCCCCAAACCTCCACAAGGACACTAAGGGAGACATCTCAGAGAAGAGATGTCACGTTTAATCAAGCTTAGATGAAAGACATAATGTGTCGCTGTTACCTTACAAAAGAAAAGGACAAAGACCTCTGAGTGTCCGATCATGTATCTATCTATCTCAGTGAAACCCCAGTCCCTGCTTCCTCCTCCTCTCCCATGGTAAAACCACTGGTTTTGACTGCTTGTTTTTCTTTAGCCCTCAAAATGGTCAAGATTGGGCTGAGTCTCCTCTCTGGGACCTGAAGCACAGAATATCAACAGGCCTGGATCAACTCTGAGGGGCTCAAAGTCACCCTTGGCTGTATTCCCAGGCTGGCCCTGCCTTTGGGTCCCAGTCTATTATTAGCTTCCTGGCCTTGGTTGATTGCTTACAACAGAGTCATCCCTATGCCAGTAGTCTCCTGAGAATAGAGGCCTTCCAGAAGAACAGCCCTGAATTGCTCTTAACATATTCTATACCATGATCTTTGCCTGGTTACTGAGTCCCATGCAATGTCCGTAGACAACTGTATACACTGACTGCTGGGCAGGAAGAAATCACAGGGTATCTGTTGCAGGGATGGCAGGTTCTATCTAATGAGTAGCTCATTTGCCTTTCTGGTAACTATGTTGCTGCAAAGGGAAGTTTCTAAATACAAGTTTTAGACATGCTGACCATAACCAAGCTGTGCCTAATATCTTTGGAGACACAGTGTCTACTTATGCATCTACACTCATAGCCAGATAGTACATCCTGTGCTTATCATGTCTACCACTTCATCAAAATTCTTATTTGCTGGGATTATTAGCATGCACCACCATGCCTCAGCTCCTTAGTGAGGCCCTTTGCAACTCAGTGAGACCCTGTCTCGAAATAAAGAATAAAAAAAAATAGGGTTGGGTATATAGCTTGGAGGTAGAATGCCCTGGGTTCTAACCACAGTAACACACACACACACACACACACACACACACACACACACACACACTTATTTGCTTACATTATCCTACTTGTTTATTTATTAACTTATTTTTGCAGTACTGGGGGTTGAACCCAGAGGCATTCTACCTCCTAGCTACACCTCCAGCCCTATTTTTTATTCTTTAGTTTTGAAACAAAGTCTCACTAAGCTGCAGAGGGCCTCACTAAGTAGCTGAAGCTGGCTGAGAACCTGTGATCCTCCCAAGTACTGGGATTCCAAGTGTGTGCCACCACGCCCGACTAAGCTTCCTTTTTAGGAGGTTATGCTATGCATATTTCTTTCATTTGTGCATTATTGTTATTTTATCAACACAGGGTCAAAGAAACTTGAAGATGGTTCTGGTTCAATAACAACTCCAGTGCCCAGTATTTGAAGGAACCTGGTGAAACAGAATATTCCCACTTTGCAAGACGCCGACCACTCTGTGTCTCGCCAAGGCAGTGACAATCACTGTTGAGGTTTACACACTATCGTGCCTCGGGTTCCACAGCTGCGCCACTGACCCTCACGTCCGCGCAGATCGTCTCTGAGAATGATTTTCTACTGGCTCCCAGTTGCCTGGCCAGTGCCTCCTCTTCACCCTTCTAGCTCAACTCCTTCTCTCCATCTACACTTAATCTCCCTCCTCTCCTTTCTTCCCTGCCTAGCTCTAATTAAGCTTTGTATTTATAAACTATTCTACCAGAAATCGGGCTTCAAAATGCTATAATCCACTAGTAATATTTAAGTATTCACAGTGATTAGTGTTTCCCAAATTGGGTTCATAAAGTCTGATCCTGGGTGATACTGTCAGAAAAAAAAAAAAGTCATCACTAGTGAAATATAC
Source organism: Muscardinus avellanarius (assembly GCF_963383645.1). Taxonomy (NCBI): domain Eukaryota; kingdom Metazoa; phylum Chordata; class Mammalia; order Rodentia; family Gliridae; genus Muscardinus; species Muscardinus avellanarius. Next base: position 110,070,509 of record NC_137793.1, read on the forward strand.
TTGATAAAAATTCAGCACTTCATAGGCACCTGGACATTCAGTATCTATAAGAATTTTTAGATGAAAGCCCTGAAACTTTTGTTGAAAAGCAAATGGTTAAACCAAGCTGAAAAAGTATTTGAGGTAGATTACATTTGTTTGAGGTAGATTACTTTTGTCGAAAAGTTAAAGTTAAAAGTCAAAGTTAAACAAAACTGCCAGACTTATTTGAACACAGAATCTCTGTGTTTGAGGCAGATTACATTTTGACGTTCCTGGAATATGGAGTTCACAAGACTCCATTCAAAAAGCACTACCAAAGGTGAAGACAAACCTGAAGAGAAGTTTTTACCTGTGTTTCTTACCTTGGAACAGACATCAAATGTTCCTTCATCCTATAGGTAGGCCAGCCCAGTCGTGGGGAAAGTAATTACAGATAGACAGAAAGAAAGCTTAAGATCAAGGCTGTCGAATGCTTAAGATCAAAGCCGCATATGGTGAGGAAGGAGGGATGACCCAGAGCATGGCTCTGGGGACTCAAGGAAATACAGAGGGGCCATCATGGTACTGGGCTTCTTGTCAATGTGTAGAAATTTATTTCTCAGATCAAAATGAGATCTGTCCAAATTTAGGAATATTCTGTAATAGATTTACAACCAGCTTTCAGTAACTCACTTATATATAAACAGAGCAAGGAGCATGGAAAGGTATGTCCTTAATCCTCCTCGTAAATCTCCATGTCCAGGACAGCTCACCAGGGTTCCCCTCCGCCTCACTCTCGATTCATACTCCCAAACAGAAGAACGTAGAGGTAAGCAAGCAGCCATACAAATCAACTGAAAACACAAGCATTTTAACACACAGCTGGGAGCAGTTATATTTTTTGATTCCAGAGACATGAGATTCTGCTAAAAAAAAATAATCTATGTGAAACAAATAGGAATGACTTTAGTAACTGTCTGTGTTAAATAGAATATTGCAAAATCTATACAATATAGAAGCATATAAAATATTTTTTAAAACCTTGTTGTAATGTAGGCAAAAGTTTTGTGCACAGCAATATATTCTGAGAGAAAAAAACATGGTCTTGGACCTCTCTTAGGGACTCTACCAGCTCATGCACGAGGCCTTTGAATCACCTGGATTCCAAGGGAACTTGGAGTGTAGTCCTGCCCCTGAAGCCTTTTATGGCCTTGGCCCTGCAGTTTAACTTTTCCCAAAGTCTCCTTAGCTATAAAATTGGGGGATGTGATGGTGCACGCTTATAATCCCTGTGCTTGGGAGGCTGAGACAGGAGGGTCGCACAGGTTCAAAGACAACCTACTTGGTGAGACCCTATTTCCAAATAAAATATAAAATAGGTCTGGGAGTATAGCCCAGAGGTAGAAATCCCCTGGCTTCCTCCCCCAGTACCACAAAAGAATAAAAATAATAACTGGGGCTACAGTGGCTTGCTACTCTTCCTCTTCTCACCCCCTGCCTCCATGTGAAGAAGTTTGTCTTAATGAGAATCGCCCATCTCAGCCTTGTAGTTTGTGTTCCACGCTCCCACCCCTCGGCAGCCTGAGGGAGGCATAGGCCACATATGCTCTGACCTGCTCCAGCCCCGCCAGTGGCCCCGATTCACCGCCTCTCCATCCTCACCCTGCCTGCCGGTTTGTGCTCCCCACGCCTCTCCTAGGAGCAGGGCCCCCACATGGTTCTCATGCACTCTTTCTCCTAACAAGAAGAAGCTTGTTAACTTATAAAGGGAATCAATCAAGTACAGGCACAAGCCTGTAATTCCTGTGTGTGGAGATTGAGACATGAAGGGTACAGGTTCCAGGCCAACCTCAGCACCTTAGTGAGATCATGTTTAAAAATTTTAAAAAAAGTTTGGGGTTGTATCTCAGAGGTAGAATGTCCCTGAGTTCAGTCCCCAGTACCCGACACAGATAAAAAGAGAGAGAGAAAAGAAAAAAAGAAAGTAAAAGAGAGAGAGAGAGAAAGTAAGAAAGAGAAAGAGGAAAGGAAAAGAAAAAAGAAAGAAAGAAAGAAAGAAAGGAAGGAAGAAAGAAAGAAAGGAAGAAAGAAAGAGAGAAATTAGTTCCCAATAGTCTGAAATTCATAATTTGTGATTGTGGCATGAAACAAAGTCTTACAGAATTAGTTCTGTTCATGAGACTGTATTTATTCCTCACTAGGAGGTAAATAAAGGAATGAAATGAAAAGAAAGACGGAATGCCTCACTGGTGTCCGGGTGTCCGAGCCTGTGCCCTTTGGGCCCCTGAATGGGCTCTGAGCATGGCCTGCACAGTGAGGAGCTCAGCCTCCTCACTACAACACACAAGCCACCACACGAGCCTGGAAAAGCCCCCAAGGTAAAGGAAAAGACATGTGAAGCAGGGCGTGGTGGTGCACTCCTGTAATCCCAGGACTTTGGAGGCTGAGACAGGAGGATTGTAAATTCAAGGCCAGCCTCAAGCTATATGGCAGATCCTCAGCAACTTAGCAAGACCCTGTTTCAAAAATAAAATACTACGGGGAGGGGTGTAGCTCAGAGTTAGAATTCCCCTGGGTTCAATCCTTAGTACCAGAAAAAAAGAGATACAAGATAAATAATGGGTATGGGTAGATGGCAGTGTGTCCAATAAAAGTGACTCGACTCTGTCGTTTAAATCCTTTGGGAGCAAAACAAAACCCCAAAGAGGTTTGTGTGGCCTGGAAGCTGAGGGGTTTTCCTGGAAGCTGAGGGGTTTTCCTGGAAGCTGAGCGGTTTTCCTGGAAGCTGAGGGGTTTTCCTGGAAGCTGAGCAGTTTTCCTGGAAGCTGAGGGGTTTTCCTGGAAGCTGAGGGGTTTTCCTGGAAGCTGAGCGGTTTTCCTGGAAGCTGAGGGGTTTTCCTGGAAGCTGAGCGGTTTTCCTGGAAGCTGAGGGGTTTTCCTGGAAGCTGAGGGGTTTTCCTGGAAGCTGAGGGGTTTTCCTGGAAGCTGAGGGGTTTTCCTGGAAGCTAAAGGGGTTTCCTGGAAGCTGAGGGGTTTTCCTGGAAGCTGAGCGGTTTTCCTGGAAGCTGAGGGGTTTTCCTGGAAGCTGAGCAGTTTTCCTGGAAGCTGAGGGGTTTTCCTGGAAGCTGAGGGGTTTTCCTGGAAGCTGAGCGGTTTTCCTGGAAGCTGAGGGGTTTTCCTGGAAGCTGAGCGGTTTTCCTGGAAGCTGAGGGGTTTTCCTGGAAGCTGAGGGGTTTTCCTGGAAGCTGAGGGGTTTTCCTGGAAGCTGAGGGGTTTTCCTGGAAGCTAAAGGGGTTTCCTGGAAGCTGAGGGGTTTTCCTGGAAGCTGAGGGGTTTTCCTGGAAGCTGAGGGGGTTTCCTGGAAGCTGAGGGGTTTTCCTGGAAGCTAAAGGGGTTTCCTGGAAGCTGAGGGGTTTTCCTGGAAGCTGAGGGGTTTTCCTGGAAGCTGAGGGGGTTTCCTGGAAGCTGAGCGGTTTTCCTGGAAGCTGAGGGGTTTTCCTGGAAGCTGAGGGGTTTTCCTGGAAGCTGAGGGGTTTTCCTCCTGTTAGTGCTGGATTCCTAAGCCTGTGGCCCCGCCCTGGAGAGGAGAGGCTCAGCAGGAAGGTGGCACAGCCTGACGGATTCCCTGAAGGCGAGACCCTGTGGTGGGAACACAGGTCACCGCAGGCGGCCAGCATCACCTGACGACAAGGACCAAAGGGACCATTTTCCCTGCGGGGCTGGCCTGTTGGACACAGCCACTGCACTACTGACAGGCACCGCCCTGAGCAAAAGAGGCTTAACTGACCTAGAGTCAATTTCTTCTACTCAAGAACAGTAGTAGGGCTCGAAATAGGAATGAAGTTCCATTAGAGCAGATTCCATGTGCGTTTCTCACCTTCCTGTGTGTACAGAGAACTTGAAGTCGGTGCAGGCGGGTGCCATCCACTTGCTCATGGACCACAGGATGACACAGCTGCCTGGATCTAGCAACTGGCGGCCATGTGTGGCCCAGCTGCTCGGTAAGGACTGGCAGGGGACACAAATGCACTTCCTTGGAAGAGCTTTCAGCCTTGATTAGGAGGGACAAGCTAAAACAACAAGGCGAGTTGTGTGGTCTAGGAAATGGTGTGGAGGAAGAAGAGAGAGAGAAGTTGCTGATTAAAAGATGAAGTCTTGGCAGCAGACACCCAAGCTTCTGAAGGGATGCGATTTCCAACTCGTTCCTAGCTTTCCTCAGCATGGCTTGTGGTAAAGAGAGTGATTCCCAAAGCCACTTTATTAAGAAAAACAACACAAACAATAAAACAAAAAAAAAAAAACAAAAAACAGACAATTTAAGCAAAGGACACTGGTTGAAATGACTTTTAAGTGGTTCTGTAAAACTTTCTGAGCTGAATGCTATCCATACATGAAGTAGGGAGATGACACTGGGCCGCAGGTGTTCACATAATTACTTCCAGCTACTGCCTAAAGCATTCTTCCTCAAGCACGCTCTCCACCATGAAACGACATCCGTGCCGTGAGGTCCCAAGAAGGAGAACTCTGGAGCGGGCCAAGGAAAGAGTGTGGCAATATGAAGAACAGACAAAGGTATTGATTTTTATAAAACATCAGTATAATTAAGGATAAATTCTGTCTTGTTTTAGCAACACTTAATAACATCCACACACAGGGGAACTAATAGTGTATGTGGGAATCCATGATATTAGAATACACTACCATAGAAATACATGCGTGTCCATATTTATAGCTCCACAAGTCATAATAGCCAAACTATGGAACCAGACGAGATATCCATCAAACATGAGTGGATTACAAAATTATGGGATATGTGCACAATGAAATTCTACTCAAATAAAGAACAAAATTATGTCATTTGCAGGGAAATGGATGGAACTGGAGACTATATTCTAGGTGAGATTAATCAGTCACAAGTTCTCTCTTATATGGGAAAGCTAGAAGAAATCGGGACAGGAGGGATTCCAGACAAAGGAGGAAAAACCTCAGTGGACTGAGGGAGGGACCTAACTGAGCAAGACCCAGGAGGGAAGCTCTTCAATGTACATGATGTACAGACACGATTATCAAAGCCAGTCACTCTACTGAGCACGAGAGGCGGGGAGGGAGAAGGAGGGCTCAAAGCATGCGGTGTGTGTGGGTGCCTCTACCACCCTGAACTGCATCAACGTGTGTGAACACAACGCACCAATAAAAAAAATAAAAATTACACATTTTCAATATGTTTTTGTCATTGTCCTCTAGTGACTAAGCAACAATTTGAAATGATTTTTGTTGTTGCATTTTAGAAAACAATCATTTCAAATGATAATTAAGCTGAGAAAAAAACTTTTAGCACTTTATAACTTAGGGAAGTAACAATGCGAATATCCTGTTTGTAATTCTGGACTACAGCTTTGCTAGGTGTAGCTACTAGGGAAAATAGATTAAAGGTATCCAGGATCTCTTTGTACTATTTCATACAACTACATGTGAGTGCACAGTTCTCTCAGAAAATAAAAAGTCTAATTAAAAAAAAAGTTATCAGCACAGAGTTGTTTTATTCTAAACATTTTTTGCAGAGAAATAAACAAAAAGTAGAGACACTGGAAAAAATATATTTATATGCTATCTCAGTATAAAATTCTATAGGGAAATTAGCATGAAAACACAAACCTAAAGAGAAGAGAGAAAAAATAAATAATTTTGCAATTATTAAAATGTTCATTGCCATGAACACTTAAAATGGATGATAGTGCCAGGTGTGATAGCACATGCCTGTAATTTCAGTACTTGGGAGGCTGAGACAGGAGAGTCGCCAGTTCAAGGCCACTCTCAGCAATTTAGCAAGACCCTCATCAAATTAGTGAAACACGCTCAAAGTAAAAATAAAATAGAGCTGGGGGTCTAGCCCAGAGGTAGAATCCTTCTGGATTCAATCCCCAGAACCCCCCCCCACAATTTTTAAAAAAGGGCTGGGGGTGTGGCTTGAAGGTAGGATGACCAGGATTCAATTCCCAGCACAAAAATAATTATGATTATCAAATTCATAAAACATAATGGATACATGAATAATGTAAATTTAAGATTCATCTTTAAATGTCAGCATTTAAAGATTAACATGCCAGAAGCTCTATTATTCACTGCCATTTAAACTTATGATTAAAGTTTTAGGCGTTACTCTAAGGATGTGTGAAGCAGTATAGAGTTTTTCACAAGTCTTTTGGGGGCCACAGAAGGAAAAGGTAAGGTTGAAAGGCGCTGCTGTAGGAGAGCCGGGCGTGGTGGCGCACGCTTGTCATCCCAGCATTCGGGAGGCTGAGACTGGAGGATCGCGGTTCGCAGACAGCCTCAGCTACTTAGTGAGGCCCTCTGCAACTCAGTGAGACCTGGTTTCAAAATAAAGAATAAAAAATAGGGCAGGGAGTGTAGCTTGGAGGTCGAATGCCCCTGGGTTCCATCTCCAGACCCGCAAAAAAAAAAAAAAAAAAATAGCGCTGCTGTAGTGAGGCCAAGTATGTCCCACTTCTAAGCGTGGCCAGGTTTTTAGCAGTTCTGGATCACAACATCTCATGGTTGGTCCTTCCACTCTGTACTGGCCTTTCCTTGTTTGCCCAGAAAACTCTGGCTCCTCCGTCGTCCTCCTCTCAAACCTCAGCGCCCTTGGAAGCCCTTCCTGATGCTGTGCACACCCTGCCTGCCCTCACATGTGGTACCATCAGATGGTATTCTCAGTGTCTCCGAGGTCTGTCTCCTAATGACACTGTGAACTCCTTAAAGCAGAGCTTCTTTTGTCGTTCTTTCTTTGGTATCACCACACAACAGATTTAACAGTTGTTCTTTGAGTAAATGAATGAACAAATGAATGAATGAATGAATGACCATGAGTATGGTATATGTGGCTAATAAAAGAACTGATTTTCTGCATGCTTGAAATCCCAGCACTTTGGAGGCTGAGCGGGAGGACTGCAGGTTTGAGGCCAGCCTCAGAAACTTAGTGAGGTCCTCGACAACTTAGCAAAGTCCCATTTTAAAATAAAAAAAATACAGTACGGCTGGGGTTGTAGCTCAGAGGTAGAATCTCCCTGGGTTCCATCTTCAGTATCACCGAAAATAAATATAAAAAATTAAAAGGACTGGCTCTTACACTCATTCAAGTATTCTGTCTTAGAAGGTGAATTCTCCGTCCTAGCGCTGTTTACTGCAGCTAACCTCATTGGAGCCACTGACACCACAGCTCACAGGGATGCCTTCCACTTGTCCACATATAAGCGTTCTTATCCCATTTGCCCAGCATTAAAAATACCAAATCATGCTGAAAGGCAGACATGCTATTGATGGCAAAGCAAGATAGCAAATTACCTCAGTCTTTCCAGATACGACTTCAGCCATGAGGAGTTGAAATGGGTGCAGTTCCCCCTTCTGGCTGGTGAGCTTAGAGCCGCTGCCCCTCACAGTGCAGGGCCGTTGCTTGTTAACACAAACAGAGAGCACTATCTTGACTCGAAAGGCTCTGTTTAGAAATTCTTGAGTGTCTTCCTCTGTCCTGTGAGGCCAGCTGTCTGCGCTGATCTACACTTGGTTTAGGTCACTACAGTGTCTTTGCTCAGCCAGTTATGGTTGAACAAGAAGAAATATGTAAGAACGTGAGCAACTGCATGCTGAGCGGGATCTGTGAGCGGTTCAGTTATGACCGTCTACTTCTGAACAGCACATCAGGAACCATGAGTAGGGGAGCACTGTCACTCTCAAAGGTTTAAGAACAGCACAAATACCTCCGGGTTCTTTGTGTGATTCATTATGAGCCAATGACTCATGAGGTAAGTTAAACCTTGCATGAAACCATTTAGATGCAGTACCTTGAGTCAGTGGCTCACCCCTGAGCATTTACAGAGCACCTGCTGTATGCAAAGGACTTTGTTTATATACAGAGGCCATAGGGGTGTGTGTGTGTGTGTGTGTGTGTGTGTGTGTGTGTGTAGTTCTTTGCAATTTTATCATATATATGAATTTGTGTAATGCCAACCACAATCAAAATGTAGAACTGGTCCATCACTAAAAGCATCACTAAAAATTCCCTCCAGTTATCCTTTAGGTTACACACACACTTGTATCCTGCTCCAACTCACCTCTGCCCTATGCTTGATCACTGGCAATCGCCAATTTGTTCTCTAGCTCTATGATTTTGTCATTTTGAAAATACTCCATAAATGTCCATAAATGGAGCCATGCAGCATATAACTCTTCAGACTGGCTGTTTTTAGCATAACTTTTGGGATTGGCCTTTTTCACCCATACACCACCCTAGAGATCTGTCTAAGAGGCCTCATGTATATTGATGCTGTGATCCTTTAGACTTCTGACCAGCCTTCCACCATGTGGCTGCACCACAGTGTTTCAGAAGCGGGCACTAAAGGACATCTTTTGTCATTTCCAGTTTGGTGCAACTATATATAAAGATGATAAGAAGATACATGTACAGGCATTGGACTGGGTGAAAAATTACTGTTGGTGAAAAATTACACATCATGGTGAGATTCAAAGTAATACATTCCTAGAAGCACACATCACTTGAGTATTTCCCTCTCCTCTCCTCCCACACCCCTCTTCCCACCCCATGACTGTTAGTGAGACGTGATGCTGTCATATATACACATAGCAATATTTGAAGTATTTCCTTCTGCAGTTTCCCTCTTCCCTTCCCCATCTGCCTCCCCTAGTCTCCTTTTACTACTCTACTGGTCTTTTCTTCATTTATCTGAAGTCCCTTTTGTTTATTTTCTCTCTGGCTTCCCAATAGGAGAGAAAACATCTGACCCTTGAATGAGGGTCAGATTCTGGCTGATCCCACTTACCATTAGGTATCCTATTTATGCACTCTCTGCTTAAGCCCTGTCCTGGAGATTTTCTCTAGTTTTATTCTAAAAGTTCTAGAGTTTACACAGGCCTATGATCTATTCTGAGTTAATTTCAGTATGCATTGTGACGTTAAGGGTGAAGTTCATGTTCTTTTAACCTGTGGCTGCCCGATTATTCCAATGCCATCTGTTGAAAATAGCTACTTCTCAATATCTGTAGTAAATGTAAAGATATTATCTTTTATTTTTCATCGTGGTAATATATTGCTTTACTGTCATGCTTTTTTCTTGATGAGTAATTCTTACTAGAGATTTAAAAATCCCTATTCTCCCCAAAGACTTTGCTATGTTAATTTTTTCTAATGAAAGTTTACTTTCTACTTATTTATGCCTTCTCTTGCTTTTATTACTCCCTTCTGTTCTCATTCTGCATATTTAATATAATATTCTTTGCTGGTTTCTTTCGATCAGTAATTATATCAGACTTTCTTCTTTTCTAATACACAAAGCTATAAATTTCTCTTGCATAAGTCTTCTTGTATACACAAGTTTTGATATGCCATATTGTCATAATCATTTTGTTTAAAATATTTTTCTGTTTCCATCATGATTTATTCCTTGAGCCATTGGAATAATTAAAAGTAGACTGCTTTAAATTCCAAATATTTGGAGATTTCCTTATTTTTCATTTTCTTATTACCATTAACTTCTAGCTTATTTCCAGTGAGATCAGAGAACAAAGTTTTGTGATTTCAATTCTATGCCGTTTAATTTTTGATCCAGGACTCATTTAGAAAATCTTTCATGTCACATGAAAACAATGTGTGTTTCATTCTATGTAAATACACTGGTCTAATTTTGTTAATTGACTCAAGTTGTTAATCACGTTTTTCAAATATCTATATCTCTGCTGAGTATTTGTTTATTCTATCATACTCTGAGAAAGTTATTTCAAAGCCACCAAGAATGAATTGTCTGTTTTCTTTGTATTTATTATAAGTGTTGTTTTACACACACACACACACACACACACACACACACACACACACACACACTTAGAGTACATTATTGGTTGTGCTCAACTATATTATGGTTACATTTTCCAATTAAGTTTGCTCTTTTATAATAAAATAGTCCTACTTATCTCTGATGATACTTCCTGAAGGTCAACCTCATCTCCTATTGAAAAGCTTCACCCTTTGTATTGGTCTCACATGGAATACGTATTTTCCATCTTTTTACTTTTACTTTCAACTGTTTCAGTTCTTATGTTTAAGATGTGTCTCCTACAAATAAATGGCAAGGGTTTATTTTTAGTCTTACAATTTTTGGCTCTGAATTGGTGTGTTTAGGTCATTTATATTTAGTGTAATTACTAACGTGTTAAGTTTGAATCAATATCTTACTGCTTATCTATTACATATGCTTTATTATCTTCTCATTTTTTGTTGCCTTCTCTGAATTATTTTATTTCCTGATTTTCTAGATTGTTAGTTAGAGACATACAATTAGTTTTCAATAGATCTCTAAAGATTATAACATTTTTTTTTTACTTATTACTATCTAAAATTGTGAAAAATCAGTACCTTTTCTTCTTATGGGCAAAAAAGGATCCTTAAACTATTTATTTCACATACTTTCTTATATCTTTTGTTATATTAATGTCATATTTTAATTCTACATATATTTTGAGAGAAAGACATCATTGTTAGGTTTTTGATATTTTTATCTCTCAGAGTTTTATTAATTTCCCTCTACATTCCTTTTTTTCATCTGGGGTTATTTTTTTCTGCCTTCATAACTTCCTCCAGTATTTCTTTCAGCAGTGACATAAATTATCTCAGCTTTATTTTTCTGAAAAAGTATAACTTTTTTTCCTCATAAGAGATATTTTTACCATATATAGAATTCTAAGTTAGCAAGTATTTTATTTAACATTACAAAAAGATATCAGTGTGTTGTTTTAGGACTCACATAGTCTTTGTTGAAATGTCATCAGGTCTGTTTAATTATTATACTTCCTAAGATAACATCCTTTTCTGGTTGGCCACTTTTGAGGTTTTTCTCTGTCTTTGGCTTTCAGCGTTTTTTTCATAATGGACCTCGATGCCCTTTCCTTTCAGTTGATCCTATTTAGGGTTTGTAACGCATCTTGAATCTCTGATTTGATTTCTTTAGTCATTCACAAGATGCTTGGTCATTTTCTCTTAGAATATTGCTTCTGCCCCAATTTATCTCTTCTCTTGGAACTTCAATTTACTTTAGAATTTTTGTATTAGGTCTCAAATATTTCATAAACTCTTTTACATGGTTTATATCAGTTATGTTCTCTGAGCTTTAATTTGTAAAGTTTCTATAATTATCTAGACCTATAATTCTTTCTTCTGCTCATAAACCCATTTGTTAATTTCTTAATTTGAATCACTATTATTTTAGTTCTAAAATTTCCTCTTTATTCATTATTATAGATTCTCCCTCTCTGAACTATTTTTATCTGTTTCTTTATATATTAGTTGTAGTTATTTTGAAGCCAGTGTTTAATAACTCCAATATCTGGATAATCTGTGGGTTTGAATCTATTGTGTGTTTTAGTTTAGTTCATTTGTGTTTTGTTAGCATCATTTGACCCTGTCTTCTGGAATTGTAGTAATTTTTTATTTCTCAGTGGTCATTGTGTATCAAAACTTTAGAGGCTCTTGGTGATATTGTCTTCCTCCAGAAAATATTTAATTTACTTTTTGAAGAACTTAGAATATGGGAATCCTGAAACAAGGATGAAGAATGTTTTAAGCTTTGTGTGAACAGGGTATTTCTGTTTTTCCTTGCAGAGAGGTGCCCCACAGCCACTCCTCCCTGACAGGGCATCAATTCCATCTTCTTTACTCCTCCATTATGATACCCCTATAATCACTTTGTTTTTGTTGTTGTTGTTGTTGTTGCTGTTGTTGTTGTTGTTGTTGTTGTTGTTTATCTCTTAAAAGTTACTTTCCACCTGTTTCCTTGGCCATGGACCCTGAGAATGCATAGTTTAATAGCTAGGAAATGTTATAAGAGGAAACCCACAAGAGTATTTGGGCTCACTTTTACACTTCCCATTTCTCTGGGGTCTTAGGCCTGAACTCTAATTTCTGTGTTTCCAGTACTGAGACTGAAGGGAAAGCTCTAGGCTGCTGCTCTCTGCTCTGCCTCCGTTATCTTCATTGGGAACTTGTCAATTTCCCTAAAAGGAGAAAAACTTATTTGTACAAAGGCTCACTTCAATGCATTTTATTTTCTTTCTGGGGATGGATTCTTCAAGTTCTTGTTGCTTTGTCTGCTGTCTAATGACTTTAAGTACCTACATTCTTTGTATGTATTAGAATTATACGTCATAGTGAGGTTCAGAGTGACAAATACCTACACACGTACAGCATTCCTTGTGTTTCCCCAAATAGCTAACTTTCAGGTGCTTTGTCTAGTTTTTAGTAGTTGAATGAATCTTACCAAAGCCCCAGCTTCAAGAAAGTTAGAAAACATTCAGTGATCTGATCCTGCCCAGCAATTCTTATCAAACAATCAATATTTGTCTCCACCATAGCCAGGAAGAACACTTTTAAAGGGTTCTGATTCTGTTCCCAGCAATGCACCTCAACCACTTGAAACCCACTGCTGAGGAAACCTTGTTGTCTGGATGCTTCACACAGCCACCAAAAGGTTACCATGGCGTTTGGGAGGCACTTCTTTACAGTGCCATATGACCCTCTACTACTAGTGGTTTTGATGAGGATAATTCACATTACCCAAACTCGCTTTCAAATGGGTTACTTAGATAAGTCCTCTGCTCCTCTCATTGACACCAGGAAGACTAGAGTGCTTAGCCTTAGATTTCATCTGGAGCTAAAGCAGGGGTTTCTCTGATTTACCTGATCATTTGGGAAATATATAACTGAAATATTCTGGAAATGTATAAGTGAAACCTACAGCCCTTCCCTACCAGCCCTATCACCATCCTTTTATGACAGGCCCCACAAAATGCATCTATCCATCCTGCAAGCCCTCTGTCCCTGGTAATCCACTCCCACTAATTACAGATAAACTTTAATACTGTCTCTGGTTTGTACTGGATCCCAGGAAGTATCCGTTCTTTATTTGTAGTACCTGAAAATAGGTCATCAACAAACACAAATAACGCTTGTCTTAGTAGCCTCAGGTCATCAGCACCACAAATTTCAGATTCTTTAAGTACTAAGAACTAAAAATGTAAAGCTTAATGATAAAAGGATTGGTACAGAACCCTAAAACTGCCTCAGATCCCATAGGGTCAATAAAACCCATCTACACATGTTAACAAAAAGCATTTGGTTTGGATCCCTATATATTTAACATTATCTATTGCCAGTACACTGTTCCTCCTTCCCCTTTCCCAATCCACAACATTAGCTACCCTTTGGATACTTGCTTGTATTTTGTATTTTCTTTCTCAATTCAATATGTTCTAAACTCCACTTCAAAATTACTCTATCAAGGCCAGGCATGGTGGCGCACGCTTGTAATCCCCACGCTTGGGAGGTGGAGACAGGAGGATTGCACGGGTTCGAAAACCTCGCTGGCTTAAGAGACCCTGTTTCCAAATAAAATATAAAATAGGTCTGGGAGTATAGCCCAGAGGTAGAAAGGTTCCATCCCCAGTACAACCGAAAAAAGAAAAAAAAAAAGACTATCATACTGAGTGTGTGATATATAGAGAATTATGTGATCTTTCTTTAATTCATTCTTCTCTGTTCCATATTTTATTACTAAGAAGATTAACTCTGCGTAACCTCTTTTAAATAATTTAAAAATTATTTTCAATCTCTATAACCACTCTCTTTCAACATGAAATATTTCTCCCAATATGGTAATTCAACTTTAAAATAAATGTTAGTAGAATCCTATCTAATCGCCTTTGAAATTGGATACAAGTTTTGTTTAATAATTATTCTTTTTCATTTCTTAAACTGATTTAATGGACCTTATTGGCTGGTGTGTAAGATTCCCTTTATAGCAGTAAGACATTGTAAAATAAACTATCTTTCTGAAGTATCCAGTAGTTATATTCAGTGTTCCGGTGTCTACTCTTTTTCTAGGTTGTCAGGCAGGCTCCACGTGAATTTCCCAGGATTTCCTTAAGGACCCAATTCATGTGCGAAGTCCACCAGTTTTCTAGTAGTGATTGTTATAACCCTGGTTTCACTGACTGCCCACCTACTAGACAGTTTCCCAGCTGGGGCTCTCTAAGATTTAAAGTGAATCTTGTTTCATGCCAGCAATTTACTTGTATCCAGATTATAGATTCAGTCAAGAACATCCTGGGTGTTTGCCACTGCTTAATCCTTATTTGTCAACACTAAGATATGTGGATAAACAAAAGCCATTCTCAACTAAAGCAACTGATTCATTGAGTAAATTACTTTTGTCTTTTTTCTTCTTCTTTCCCAAGCTCACTCTCACAAACTCCTTTCAGACCTCCTTGTTTTCTCTACCATATTTGGTCTTGATTTCACTTACCCAGGTGACTGACAGCTTCTTTGTCCCATGGCCAGGTGGCAGCACCGGCCAGGTCTTCCCGCACAGAGCTGGCAAAGTAGACATTGAGGAAATGAGTACTGTTGAGCTGCAGAGCCTCCTTCAGCTCCTTCACACTCATGTACGCCCTGCAGAGGGTGGAGGAAGAGACAAGGTCATGCCAAGGGATTGGCACTTGGAGAGCAGTAGAGTTGTTTCTAAGAGCTCTGATGGAATTCTCAGCCAGCACAGCCTTGTGGAGGGGCAGAGAGGCAGAGACCCGGCAGCCATGAAAACCAGAAAGAAAATGCCAATACACATTTGGGATCTTTGTTCCAAGACAAATAACATCCTGTCTTTTCTAAACACTATGATATCCGTATGAATACTCAGCATTGTACATCATTCTTAATTCTCTACTTGCACCCAAATTGTTTCTTCCAGATAATCCCAGCAATACTATTAATTCTCTGCCTTGGACATCATCTCCAGACCATGGTGAAGAAGGCCCTCCAACTCCTGGTCTCTGGCTCTTTTCATCAAATTGCATGACCCTATGATAACATGAAGCCCACTTAAATCACCATTTTATCATACGTGTACTTTGGGCATTAATTTTTTTGGGGGGGCAGGTCTGAGGATGGAACCCAGGGCATTCAATCTCTGAGCTACAAACCCCTGACCTATTTTTTTATTCTTTATTTTGAAACAGAGTCTCACTAAGTTGTGGAGGGCCTCACTAAGTAGCTGAGGCTGTCCGCGAACCGCGATCCTCTGGTCTCAGCCTCTTGAATACTAGGATTACAAGCATGGGCCACTATGCCCAGCTTTGGGGTTTAATTTTTTAATTAAAAAATGAAATAGTGGATAGAAAACAAAACGTAGAAATGAGAATTATAAGTAGGGGAATACATAATAAAGCCACTGCAAAAAATGATAATTGTCTAGACATTTCACTATTCCATCTCTTAATCCAAATCTCCTTCTACTCCTTCTAGTTTATGATACTGAGCCAGTGTCCTTACTAGTCTTCAAAGTTAGTCAATATATGTTTGTACTTATGTGCAGAATCAAAGACCTATTAAAAACACATGCCTCATGGCCCATAAAAAAGAACATGCATGTGGTCTTCTTCTACGTTCATATATGGTCAAAGGCCTTCAGCTTCTTAACATCAGTGAAACTTAAAGCTTCACCATGAGCAAACGGAGCTTTACCATCTCCACTTAAGAGTTCTGTGACCCCTTAGATTCACAAGATGTTTTTTGCAGTGGCCATAGACTGCCTCGGCAAGTGGAAGAATGTTCCTACCACACCTTCAGCCAGGCAGACAGGCACCTTGATCCATGTTGAAAATTTTGACTATAGATTAGGCATTGCAGTAGCTATTCTTCAGAATAAGCTGCAGGCATTAAGGTCTCCCAACTCAAAAAGCTCATATAAGGACATCATGACCCTCATTTTTGCTTGTGTTGCCTCTCAACCATACACTTGACACCATGTATCTAACCCATGTGTAGGATGTGCTGGCAAGGAGCACCATAGAAACAGGGTCCAAAGCTGGATACATTGGCACACACCTGTAATCCCAGTACCCAGGATCTTTCACTGTTCACGTTCACTGCCGAACAGGAAGATCACAGGTTTGAGACCAGCCTCAGAAACTTAGTGAGACGCTCAGCAACTTAGAAGGAACCTGTTTCAAATTAAAAATAAAATAAAATATGGCTGGGGTATAGCTTGGAGGTAGAATTCCCTGAGTTCAATATGAGTACAAAGAAAAGTAAAGAAAGAAAAATAAATTAAAAGAAGAAAGAAAGGGAGGGAGGAGAAGGGAGATCTCAGATTGTTTTTTGTTTTGTTTTATTTATCCTTTGGAACAGAATCCCAAAGGAAAATAAAAGCAAAGAAACAAAACAACTAAAAAGATCTCGTTTTAGAACTAAAGATGCTTGAGAAAAAGTAGCTTCTAAAATAGTATTTTTTATTAACTTAGAACATCTTGGAAAAATAGTTGTCAACCTCAAGTAATCAGCCCAGCAACATTAGTGACGTCAGATGTGATTAGAGGGATCTTCCTTCCATGGCTTTCCTGGAGACAAAATGTTTTCAACTGTTGACGGGTTGTTCCTGGACATTAGTCACATTCCCTTTCCCTTCTCCTTTATTAAAAATAATTACAATATAATATTTTTTACTGATGGTTTGAAGCGACAATGACATCATGTGAATCTTCAATGTGAAGATGTTTCAATAGCCAAGAGAAGGAGGGGAAGAAAAGAGATGAAAAGATAGAATTGGAGACTGAGCCTACACCCAGCTGGGGTATCAAGGACCTCTGTGCCCTTCCTCTGTTTCTAGTCCAGGTTCTTGATTAAATTTGGGATTTGGTAACTTAATGGCTTTCTCTCTTTTAGCCTCCCTTACTTTTCTCAAATCCCCTGGTTCCTGGCACAGTTGACCTGGCCTATCTGTATGTGGCTGGCTTCTCTGTCTGCCATTTACCAGTCTTGGCCGCCAGCCCTCTGTCTTCCCTCAACCCAGCGGTTGTGCTCGTTTCTCTCGAGCATCCTTCAGGAGGCCTCCTCCTTTACCACCGTCTCCATTAGCTGCTTCTACTCATCTCCTTTTCTTGTTTGCCCAAGTCCCTCCCTAGCCAACAATTATTCTCCCAGATGATAGTATTTACGTCATGCTGGTAACAAACCAGGTGTGGTTGCTTAAATGCATGCATGCCATTGAAATATAGATAGAATTCAGTCCGTCTAGTGGAAGGAGTACATTTTTAAAAAGTAGAGACATTTGGAAACCAGAACTAATTGAACTGATAGAGGAATGTGTTATTTTTCTGAAAACACAGACTCTTGTATAGATTATACTCTAAACCAAGCAAGGTTAAAGTGTAGAGATTAATGTATCTGCTGTGTACATATAAAGCTCTATCTATGATGACACAGGTTCATCATGCTAGAAGTCAATCAGAAGACCTGGGCATAATGGTACAGGACTGTAATAACAGTTCTTGGGAGGCTGAGCCAGGAGGATCACAGGTTCTAAACCAGCCTCAGCCAGTTAGTGGTATTTTCTGCAACCTACCAATATTCTGTTTCAAACAAACAAAAATAAAGGGGATTGGAGGTATAACCCAGAGGTAGGATGCCCCTGGGTTCAATTTCCAGTACTCCCCCCCAAAAGTCAATCAATCAGAGATAATGAAGATAAATGTCTTTTAGCTTCACACCTAATATGACCAGATCCTGGCTCAGACTTAGAATATGGAAAAATGGATATAGCTCTTAAATTCAAAGCTTATCTTCTTACTTCTGCAATGATTTATTAAGAGATAGATGAGCTTAAAATGACATATACAAATGCAGTAGAATACTTAAGGGGCATGAATTTCCCCAAACAGCATATTAAAAAGAATGAGCTCCATTATTTATCTGCTTAATTTCTGCCAGTCTACCTTAACTAACATTCTCCACACTCTACATAGAGATATTGCTTTCTGACACTTCTCCGTGGAGGACTTTGATCAGAGTTAAGTCACATCTTGATTTTCCTACAAGTTACCTCAGAAGCAAGCTTTCCTTGACACTAACATATCAAACTATTCAGTATCTTAGAACATATACAAGCCCCAACTCTTGCTTAGTTTCTGAGTACAAATTTATAATGACTCTATGCTCCTGTTTATTAGTCAAATAACCTCTTTATAAGTGAATAGAAGAAACTCAAGGAGAAAAAGATCTTGAGCTTCATGAAAAAAAGATGAAATTTCAAAAATTGGCATTTGGGAATAAGACGTGAAATGTGTGAGTATACCCTGAGACGCCCCTGGTCAGAGCTAACCTTCAGGAGAGGGGCCTGTATGCATTCTACCTATAAGAAATCAGCCTTTATGAGAAACAGAAACAGATGTTCTCAAGAACCCTCATCCAGTTCTCCCCACAGAAACAACTTGCATGAAAGCTAGGAGGTTTTACTTCCATTGAAACTGAAACTTCCTGCCATTACTACACACCATACTTCACTACACAAAACACACTCCCCAGCCCTTTCATGATGCCCACACCTTTCCCCACAAAAAGCACCAACTAGCACTCTCCCAGCCATCCGATGCAACTTGCTCTCCATCTGTCACATGCCTCCTACTCTTAGGCGCATGTCACTGTATTACATCACCAGATCCTTTCCAGTCTTTCTCTTTTCCATCTCCTGGTTACTCCATATACATCAAGAGCTCAGCATCTGGCACCAGCTTCCCCTCCACCCAGCTCCTATCATCACCTTTCAAAATTTCAACATTTATGGGAACTGTTCACTGACAACAGTCACAGTCTAAGGTCCTTACCTCTGATGACCTCTACTCCGTTCCCTTGGCCACCATTCTCATCGCCGCCCTTTCCCGACTGATTTTCTAATTTGTGACCTGACGCCGATCTTTAGCTCCATGCTTGTGTTTTTCTACTTGTTTATACTCATCTCTTCTCCAGGGACTGTTGGAAATAGGCAATACTCTTGCCCCGTCAGCTCAATCTGTCATTCCCTTGACTCTAAGTAGTTGATCTGGCCTCCTTCTTGGATGATAAAATCAAAGCCATTCATTATAACTCCATCACACCCACTCCCTCCACACACACTCACACATACTCAAAGCTATTTACTTTCTTACCTATTTTTGTTCTCCTTCCTCTGCTCCCACAGGATGAGTTTTACTGAGCAAATTATAACTAACACCCTCTTTTTTTCCTTCGTCCTTTCCAATTCAAGCTTCTTAAGAGAACAATTTCCTCATCGCCCATTCACTTCTTTTTTCGATATACCCCTCTCGTCCTATTAGAACGCAACTCTTTCATCTCCATCACTTTATCAAAATTGATCCCATTAAAGATGTTGATAACTTCTTAATTTCTCTTCCCCATAACATAAAACAATTTAGTGAACCTCTCATTGGAGTCCTTGGTTGCACTTTGTATTACTGGTTACTTCCTCCTTCCTAAAGTTCTCTAGTTCCTTTGTTTTCATTGTAATTTTCTTTCCTGATTCTTCTCCTTTTGTGAGACCACTAATTCTTGTCTGCATTGTGGTCTTTTCTTCCTCCTTTTGGTCTTTCAGTTATTCTCAGGGTTTCTGTCTGTTGCCTTTGCTTTTTCTCCTGATCCAGTTCACCCCTGAGAAATCTACTAAGCTTTCAAGCACCATTACTGTTTGGATAACTCCCAAACATGTAACGGTACTCAGGCCTACCTTTACTCTGAGATTAGATTCTTGTTTCCCTCTATCAAGGAGAAATCTTTATTTAGTGTACCCACAGACACCTTGGAATGACATGTCAATGTGATGGACAGTTCTACCTGAGCTTAAAAGGAATTCAGATGCAGTGAATTTCAATGTATCTCAGTGGTCCATCTGGCAAATCTCTGGACATGGTTTTCCATGAGTCGATTTGCAGGATGGGTTGAGTTTGGGGTTACATATGGAGGAGTTGTGTGTTGTCCCCCTGGGAAGATGAAAAGAATAAGACTAGGGAAGGAGCTGTGGTATTTTGTATCTCCTACCTAATTTTATGACTAGATCTTGTTCCCCTTAGGAAGAAACTCAAAGAAGTCTTCATAAAAAAATTTATGAGTTCTGTGATACATGAGCAACTTCTCTTTAAGACATAATAAAAAATAATCTAGCACCCACTGAGGAAAAGGATAAAATATAGTGTACAAAAATATCAAAATGTAAGAGGTAACCAGTAGAACTTGAAAGGTAATATTCACCTCGAAGGTCAGGGCAGTAGGTGTGTTCACGTTCTGAGAACAAGCTCTCAAGCCAGATGACTTGACTTCAAGTCTCACCTCTCCCACTCACTGGCCATTGTGTGTTCCATTAACGGACATCTAGGTTGGTTCCATAGTTTGGCTATTGTGAATTGTGCTACTGTAAACATGAGTATGCAGGTATTACTGGAGTTCTCTGGTTTAAACCCCTCTGGAAAGACACCTAGTAGTGGTATGGCCAGATCATATGATGGATCTATTCCCAGTGTTTTTAAGGAATATCCACACTGATCTCCATAGTGGCTAGACTAGTTTGCAATCCTACCAACAGTGTAGAAGAGTGCCTATTTCCCCACAGCCTCGCCAACATTTACTGCTATTTGACTTCTTTGTGATTGCTATTTTGATTGGGGTTAGATGGAATCTCCGTGTAGTTTTGATTTGCATCTCCCTGATTGTCGATGATGTTGAATATATTTTCATGCATCTTTTGGTCATTTGCATTTCCTCTTTTGTGAAATGTCTATTCATTTCAGTTGCCATTTCTTGATTGGGTTATTTTTCTCTTACAATGAATTTTATTTGGAAAAGAAGGGTGAGAATATCCAGGTATCTCATTAGCGCCAGGTACAAAGAAGGATAAAATATAGTGTACAAAAAAGATCAAAATGAAAGAGGTAACCAGTGGAACTTGAAAGGATATGTTCACCTCGAAGGTCAGGGCAGTAGGTGTGTTCACGATCTGAGAACAAGCTCTCAAGCCAGATGACTTGACTTCAAGTCTCACCTCTCCCACTCACTGGCCTTGTGGCACTGGCAAGCAAACTCCTATAATCAGTTGGGTGTAGCACCCCACATCTGTAACCCCAGTATTTGGGAGCTGAGACAGGAGGACCATAGGTTTGAGGCTAGCCTCAGCAACTTAGAAAGGGCCTCAGCAACCTAGCATGATCCTGTTTCAAAACAAAATTAAAATAAAATAAAAGACCTTTGGGTGTAACTCAGAGGCAGAACACCCCTGGGTTCAATCCACAGTATCCCTTCCCCAGTACATAAAAGAAAAAAGAGAATGACTACCATCACTGTACCTCAGTTTCCTCATTTCCAAAATGAAAACAATGAAAGCAGGTACCTGGTATAATTATCAGGAGGAATAAAAATTAGGAGTATCAGTAAAATGGCATATATAAACATTCAATAAACTCTATTAAAATAAAAATATGGCTTCAGATGCTTACATATCCAGCAACTAGGATCAAAAATCAAAATAAAGGAAAACAAGTATCATCTCAGAGCCTTGGTGGAAAGCCAATTACTAACCATGTCTAATAAGGGGCAGACTTGGCTTAAAGAAGGCAAATAAAATGGAGTATATACACACAATGGAATTTTCTTCATTCCTAAAGAATAAAATTGCCATTTTTAGAAAAAAAGATGAAACTAGAAAATAGGAGTCTAAGAAAGATCGGCTAGTCTCGGAAAGTGAAAGATTCTATGCTTTCTCTCACATGTAGAAGCTATATAGAAACTCAGATAAATGAGGAGATACACCAGTAGAACAGCGAGAGAAGACTGGGAGGGGGGTGAAGGAGAAGGGGAGACATGAGGAAGAAAGAATCCTGTGTTCCTGTGTACAGACAGTCAGTCTGTTGAGTGTTCCAACCATGCTGTGTACATTTGTGAAGAGATCATCACCAATTTCAGTATTGTGAATGGGGAGGAGGAGGGAGCAGGTGGGGATCCAGAGGGAAATGCACCTGGTGCTTTGTGCATGTATGATTCTATCACACTCCACCTCAACAGGATGTGTGGCTACACTGCGCCAGCGAAAGTATATTTTAAAAAACGGAAAGGAATACTACAGAAGAAAAAGGACAGCCACACACAGCCCAGACTGAAGTAAACTTCTAAAGGGAACCATTAGTAGAAATCAAATAGAAATGAAACCCTGCTAGGCACTAAGCACGGTTGGACCTGTGAGAAAAAGAGGAAGGAGTGTTGAGATTTCCCAAGGGCGTGGCCCACAGTTGACTCAGAGCACTGCAAAGAGAGGATGGAGAACTTGAGTAAGCCCCTTGCTGCCAGAGGCTGACTGTACAGCAATGGCGACATTTCTCATAAATGCTTTGTCTGACTCTCAAAAAGTTCAAGAAACAACAGAGGCGTGATAGCTTGTTTTTATACTTTTCTGATTAATAAGAAAAAACAGTCAATGACATGAAGGGAAAGAGTTCCTTCTATGAAAGAAACGGTGACACTTTAATATTGGCAATAGCCAAGGCTGGTAACACGAAGGGCTTGAATGGCAGTAAAATAGACCTCCAAAGAGGAGGGGTGAGTTCATGGCCTGGGACTCTCAGGGGAGAAATGGCCCTTTGGAAATGGGATATAAATCTTAAAAATCAATTTAGTCCTCAATCATCCCAGTAAAGTTAGAAAGGAGGCATAAAGCATAAAAAAACAGGTTTTATAAGGAAAATCTTCTGAGAACATATGTAGAGTTTGGAAGAAGAAATTGCATAAATTTGTACAAAAAATAGAATAAAAATGATAAAACCCAGATCAGATAAACATGAAAACACAAACATTTGTAAATTTTAAAACTTATGTCATTAGAATATTAAGCAAAATAGATAATATAAAATGATTATAGAAGGAAAAAGGAAGGAAAAAGAAAAATGAATTTTTACAAGTCAACCTTGCAACCAAGTCAAATAATCATTAAAGTAGAAATCGATAATTCATTTACCTGGCAACCATTTGTTTATCCCTGATAATAATAATGATCATAATTAATTTGGTCTCAGCTATGTGCCAGATGCTTTATATATTTTTTCATTTGAAATTCACAATAACCTTATGAGATTAGTATAATTCATTTTACATATCAAAATAAGGCTTACAGAGATTAAATATCTTAGCTTGCAAGTTTGGGAAGAAAAATTTCAACTAAATTCAAAATATGCACTCTTTCTTATTTTTCTCTTCCTTTTATTTTTTATTTTTATTCTTTTATTTTTTTTATATTGGCGGTTGAATATGGGGCATTCTAACTCTGAACTACACCTCTCAGCCTTTTTATACTTTCTGTTCTTTAAAACAGGATCTAACTAAGTTGCCGAGGCTGGTCTTGAATTTGATTTTTCTGCCTGCATGTAGTCTTTCTCCTATTTTTAATTAGCTTTCTCTGTTACCTATGAGGTATCAGGTTGGGTCTGGCCAGTAAAAAAGTACAGAAGGCATAGCTCTTGTTTTCAATAAGTTCAGACTAGTGAGTAAAAGCAACCATGTTTAAAAAAATCATTAAAATTCAAGTTGACAGGCACCGTAATAAAAATGTGCACAAAATTGTATGCAAAAACAGAGAATGACGTGGACAATATGCATAGAGAATGAGATATTGACAACATGTGGTAGAAGTGTGTGCTGGATGCTATGAATTGGTTAGTGCGCGCGCGCGCGCGTGTGTGTGTGTGTGTGTGTGTGTGTGTGTGTGTGAGCGCACGCGCGTGTGTGTTACTGGAGATTGAACCCAGGGACATTCTACCTTTGAGCTAAACCCATTTTATCTTATCTCTTGAAACAGAGTTTGCTAAGTAGCTGAGGCTCTCATTAAGTTGCCAAGACACGCATCAAACCTATCACCCTCTTGTCTCAGCCTCACAAGCACTGGAATTACAGATGTGCTCCACCACGCCCAGCAGAGCAGTTCAATTTGCCCTTTCCTTGGCTCCCTTGCACCTAGGGACTGGGATGCAATTTAGATTCTACCAAACACTTGTGTTCTTGCTAGAGCCCAAAGAGGACCAGGAGGTAGAAACCTCACTCCTGACTCTTGCCACTCTCTGCCTGCAAACGCTGCTAGACAATAGCCTCCTGGTGTCCCGCTACAGGAGGCTGTATCCTGAGAAGCAGGTTGTGTGGCAAGTTTTTCTCACTCTTGTGGATCCAGCCAGCCAACCTGGACCACTGATGGAACCAGCGGCTTCTGACGTCTGGGAAGAAGCCGCAAAATGTGATCCTGAAACCAGCATCTCTGATGGAGATTGCAGGACTCCTGGCCTCTTGTCTGTGACAGGAGTCTCAGCTCCCTGAGCAGTCACTCAACAGTGTTGTCCTGAGAGCTATTCTCAGGTACACAGTCTCCACCCTACTACTCCAGCTCTTCCAAAACTTGTCTAAGAAACTCAATGTTTGTATTAGATTCTTTTTCTTGTTGTTGCTGTTTGCATTAAGAAATAGCTACCATGGTTTCTGTTTACTGCAAACTAAATTTTGACTCACTCAGAGACAATATTACAGCTCCGTTTTTAATACTTGATTTTTGTCCTCAAGGTTAAAAAAAAATAGTCAGAGACATATTCTAGCCATGTAGTCCCAAAGTTAAAGAAAACTAGAAGTTCTAGATAACTTAAGGAATAGTACATGAACTATTTTTAATAAGTTGGTCTCCAGAATCATAAATATTATGTAATCTAAACTCCCAAAAGGACCTGTTTGGGCGCTATATAAAAACATTAATCTTCGCAGACAAAGAGCAGTGCAAAAGGCTAAAGACTGAAATTTTCAACTTCTAGTAGAGGAAAATGTATAGATTTGCATATTATAAATTAGCAAGCTCAATGTCAATGCTCAGGAATATGTTCAATGTACTATTTTTATTTCTTTGCAGTACTGGGACGGAACTCAGAGGCATTCCACCTCCAGTGACAGCCACAGCCCTATTTTTTATTCTTTGTTTTGAAAGAGGGTGTCACTGAGTTGCAAAGGGCCTCACTAAGTAACTGAGGCTGTCTGTGAACCACAATCCTCCTATTTTAGCCTCCCAAATATTGGGATTATAAGTGTGTGCCACCATGCCTGGCACTCAATGTACTATGAAACAAACAAGTTATCATTATTTAAATATGAAAGGGGTGACTACTGGAACCACTACAGGCTCACCAGGAAAAAAAAGAATCATGTAACATCATGCACATTTCCCTTGTTGTTGTGGTTATCTAGCTGCATATCCTAAAGCAGGACGATTCCTTGGAGACAGTGTGTCTTAATTCAATAGAACATTTGGTAAGTATCTCATGAGATCTTTTTAAGGAGGGTGAAAAATATTTATAATTACAGATTTATAACAACTTGCACCAAGTCTTAAGAATTCCCCAAAGAAGTATTTTAATAACTCAGTCCAAATCTTTGTACCTACTCCTATTTCATGCAATAACATAATTAATATCTCAGAAGGATTTGGACCATAGAATTTTATCAAACTTTCAAATGACATAAATTTTAAAAAGTTAATTTTGGATAGCAAAGGAGAGGTTCCAATATGTCTCAAAAAGCTACAGTTATTTCGGTAAAACTCAGAAGTTTCCAATGTAAAAGTTTATGTTGAAGTAGACATAAAAAGTTGATACTAATTGTTAAAACACACAGCATTTGTGACTTTGTTTAACAATACTGAATAGGGGAAAAATTCATATAGATTTCAGTTGTCAACAGTGTTGCTGGGGCCCCTGGGGGGGGGCTGTGGATTCCTGGGCTGCAATCTCAGGCGCTGATGTGTGCACAGTCATCAACAGATGATGCCCTTCTTTAAGGACACTGGAACTTTGAGACTCATGTCCCAAAGAGGTAGTCCAAAAAGATGGGAGGCCTGACAACCATGCTGTGTGCAAAACGGCAGAAGAAACTAGGTATATATCATCTAGATGTCAGGGAGAGGGGAGGGCAGCCTGAAAACTCAATTTACACATTTGCTATTTTGTCACATATAAAAGCCTGGCTCCTCGCTCTGGAGACAAGCATTGGGTCTACGGAGTCCAAAAGTATGAGGTGCCTGATACTTTGCCTCAATATTTAGAAATTATTACTAGAACTGAATTAAGAAATAACTTCCTGGGGCTGAGGATGTAACTCAGTTGTAGAACACTTGCCTAGCATGTGTTGATCCCCAGGATGGCAGAAATACATGAGTGAATGCCTTCCCTACTACTGAAAAGGTCTAAGCAGAAGCTCAAGGGTCACTGTGCAGAGACGTTACAGAGACTAATACTGTGTTCGGTGGAATACTAAATTAGCTGTCTGTCACAACTCTGAATTCTCCCAGTCTTGAAGATCCAATACATTCTTGGTATTTCAATGGTGGTCTTAATTTAAATGGCTTCAAATGATCTCTATATCTGTACCTACCCCATTTTATTTTCTCACACTTTGTGAACATCTATAAGGGAATAGTGCGCTCTATATTTGTATAAGCTTCATTTTATTTTCTCACTCTTTGTGGGCAGCCAGACTGGGATAGTCATGTTGTCATGGGTTGAAGTGTGTCCTCCCCCAAAAAGTGTTGAAGCCCAAACTCCAGTATCTGTGAACATGACCTGATATGGAAATCGGGTCTGCACATGGTCACGATGCAGTCGTTAGGGTGAGCTTTAATCCTCTCTGACTGTATACTCATAAAAAGGGAAAAATCTGAACAAAAGACAGACCTGCGTGAGAGAAGAGGACATGGAGACAGAGGAACACAGTCTTCCAGTCCAGGGACACCTGGATCTCTCTGCAGCTGGGGGAGAGGCCTGGAACTGATTCTCCCTCATAGCCCTCAGAAGGAACCAGCCCGGACAACACTTTGTTCTTGGACTTGTGACCTGGAGAACTGTGAGACAATCAATTTCTGGTGTGCAAGGCACCCAGTTTGTGTTACTTTGCTAGGACAGCTGCAGGAAATAACACAGGGAGTCCTCCTTACCTCTAGTCAACAGGTCGTCTATCTCATTGACCTCATCTCCTGCCTGACCCAGATCTCTGGTTGCATTTAACTTTCTATTCATGTTTTAATCATTTTGCTTATCGCTTAGCTTTCTGCAGCTAAAAACCTAACCATCCAATTAGTTGACAATTTTTGTAGAATCTTCTGTCATAAAGTCTTTGAAATACAATCCTAATTTCTCCCTTCTCAGGGCCACCACCTTGAGTAGATCCTTTTCACTTTAGCTCTGATATTCTAACATGTCTTCCTCTAATAATCACTCTAGTCCACCTATACAACATCAAAATAGGCAACCCCCTTCCGTGTGTGTGTGTGTGTGTGTGTGTGTGTGTGTGTGTGTGTGTGTGTTGGATGTTTTCTGGGGACTGAACCCAGGAGTACTCTACCTGTTACACTCTCAGCCTTTTTATTGTTTATTTTAAAACAGGATCTTGCTAAGTTGCTAAGGTCTTGCTAAGTTCCTAAGGCTAGCTTCAAACCTTGATCCTCCTGTCTCAGTCTCCCAAATACTGGGATTATAGGCATGTGCTGCCATACCTGGCTCCCTGTCCACTCTTGATTCCTGTGGCCTACAAGATACAGTGCTTTAGATTTCCTTTAACTTGCTACTCAAAGCCCCTTGATATGGCCAACCTTCCTCTAGGCTTGCCCCTCTAGGCTTACCACTGTGCTTGGGCTGGAATAAACTAATGTATTCATTCACACTAACATGCCTTTGCTCCCCCACTTTGCTTGTCCTGTATGTAAATTACTTCTTCAATTACCAGAATTCTAACTCACATCCAAGGCACTTTTTCTATCTCAATTTTTCTACATCTTCACTGGCCAGATGTCTACACAGAATAATTGGAATATGTGAGCCTGCTTTTTCAGTAATTGTCAACAATAGAAAGTCTGCCTTCCTATTTAAGAAGCTTAGAAGATATTTGTAAAGTTTCAAATACATATCCAGAATAGTATAATATCAAAATATATAA
Source organism: Muscardinus avellanarius (assembly GCF_963383645.1). Classification (NCBI taxonomy): domain Eukaryota; kingdom Metazoa; phylum Chordata; class Mammalia; order Rodentia; family Gliridae; genus Muscardinus; species Muscardinus avellanarius. The sequence continues at coordinate 110,098,344 of NC_137793.1, forward strand.
TATGATAGCATAATAGTACAAAAGGATAGTATACTAAGTTAAATAATAGTATAATGGCAAAAACAAGAAATTCAAGCCAAATATAAATAACAAATCCCCATTAACATGGATCTGGCAAGAGAAATTAAAAATATATATGGTACTAATATCATGAGACCATTAAAATGATTAACTAGATCAGTACTTATTAAATTGCAAAATGTCCCCCTGCTTTTTCTGAGTTTTTCCCCTCCAAAATTCAGGTCTTGAAACTTAATGGCCAAGTGGTACATGCCTATAATCTCAGTACTTAGGAGGCTGACACAGGAGAACTGTAGGTTTGAGGCTATCGCACAATAACTTGGGAAGACTCTTTTACAAAATTAAAAAAAAAATTTAAAGGCTAGGAGTGTAGCTCAGTGATAGAATACCCCTGGGTAACACAGAGATACACATCCTCTCTCTCTCTCTCTCTCTCTCTCTCTCTCTCTCTCTCTCTCTCTCTCTCTCTCTCTCTCTCTTCCTCTCTCTCCCTCTCTCCCTCTCTCTCTCTCTCTCTCTCTCTCTCTCTCTCTCTCTCTCTCTCTCTCACACACACACACACACACACACACACACACACCTCCTTAATAGCCAATGTTACAGTATGCAGAAGTAGGCTATTAAGTGATCAAGCCATGAGGGTCCTCCCATGAGAGGGAGATTGAGGCCTCAGAATGAAAGAGGCTTCACAAAGCATCAGACTCTCTGCGCTTCTGCCTTCCACCAGGAAAACACAGCTTCCTCTCCTCCTGAGGGCGCAGTGACCCCTTGCACCATCTTGGAAGCAGAGAGCAGCCTCCCCACACTGCACACCTGCCACTAGGAGCCTGGGCTTCCCAGCCTGCAGAGCTGGAAAGACATAGGTTTCTAGTTTTCCTAAATTATCCAGTTGCTGGTATCTTGCTATAGCAGCACTAAGAGACTAAGACAACCTCCAACATATACTTGATTAAAGAAGCAGATGATGTGTACTGTAATCCTGTTATTTATTGAGACCATCTACATATGTTGATCTAGATACTCAGATTTCAGAGGAGATCAAGCAGGTCTTAGGATTTAAATGTTCTTTTCCTTGTACTCTGTGTTTTTTAATTGAGGAATTTTCCAAAATTACATAACAAAATAATATATAATTAAAATACATAATATATTATCATTACATCATTATAATTATATGTAATATAACATATAAAATGTTTTATATAGGTGTGTTTATATGATTGCAAGAATTTATTATTTTCTTATCTGGACAACATTCCAGCTAGTGGTGGAAGACAAATGTCTTGCCCTTCTCAGTGTGACAGCAACCTAGGACAATGCCTCACATATTATCTAGTGCTTATTTAATATTAATCGACTATATTCATGGGAGAGATGGACCCAAATGGAAAATCAAGCAGATTGTGCCCAGTTCCCCATGTCTCCCAAGTTCACTGACATCCATCACCCTGCTGTAAAATCCCCTTAAATCATAGGGTTTAGTTATATTTGGTAACATTGAACTTGAAAGAATAGTATATATAGAACCGGATCCCTCTGTTAGGTCCCAAGAAACAAAGATGCACCCAAAGTCCAGTCTCTCTCTTTATTTTTATCTTTGTCTCTGTCACTATCTTTGACAACTCTGTATGGTGGTTAAAGGCAAAGCACGTCCTTTGCTAAAACACTCAATTTTGATAAAGTCTCTGGGGCCTGGGTAAGAATGGGCTACATAATTCCATAGGCATTACACTAGGTTTAAAAATAGGAAGCTTTTCCCTGGAGGAAGAGCCCGTGTGCGTAACTGGAACAGACACAATGTGTTCCAGTTCATGGTAAAAACCCATGAAGTCACTCTGTATTTTAGCCATTCTTTTGTATTTCTTTTTTCTACTCCCGAAGCTCTTTCCTTCACTTTGGACATTTTAGAGGGCTTTCTTCAAGTCCTGTCTCTTGGCATGCTTTCTGTAATATGGCATGCACATACGCACACAGACACACAGACACCTCCCAGAAGTCAGTTCTTCTGACAATACATATATACCAAATTCACATCTCTACTTTCTATTTCACTGAAGTGGGGGAAATGATTAGATCTTAAAAGAATATTGCTATCCAGGTTGGGGGAAGGTACATGTCTATAATCCCAGTAGTTGGGAGGCTGAGACAGCAGGATCACAGGTTCAAAGACAGTCATAGCAACTTAGCAAAGCCCTGTTTCAAAACAAAAAAAGTAAGAGCTGAGAGTATAGCTCAGAGGTTTAGAATGCCCCTGGATTCAATTCCTAATATCACTCACACACATACACACACACATATATATGCAAAAAACATTGATGACTGAAAGTCTTGTATCCTTTGACTTAAGGTAATATACTTATTCAGGAATAATTTGTTGAGTACCTACTAAATATCAAGCCCTGTGCTGAACAGCGAGGACAGCAAGCTGAACAAACTCAAATAGCATGCTGACACGCAGAACCTGAAGCCATCTAGGGTCAGTGCCTGGTGGCCTTGAGCATGATCAGGATTCTGATATTAGAGATGGCTTCTCATAATTGGTTTCTATATCAAGACCTATCAGAGAAAAAGAAGCCATCCTGGAGTGGAGACTGGCAGGGTTGGAAGCTGTATGAAGAGGCCACTTGTGTGAAGGCCCAAGAGCCGGAGGAGGAGAGGGGAGTCCGCTCATGAGAATGGCAGGGAAGTGGAAGGCCTGATGCTGAAGAGGTCCACCAAAGCCCTATTCTGAAAGGTCTTACAGATCACAGTGGACATTTGTAGTTCTTTACAGCAGGGAAGAAACATGATTAAATTTACCTTTTAGAAAGATCAGCCTTGAAAATATATAGAGTGTGGACTTAAGTGGGCAAAACTGGGGCAGAGAGCTTCTAAGAGGATGTAGTTGAATTTGAGTTATTTATACATAAAACCAATAGAAATTGGTAAATAATTAGATCTACTTGATTTAGAAAGCAATCAAGAGTGAGAAAGAGAAAGAGCCCCCAACAATTATTTAGCTTTTGTGGTACTAGGGATTGAACCTAGTGGTATTCTACCTCTGAGCTACACTCCCAGCCCTATTTTTTTTTTTTTAATTTTGAAACAGTGTCTCACTAAGGCAGGTCCCAAACCTGGGAACCTCCTGTCTCAGCCTTCCAAGTACTGGGATTACAGGTGTCTATCACCATGTCCTACAATTCCCGAGTTTTCCACTTGAGTAGTCGGGTAGCTCAGTTATCCAGGATTGGGTGTGGGTGTCAGCTTTAGGTCCCTGTGATGGACCAGGTGCTTAGTAGAGAGCTATATATATGGTTCTGTGGGTCTGGGCAACAGGTAAATTCCAAAATCATGAGCTCACAGATGATTAGGAATAAAGGGTATTGGATAAGTTAGGCAGTCTTTACTGGCTTCCTGATGTGTGTACTCAGCACAACATGTTCTTTTTTTTAAATTTTATTGGTGCACTGTATTCATACATCATAGTGGGATACAAAAAAACTTTTGTAGACATACATGCACACATCGCCCAGTCAGCCCCCACCCGATCCCCACCCCATTCCCTCCCCATCCCTCCTTCCCATGCTTGGCTTAGTGGTTGACATCTAGTATTATAGCAATTTATCCAAAATTAAAAATGAAAATCTCACATAACAGTTTAATTTGTCTGATACCAAGCTTTTGATAACTTAAAGATAACATTTTAATATTTCTTTTTGCTTTCTTTCTTACTAGAGAATTTTTTTCTTTCTTTTTTTTAAGTGAAACTATCATATATTTATATATTTATTTTTCAGAAAAAATCTATCCTAATATGTAATATGGACTCTAGATACCCAAAACGATCTCAAAAAAGAACAAAGCTAGAAGATATATATTTTCTAATTTCAAACCATATAAAGCTACAATAATTGAAACAGTGTAGTACTGTTCTAAAGGCAGATATATAAACCATTGGAGTTAAATAAAAGCCTAGAGATACATTCTTCCATATATTGTCAAGTTATTTTTGACAAGGTTTCCACGAACATTTGGTGGAGGAAATAATAATCTTTTAACTAAATATTGTTGAAAAATAATAATTACATGAAAAAGAATAAAATTGGACCCTTACCTAATCCCATATACAAATATTAACTCAAAATAGATAAAAGACCTAAATATAAATCTTAATACTATAAACTTTTAGAAGAAAAATCTGGGTCATATTCTTAACTAAGCAGGAGAGAGAGAGAAAGAGAGAGAGAGAGAGAGAGAGAGAGAGAGAGAGAGAGAGAGAGAGAGAAAGAATGCATCCAGAATTAGCAAGCAATCTGGAAATCTAGAAAAAGGCTATCTTAATTTTTCTTTGCTTAAAAAATAAAAAACCTGTTACCGTTTCCTTACTGGTCCCTGAAGAGTGAGCAGGGATTAAACAATGATGCCTAAAAATTGCTGACTTTCTTCCTAGTCTCCTGATGGAACTAATAACCTGGGGACCAATGGTGTTTCTTCTACACAGACACCTGCCTACACAGCATGATTCAAAATTAGAATGATGGTGACCAGGAGCTTCCAGGATACTCACCCATGTTCTCTGTGCTTGAATTGTCACCACCAGAATCAGGTGAACAATTCTTCGTATTTAAAAAAAAAACACTTCTCTCCCTTTCTATGTCTATTAAAAATTTTGGCATGGGTTAAATTTAGTTGTGGGTCAATTCAGGTGTGGATTAAGAATGTGTCTTTGCCATTAAAATTTTTTAAAAATAAATAAATATTAAAAATAACTGTTTGCCTTTGAGCTGTGTATCACACCACAGTAAAGGGGGAGATCTTTTCTGAGAGTCTCAAAGGGCTCAGTCTGGATAAAGCCTGACAAATAGTAAAATTCAAGGAACAGGGAAAAGAAAAGCAACTGGCAAAGCCATCGGGGAAGGAGCCACGGAGAGGTGGGAAGGAGTCCAGCAGAGCTGGCTTCTCCAAAGCCGAGGAGGTCACTCCAAATGTTCCTGGCAATTGAAGTAAGAGGAGCAGAGAAAAGTATCTCAGAAGGAGAAATGAAGAGAAGATCGGCAACGTTGACAAGAGTAATTTCAAAGGAACAGTCAGAGACAGAAACCAGATTGGGGTGGGCCGGAGAGTGAGAGGGTGTGAGGAAGAAGAAGACAAGCACAGACAGAGGAGAACCTCTTCTCTGCAGGGAAGGATACCGGCCAGGAGGGGAGGTAGAGATCAGGCAGGGTGGGGATGAGGATGGAAAGTTTTTGCCATGGGAGGCTTAAGTGTTATGGGATTTGTTGAAGAGGAAGAGGAGCAACTGAGGAGCACAGATAATCAAGAGAATATGATCAGAGCCCAGACAAGAGCGGGGTGGAGACTGTTGCTGGGCCACCCAAGCAGGTAGCCCAGCCCCCAGCTGCCAGCTGCTAGCAGCTCAGCTTCCCCCCACCCCCTTCTTTGGAGGAGTCCCTTAGGCAAATAGTAACTGACTCACTGGAGGTTATGTCTGCATCTTTCCAGAAGCAGCTTGTAGCCAATGACTGACTAAAAGAAAGGTACAAAAAGTCAACCTTGTTTGCCCCAAAGTGGGACTAAGTCCACTCAATCTGAAGCATACATGCTTCAGAGCTCACCAGGATTGGAAAAGTTAGACAGCACCAAAATGACATCTTCGCTTAGTCCCGTGCACCGACTTATCTTCTTTTCCCCGCTGCTGTCTGCTAAATAACCTCTCAGTAAACCACATAGACCTACAACCCTGACTTGGACCCCACTCGTTGGGAATCCCCTTACAAAGAGTAGTGCGTGACTGTGTAGAGGACTGGCTGGCTGGGGCCCTCCCATGGCACCTGCCACTTCCCCAGAGGTTGCCTGAACCTGTAGCCAAGACTCGATTATCATCACTGCTTATCACTATTAAGGCACAGAAGGCCCCTTAAGCCCACTGTCTCCTCTGCTAAATCTCAGATGCCCACAGGCTCCACACAGATGTTCCACACACATGGGCCTCCTGGTGATGGTACCAACTGATTGATTAATTCATTGATTGATTGTATCAGGGATTGAACCTAGAGGCATTCTATCTATACCAGTCCACTGCTGCATTTTTTTTTCCCATAGGATCTCTCAAAGCTGGGCATGGTGGTGCATGCTTGGGAGGCTGAGACAGGAGGATTGCTGGTTTGCAGCTAGCCTCAGTCTCTTGAGAGACCCTCCACAACTTAGCAAGACCCTGTTTCAAATAAAGAATAAAATAGGGCTGAGAGTGGAGAATGTTCCTGGGTTCCATCTCCAGTATCACAAAAAAGAGAAAGAAAAAGAAACAAGGTCTCCCTAAGTTGCTGAGAATCTTGCTAAGTTGCTGAGACTGGCCTCAAACCTGTGATCCTCAGAACTCAGCCTCCAAGTACTGGGATTACAGGCATATTCTACCATGCCAGGGCACACTGAGATATTGACAGGAGGACATGTGTTTGTCTTCTGCTTTATCATTTGTAAACTTTGACTCTCTAGGAGGATGCCATGCTAATTGTGTCTGTTTTTTGTTTTTGTTGTTGTTGTTTTGGGGTTTTTTTGGTGGTACTGGGGTTCCTTTGGAAGCCCTTCTACCTCCAGGCTACACTCCCAGACCTATTTTATATTTTTATTTGGAAACAGGGTCTCCTAAGCCAGCACGCGCGGCTGGCTTTAAACCTGCGCGATCCTCCTGTCTCCGCCTCCCAAGCGCGGGGATGACAAGCGTGCGCCACCACACCCAGCTAAGTGTGTCTATCTGAATGTGCAGTTATGGTAGTAGCCAAGGAAAGCAAATCCTGCACACACACACACACACACACACACACACACACACACGCACATGCACACACACACACAACATGCACACACACACACACACTCCACTCCCTCCCCTTGCCTCATCCCTCTCCTCTTCTGCCCTGAGAGTTGGTGACCAGAGGGCACACTACCCTTCCAGCCATCAGAACACACTTCTTTTTGCAGAGGGGCAAGCTTTGTTCTCTCTAGAGAGTGTATTCCCTCTCCTGAACTGTCGCCCTCTCTGCCCCTCACACTCGTGTTCTGAAGCCATGTGAGGGCCACTGTTGGCAGGGTGATCGTGTCAGACCACGGCCTCGTGGTGACTCATGCTCTTGTGGTCTCCCTGTGTTTACCGCGGGTATTCTCTTCCAGCTGGAGCACCCTCTCCCCAGGAAGTCTAGAGCTAAGCGATTTCTCCACTTTTTTCCTTCCTTCCTGCACACCCTTTCACCTCCAATATACTCTAGAAGGCGTGTGTGTGTGTGTGTGTGTGTGTGTGTGTGTGTGTGTGTGTGTGTTTCACTAGGCCAGGAATCTGCAAACTCTGGACTGTAGTATAAGTCCAGCTTGTGTCTAGTTTTTGTATGGCCTGGAAACTAAGCATAAACATTTTTTAAATAATTTTTGGAGTTGTAAAAGTGATGAAAAATAGAGAGAAAGGGAAATGTAAGAGAGATTGTATGTGCTATGTGACCCACAAACTCACAAAGCTGAAATATTATCTATGTGGCCACTAATAGGAAAGGTGTGTACCCCTTCTCTGCAGTAAGGTATATTTCTAGAGCATAGAGCTGAATGCAGACAGGCAGGATTCACAGTCTGGGCCTGCACTTACTCGCTATGGACTGGATATGCTATTTAGCCTCTCTGGGTCTGTTTTCTCATCTAGGGCATAAAGTATAATGTACCTTCCTGCTGCTATGAAGACAAAGCAGCTGTACAAAGCATATAGCCTAGTGTATACTTGTGAGAAGGAAAGAATGAGTAGCAATTATTGCTGTTGCTTACTTTTGGATCCAGCGAGGTCTAATGCACTTTTTATTCTCATACAGGAATACGTAAAACGCAAGAAAGGCAAAAGAATGTTGGGCCAGTCAGTGAACCAAGTCTATTAACTATCCTGTCATTTGACTTACTTGCTTTCAAAAAGAGGGGAAGGCCGTAGCCAGGAGTCTACAAGGATTAGAAATAAGACAAATGTTCTCATATATGGCTCCAGCAGGAGAGGCTCTTGGGGCTCATTTTCTTCTTCTTGACCTGCTACGTAACGTCATCCTTATCCCTCCATCTTCATTGTCACCACTAGCAGACAGGTAACACTGAGGCTTACCTATTCCTTAGTTAGTTAGTTAGTTAGTTAGTTAGTTAGTTTGTGGTCCTGGGGAAGGAACCCAGAGGCCTCAACCTCCAGGCTATACCCCTGACCTACTTTATATTTTATTTTGAAACAGTCTCACTAAGTTGCTGAAAGCCTCACTAAGTAGCTGAGGCTGGCTTCTATACCGTGCAATCCTTCTGTCTCAGCCTCCCAGGTGCAGGGATTACAAGTGTGTGCCACCATGCCCGGCTTACCTATTCTACTCACTAACCATATTCAACTCCATATCCCCGTCCTCTAATGAAATCTCCAATGGTACTTGGAATCTCCTGCCCAACCTGTGACAATGGCCTTCTGTCTCTTGCCTACTGGATTCCACATCCCCTGAATTGATAAGCACATAGCTGCAGCAGCAAGCCAGGAAGGCCACAGGCCTGACTGTGCAGTGGGCTTGCTTTTGGCCACCTTGTCTCCTGTCTCCATCTCACTTGGGTCTTAGGTTCCAGCCAAAGCAAGCACCTCACAGTCCCCCTCAACCCAAATATGCCATTTGGTGTGTCTGTCTTTTAGCTTGTCATTTCTTCAACCTAACCCCTTCTTTCTTAAGAATAAAAGTACCATGTGCATGCTATCAGTAATTCTTCGTATCAGAATCAAAGAATTAAAAGAAAATTATTTAGTTTGAGTCCCTCAGAGATAACTATTACTGATATCTTAGTGTATTTGTTTCTATTATTTTTCTATATGTACCTATACACAATAATTTAGGTTATCAAATCATATTATTTCTTTTATTCTTAATTACTGGCATTTTATTATTTTTTACTTATACATATTTTAATCAACCAAGTATGCAATCAAGAATTTTGCAATTATCGTTATCCATCTATATCTATTAATCTATCTATTTATGTAATGTGGAGAGGTTACCGTGGAATGAACCCAGGGGTATTCTACCTCTGAGCTACATTCCCAGCTCTATCTTACTTTTTTATTTTGAAACAGAGTCTCACTAAGTTGCAGAGGGCCTCTCTAAGTTGCTGAATCTTACCACAAACCTGTGATCCTCTTGCCTCAGCCTCCCAAGAACTGAGACTACAAGCGTGTGCCACCAGGCCTGCTAATTATTGTCATTTAAATAGCAATAAACCATAGACAACTTACAGCCACATTTTTCTAGACATTTGTTCTTTAGGGAAAAAAATACTTATTCCTATAATTCAGAGCCATTCCTAGAGAAGAAAAGATGACTTGGGTTCTGCCCAGAGAAGTGGAGCATCCATGGAATGAAAGAAAATTCTAGTAATATGAACTCTTTGTGTTTCACAACATTATTTATATTTGCCTTTAGAAAAAGAAGTAGGAATTTGTCTATGGACGCTAGTGGCAGTGTCTTGTATTTAATGTAAAATTGTCCACACGCTCCAGGACCTCCTTGACTGACTGTGGTGCTCACCACACACTTGAATGGGTCTCAGCCTCTGTTACCAAGAAGGCCTGAGCACCAGTGTGAAGGTGAGGCTCTTCAGACCATGCTGAGAAGCAATGGTTGCTCAAGGTGCTTTTCACCAAATGGAGAAGATTGTAGTTGTTGTCTTATGCTAAAATGAAAATTATTATTAAAAGTTCTAAAACTATTGTACTAAGAACCCTACAGCCTTTTCAAATACCTAGGGATGCTAAAACTTTATTAGTGATAAAGTATGGTGACTGGTGATAAAGTGATTAGTGATCAAGATTTTAGCTCTGAATTAAAATGACCTGGCTTCCTCTGGGGCCCACCATTTTCTTCACAAATGATTTGAAACGCTGTATAATATTTCTACAAATCAATTTCATGATGACATAAAAGATGGTGACCATTATTTTAAATAAGCAAAAACTGACCTCAAAATAAAGATAATTACAATACCTGTTTCCTAAAATTTCTGCCCAGATTAAGTAAAATAATATATGCAAGCATATGAGAAAATATGAAATACATAGAAAGAAATTATTTAACCCAGCACTTTCCAAACATATTTGAAAATGGCACACCTTGTATTGTTTTTTAAATAATGTCTATTTAAAAAAAATAATGAAACATACTTTCACAAAATAACCTAAACTTGGAACCGCCTTGCTTTCAAGCACTGTGGAAAGATTGGGGGGGGGAGCAGGGGAAAGTAACAAAGACGAAACTTATGACTATGTCCTTACTGCTTGCAAATTTACAAGGAAAATTTCATGCATTGTTTTAGAAGAAAAACTCAATTTTAAAGAATAAAAAGGGTAAATCATATCTGAGTTGGAATAGTCATCCTATACTCTGCCCAATCTTTTTAGATGCTGGAACGAAGGCAGCCTCGCCATTGTAGAGCAGAGATGAGGAGGCTAAAATGGGTTGCCAGGCAGCTGGGAGCTGTAATTCTTTGTACAAGAGCTTCCTAAGGCAGAACTGGAAACTCTTAGTCTCTGTTACTCTATCTCTACTCTAGTATTTGGAGTCAAAAGTGGGGTTGACCAATAATAACCAACAGAAAATAGACGCACAGGGAAAGGGGGACCAAGTAAGTTCATTCTGTGTTTTAAATCTGGCATTTCTCCCAAAGACACTCTTGACAAGCTAAACAGAAGGATGAGTGAGTTGTCTGTTTAGCTTCACCTTTTAGTTAAGGAGGAAAAAATCAACCTTTCCAACATCAGGATCTACTAACCAAACACTTCTGAAATGCCACCTTCTCTAGTTGCTCACACACACACACACACACACACACACACACACACACACACACACAATTTCTTAGACCCCAGATTTATTTTTAGGCCAAAGAGATTCAGTGTTCCAGACCAAGGCTCTCTGCCCCTGAACGGATACTCTAAAAAACCTTCATTGCCAGATATAAAAAGGCTGCTGTATAATTTATTAAAAGAACTTTCAGAGAGCTCTGATTACTTTTTTACCAGAAAGAGAAAAAAGTATATAAGAATCCTGATCAGATCCAGCACTGCACTTGGCCCACAGAGCTATACAGAGGCTGGAAATCCTCAGCTCTTCCCACTCCAGCCTGAAATCTGCTGCAGTGTGCCACGAAGGGGGCTTTCAGTCCACTGGCATTCGGTCTCCCCTTCTCTATGAATGTGCAATTTTATTTCCCTAAATAATGGGGGAGATTGGGCCAAAAAAAACTCAAAACAATACATTTGCTTAATACCTCTAATGGTTCTGCTGGGTCCTGCCAATGAAAACGCCAACTAAATTGTTCCAGAGAGCCTTCTACCAGAGCTAAACAAACTCGCCAAATCTCTGCCCACCATCGTGCTTCCTGCCACTCAAATTCTTCTCTCTTTTCCTTTCATTCCTTCCTTACTTCCTCCCTCCCTCCCTCCTTCCCTTCTTTCTTTCCTCCTTTATTCTCTTTCTCTCTTTCTTCCTTTCTTTCTTTCTTTCTTTCTTTCTTTCTTTCTTTCTTTCTTTCTTTCTTTCTTTCTTTCTCTTGTTTTTTCCAAAAGAATCATCTAAAATACTCAAAGAATGTTCTCCTTCAATATGTATTGTTTGGGATATACTTATGTTTACTTTTCATGTGTATGGTGACTATATTTTCAAACTGTCAGGACATGGTTTTATAGTGTAAGAGTATCTTATAAAACATCACTATAGGTTATTTAAAACTATCTGTATCCTAAAAAATCAAACTCAATTAACCTTGATTATTAAAGACATACACACATTCTTGAAATTTTATGTTGTGTTCTCCTTCAAAAATAATTTTTTGAGAATCTACTATTGTCCAGCACTATGCAAGGCACTTGGGAAGATACTGAGATATTTCAACTAAAATGAAAGCTCTCCCCTCAAACAATAATTAATGAGTTATCTCCACCCTCTCTTTTTCCAATGAAAAAGGTCAGGGTGACCCTCTTGAGCAGACCTAAACTAGAGGCTGAAAAGTCAGGGGAAAAGAGAGTAAAATGAGAAAAGAAAAAAATGAGATCAAAATATAAAATAAGTAAAAGAATATTCAGGAAGTAGACAACATTTTTCATAATGAGACAGGCTGTCAATTATTGAATCAAGAACCAATGTTGTCTACCCAAACCAATATTGTTCACATTTACATGAAAAAGCACTAAAAACCAAACAGAGTTAGATTCCATGGCTTCTCATCTTCAAACGATGAATAAAATCTATCAGAGTCTCTCAAATGCCTTCAAAAGAGTAAAATGCTATAACAGTGATTTTAAACCTTGTCTTCAACTATCCTTATCCAACAGAGTTCTTGTTAAAACGACCTGAGTTCCTTGTTTATACTACAACTCATATGGTATACAAAATAACCATAATACCACTCTCCACTGCTTCTATATTGATCACAAGAGAATTTGGGATCAGAATATAAAATAAAAAAGCTCAAGAATATGCATGGAGAAAATAAAAAAATATTCATAATGAGACAGACCACTAATTACTGAATCAAGAGCAGATCCCATGGAATCTGTCCCATTGACTTAGTGACTCAAACCAGGAAAGGAACAGATGAAAACCCTAATTTTGTACATCTTTGCAGATGAGACACATCAGGAAAGCAATGGGGACACTTTGGCCTGAGTCAGCAGAATGCCATCTCACTCATCTGCTCATATCCAGGTCCCGGCTCCGTCCATCCTGCCCCCAACTGCAAATTAACTTTTTAGTGAGTAAATGCCAGTCATGTCAGCCTCTGCTTAAGAACCAACCATGGTTCTTCAGTGTTTAATCACTAGTTTCCAAATCCTTGCTTTGATGTTAAAGATCATTTGTGCTCTTGTTCTTCAGTCTTCTACAAAGACCCTGGCTCAGGTGAATGGCTTGATTTTCTGTTCCCCAGTTATACTGAGAATTTTTCTTCAGACTTTCATGCAGGATGTTGTTATCACCTGTCATATTACATCTGCACCTACCAATTCTTACTAACTGATGAATTCTTACCCCCTTCAGAAGTAGGACTTCATTCCTACATCTGCATTCTAGTTGTATCTACAAAGTCTCATACCTCATTTTATAATATTTAACCATTTTAAGCCCTGTTTAACATTAACATCTGTCTCCCTCCCCATAGCACACTCTGTGTTCTTTGCATAATGTTTTACTGCTTTTTGTCTCTATGAAGAGCCTAGGTTCTCAAAGGCTACACTGGATAATTATTTATATTCTCGAGGAAGAAAGCAATGTCTTTACATGCCAAAAATGTGTCACTTGTTAAGTCATGTATTTATAAAGTCTTCCAAGCATCACTACTAATTCTGAAATTTGTTAAAAATCTCTTTGAGTAGAGCTCTAGCACTAGCATTTGTTTTTAAAGATTGTGACACTTCTGACAGTTCTGAAGCACAGCAAAACGTATGAGACAGCCATCTACAAAACTGTAATGATGGAAAATAATTTGACTCAGTGATCTTAAAAGATTCCAAACTGGTTCAACTGACAAACTGAAATCAGTCCACCCATTATACCAACTTTCCCATCTGTAAGCCATGTTAATAAAATGACTTTCCAAAATCCCTACTCTGACTTTTCTAATTGCTTATCCTAAGTGATTAACAGATACAGCCAACCTTCTTCAGGGGAAAAAAAAAAATTAGTCCAGAGATATTTGACAGCTATTTAAATCTAGAGCTTCTCCAACTCCACTACTGAAATCTACTCCTGGTTATCTAAATTAGTAGCTAGGCAACCTTAGTTAAAGCCATTTGAATTCTCAAGCTTCAGTTTACCTGATTAAAATATAGAAACTACAGCCAGGTGTGGTGTCACATGCTTGTAATCCCCACGCGTGGGAGGTGGAGACAAGAGGATCACACAGGCTCGAAGCCAGCCTTGCTGGCTTAAGAGACCCTATTTCCAAATAAAATATAAAATAGGTCTGGGAGTGTAGCCCGGAGTTAGAAGGGTTCCATCCCCCAGTACCACCAAACATATATATATATATATATATATATATATATATATATATATATATATATATATATATGGAGAGAGAGAGAGAGACTACTCCTCCCACATATACATATACGAAAGACATAGCCAATACTTCTTAAAATTCTCTAATTATCTCTGTAAAATGAGAAAATCCCAGTAGATAGTATCTATCAATTTAAGATTGTCACTGTTCTTTTGTGTTTGTTTGGGGGTATCCCTTTCAAAATCCCAATAGCAGAATGTATCCATAGGAAGCCATTTTATGTGGAGGGTCAGAGAGGAGGGAGAGAGCAGTGAGGCTTAGCTGCTTCATGCTATTTACTCTGACTTACTGGTTTCAGAATTGATGACAAACTTCATCTGGCATTCCAGGATGTGTGGGTTCTGGGTCTCCAGGATTCATTCCTGGTAATGTCAGGTTAATTCAGGGCATTTGGCAGGACTATCCGAGGTGCTGTGAGTAATATCAGTTTTGCAACCTCATTTGTCATATAATTAAATTATTATATAATGAAAACTATGTACCACACAATAAAATGTTCATTCTCATACTGTGGTACAGTATACTTAAGCATAAAACAACCACAAGGGAAGATTGGAAATGACATGGAAAGGTCAGCCTTAAAATTATTTTAATTCATTTAGAAAAAAACAATAAAAAGAAGAACAAACCCAGGAAGAATTAATTTCCAAACCAAAGGGACCAAGGAAAGTTGAGTGGAAAACAGGAAATTAAGGGAGAAAAAAACAAATATTGGGTCAGGGAAACAGAAAGAGAGTGGATGTTAAAGATGGGGCTATTGTCAAGATTCCTCATGATAAATTATAGATGGTAATCAGTGGAAAGTCATTAATATTCGCTATTATTCTAAGAAGACTGGCCAAACCTGCGAACTCCCAGCACTACCATGTCATTGTGGCATGCTGAATGTTTGAGGTTAGCTATAGGGAAATGTTTTCAAGCAGTGAATTGTGATCCAGTATTAAGTTGTGAAATAAATTTAGTGGGTTGCTAACCAACATGAATTTTTGAAAAAGAAGAAGAAAAGGGAAAATACCAATGTATACCATAAACCACTAACAGTAAGTATTATATCTGAAAACTTTCGGTTTCCCCATATCCATAAATATATACACATCCACATACTGAGTTTCAATAAAATATGTTTTCCTAACTGGGAGTCAGGGTAAAAACAAATCAATATATTCTGCCTAAAGGAGTAATTCTTCTTCTTAAATCATTTTCTGTCTTATTAGCTCCCGTTTTCTTCCTCCTGGTTTCTAACATGTAATCATTCTCCCAAAGTTTAGTCCTTGAGTAGAAATATATAAAAATTCTATGTCTAGAATTTATCTCTTTTGAGATTACAAATATCTGTCTTCAGCAATGTACTAGATCATCCCTCATTGTTGCTCCCCAAAACCAATTTGAAAGCAAAATCACATAGGTCCAATTTCTATCCCATCATGTCCGTCAAATTATCTAGTCTCCAAAAGTGTCTCCATCTTTCAAACACAGATGATACCACCTTCTTAAGTTAAATACAGGAATGTATATTAGGAGTAAGGGTTCTTGGTACTTTTTAGGTCTTTAATAGTTCCTAGACCCTCATACCATATTCCTTATTAGATTTTCAGATTTTTACAAGATATACGTCTCCAGGACCTTAATTATTTAGAATAGTTCTGCACTCCTTGCTCCCCTTTGACAGCCCCTGTCCCCTGTCGTTCACTGAGTCTTGTTGATCCTATCAGATACAGCTGTTCTCTTACCTACGTGTCCCTCACCCTCTCCAGAGCTGGAATTACTTAATTCCAGACTCAGCTCCATCTATGGCTCCTACCTGTGGACCAAGGCAGGCAACTTTACCAGCAAGTCATTCATCTCAGAGATCAGATTAGGTTCTGCCCATGAAGTGCTCTGATGACTAGCCAGGCAGCCTTTAATAGGCCACCTGTCTATAGCTCAGTAGTTTCTCTTATCAAAGGAGAGATGATATTCTTTTCATGCCCAAATAACTGCTGTAAAGATTAGATTAAAAGCACTTAGGAGAGTGCTTAGTACAGAGTAAATGCTCAACATCTATTTCTTCTCCTCCTCTTTATTCTCCTCATCATTGTTTTTACTTTTCTTCTTTGTCTCTTTCTTCTTTTTCTCCTTTTTTTACCCTTTTCCTCCACTTTTTCATCTCGTATTTCTCCTCTGTCTCCTCCTCCTCCTTCTCCCCCATTTTCATCTTGTTGGTCACTGCTGGTGATATTATCTTTCATAGTTGTCTTTTTCTACCACTTCATTATGTCCTTCATAGACCAATGGTTTCTAAATTTTGTTCTAAGAGCCCTATGAGGCCATGTGGGACTTCTGGGGCGGAACAGAATATGCTGAGAGGTATATGTCCAGGACACCTATCCTGGGTCTACCAGACACTATGTTATCCCTGATGGGGGTTGTTTGTTACATTTATTACATTAAACAAAATAGCTCCATTGCTAAAAAATAAGGTTTGAACAACCATCTCCCAGGCTCCTAGGCCATGATCGGCACTCCTAGACTTTGTTTTCTCAAGCTCCACCATATCACAGATCATGTTTGTCATTCCTCTTCAGATCTGATACTCTAGTTCTCTAACATGCAGTGCCCTGCCAAATTCCAAAGTGAAATTGTGGAATTAATCTCAACTGGTTCTTCCTTCCAAGATCCTGAGTACTTCTAGAAAACACACACACACACACACACACACACACACACACACACACACACACGTCAGTTTTAATTCCAGTTGAAAGCCCATTGCTGCCTCACAAGCTAACATATCTCTAACATTCTCCTTCCTCAATTTCTTCACTATTAAAATTTTTGGTTCCCAAGACACCCACCAAGCCAAATCCCGCTCAGCCGTAACAGATTTGTTCCCAACTCAGTGAGTAAATGGAATCTACAGAGCCACACCTCCTGGAACTTGCTGCTTCTGGCCAGGAGCATCTCCCTGTTGTCACCTGTCCTTTCTCCTGTTGCTTACATTTCCCTCCTTCCCCCATCTGTACAGTGGGGTCCCTCACCTCTCCTGCCTTCACAGTGCCCTTCATCGTCACCACTCTGCATTTGTGTACCTTGAAGCTTTCATATTCTCTTGACTCTTTTTCCATCCAAATATGGCAAGTTCGTCCTCATTGTAAAGAAATGCTGCCTTTTCCCTTGACCCCTGCTCCCATTCACTTCCCAACCAAGGCTGATGTGAGAGTTCATCTCCACATTTTCACTCCTCATTTATTCTCCATCCACTATTATCTGTGTATCGCTCTCTCCCTTGTATCACTAAACTTCCTCACTGTATTTGCAAATGATTTCTCCATATTTCAAATACTAACAGAGATTTTTCTGCTCTTAATTTACTAGACCATTCTCCTGTATTTGATTCTTACCTCAAATCCTTTTTCTTTCAAACAGTTGTATTGAGATAGAACCCATATAACATACAATTTACTCTTTTAAAGAGCACAGCTCAGCTGAGCGTGGTGCTGCATGCCAGCAATCCCAGTACTTGGGAGGGCGAGACAGCGGGAATAAAGATTTGAGCTCAGAAATGTAGCAAGACCCTGTTTCAAAACAAAAAATAAAAACGGATGGAGGTGAAACTTGTACCACACAAATTTTTAAAAATTGCAATTTGATATTTTAGTATTTACAGATACACGCAGCCATCCCCACAGATAATGTTAGTGTATGTCCATTACCACAAAGAGAAACCCTTCAGCTTTAGCTATTTCCCCCATCCTTCCCAGCTTCAGTAAACTACTAATTCACTTTCTCTCTCTATTGCTTTGCCTACTCTGGTCAATTAATATGATTACAATTGCATAATAAGTGGTCTCTTGTGACTATTTTGTTCATTTAGCATAATGTTTTCAAGTTTCATTCATGCTGTGGCATGTAGCAGTCCTACATTCCTCTTTATGTCTGAATAATATTCAACTGGATGGATACTATATTTTGTTTGCTCACTCTGTACTCCTTTTAAAATTCTATTCTTTTAAATTCTGGGAGAACATAATCTTCTGGTTTTCTTCCATTTCTGTTCTTTGTTTTTCCAGTTTCTTCAAAGCGTTTCTCTTGAAACTCCTCATCCTAACTGTCTAATGTTAACATTCTCCAGACTTTTCCTGGATGAATTCATCCAAGTCTACAGATCAACACTCACCCGCTTCTTGATAACTCCCCAAACAATATTCCCAATTTACACACTGTTCTCTAAGTTTCCAACTGTATATTTAATTTTCTACTGGAAGCTTTTATCTAGGTGTACTTCTAAGAACTTTAAATTTAGTTGATCCAAAATTGGATTTTTTTCTTATACCTAGTTCCCATTCCCATACAAGTTGCTTCTCACCAATTCTTTAGTATGATAAATGAGGTTCATTTCAGCACGTAGTTACCTATGCCACAAACACAAGAGCCATTTCCTCCTTTAACTCCCTTCTATCAGTCCCCAAAGCCTTAACACTCCTCATACCTCTGTCTTAATAGTCTTTATTTCTACGGATACTGCCTTCCTATAGTTTAAATGTTTGTCATTTCTTCTGGGAATTATCAAAATAACCTCCACAGTGTTCCCCTCCAGCATAAGTGCTAGTCTTACCATAAAGTCTATTTGAAGGATCTCTAGTGGCTTGCTTAGCTGCACAGCGCACAAGACTCTTGGTCATCACTGCCTTGTTCTCTAGTATTGTCCTTAGGCTTTCCCCAATGCATCTCTGGCCCCAGATTACAAGTCTGGGTTGCCATTTAACACTTGTGAGCTTTTGTACAAATATCTTCTTCTTTCAAGAAACTGCCTGTCTGTCTGTCTAGCTATCATCTATCTATTCACCTAGTATTTTATTTTCAATTTTACCATTTTTAATCATCTATTTTATACTTTTATTGGTACACTGTAGTCTCACTTTATAATGTAGTTTAAAATGATAGTGACATATATCTATAACGCACTTTGTGGGCTCCCTCCCCTACTCCCTTCTCTTCTCTATACATGATACTGAGATTGGCTAACTAATTCTTTTTCATAACTCAAATTTCACTAGCTCAGAAAGCTTTATTTCACCATTCTGTCCAATGTAGATAAATCTCATTAGTGCCACCTGGTTACATATTGGTGATATTGTGTTATGATATAAGGTTTTTGCTTTGTTTTGCTTTTATGTGTAATATTGAGGATTGGACCCAGGGCATTCTATCTCTGAGCTACACACCTAGTTGTGTGTGTGTGTGTGTGTGTGTGTGTGTGTGAGAGAGAGAGAGAGAGAGAGAGAGAGAGAGAGAGAGAAAGAAAGAAAGAAAGAAAGAAAGAAAGAAAGAAAGAAAGAAAGAAAGAAAGAAACAAGGTCTCACTGGGTTGCTGAGAGCCTCACTAAATTACTGAGGCTGTCCCCAAACCTGTGATTCTTCTGTCTCAGCCTCCCATGTACTAGGATTACATGTGTATACCAACTCACTTAGTGATATTATGTTCTAAAGGCGGGTCCTAACCTTCTAGTGAACTTTGTGTCCTTGACTGCTTAGCACATTAGCCTCCATATGCTTAACCTTTGTGGATATTTTAGGAATCTTGCACCTTACATTTTCCAGGAAGCCTTCTCTGGCTTCTGTCCCCTTCTCCCTTGTGTGGTTTAAATGGCCCATTTAAGCCAGGTGTGGTGGCACACCTTTGTAATTCCAGCATTTGGGAAGCAGAGACTGTAAGGTTTGTGGTTTGCGGACAGCCAGCTTCTGCTACTTAGTAAGGCCCTCTGCAATGCAGTGAGACCCTGTTTCAAAAATAAAAGACTAAAAATAGGGCTGGGGGTGTAGCTAAGAGGTAGAATGCCCCTGAGTTCCATCCCCAGTACCTCAAATAAATAAATAAATAAATAAATAAATAAATAACCCATTTAAGTGTTTTCACAACATAACCTAGATATTCTCTCCTAATACTTACCATGTTGTGAAATCATTGCTTTTTGTCTCCCTAATTCAGCATCCACTCAATGCCTAAAACATAGTAGATATTCAATGCATACTTGCTTGGTTAAAGGATGCATGAATGAGAGAAAGACACACTGCCATGTGTCACGCCCTCAAGCACTGGGCTTGTACCTGTATCCTTGTACCTAGGCTCCTTTCCTTATTACCTGCTCACTGCTCTGAACCCACTCAACATTATTCCCCAGCCTAATAATCCACACACAGACGCCTTTATGGATCTGACATTCTAAGCTGATCTTGATATCTGAAGCTCTGATAGACTCATCTGCTGCCAGTTGCCATTCACCAACCTGCATATTTGGGATATATGCAGTTAAAAAATTTCTACATCACTGTGATTGCTCACAAGGATGCCCCATTATTTAATATTTTATCTGTCATTAAATTATTGTGAGAATTACATTTCCTTTCAACAGAGCAAAATTTTTATTTGGCTAAAATTATATAAATAAATTCTATAAAATTTTAGCCATTATCAGTCTCATGAAGAAACCACCTTTTGATGGACTGTTTCTCTCAAAAACTCTGAAATCATACCACTTGGCTTCACCTGTATCTACCAGCATAGACATACTCATGCAGAGACCCTCCTGTTAACATCAGAGTTACTAGAGAAAATATGTCTCTCTGGGAAAATACTAAACCACAGCAGATAGAGGTCAGGTTGGTCTGTTGACACCAATTCTTGATTGCTTTTCCATAGCTGGCAAAGGCCTTATATTTTATGGGGAGTATAAATCACACCTTCGGCCTAGGATTCCGTATTCAGCTCTTAACATAAAAGACTTGTCAAATGCCATAAATCTTGTGAAGAGCAGAACCAGACAGGAAGATTGAGTTTTATCTGTAAGCAAGCCCTTTAAAAATGGGATACTGGAAATCCTTATTCAACATCAAGAGATAGTTTCAATTACAGATAATAAACCAAATGAAAAGTAAAATATACCATTATATTAAAAAAAACTTCAAAAGCCAGTCTGCATAATCCCATCATGTCTATTTCTACTTTGCTTGCATTTATTAAGCAGAGATCCAGCTGGACTTGCATATGTTCAAGAGATAATCATTAAAAGAAAATTTCCAATAGTAATCCCAATAGTAATCAAATGATGACATCATAGTATGCACATTCTTGAAAGGCTTTAGATCCTACCTTATTGCAGTTTTTACATTATGTTCTGACAATCAATTAAATTAGGATCCTTTAAGAGTAGAAATCATGCCATGTATCTTTATATATCTAGATACCTCCCTCCTGAGACAGTAGTGCAAACAGAGAATTAACAGTGAATTCACTGACTAGTCACACATTCAATATATATAATATATATATGTATACACATTCAGCCCACTATGTCCCAGTCTGGAGATAGTTCTGAACTTGTCAAATAGGCCTATAAGAGAGGAGGACTCCCAGGCATAGACATCATAATTCTTCATTAGATCATCCACAACCACTTCTGCTTTGCTTCCTCTTATTTCTTTGTACTACATTTGCAAAAAAAACCCAAAACCAGCTAAATCAACTTTTGTGAAGACTATCTACACTTGGAGTAGCTGAATAAGAAGAGAGAGAAAAAAGATAAATATGCTTTTTGGACTCAATATTTTGGTTTTGTTTGTTTTTGTGGTACTGTGGATCCAACCCAGGGGCATTCTACCTCTGAAATATGCCACAGTCTTTACTTTTTATTTTGAAACAGGGTCTCACTAAGTTGAGGAGGATGTCCTTGAACCTATAATTCTCCTGTCTCAGCTTCACAAGTACTGGGATTACATGTGTGAGCCACCACGCCTGGCTTCAACTCAACTTAAATATACGGCCTTCAGTCTCAAGAGGGTCCTCATGCCACCAGGTCTCACTGCAGATCCCTGGTCCCTTCACCTTCCCATTTCCTTTCTGGCCATTTTCACAATTTCTTTCTGCTCTTGAAACCTCAAACACCTACTTCCCCATGCCTTGCTCTAAGCCAATTACCTTAAAAGCTCTTTCCCAAGGAAACAAAACTGACAGGAACGCCCAGACCAGCTTCCGCCGTTGCAGCTAAACCACCTATCTCTGCAGACCCTTTAACTCCATGTTGGATGAGTGACCTGAGCAGCCTCTTACCTAGAGCCAGCCCTCCTGCTGATCCCCACATGCCAACCCTTCTCTCCTTCCCTGGGACAGCTCTCAGCAACTCTCCCCAAAGCAGATGACATATAAAATTGAAAGGCTCCAACTTCAGGGAA
The DNA here is from genome assembly GCF_963383645.1 of Muscardinus avellanarius. NCBI lineage: Eukaryota > Metazoa > Chordata > Mammalia > Rodentia > Gliridae > Muscardinus > Muscardinus avellanarius. The sequence continues at coordinate 110,120,652 of NC_137793.1, forward strand.
CACCTTGAGTATTCCATATAAAAAAGGATAAACTATCTTGTGAAAGAATTCTTTAAATAAGAAAAGTAATGCCCACATCTAGATTCCTTATAAAAGAATGACATCAAAATAAAATTTGGTTTACAGACACCACATAAGATTAGATCAAAACCTACAATTTATTTGAAGATCTTTCCTCTAGGAAGAAAGAAACCGTAGGTCTTGGTCTAGTCGTTGCTGCTGGGGCAGCTCTCTGAATCTCTACTGGCCTTGGAAAAAGCAGACAGAACTTTACTAGCCTGTCCAGTTCTCGGATTCTTATCTAAAAGCTATCTACATTTAGTTAGCTTTTAAAAAAATTAGTAGCACATTGTTAACTTTTATATTATTTCCAGAACTGGTAGACTGATGATATTTTGGATTTGATGCCAAACTTGTAGACACTCTGGCCTAGACATATAGCTAAAATCAGTTGTGTAATTATCAAGAAAATGTACCTTCTTGACAGCTCAGTGACTTAAAAAACAACACCATTTTTTCTTTTGGTTTCAACAGCCTAAGACTGCATGTACAGGACCAAATAATTTAAAAAATAGGAAGAACCTAAAGAGGAAGCCTATGGAATGGGAGAAGATCTTTACCAGCCACCACTCTGATAGGGAGCTAATATCCAGAATATACAAAGAGCTCCAAAGACTCTACACTAGCAAAACAAACAACCCAATCAAGAAATGGGCTACTGAAATGAATAGACACTTCACAAAAGAAGAGATACAAAGGGCCAATAGATACATGAAAAGATGTTCAACATCACTAGCCATCAGGGAGATGCAAATCAAAACTACACTGAGATTCCATCTAACCCCAATCAGAAGGGCAAGCATAAAGAAATCAAACAATTGCTGGCAAGGATGTGGGGAAAGAGGAACTCTTACACTGTTGGTGGGAGTGCAAAGTAGTTCAACCACTATGGAGATCAGTATGGAGATTCCTTAGAAAACTGAGAATAGATTCACCACTTGATCCGGCTATACCACTCCTGGGTATCTGTCCAAAGGGGTTGAAATCAGAGAACTACGTTAACATATGCATACCCATGTTCATAGCAGCACAGTTTGTAATAACCAAAATATGGAACCAACCTAGGTCTCCATCAACAGATGAATGGATTGCAAAATTACGGGAAATACACACAATGGAATTCTATTCAGCTATAAAGAAAAATAAAATAATAGTATTTGCAAGAAGATGGAAGGAACTAGAGAACATTATGTTAAGTGAGATTAGTCAAGCACAGAAAGAAAAGGGACATATATTTTCTCTAATATGTCCAAGCTAGGGAGTAGTGGTAATACCAGAGAAACCCCAGATGATGGAGGAGAAATCTCAGCAAAGCTAGAATGGAAGGATAGGAGAGGAAAAAAGCTGAGGTTGTTCAATGGAGGAGCTACATACAAATATGTGTAATAGCATAAATACAACACGATTAACCTGGACATCCCCTATTGGGGGGGGGATGGAGGAGGAAGGGCATGAAGCACAATGCAAATGTACACCACTCTCAATATGTTCCACTTATAAAAAATAAAAATTAAAAATAAATAAAAAATTAAAAAATAGGAAGAAATAAAGGATAAGAAAAGAAAAACAAGTATAATCTGCCAACTATCCACACACCCGATCTTATTGCCAGAAATTACAGTATTTTCTTCTCTGAGCACCTGGCCCAGAAATGTAACAAGATTTCTCATTACCCTATAGTGTCTGGACATGAAATCTCTACAGCTATCCTCTCTATCCTCCTCCCCCCACCTCCTCCTCTTCTTTTTCCCTTCTTTGTACTAGGGATTGAACCCAGGGGCATTCTTCCTCTGAGCTACATCTCCAGCCCTATTTTATTTTTATTGTGAAACAGGGTCTCAATTAGTTGCATAAAGCTTCTCTAAGTTGCTGAGGCTGGCCATGAACCTGCAATCTTCCTGTCTCAGCCTCCCACGTACTAGGATTTCAGGCAAGCTCCACTGTACCTTGCTCCTAATCTTCACTCTAAATGCATACTTTCTCCTTCAACTGCAGTCATTTGTGTTCTCCATATGAAACCAATTCAGGTATAATTCCATTGATAAGAATTTTCAAACGTTGTCTTAAGTTTTTAAGACTTAGCCTAATCATAGTTTAAATGACTATGGTAAATTCTTTTGTGTACCAAATAATCACCCTTGGCATTAGTTTGACTTTCCTGAAAATGGGGCATGGGTGTACATCACATCTCATTCAGAAATTTTCACCCCAAGGGTGGTAAAGAGACATACTCTCCAGTCATTACAGCAACAGAAATACTAAAAACACAATCTTATGAAGATGACATTTAGCTAAAGAAGCTAGGGACACATAAATACACATAGGAAAATTCTGTTTAAATAAAGTTTATAGCCAGGCAAACTAAATACATACATTTTATGAATTTATGATTTTTAGATAATAAAACTAAAACTGAGAAGCTATTATTAGAAAAATTAGAACGGCAGGGGAAAAGGAGGTGAAATCAGTATACACAGCTGTCTCTGTGTGTATACAGAGACAGCAGTATACACACAGGTCTTTTCAAAGGCACTGATAATGTTCTGCATTTCAACGTGTGAATGTCAACTTAGTCATTTTTCTTTAAATAGTACATGTATGTTGTATAGACTATTCTCTATGTATGGCTTTTTAAATAAATAAAGGTACCTTACCACCAGCTCTATAAAATAAACTCACCTTACTATAATTTTCAGTTTGGAAAACACAGTGCAATGAGAAAAATAGGAAGGGAATTTATACCAAACAATTACAAATTTTATCTATGCAATTTGGTGTACTGGTTGTATATGTGTGTGTGTAGTACTTGGGGTTTAACTTGGGAACATTGTACCTCCAAGCTATACCTCCAGTCCTTTTTTATTTTTTCATTTGGAAACAGCATCTCACTCGGTTGCTGAGTCTCACTGTTGCTGAGGCTTTCCTTGAACCTGCAGCCCCCCTGCCTCAGCCTCCCAAGTACTGGGACTGCATCACCACAGCTGGCTCAGTTTTAGCATTCTTATTCAATTGATAGTTGATTGTGTGTGAGAGAGAGAGAGGGAGTGTATTTTACAGAGGATGAGGATTGTTACTATATTTTAATCCATTGCTTCAGTCCACATGTATTGAGAGTCTATTACCTGTCCGGCACAGTATGAGGCACAAGGGATACCAAGACATACAAGACAGAAGCTTTATTCTGGAAGACTACATTATCATGCACTAGAAAACTAGCACTTTCCATTTTGCCTAAACCTCAGTCTTTCTCCACCTTCCCCACTCCTTCTCACTGGAGCTCTGACTTCTCCTCCTATTGCCTCTCATCTCTGGTTTCCCAGCAGCTATCTTTACAGGAGTTTGCCCAGCACCCTTGGGAGCCATCACTTGATGGGTTGTGGAACTGATCATGCTGTCAGACTCTGTGTTCATCAGGTCAGCATGATCCCTGACCTTCCTACCCCTGTGACGGTGACTAAATCTACTGAACCATTTTCCCTCCTAGCACTGGCCTTGATTTTCCCTGCCAGCTGATGGATCATGGATCAGGGCCTTACTTTGATCTAAATGGTCTTCCAGAACATGGACCCCTCCCCTGTGTTGAGAAACTCTGGAAGTCTCAGTAATCCTTGTCTGCAGTATCTTTTGTACTATGACTGCCTCTTGCTGACCCACACCCACTTACACCCGATGAACACCCTCCTGCCTGCGCTGGACGGTAGGAGACTTCCAGCAACACGACAAAGTGGCTCAGTCCTGGCCCTGCCAAGCCCTCACTCTCTGCACCTCTCTCCTCCCCAGTCCCAGTTGGCTTCGCTCCCAAGCCTCCTAAGATCATGACAGTGGTGTAATAAACTTAACAACAGAGTTTCCAAAAGAACTGTCCAAAAGCAGGAAGGCAGGACTGGGGAGGGGAAATAAGAAATAACTAAGTTGAGTTGAGTCTCAAATTTACCAAGAAGGAAGACAGGGGTAGTGTGGCTAGAAGGTTCAACTTCTCCAAAAGCAGAAATATGGAAAGAGGCCTGACATATTTGGAGAACCATAAGAAGTTGTTTTGCATCCAAGGAATGAAAGATGAGGATAGAACAGCAGATAAGAAGAAAAGAAAGATCTTAAATATGTCATCGCTAAGAGAACATGTCAAAGTTGGAAAAAATTTTATGATCAATCCTGACAATAAAAAGGATGAGGCATCTGACCTGAAACAAGGTAATGCAACCTACTATTTGGGGATTAGAGTAGGTTTACTCACTACTCACTCTCTCATGGTTCATAAAGCTCTGTTTCAGTACTACTCAAACTAAACTAGTTGTAAACTAAACTAATACTAAAAGTTAGTTTAAAACTAACTAGTACTACTAGTACTAAACTAAGTACCATGACTAAAACAAATCCTTCTAAAGCACACCATTTTCTTTGGTTAGGTGCTAGAGGCCGCAAGTGCACCTGCTGGGAAGCACAGTGATTCCAATGGATCTGCTTATGGTCACATAGTAAAGGAAAGAATATAGGAGATGCTCAGTAAACGCTGGCAATGGCGTTTAAATTGAATAAAACAAACACACAACAACAACAACAACAACAACAACAAAAGATTCTTTGAGAACTCCCCAGAATTCCCAATTCTATTTCTTTGAGCACCAAAATGGCTGTGAACCCTGTCTCCTTGTAGAAAAGCCAGTTACTCAGAAAGGGAGGTCTTAGAAGGGACAGTCCCAGGTGAAATGAGGACTGCCTGTTTTCTTGGCTCTGCTGTAGTGGAGGCTGGCGCTAGCTCCTCCTGGCACTGCTGGAGTTTACACTTGTCACTTCAATGGCCTCCTGACTGCCAGGACCTCTCTACTGCCCAGCAGTTCCTGTGGCCAATGGTGAATCACCAGAGACACACAGAGACCGTTCCCTTCTCTGAATCAGAAACCTACTGACTCACCAGCCAAAAGGACTACTCAGAACAGAATGAGAAAGGGTGAAGCATGGGGCCAGAGAGAAGAAAGAAACATGGACATCATCGTAATAATAAAGGAAAGAAAATATTCTGAGGTACTGGTTTGGTCAGGAACTCACCTTATCATTTGCCTGAATGTGTTCATCCCTCCAAAGTCCTTGTGTTGGAATCTAACCCCCTCTATGACAGTCTTAAGAGGTGGGGGCCTTGGGAAGTGGATAAGTTATGAGGGGTCTTCCCTCATAAACAGGGTAGAAGTTCTTATAAAAGGTGCATGCCTGTCATCCTTATATTTGGGAGGCTGAAGAGAGGACGGAAGGTTTGAGGTCAGCTTCAGCAACTTTATGAGGACTTCAGCAACTTAGTAAGACCCTGTTTCAAAATAAAGTATGGCTGGGGGTGCAGCTTGGAGAGAGGATGCCCCTGGGTTCAATCTCCAGAACCACACACACACACACACACACACACACACACACACACACACACAAAGAGCCTTCCACCACATGCAGACACAGAAGTCACTGATCATGAGAAACAGGTCCTCACCAGACATGGAACACATCAGTACCTCAGTCTTGAACTTCCCAGTTCCAGAGCTGTGAGCAGTAAGTAGCTGGTGACTATTAATTATGCAGTCTATGGTATCTTCTTGGAGCAGCCCAATGGGCTAAGAAGCCATTTCATATCATTTTCCTTTCTCTTGGACATGGGCTGGCATGCCTGAAGTTGTGACAGAGGTATGACTACTTTGGAAGTGCAATGGTGTACCATTCACAACATCAAGTGCCACGTTTCTCTGCACCTCTGCTGAGCTTGAAGGCTACATCCCAACCCCAGCAGGAACCTTGCATTCTGAGGGCTGAGCATCACCAAGGTAGTAATGGCATTTGCTTCAAGATACCTTGATATCAAGCAAAAAGAAAAAGCTCTGCTATGTGGCCTCTGGGGATTGTTGTTGGCCCAAGACTGCCATTCTAGGATCCACTAGTCCTTCACAGATCACCCTCAGCCTCCTTAGGTCAGCGTGTTTACATTTATACTTTCAACAAATTCATTTAGCACAAATGTATTGAGTACCTACCTTTTTCTCCATATTGTAGGTTATACAAGCAAACTGTGAACGGTTCAGGTTGTTTCATTTATCAAATGAGGGTAAGACTCATTTTTCAAAGTGCTAAGTAAATCTAAAATATGTACTTTCATGCCTGACACAAAATTAAGACTTAAGAGTTATGTCCTTCATTTCTGGTAGTACAGAGATAAACCGTGCACTCCTCTTTCTCAGGGAATGCACACACAGCATAGGTTCTGCTGAGATCACCTGGGATCCAGGAAGTCTTGTGAGCCACCGATGACTGACTGCAGCCACTCAGGCGTTTATGGGCTTTGGGAGCCACCATTTCCAACCTGAGTCTAAGCTTCATTTTAAGTGAGGGCACCAGAGAATTTTCTCCTGCATTCCTTCTAGGTCCTAAGTCTACCAGTCCCATTAGGTGTTACATTAACAGAAAAGTGCCGAACATTTTTTATTTAAGTATAATTGGTGAATGAGGACACCAAGAAGGGACTGTCAAGTGATGATCGTTGTTAATAAAAGCTCCTGGCCCCACACACTTCATAATTTGTGAAACATGCTCTTAATTTTTTTAAGAGACAAAGGTGGAGAGCATATTTCCAGGCAAGAGGTACTGTTGTGTTTACTAGAGGCAGTTATTACAATAGGCAGGCACTGACTCCGCAGACTCCTCCCTGACAGAACGGGTGCCCCAAGGGAGCCCCCTGGGCCAGAGAAAAGTTGATGCATCAACTGGTCCTTCCTAAAGTTTTGAAGGAATTTTAATTTTAATTTTAATCTTTATTCCTAAGAATTTGACTTTGTCAAACACAACTGTCTTTCTTTCTTTCTTCCTTCCTTTCTTTCTTTCTTTCTTTCTTTCTTTCTTTCTTTCTTTCTTTCTTTCTCTCATCTTTCTTGAGTCCAGGGAGTGTTCTACCTCCGAGGTATACCCCCAGAAGTAATTTTTATTCTTTATTTTGAAACAGGGTCTCACTGAGTACCTGAGACTAGCAGCTGCCCGCCTCCCCTCCTCCTCCTCCTCCTCCTCCTCCTCCTCCTCCTCCTCCTCCTCCTCCTCCTCCTCCTCTTCTTCTTCTTCTTCTTCTTCTTCTTCTTCTTCTTCTTCTTCTTCTTCTTCCTTCTCTCCCTCTCTCTCTCTCTCTCTCTCTCTCTCTCTCTCTCTCTCTCTCTCTCTCTCTCTTTTATTTCTTTCAGGTTGTTTTCAACCTAAGACCTAATATGGTAGATTACTTGTAAAAGTGAAGTGTTATGGGAAAACACAAATTAAAGCTAACTGAGGCATCAGTCCCTGCAGATTGGCAGAGACCAGGGAGTGATGGAGCCAAGGAACCAGGGACCATGACTGTGAGAACAGCAGCTTTGGCCACTAGGCCACTGGTTGGGATGCCCTTTGTCTATGATTGCACCTGTCCGATGTCTCCTTTGGGTTTCCTGATGATCCCACCTCAACCCTCCACATGTAAGGTTTGCTGTCTCCCATTACTTATTGACTAAACAAACAAACAAACAAAAATAACTCAGTCTAGAGATATCTCAGAAGACCCTAGGTAACTTTCAATCAATACCCTTTACTCCCAGAGACTAGATTAAGCTATTGATATACTCATGTTAGCATATTAACATATTCATTGAGTGGTTAACATAGCCATCTACCTCCTGCTAAAAGAGGTTAGTGATGCTTTCTTTTTGACTCTGGACAGCTCCTTCTGGCCTGGAGTTCTGTGTGGCTGCTGTATTCTCTCACTGAGGAGCCACTCTGTTGCCACCTACTTCTCTCTTGACCTCTCTAAGGAATCTTCCAGTTCCTTGCTGGTATATATAGCTTAAGACACAAAACTTCTTTCTGGAAATAATCAAGGAGCCTCAAGATGTTCACTAGACTTAGATACCTGCTTCATACGATCTTAAAAAGTGCTTTGTAAAACCATCTACTTACACTGAATTAAGCGTAACTGAATAACCAGTTGGCCTAGGGATTAGTGCATTCTTCCTGTGTCAATCAAAAGGAGACCTGCTATGTCTGGTTGAGGAGCCAGCATCTTCTTGCCAGAGCCCGCCCACTCCACTCTCTTGGGAGTCATGCTGCGTATGCTGACTGGCAGCTCTGGGCTTGGTTCTTATTCTGAATTTTTCCTCACACATTATTCTAATCACCCTCCTTATTTTTCTTTCCTTCTACAGCATCATCTGCTCTATTAATGAGTATATTATGTAAAAGTAGTAGGCCAAAGAAAAATAGATAAGAGTTTCTACTAAGGAATCCATGATTTCCAGTTTCTCCCTCTGAGCCTCAAAACAGTTTTTAAGCTATGGAAGCGGGGTGGAGACTCAGACCTGGTGTCCTCTGCTTCTCGCCGACACTTGGGGAGAAGCACAGTGAGGAACTGAGCAGGTCTCAGATGACCTCTTGGGGTCATCCAGCCAGACAGCTACCAGCTCCGTGACAGGAGGCATGCTTTCTCGTCTATAAGATAAAGTGAAAGGGGTAAGCTGCATGGTTTCTAAGGTCCATCTGTGACATTTTGTGACTTTGAATCAAAGGAGGCTTATTGTATCTTCCAAAATTTACCTGGGTTGCACCTCTTTTGTGGTCCACAGAGGCAGTTTTCAAATCACTTTCTTTCCAATAGTTCCTTGAGAACAAGAAGACTAGGAAGAGTCTCCCATGAGCAATCTTCATCTCCCTCAGGCCCCCACCTGCAGCAATCCCTACTCTCAAGATAGCTGCCTCCTTCACCAGGAGGATCAATGCTCCATTCCCTTCCTCCTGCCTCCAACTCACACATGGGCTCCACCCTCACGCCCCTCCCTCTGCCTGGGGGAGAGAGCGGGCACCTGCCCTTCATGCCTGACGCCTGAGCTCTGAGTCCACCCCTCTCTCCACAGAAGGGCTACTTTCTTGATTACTTTTTTTCTTTAAAGCCGTTACAGGATAAAGGTGTTCCAGCCCTTCCCTAAAAGTCAAAATCGAGAATATAAAGTGACATTTCCTTCTTATGAGCAATCTCCAAACTGATTCCTTAAGAGAATGTTAGTTTTTTTTTTCTTTTTTAACAGGGGTGTTGTTGAAAATATTGTTCATTGTATTACTTAGGTTTCTCTATATGTGGCCCCAGGAGAAATTTCTGCCCAGTATGATTATCTTTGTCAGTTGTTATATTGAGCAGCGGTTAGTTTTCCTCTTATAAATGGAATGAACAGGATAACTTATATTACTCCCCCTTTGTATTGATTCCAAGGAGTTTAGGGTAGCACTCTGATATGCATGTAATCACTTAGAATACTGACTTCACTGTTAACTTAATCCTTTTTTAATCTGTCTTAATTTTCCCTTTGTTACATTTTTTCTATTTCTTAAGTTGTTATATCAAATGAAAATACAAAATCCACCATAAATCCTACCTACAGGAAGGTATGGTATAACTAGCACCTAAACAAAAAAAAAAAAACATTTCTTCCAGAGACCCCCTTATTTAGAAATATGTATGCAAAACATATAAGGATCTCTTTATTTTATTTTTTTCCTGATCCCCACCCCATTCCCTCCCCATCCCTCCTTCCCATGCTTGGCTTAGTGATTGACTTTGATATGTTTGTTTAAGTAGATCATGTGCTTTAGAGAGTTTCCCTCTTCCCCCTCACATCCCCTCAGTTAGGTCACCTTATTTGCTCCTCTGTAGGATCTCCTTCTTCATCTAGAGTTCCTCCTGTTACCATTTCTCCATAGCTTTTGCATATTAGGGGAAGCATCCGATTTCTTATTTTTGTGACTGACTAATAAAGTCCAGAGATACAAGAAGGTAACACGAGTAAAGGCTCAAGAGTAAGCTGTCAGAAAGGGTTCCTTAGAAGTTAGTTTTAGTATTGTCTACAGTAAAGTTTTGAAACAACATGCTTCACTCAAACTAACTGCATAGCCATGCTTGGATTCTTCCCCTGGATTTCTAAAGATAGACCATCTTTACCACATGTCCGTACTACCTAAAGGTAGCCTGAGCTACCCAGAACACAGAAAACATGATCTCATCCGTTGCTAACCAACAGCCCATTATCCTATAGAAAGTCGCACAAATGACAGAATTAGGGGTGATGACTTTTTTCCATTATATTAATATCTATGAAAAAGGGGTAGACCAAATTACTCAACCGAATAGTCAGGCATAATTACAAAACATATTGAACTGAAAGTCCATGGAGTCGATTTGAGTAATTGTCCTAATATGGCATTGTGAATACCCCACAATGTTGCCCTAAAGTTACTTATTTTTTATACTTGAGGTTGAACCTGAGAGTGTTCTACCTCTGAGCCACAGCCAAAGCCCTACTTTATTTTGTGTGTGTGTGTGTTTTTTTTTACTTTGAAACAGCCCTATTTTATTTTATTTTTTAATTTTGAAACATGATCTTGCTAGGTCGCTGAGAATCTTGCTCAATTTCTGAGAATCTTGCTCAGTTTCTTAGACTGGCCTTGAACCTGTGGCCCTTCTGTCTCAGTCTACTGAGTACTGAGATTATAGTATGCCCTAACTTCACAGTTCATTGTTACATCATTGAGTAAGTGGCAGTTATTACTATGGCTACTATACTAAATCTTATTATACTATATGCTGAGTGCCAATGTTCTGTTGACCATATTCCCCAATTCATAAACTCTCCTTTCTGTTCTTTCAAGAACAACCTTGAACCCGGATTGAGGCCTTCAAATTGGGAAGCAATGAGCATATCAGTGATTCAGAGAAAGATGAAAGTGACAATAGTGTATAGAGTTAATTTGGAGTTAGGGTGGAGGGAAACTAGAAGTTGAAAAACAAATTGTTGGTTACCTTATAAACTCAGAATAGGAGGCCAAAGATGCTAGAGATAGCATTTAATTTTATTATACTCAGGACTGCAATCATTTGCATACATGTATGAATGAGAACAAGAATCCTATCTCTAATATCTCTTACTGTGTCTAAACTACAGTAGACATTGGATAAATGTTTGCCATAAACTGAGTGAATTAATAAGGGAATAAATGAATGGAGTTAATGAGATGCAAAAGGCACCACTATGGCTCATTTTTTAATCCCTTTTTACTAGCTTCTCAACTAAGCAGAGAGGAATTAAAACTCTCTATCTGAAGGAGAACGGGGTCACTTACCATCTCAATCATCACCATTTTCTTCCCTAACCTTGGATGCATTCCAGGCTGTTGATGTTCCTCATAAAACCTGCTGCCCAGAACTGAGTACAGACTCCAGACAGTCTGACCAGAGCTGTGTCTAGAGGAAGCATCTCTTCCAGCAACCTGAACACTTTATCCTTTTTTAACAGGGTCTGAGACCATTGGCATAATCTTAGTGGCCACATCATGCTTTTGATTCATATGAATCTTATAGCTACCCAACACCCATGGTCATTTTCACACAGACTGCTGCAAACAAGTCTTTACCGACGTGGCTTCTACATATTTATAACCTAAACTCTAAGTTCATCATGTTATGTGTTCCTGGTGCTGTGTGGAGCCCAGCAGAAAATCCTTTTGAAATATTTTTGAGTTCCTATCTCTGTCTTAGTTCTCAATTCTACGACTTCCATCCTCCCCAAATTTTGCAACCTGCTGGGTCCCAGGGACAAAGGGTAGGCATAGGCCTCCCTGAAATTCTATTGGGAAGCATGGCAAAAGGAGCTGTTGATTGGACTCAGCTTTGAATTCTTATACCAAAGAGGTTCTGAGGGTAGTCAGGACAGAGTTCTTCTGGGTCACAGTGATTATGGTTTCATGCCTTCTGTTTTGTGATGAATATTTATGACCTTATAAGGCATGACCCCCAATAAGTTTCACACTGAGATAAATACCATTTTATATTTATTTTACAATCACCTCTTCAACATATCCTCCAGGATACCTACCACCTCTTCAATCTCATTATTGAATCCAAGGCAACATCTCACCAAACACTTTCACTTGTGAGATATTTCTCATTTACAAAGTGTTTTTAATGATCATTTTCTCATTTGAATTTCACAATGTTGCTTGGAATTTGCAGTCAGGCACTTCTCTGCACATCCTCTACTAATACTACATTCTACCACTCTACCACTGGGCTACTAAAGCCCTGTTAAAGCTTCCCAACTCCTGGAGAAGACTAAAGTTCACTGTGTCCTTACAGAGCTTCTGTAGCCTCTTCCCCTCAACTAATCTCTCCTCTCCTTCTACTCCAGCCAAGCCAATTCCTTGCTGTTCTCTCTGTTAGAATAAGTCTTAGACTCCATATAGCCCACTGCCCTAGTTCCTTCAAAGGGCTGCTTAAATATTGTTTTTGCAGTAATGCACAACACCATGCATTCTGCTTCATAGTGATGAATACTATCTGTTTCCCAAGCTGTTCAATTTTTCTCCAACACTTATAATGATATATATCATATATTTGCCTATTTATTTGCTAATAGTCTATTTCCTCACACCAGGCTTTCAGCTAAGAGGGAAGGGAAAATTTGTCTTATTTGTGTGTGTGTGTGTGTGTGTGTGTGTGTGTGTGTGTGTGTGTGTGTAAGTTGCTAAGACTGACCTTGAACCTGCAATCCTCCTTTGTCAGCCTTTCAAGTACATGGATTATAGATGTAGGCCACCATACCTGGCTTTACTACAGTATCTATGATGGAAAAAAAAAAAAACAGTGTACTCAATCAACAGGTGCTCAATGAAAATTTGTTGACTATAAAAAAAGAAAATTATGATGGACACATGATTGACTATGTGACTAGGCTCAAGCACAGATTAGAATCCAATTATCCTCATTTCTGGTTTTGTGGCCATTTCTACTGTGGCACACTAAGTTTTCTTACCATTTTCAACCTATTGTCCATTCTTCCCTAGGATTTTACTCCCAGCTGATCCACAACATCTATTCTGCATGCTGACTCTAGGTTAGTGTTTCTCAAATACTCAGTGGCTTAAGACAACTCTTTCTGGTGTAGAGATTAGAAGCCCTGGTCATCTTCCACTAAAAACAGCTAAAACCAACTAAAAAAATTTTTAAATGTTTTTCAAAGCCAAAAGCAAACTAAAGGATATGTTTAGAGTCCATATACAATCTAAGACAGGAACCCAGGAAGGTAAACATTTTTTTAAGCCATTTGCAACCGTGAGGTATCTGTCCATTCTTCATGTCATGAATTTCTGTTTGATGGCTTCCTGCGAATCTCAGATAGAAAACAAATTAAGGGCTTTTTCAAGGTAGGGAGTTTGATAAGAGAGCCTCTCATAAAACCAGAACTCTCAATAACACAGAGTGCCAAAAAGTTAAAAATTGAACTTCCACTGTGTTAAGAGAACAACAAACAAAAAGCAAGAAAATGTGTAACGATGCATTTCTTTGCCTTGATCCATTTTATAAGCATAAAATCTCTCCTTAGAAGTTGTAACTACAAACCAGGCCTCACAGATTTGTGCCCCAAATTCTAATACTACATGGTCACAATATATTGTGTGTTTTGGTTTCACCTTGCTGGTTCCATGAACAATTGGCAGAAGTAAATGAGCACATCTTCAATTCAGGCCTGAACAGGTAGAGTATGTAGATTTATATATATTAGTGAGAAATATTACAGATCAATCCTATGTACATCTTGCCAGTTTTTCCTTAATGATGACATGTTGCAAACCTATAATGCAATATCAGAAACAAGATAGCAACGTTGGTACAATCCACCAGTCTTGTTCAAATGTCCCCAGTTGCACTTACACTCATCTGTGTGTATTTAGTTCTATGCAATTTTCTCATGTGTATAAATTCATGTATTTATCACTTTAATGTGCATTTAAAATAAAAAAGCACATCTACAGATCAATAATAGGAATGAGTAAAAGATTGTTAAATGGACATGAAAAAGAACTAAATATAATTTGTGGATATAAATGGTATACCAATAAAACTTGGAAATTTATTTAGTGGGTTATAAGAGAAAGTTAGCCATGCCTAATAAAAAGAATCAACTGTGCAAAAAAGCCAAAAACTTGTTACTCAGAAACAATTCAGAAAAACAAAGGTGTTGAAAAATTGAAGAGTCATTAAGAAACATGGAAAGCAGAGGAGAAAAATAATATTTAACAGAAAATGCAGACAGAGATAATAAAAGTTAGAAAGAAGATATATGACTCATACGGTCTCAGAATTAATAATGGCATAAGCACTAGGATTTAGTAATGACGATGAACCTCAATTACAATAATAACAATGTCAAGCATATCATAGTGAAACCGCAAAACACCAAAGACAAAGAGATCTCAAAAATAGCTAAAAAGAAAACACAGAGTAAATATAAATGGATAAATATCAGGTAGCTGATTTTCCAACAGTATTAATAAAAACCAGAAAGCAATATAATATTTTAATGAGAGAAAACAACGGCCAATCTATAATTGTATATGTAACATAGGTATTTTTAAGAAGTTTGGTACCATAAATACATTTTTGTAGAAATGAAAACCGAGGATGTATGTGACTAGAAAATATTAACGAAGCAAATTCCAAAATATATATTTCAGAGATAAGAAAATTTATCTCAGAGGTGAAATGTAACATTCAGGAGAGATGGTAGTGATTAAAGCTATATATATATATATATATATATATATATATATATATACATCTATCTCTGTCTCTTTTGGCTCCTGATTGCTTATTATTCAAATCCCTTAGCCAAATATCTAATGAGTATTGTTCTTATATAACTTTTTCAATTTCTCTCTCTTGTCTAAGAAATACCACCCCCGAGTTGTTATTCTTACAGAAGCCTTATGTGTCTGCACATGACCATATGCATCTTGCTGCATATTTTGCTTGGCCCTTGCCTAATAAACACTTTCTTCTACTATGTTAACATTTTAAAAAATTCACTTCTTATATGAAGTTCTCCTTAGTCAGTAATCCCGTGGTGATTTCCCTTTCCTTCCCCTCTCTCTTCAAGCATATATGCTCTGAAATGATCATTATGGAATTAAAATCAAGAAATATTTGTTTCACCTCAATTAAGTATTTTTCAGAGAACAGGAGATTTACACCTGACATACAATATGCAACATAGGCCCTGAAGACAGATTCAATCCCTGTTCTGCCATTAAATCATAATCGTTATTTAGCTGTCTAAATGTCCATTTTCTTATGCATATAATATAGAACATTAAAGGCTGTACTTCTTACGCTGCTGTGAGCATTAACTAAGGTAATTAGTGCAAACTTCATTTACTATATTACTATAAACCAAGTCCTTTTAAATTCTGAATTGTGGTATCACAAGAATCTAATTGGCATAAAAATTCTGTGGGAGGCACATGCCCAGAAACACCAAGGTCTAAGGAAAAGGATGGTACCAGGAAGCATGTTTATCCAGAGCTTCATCCCCAAGAAGAAAAGATAAATGTCAGCTCACTCCATCCAGAGCATGGCACCAGCTGAGAAGCAACAACTGCCCTAGAGCCCAGAGGGTCTTCCCAGATATCCTCGAACAGTTGCTAGGACCCAATGCTGGCCAAAAACCTACGGCTTCTGCCTCACACACAGAGATGAGTTGAGCCAGCTCCTACTAACTGCCTGACGAATTCAAACCAAGATACTGTAAGAGACTGAAACAATTAAGAGCAGGATGTTCATAAGAGAGAGAGAGAGAGAGAGAGAGAGAGAGAGAGAGAGAGAGAGGCTGATTCTCAATCAGATAAATCAGGATTCACAGCAATCTGAAGGAATGTTTTAAAAGCTATAACAAAGCATAAACTATGAGGAACCTAGTAGATTGCTAACAAGATTTGAGTGGTGCAGAGCACTCAGATCTAGAGAAATATGCAGCCTTTGAGAGAAATGGACTTCTGGCACCTGCCTAGGTTGCCAGCAGACTTCTTACTCCACTTCCAGCCCATAAGTAATCATATCATAAATCCGTTTTCTTCCATTAACTTCAGTGGATCTCTGTTCTATACAACCACAAAAGCCTATCTAAAATGTTTGGTAAGAATCTTGAGTAACTTGTGACATTGCTCCAGAGACTATCTGTACAGATTGTCCTCATCCTCTTGGAAGTGTCTTCTCTTTTACTCTCTGTCTCCCCAGATCAAAAGAATTCATCTTATTTTCTGGCTATTAATTGGCTATTTCCTACCACTCTGATAGAGGGCTAATATTCAGAATATACAAAGAGCACAAAAGACTCTACACTAGCAAAACAAATAACCCAATCAAGAAATGGGCAACTGAATTGAATAGACACTTCACAAAAGAAGAGATATAAATGGCCAGTAGATACATGAAAAGATGTTCTACACCATTAGTCATCAAGGAGATGCAAATCAAAACTACGCTGAGATTCCATCTAACCCCAATCAGAGTGGCAATCATTAAGAAAGCAAATAACAACAAATTCTGGCGAGGATGTGGGGAAAGAGGAACTCTTTTACACTATTGGTGGGAATGCAAACTAGTTCAGCCACAATGGAGATCACTGTGATGATTTCTTAGAAAACTGGGAATAGATCCACCATATGATCCAGCTCTACCACTCCTAAGTGTTTTTCCAAAGGGGTTGAAATCAGAGAATTACAGTAACATATGCATACCTATGTTTATAGCAACACAGTTTGTAATAGCCAAAATATGGAGCCAACCCGGGTCTCCATCAACAGATGAATGAATTGCAAAATTATGGGAAATACACACAATTGGAATTCTACTCAGCTATGAAGAAGAACAAAATTATGGCATTTGCAAGAAGATGGAAAAATCTGGAGAACATTATGTTAAGTGAGATCAGCCAAGCTCAGAAAGAGAAGGAACATATGTTTTCTCTAATATGCCCAAACTAGGGAGCATTGGGGATACCAGAGCGACTCCAGATAATGGAGGGGAAATCTCAGCAAAGCTAGAATGGAAGGATAGGAGAAGAAGGCTGATGTTGATTCATGGAGGAACTACATCCGAATATGTGTAAAAGTATGAATATAGCATAGTTAACCTGGACACTCATTGTTGGGAGGGGGGAGAGGGTACCAAGCACAGGCTAAATGTATATCATTTTCAATACATTCCACTCATAAATAAAAGTAAAAAATAAATTAAAAATAAAATAAAATTGGCTATTTCTCTGCTCATCAAACTTTACTGCATAGCTGGCATATGATGGCACACTCCTGTAATCCCAGTATTTGGGAGTCTCAGGCAGGATGATTGAAGATTCTAGGCAAGCCTCAGCAAGTTAGTGAGACCCTGTTTCTATTTTTTTTATCTTTCATGCTTTTATCCCTGTTTCTAAATAAACAGTAAAATACGGCTGGGGTGTAGCTCAGAGATAGAATGTCTCTGGTTTCCAACCCCCGAGTACCAGTACCAAACACACACACACACACACACACACACACACACACACACACACACACTTCACTCCATTATTTCATGCTTTCACAGGCATCTGGAATCCAGCTACTCAACTAAGTAGTTAATGAACAAAATGGCTGAAAGCCATCCCCTCCTTAATTAGCATGTTCACTCCCATTGGTATCTTCAGTTACTTCTGAATACTGTTTTTTCTACATAAAGTAGTATTTTCTGCCCTTCAATTTCTACCCTGTCTAATGCCTTGCTCAATCCTATCATATGCTCCACATCATTATTTTTAACTCATGTGTTTGTGTGTGTTAGTTCACTGTTACCATATTAAGTGAGCACTTCCTGTGTCCCAAGAACCATGAACAAAGAACCTAAAGTCTTGTGCAAGAGGCAGCAACAATGGATAATTACAATATAGTGATAAATATGTACTGGGACAGAGGTTGGCAACCTTTTTGGTAAAGGGCTGGGTAGTAAATATTTTCGGCTTTGTGGACCCGATGGTCCCTCTTATAACTATACAACTCTGCCTCATGAAAGAGGCCGTATGCAAACAAGCGGGTGTGGCTGTGAGCCAGCAAAGTTTGATTTAGGAAAACACAGGGGCCGAATTTAGTCCACCAGCCACAGTGCCAACCACTGTACTAGAATAAGAATTTCTATGCCTTGAGTTGACAGTCACTTATCACATTCTTAAGTTTGTTCTTTTTTTATTCTAGGTACCAGAATGCTGTGGTCACCCCAACACAACCAAACCCCTTCCTCAGCGGAACAGACTTGCATTCCAGTGGAGAAGACTTGCAAAAGGAAAAAGAAACAAAATATCCAGCTGGTGATAAATTCCACAAAGAAAACAAAGCAGGAAAGAAACCATGAAAAGTCAAGGGAGTGTGTGAAATTGCAAATGGGGTCACCAGGGAAGGCCTCACCTAGAAGGGCACTTGAACGTGACCTGAAGAAGTGGGAACGTTAAGCACACAGAAAAAGGGAAGGAAGAGCATTCCAGGAAAGTGATAATTCACTGGAAAGGTCCAGCAGGAGGAGTGAGCCCACTAAGACAAGGGACAGCCAGGCCAGGGTGGCTGGAATCTAAGAAAGCAGTGCAGGGGAGATGAGGAGACATGAGAGACTGGTAAGGGCAGGGAGCAGCATGAGATGGCTCCCTGGCTGCTTCTCTGAGTGATCCAGGGAGCTGCTTAGGGCAACAGAGCATCTGAGCAGTTATGTTCTCATAGGATTAACTCTGGTTGTGTTAAACATAGAGTAGGTAAGGGAGTTCCAGATCAAAAGTGGGAGACTAGTTAGGAGACTGTTGAAATAACTGGGCTAGTGGCAAGGCAGTGGCACTTTGTGGACAAGAAGAAATGGAAATGAGATAAGGAATCCATGTTTTAGGACAAAATAATGCTTCCAGAAAAGACATAACCTCCAAACCTAGACAAGTGTGTTAAGTAGGAATTGGTTGCCCAAGTGTGGAGCAAGGTGAATCAGGTTCTTGGCCGCTAGACAGAACTCTAGAGAAGTGAGAGGAACTTTGGGCTTCGGGAAGCTGATTGGTCAGCAGGTTCCTCCAAAGATGGTACTCTAATGAAACACACCCTCAGAAAGGACCCCCAACATCTAGATCACTCTATGTTCCACCCACTGCCCAGCATCCACTGTTGACAGCAAGAGAAGAGGACTTGGCTTAAGTGAAGACTCAGAAACAAGATATATCACCTCTTTAGTCTTTTAAAGTCGTTTACAAACAAGGTTCCCAGGGAAAAATAAAAAAAGGAACCTATTTGTAAGTGTGAAGCTGACTTTCAAATTCCTAGGCTTAAATTCCAGGAAGGGATCCCTATGTAAAATCAACTGAGACAGACTGGCAGCTGACCAGGGAGCCAGGGCTGACACCCCAACTCCTAGGAAAACACCCGGCTACCTTGAATAACTAAGTGTGGTTAGACTCTAGGGGCTCTCCTACAAATTTTCTAAGAGGAAATAGTTGTAGTCCAGACAGACCACATGGCTCACTAACAAGTCTGTATATTTGGCCAGGAAATAACCACAAAAAGGAGAAAAACAGCCTCTCCCCCACTCACCTGGAGAGAAAAGTACACTCAGCCAGGTGGACAGAAAAACTGTGGGTTTCATTTGCACTATAAGAGGGTGCCTATTAGAAATGAGGAGAAATTGGTCTGGAGGAAAATAAACAGGAGACATTTCCATTATTAAGTAAGCTTTCTGGGCGTATCTATAAGTCTTCTCTTCTATTTTCTTTGACATGCATAGGAGAAAGTGAGACTTGTGCCTTCTGAGGCTGTACCTTTGAGAATGTCAAAACAGAGGAATTGAGAGTTACTTCTTGCTCTTCGAGTTGAAATTCACCTCTCTTTTCTTCTCCTTCTCCTTCTCCTCCTTTGTCTTCATCTTCTTCTTCCCCCCCCCCCTCTCCTCTTCTATCCCCTTACATTTATTTTCCCCCGGTGCTTTTTTTTTTTTTTTTTTTGGCATTGGGGAACTTTGAATGTTGACTTCAAAAGAAACCTGTAATAAAGGCTGGCTGATGTTTAGTAGGCCAGCCACTGCAGGGGCCCAGCCCAACTATTGCTTTGGCTCCACCAGATGTGAGTGGGCACAGCATGGCTAATCCCAAAAGCATGCAAGTCCAAACAGCAAGTTTCTCCACCTGTTCTCTTTGATGCCACATGCATCTGCCCTCCTGTCCCAAGATCCACCCCTTCTTGGGTAGCTGCAGACACCACTCTCTCTTGACCCTGTAAAGTACCTCCTTGCCCAGCTGTTTGAGGGCCTCTTCAGAGAGAAGTGGGTCATGTGCTAGCTAGCATTCATGGATAGCACTCCTTTGCCCTTGAACTCCCCAGCAACAAAACCCAGGAAATGGGCCAGAAAACAAAGAGTTTCCAACACACAGAGCCATAAGCACTCTTCAGGCTTCAGAAAGCAAATGCCAGTTAAGGTCTGATTTAGCAATGATCTGACCTTAGGTGGTCAATAACTTGTTTAAAATATGCTCAGCCATTTGTTTTTATTTGGTGATTTAAAAGATCTCGTGAAAGGGATACAAAGCAAAGGATGAACCGAAGATACAGCAGCAAAGAACCCTATCTCTGAGACATCATGTTTTGTTTTGTTTTGTTTTGTTTTGGCAGTGTTGGAGATTGAACCCAGGGATATTTTACCGTCGAGCTGCACCCCAGTCTGATATTTTATTTTTTATTTTGAAACGGGGTCTAAGTTGTGGAGGGCCTCACTAAGTAGCTGAGGCTGGCTGCAAACCTGATCCTCCTGTCTCAGCATCCCAAATACTGGGATTACAAGCATGCACTGCCAGGCCATGCTGAACATCATTTTAAAGAGAAAAAAAATCACAGAAACAGTTACTGACCAAATAAAGCAGAAGCTGATAATGTTGACGTAAGATAAGTCCAACTTAAAGCACAGAGATTCCCTCAAATTGACTCCCTAGGATGCACCATAGGGAATGAAAGGGAATGACCAATGATATTTATGATTTTACTGAAGTGTCCACCACTCACCCCCTTCCTTCCTTCAACTCTTGTTCATGTTCTTCTCTTCTGTATTACATTCATTCTCTCTCTCTTCTCTCTCTCTCTCTCTCTCTCTCTCTCTCTCTCTCTCTCTCTCTCTCCTCTCTCTCTCCCTCTCTCTTTTTCTCTCTCTCTTTCTCTCCATTTCTCTTTTCAGCTCCCATTATGAATAGACATCTGGCTTCTGCTGCCCTCCCTAGTCATAAGCCAAGTTCTTCGATCTTGGTAATTCTTTTCAACTGGCTAGGTAATATATCTCTAATTCATATCTCCTCTGCCTAGCCCAAGCCTGATAAATACTCTTTATTTGATGAGCCCATCTGGGTTACAGATGTTTGATCCTGTATCTGTCAGGATCTCTCCTCCTTTGAGGACCTTCCTGGGGAAGGGATTTCTTTGAGCTAGCGTTATGGGTTATGCTTTCTAACTGGAAGGGGTGGTGAAGGTTGTAGGATTTGGGAAGTAAGGAAAATTTTTCACTCATCTACCATAAATTACTAATGTGTGTTAGTGATCTCTCTATAGGTCTGCCCCCCTCCACCTCTTCCCACCACACCTCACTAAACTATGAGACCCAGAAAGGAAGGATTCTGTCCCTGGAACACTCTGTTTGCAAAGTAAATATCTAGCAACACATATGTTGAAGTTGAACCACATCAGAGTCTCAATATAATGAAATGGTGAATTTGAGCTCTGCAATTTAATTATAATAATAGAGATACTATATATGGGTAATTTGGTTCACAGATGGTCACTGACTCGGTAAGTCCCAGGACCTCATAGAAACCCAGGGAACTATGTCTATGAATCCAAAATCTTTTCCAATAATTCAAGACATAGCACAGAAAAGCAGATCATAACCCATGTTCTGCTTCTTATGCATCAGCTTGGATTTAAATGAAAAAAAATTAGATTAAATCCCATAACCCCTCCACTAAGTTGTTACTAGTTTCTTTTATATATTCTACTTGCCCCTCTGCTTAACTTACCTTATTTGACACAATGGCGGAACATGATAAGAGTTTTTTAAACTATCTTTCTTGCCAGTAAGAGCATAAAAATTTCAATATTTTAAATAATGAAAATTTAACACAAAGAATATAAGGCAGAAGACAAGAGAGGAGGAAAAAGACTTCATACATAAGGGAACTGAGAAAGGAAACCTCTTCCTCAACTATGTTTCTGCCTTCAGTTTTCTTCCAAAAGAGGAAATTTATAGATAATTATTATTTTAAAATAATTATAGATATAGACTTAAAAGTGTGGTTTCTACTGTGAACAAGCACTAGACATTTGAAAAAAATCACTAGCCTGAAAGGTAGATAGAAGCTTTTTAAATCTTATATTTATCCTCATAAAATATTGCCTCTTAAAAATAGGCCAATAATATTTTAAATGTCAAAGAATAACAAGGCTTTAAAAATATGACTGCTATTCTTTTTTATTAAAAAAAAACCACTAAAAGAATCGGAAGATAAATTCAAGAAAATCTCAAAAAAAATAATAGAACAAAAAACAAATAAAAAGATAAAACATTTGAAAGAAAAAAGTCAGGAAATAAATTCAGGAGATTCATCTGAGATGTCTGAAGGAGAAAAGGAAAACAAGAAAAACTGAACAAAAAAATAATAAATCAAAGTAATAATTTAAGGAAAATCTCCAGAAATAAGGAACATGAGTATCCAAATTGAAAGGACCCACAGAGTGCTCAACAAAATAATAAAAGGTTATCCCTATTAGAAATTACCACCAGACTTCTAAAGCAACAGGCTAACAATAATATTCTAAATGATTCCATAAAATAAAATGTGTACATTCATGTTTTAAAAGACAATGCTATCAGAATAGAAGCCAGAGGCAATTAATGAATTTCCTTGAGAGTTTAGAAGAATATGTTTTCTAACTCAGAAATTTATATAATGTCAAATTATTTTGTGTAAAGGCAGAATAAAAACATTCTGAGAAGTCACTTTGAGAAAAAGTTGCCTAAAACATCTTTTCTTAGAAAGTTACCTTTCCAGTAGAATGATTTCTGGTAAAATAAAAGATACTCATATAATTCAGGACACACTGGCTCCAACCCAAACAAGCAGTAAAGTCCCAGGATGACAATTAGGCAGCAGATAGACAACTGGCCAATTGGAAGAAGAGACAGAATGATCTAGAAGGGAGAGCTCCAGAGAAGTGTGAAGAAAAAGAAAAACTTAAAGCCCTGCGGCTACATCTCTCACCCTAAGTTTTTCCACCATAGCAGTTTTGGCGCCAATGTGGGGCACCATTACAGTTTTCACCGTAACATTCATCATCTCACCTTCACCTTCCTCCCCTCCTCCTCCTCCTCCTCCTCCTCCTCTTCCTCCTCCTCCTCTTTCTTCTTCTGCTTCATCTTCTGCCTCCCTCCCCCCTCTCTACTAGATCTTGAATCCAGGGACAGTCTGCCTCTGAGCTACACCCTCAGCTTGCTTGCTTGCTTTTTTCTTTATTTCTCTATTTCTTTCTCGCATTCATTCATTCATTAGCTATTTTGAAACAAGTTCTTTTTAAGTTGCTGAGGATATTGCTAAGTTTCTGAGGCTATCCTCAAACTTGTGCTCTTCCTGTCTCAGGCTCCCAAGTCCTGGGATTATAGGCATATGCCACTGTGCCCAGATCCACCCTTTACCTTTATTTTATGAGATAAGTTAATTATCTCTTGTACTTCATTATAGTAGTGGAACCATTATACAATGGTTCTCTCATTCAGGGAAATGAGTTGTTGAAATGAGCTAGGGGACAAATGGGAACAGACCAAACTTTACCCATCTCTCCTGGGGATCCTAAAAGTTGCCAATCACTGCTGTTACTGAGGTTTAGCATCTGCTTAAGGATATCAAAATCTAAAAACCAAACCTGAGCAGGGATTTTATACAACTATTTCTGGTAAGGCAATCAGTTCCCTGTGCACCATGATACAAACATGGGCTTCCTATCTGTTGGCCCAAATAATAATAATCATAGTTCAGAACTATCTGTGTATGTTGCAAACTTTAGAGTTACCACTTTCATGTGTCATATTTCCTTTGATTTACAAGACAACTTAGGATAAAAAAAAACATAACATCTGAATTTCAGAAAGTGACCTGGGTAATTTGCATGCCTATTTGAAAAGCAAAGACTCTAGAATTTGAGTGTGTTCCTTGATTCCAAGTCCCCAACACCATGTGTTGGAACCAGTTTGTTAGTGTCAATGTCAACAGACACCAAAAGGATGGCCCACAGAAAGGGACATCATGAACTCCTGTACCAATCCTGTCCAATAGAAGGCAGCCAGCTAGGTCTTCCCAACTCCCAGTAAACTTCCACATCAGATCAGGTGGGCCTTCCTGTAAATTATAATTCAAACAAAGGAACCATTTGCAGTAGGGATATCTTGGCCACCTTATAAAAATCAACCGATCCACCACATAACTCCTTTCTTATTTTCCTCTAACATCTCGAATCCCTGGATTAGACACTACATGAGAAACTTTTAATTAACCTCTGTCTCAGAACAGAAGACACATCCAATAGATTCATTCTTCAAAATAAAGATGATAAGCCAGGCATGGTGGCACATGCTTGTAATTACAGCATTTGGGAGACTGAGATAGAAGGATCAAAGTTCAAGAACAGCCTCAGCTACTTAATGAGGCCCTCTGTGACTTAGTGAGACCCTGTTTCAAAATAAAGAATAAGAATAGGGCAGGGGATGTAGCTTAGAGGTAGAATGCCCCTTGGTTCAATACTCAGTACTGGAAAGAAAAAAAAAAAAAACATGAGATAAATAACTGTGTATTGACTTATGGGAAGATGGCAACCAAAGGAGGCAGCACACAGCAGTCTTGCTGACACCTGATCTCCATTGCCTTAAAAACAGCATTATTACAAAAGCCAGAAAGCACCACAACTTTAAAAGGAACAAAGGCGGCAGGAAGAGGAGGCTAGAAGACTGATCAGAGAACAGACAAGAGGCCTGCCCACCTCGAGGCCATAGGTGCCACGGCAGTGCCACCTTGACTTACTGCACCCGACTCCAGAGACAAACAGTAAAACAACCATGGACCTAAATGAAGTGGCTGCATGTCATGAGAATTGTAAGCCATCAGTTCCTCCTATGCAAACACCAGCTACAACTTCCAGCAGTGAAGGCCAAGCCACCACGCCATCCAGAGATCTAGAGCAGCGCTCAACAACACCAGAAAAGAAGCCATCCCAAGTCCTGGCTGCAGGCTCCGTGGAAGCGCCATCTTCCCTCGCTGCACCCAACTCCAGAGACAAACAGGAAAACAACCAAGGACTTGTAGTAAACAGCTACAGATCACTGGAATTGTAAGCCATCAGTTCCTCCTGTGCAAACACCAGCTACAACTTCCAACAGTGGTGGCCAAGCTTACCAATCCCTCCAGAGGTCCAGAGCAGTGCTCAGAAACACCAACACCATAAGCAATCCTGCCAAACCCCAAAGAGAATGCCCAGCATGGCACCCACAGGGACTCATGCAGCCCTGATAAACTCCCTGGATCTGAGATTTTGCAGTTCAACTTGGTGAAGGTGGGGGTAGAATCTGCTGTTGGACATGGCAGAGGCTCAGATAGACTCAGGGTCTGCATCAGTAGAAAGTGTGGGGGAAAACCTACATTTAACACAACATCCAAATAGTAGGATCTCCAGGATCACCACAGAACCAATCATGGTGAATGGGGAGAAGTTAGACCAGCTCAACCCTAACTGTGCAGAAAAGAGACTCTTATATTGAGTTTGGTCTCAGAGGCATCTGCCACCTATGAAAGTGTGGAAAGCATGGAGGGTAATCTATGCTTAACACTAGATCCAGTCCCATGGATATCAATCATTGCATAGACTGAGAAAGACGTAGAGAACCAGCATTGTAGCGGGAATGGTGCCAGTGGCACTTAGTGTCTGCACAGAGAGAATGCAAAGGCCTATAGAAGAGATAAAGCAGGTCATTTTTTTACTGGTAAAAGGAACAATCCAGCTAAAGGAAATTATGATAGTCAACATTTATGCCCCAAACACAGGTAGAGCTACTTTCATAAAGCAAAGTCTCTGTGACATTAAATCACACATAAATCCCAGTACAATAATACTGGGAGACTTCAACAACCCTCTCACACTGTTAGACCAATCTTCTAGACAAAAGATCAGTAAAGATGCCTCAGACCTAAAGAATACCACCAACCAAATGGACCTATTAGACACATATAGAATATTCTACCAAACTACAGCAGAGTTCACATTTTTCTCAGTTGCTTCTCCAAAATAGATAATATCCTGGGACACAAAGTGAGCATTAGCAAATTCAAAAGATGTGACATACTTCCCTATGTATTTTCAGACCATAATGGAATGAAACTAGAAACCAACTATAAGAAGACTCAGAGAAACCACATTAACATGTGGAGACTGAACACTACACTGATATATAAAGAATGGGTCATAGAAGAAATAGGGGTGAAATAAAAAAATTTCTATAAACAAACAAAAATAGAAATAAAACATATCAAAACCTCTGAGACACTCTGAAGGCAGTATTAAGAGAAAAATTTATAGTACTGAGTGCCCACATACGAACAGAAAATAATCAAATAAATAACCTAATGACACACCTCAAAGTCCTTGAAAAACAGGAACAATCTAACCCCGAAGCCAGTAGAAGGCAGGAAATTGTTAAAATCAGAGCAGAGATTAACAAAGTAGAGAATAAAAAATATACAGAAAATCAACAAAACCAAAAGCTGGTTTCTCAAAAAAAAAAAAAACAAAAACAAGATAGATAAACCACTATCCAACTTAAACAAAAAAAGAAAGAAATGACCCAAATTATGAGGCTAAGAGATTAAAAAGGAGATATTACTGATGGCAATGTAGAAATCCAGAGGATTATCAGAAACTACTTTGAAAAACTATACTCCAACAAAATGGAAAATCTGGAAGAAACTGACAACTTTCTACATAAACACACCTTCCTAAACTGAGTCAAGAAGATATAGAAAATTTGACCCAATCAAGAGCAATCAAAGAGATTGAAATAACGATAAAGTGTCTACCATCAAAGAAAAGCTCAGGATCAGATCGTTTCCCAAGTGAATTTTATAAAACCTTTATAGACACCGGGTGTGGTGGCGCACGCTTTTAATCCCCACGCTTGAGAAGCAGAGACAGGAGGATTGTGCAGGTTCAAAGTCAGCTGTGCTGGCTTAGGAGACCCTGTTTCCAAATAAAAAGATATAAAATAGGTCTGAGAATGTAGCCCGGAGGTAAAAGGGCTTCCAGGAACCCCAGTACCACCAACAAAATAAATAAAGAAATAAAATCTTTATAGACAAATAATCCTAATACTCCTCAATCTATTTCATGAAATAGAAAGAAATGGGACTCTCCCAAATATATTCTATAAATCCAATATCACATTAATACCAAAACCAAATAAAGACAGCTAAAGGAAGGAAAACTACAGGCCTATATCATTGATGAACTTGAATGCAAAACTGCTAAACAAAATACTAGCAACACATATTCAAAACCACATCAAGAAAATCATACATCATGACCAAGTAGGGTTCATCCCAGGGATGCAAAGCTGGTTCAACATAAAAAATCATTCCACGTAATTTATCACACAAACATAACCAAAGACAAAAGTCACAGTCACATGATTATTCCAATAGATGCTGAAAAAGCATTTGACAAAATCCAACATCCATTTATGCTAAAAGCACTGCAGAGAATCAGAACAGAAGGAACATACCTCAACATCATAAAGGCAAACTGCAATAGGCCAACAGCCAATATTGTATCAATTGGGGAAAAACTGTGAGAATTTCCTCTAAAAATAGGAACAATACAAGGATGTCCATTATCACCACTTCTTTTCAATATAGTACTTGAGATTATAGACAGAGCAGTAAGGCAAGAAAGGAAAATTAAAGGAGTACAAATAGGTAAAGAAGAACTCAAACTTTCACTATTTGCAGATGACATGATACTATACTTAGAAGGCCCAACAAACTCAACCAAAAGGTTTACCAAAATGATCAACAAATTCAGAATGGTGTCTCAGTAGAAAATCAATCTTAAAAACTTGCAAGCTTTTCTGTATACCAACCATAAATCTGCTGAGAAAGAAATCCAGAAAACACTTCCACTGAGGATATCCCACCAAAATTAAAATATTTAGGAATAAATTTAACTAAGGAGGTAAAAGATCTTTACAAAGAAAATTATAAACACTAAAAAAAGAAATCAAAGAAGACCTTGGAAGATGGAAAGATCTTCTGTGTTCATGGATAGGCAGAATACATATCATCAAAATGGCCAAACTTCCAAAAATGATCTACAGATTCAATGTAATACCCATTAAATTACCAAGATCATGCCTCACAGACATAGAAAAATCAGTCCTTAAATTCATTTGGAACAACAAAAAACCTAGCATAGCCAAAGTAGTTCTCAGCAACAAAAAACATGAAGGAAGAATCACAATAACTGACTTTAATCTATACTACAAAGCCATTGTAATAAAAACAGCATGGTACTGGCACAAAATCAGACACATAGACCAATGTAGCAGAATAGAAGGCTCAAAAACAAATCTGCACACTTACAGCCAATTTATTTTTTACAAAGGGGCCAAAAAGATAAACTGGGGGAAAAAAGATAGCCTGTTTAACAAATGGTATTGGCAAGACTGGTTAACCATATGCAAAAAATGGAAATAAACCCCACTTTCTCACCCTGCACAAGAGTCAATTCAAGATGGATCAAAGACTTGGAAATTAGAGCAGAGACCTTGAGGCTCCTTGAAGAGGGCTTAAGTCCAACACTGCAACACATACACAGGTAAAACACTTTCTCAACGAGACACCAAAGGCACAAGAAACTAAAATGCGGATCAATACATGGGATTGCATGAAACTGAAGAGCTTCTGTTCAGCAAAGGAAACTATCAAGAACCTCAACCGAAAACCATCAGAATGGGAGAAGATTTTTGCCACCTACTCCTCCAATAGAGGACTAATATTTAGAATATACAGAGAACTCAAGAAACTCAGCACTAAGAAAATAAATAACCCAATCAAAAAGTGAGCAAGTAAATTAAATAGACACTTCATGAAAGAAGAAATTCAAATGGCCAATAAATGAACAAAAAAATGCTCAACATCATTAGCAATCAGAGAGATGTGAAGCAAAACTACCCTGAGATTTCACCTAATTCCAACTAGAATGGCAATCTTTAAAAACACAACAACAAATGCTGGCAAGGATGTGGAGAATTTGGAACTCTACTACGTTGTTGGTGGGACTGAAAATTAGTGCAACCACTTTGGAAAACTGTATGGAGAATCCTCAGAAGGATGGGAATGAATTTACCATATAATCCAGCAATACCACTTCTGGGTATCTACCCAAAAGAATGGAAACCCAACTACCAAACTATGTTCTATGTTCATAGCTGCACAATTCACAGTTGCCAAAGTAGGGAACCAGCCAAGATGTCCATCAACAGATGACTAGATTACAAAACTATGGGATATGTACACAATGGAATTTTACTCAGCCATAAAGATAAACACAATTACATTATTTACAGGGAAATGGATGGAACTGGAGAACATTATCGTGAGATTAGTCAGTCACAAAAAATAAGAAATTGAATGTTTTCCATAATATGGGAAAGCTAGGGAGAAAATGGGTCATAGAAGGAACTCTAGATGAAGAAGGAGATACTACAGATGAGCAAATAAGGTGACCTGAGGGGATGGGAGAAGGGAAGCGAAAAATTCTCTAATGTTCACGATGTACATTCACAAACATATCAAAGTCAATCACTAAGCCAATCATGAGAAGGAGGGAGGGGAAAAAATGGGTCAGGAATTGGGTAAGGGCAAACTGGGTGATGTTGTCGTGTATGCCTCCACTGTCTTGTACTCCATTAAGATGTATGCCTACAGAGGCTGAGACAGGAGGATTGCAGTTTGTAGACAGCCTCAGCTACTTAGTGAGGCTCTTTGCAGTCAGACTCTGTTTCAAAATAAAAAATAAAAAATAGAGCTGAGGGTGTCACTTGGAGGTAGAATGCCCCTAGGTTCCATCCACAGTAACACACACACACACACACACACACACACACACACACACACACACAAAGATGTATGACTATAATGCACAAATAAAAAGTTAAAATAAATAAATAGTTGCATGTTGATTTCTGTTGAAGGCACTGGAAATGTAGACTCCTCACCTGGCTAATCATACAGACAAGACCCCTGATCTCTTTGGAACTGATATTACAAACAGGGAAAAGACAGGCAATGCACACACACACACACACACACACACACACACACACACACACACAAATCACAAGTGGTGTTTTAGAGGTGATTAAAATTTGTTGATATAAAAATAAATGAATAGCTGATTTTTTTTTTCTTTTGGTGGTACTGGGGTTCCTGGAAACCCTTCTACCTCCGGGCTACACTCCCAGACCAATTTTTTTATACTTTTTTATTTGGAAACAGGGTCTCTTAAGCCAGCATGGCTGGCTTTGAATTTGTGCGATCCTCCTGTCTCCGCCTCCCAAGCGTGGGGATTACAGGTGTGCGCCACCACGCCCGGCAGTGAGTAGCTGATTTAGATTAGGGAACAGGTAACAAGTTAATAGTTGATTGAGATACAGAAAGCTCTTCAACAGGGGAGCAAGAAAAAGAGAATTCCAAGAAGAAAGAACAACCAATGTGAAGCCCCAGGGATCAGAAGCTTTATCTAAAAATGGCACAGAACAAGAGTCAATGTGGGTGGGGACAGAGACTGGGGGGGGGACGCTGACCAGGGAGACAGGAGCCAGGCTGTAGCAGAACCTGTGAGCCAGGTCAGGAGTCCAGATATTAAATGAACTTGGAAAAAAAATTAACAAGGGGAATAACGGGATCCAATTTGCCTCTTTTCAAAGATCCCTTTGGATGCAGCATGGAGGATAGAACTTAATAGGGAAAACAGAGAAAGACTCGGTCAACTTAAGGAGATTTGTGACTAAGTGTAGAACATCTTGTGTCCATGAAACCACTCAACTACTCAAATGGAATCAAAGACCCTGCAGACATGACACATCCCATGGGTTTGTGTTACTCTGCTAAGGCCCCAGGACTACAGGTAGAATGGTCACACCCCATTGGTGTCAACTGGTTCTTGTCACCACCTACCTCAACTGAGTCCTTAAGGATTTCTTAGCCTGTGCTGGCAGAGTGAGTCGCTGAGCCCTCCCAGGTGCATGTCTTCAATGTCCTTCACATCCTGTATACACTTGTCTGCTCTATAGATGGTTCTGTGAGGGCTGCCCCTCATTGTGGTCATCTCTGTGTCCCTAATTACTTAACAAACAACTTGTTCATCATAAGAGCCCCATAAAATGTTACAAGTGAAAGTGCTTTATTTGAAGACTACATGGGCCCTGTGTTTTTGTTGTCTGTTTGTTTTGTGTGTCTTCAAAAGCCAAAGGGAGAAAGCAATGTTAGAAATACCCACTGTAAATAGAACCACCGGAGCCTCGGGGCCTTACCTCCTGGGTGAGTCCGGGTCAAAACAGGTCTTGTGCACATCAGCCACCTCAGGGTCACAGCAGTCTCCGTCATCAAAGTCGTTCAGCATGTTGTTGCACTCCGGGTGACAGAGTCCATCCCGGCGGTTCCAGGAGTAGCAGCGGCCCTGAAGACGGCAGTCGCCCCCGTCGAAGCCCGTGAGTGGGTGCTCACACTCAGGGTTGCAGTGATCGTTGCCGATCTTGCTGGGCTCACAGTTCACAAGCACGACCCTGTGGCGCAGGGTGGAGTTGTACACCTGGTGGACGCTCAGCTGCCAGGTGATGTTGTAGCGGCCAAAGGCGTCGTTCAGCGCTTGGTGCTGCCGGCGGATCTGCTCCTCGCTCACGATGGGGTGCCGGCCCTGGTCGTCGCAGACATTTACCACCTGGTAGCGGATCACCTTCTCTCCCCGGAGGGGCCAGTGCCTATTGTACTGGGAGATCAGTTCCACGTTGTCACAAGCTGTTTGCCCACAAGGCGGGGGCTGCAAGGGTGACACGATCTCAGGCTCTGGCCCAGAGCCCTGGAGGACCTCACACCGCGGATACTTTTCATCTCTAAAAGGGGCCCACTGGTCCTCCAAAGAGTCAAAACTGGCCGTCAGGATCAAGGTGCTCAGCTCCTCTGCCCCACTCGGATGCTGAGGACTGTGCTGTAGGTGTCTTTGTGAGAGTGCAGTTAACCAAAGAGCCAATGTGCCCAGGTGTCCACGGAAATAGTGGCCATCCTCAGAGCTATCTCCACCCAGGAGCAAGGAGCGGCAAGATGACATGAAGGGGCTGTGCAGGGGTCCAGTCTGGTCTGGACTACTGGCCACCCGAGTGCCGTCCACATACAGGGCCATGCGCCGGCCGTCATAAGTGGCTGCCACGTGAGTCCACGTGCCTGGTCGGTAGCGACTGTGGCCAGTCACAGTGGTGGCTTTCTTCACTCGGTCGGTGCGGAGGGAGAAGAAGAAGCGAGCATCCCGCCTTCCCTTGTCCTCCCCTGAGCGGATGCCCAGGGCCCAGCCCTTGTCATTGGCGGTGTGAGAACAGTTATCAAACACACCTGGGAAAGAAGGAAGAGTCGAGGGGAGAGATACCAGATACAGAGGGAAATGGAGAAAAGGAGGAGAAAGCTCAAGTAAATATCAGGAACACGGGACTTTGATGGAGTAAAAAAGCAAGTGATAAACACTCCCCACCTGGGGTGCTGGTCTATACTCCTGTATCAGACTGTCTTCAAGCTTCCATCAAAAGGAATCTCATTTGGGAGTTCACCCAATTTAGTTAATTCTGTTTCTGTTTTGTTTGCGTTGTTTGTTTGCTTGCTTTGGGGATGTTTCATTTACGTGTGTGTGTGTGTGTGTGTGTGTGTGTGTGTGTGTGTGTATGCCACTATGTATGTATGCCACTGGGAATTGAACCCAGGTGCCTTCTACCTCTGAGATATATACCTCCAACTCTTTTACCATCATTATTATTATGATGATGATGATGATTATTGTTTGCTTGCTTTGAAACAGGGTTGCTGAGAATCTCATTATGGTGCTGAGGCTAGTCCCTAACCTTCAATCCTCCTGTCTCAGCTTCCCAAATACTGGGATTACCAGCATGAGCCACCATACCCAGACTACCCAGACACCATTGTATGGTGTGTGTGTGTGTGTGTGTGTGTGTGTGTGTGTGTGTGTTTCCCTTTGGCCATATTGGGGATTGAACCCAGGGCATTCTATCTCTGAGCTATGCCCCTAGTCCTATTTTTATTTTTTATTTTTGAAACAGGGTCTCATGAAGTTGTAGAGGGCCTAAGCAGCTGACGCTGGCCGTGACTCCACAATCCTCCTCCTCAGTCCCCCAAGTATTGGGATTGCCAGTGTGAGCCACCACGCCCAGCCATTCTGTTCTTTCTAATTAACCAACAGGGAAACTGGAAAGCAGATGCCGAATGCAAATGACAACGACCCTCTGGAACTTCCTCAGCAACATCCTTCAGGCTCACTGCTTTTGTGCCCCTGCCTCCCTCACTCATCCTAACCTCTTCCCACTTCCTTGAAAGCCATGAGCTTAGTCATAGCTTTTGCAAACAACTGTAATCTCCTTTCTCCTAAGGAACTGGTGAATCAAGGGGCCTCTCAGAGGAGACAGTAACATCTGAACAGCGTTTCTAGCACACTGTCTCCTCCACTTCTTCTCTATGGGCAGGCAGAGCAATTGTTGTCCACAGAGGACAAGTGTTTCCCTGGGAAGGCAAACTGGTATTGCCTCCATGGCTTTGGCCAAAGAATCCAGTGAGTCAGTGATGAAAATGATTGTTCTCTGCCCAACGATGCCACCACGGAGCACAAGCAGGACTTCCCAGACAAAGGGAGGTCCCAGCCACAGCTATCAAATCTATACGTGAATCCAGATATCTAAGAAACCCATGACCAGTGATAAGTTGGCAGCAGGAGAATGGAGTACAGTCCGGCGTGGCAGGACCATGGGTGGTAGGACACTCTGGGGGCTTTTGGAGACTGTTATGATTTGAATCTGGAAGGTCCTCCAAAATCTCATGTTGTGAAAGCATGTCCTCTGTGCAGCAAGGTTCAGAGATGGGGCATGGTTAGAGAGGATGGGTCATTGCGAGTCAGGCCCTGAGCCAGTGTGTGTCCTTTTACCTCTCTCTGGTTCTGGCCACCATTATATGAGAGCCTCCTCCATGCCTTATCACTGTGGTTTCTGCTTTGGAGATGGCTACCTATGGACTTGACTCCAAAACTGTGAGCTGGAATGACTCTTTCCTCCTCTAAGTTCTGCTTGTCAGGTATTTTGGTCATAGTCATCACATAACTGACTAAAACAAAGGCCTTGAATGTTCCCAGCAACTAGTCCTTGGCTCACTGACCATTTCTTCCTGAGTACCTCTTCTAGCACGTAGAGTCTAGGAGCAGCTTGTACTTATAAATTAAGGAAAGCAATATATTTACAGAAACATGCTTAAAACCTTTTCTTGAACTAATAAATAGAAGATGAAAATATTTACTTGTCTTACGATCAGGTACCTAAAGTTAACATCAAGAGTTGTTCTCCCCCAGGCTGTGAAGCAATAGCTCTCTTACTTCTCTGATCTATATAATCCAAGCTAATAGCACTTGTCTATAGATAGTCTCATTTATAAGCATTAGGCTTCCCATTCTGATGGCTGGCAAGTGTTGTAAAAGTAGTTGTGTTTTCACAAATGATAGAATATCTTTTCTTACTGCTAATAAATTAATAACTTGTAATTTCAAAATAAGTTATTTTAAGTGAAAACATTTTCTCTCCAACCCAGTAATTCTACCAATTATCCTTTGAAGAACTGGTGATGATAAGCTACAATGCAATGGATATTTCTCAGGGCTAGTTTTTGTTGTTGTTATTGTATTGTTTTTTGTGATTTTTAAATGAAGTTTGTCTGCAAAAGGAGTTTAAGAAATACTGCTTTTAAAATTCTTGTATTGGATGGATATTTGAAAAGAAAGACAATGCTATTTAGATACTTAGCTCCCTAATTCTTATTTATTTTCTTGGTCCACATATTTTATAAGAGTCTTAATGTGTCTGTCTGTTTATCTATATAAAAACATGCTACAATGTAGATGAGTCTCTTGGTGTTACTTATTTCTTTGCTATATGTTGTTTTGTTTGGAGAAATAATTGGATAATCTATTTTATATATGTATCACACACAGGTATGTTATGAATCAGGATATAAGTTATTAGACTTAACATATAAATTTCCAGATAATTAAATTGATTACCTGCCAGGCATGTACTTGCAAGTCTGAGCATTTTAATTTGTTGTCCTTAGAATGTTTATTCAAATATCAAAAAACAATTATTTCCACTTTCTTATCTTATAGGAAGCTATAAAGTTTTCAATAAAGTTGTAATTTTACAGCCTTTGCCAATTTCTGCAGTGTAAACTCCTCTCTTGATGGCCAATTTCAAGTTACCAATATGATGTCACTGAGCAGGGGGCCTAGAAGATAATGTGTAGTTGGTCCTGTTGAGCCAGTCTGAGCCATTTCCTGTCCTGCAGGACTAGAAAAGAGAGCAGATTCAAGCTTCCAAACGTCTCCTTTTCCTTCTGACTAAAATGTGCCTACTCTACAGCTGATCAGACTTCTTAGTCATCTAAAAGGGATAAATACTACCTCCATGCTGGGTTTGAGCTTTGAGATGTCTACCTGAGCCCTGGTGACCGACTGTATTTGTATATAAAATCTGTTCATCCCATGTTTGTTCTTCAGCATCCTTGAACTGCATCTGGGACCACAGAGAAGCTGCACAGCTTCCCACATGCCCTGGGGAAGGAACCTCAACCTTGATTCCTTGCTCCCTTTAAGCAGAAACCAGCTGAATTAAGTTTCCAAAGGAAAGTTACAGAATTGCTACATTCAAGAGACTTCTCTCTCTTCTCAGTTTAGCAGAGCAGAGGCTAACAGAACCAACTCAACCCAAGCCAGCACAATATATGTGGTGAAACTCTGAGCTTGTGCAACATTGAGATTTTATAGCTTTGGATATACATGTGAAAGAAGCGAACACATTATAACGGTTGTTTATTCATCAAAGCCACATTCTTGGGAAGAACAGAGGGAACAGATCATGAATATGATTTATGAAATCACTCAACACCAAACTGAACTATGATAGCCCATGGTTAGAATAATCAGATCAAATGATGTAACTCAAAAGATGGTGATGATGCTGAAGCCAAACTAGGACTACATCATCCTAAAACCTTAAGAATATTTTTTTAGTTCTTGCTTACACCTGTCTTTTGTTATATGTCAATGTTTATTAAATGTAAACTTGTTCTAACACGTTACCTTGTGTTAAAATGAACTTGGAGAGAAAGAAAGTAAAGTGAGCACATCTTGATTATTGTATTTCTGCTTTCAGCTCCAAAAACCATATTTAGAAACCATGGGTATCTTAATAGAACAATATATTCATGTGTGTCTTTAACAAAAATCATTTGCATCCAGTTCTCTACCATTATTAATTACCAGCATTTGGAAACGATAGAGTCAACTTCCCTTGAGAAGAAATTCCTTCTCTCAAACTGGAATATAGTCTTCCTGCGTGATTATGAAAAACTCTAATAAAATATGGATGCCATAGCTGGAGGGCTACAAACAACTTTTTAATGGAGACATTTTAAGTGTGGACCCTCTGTATAGGAGTAATTCTGCCTCTTTTCATTCTTGGGTTCTTTCTTTGCACTCAGGAGATCTAATACTCATTCAAACACACACACACACACACAGACTGGAACTATCTTTTATGAGATGTCTACTATGCTCCAACCACCGATCACAAAGCAGGCCTTCTAAACTACACCACAAATGTAAGGGCTGAATTCCAGCATCCTCCCTTACAGACCTAAAAACTGATCAAGTGATTCAGTCTCACATCTAGCAAGTGTCAGAGACAAGGAGTGAAACCAACTTCCTCCAACAAAAAAATACATGTTCTTTTTACTTCACTAAAATATCTGAAATATTTTTTTGAAAAAAAATTGTTCATTATTATTTGGGAATAAGAAAAGTGACATGGGCTACTGAGTGAGGCATTAACTTTGCAAACCACTCCTTGAAGACAAGTGAGATCTGACTTCTAAAAAGTGTATAGACTCCCATCCATGTCTGGAAATATTTTGGAGGTGAGAACAGAGTGGCTAACACAGCTGCTCATAGCCTCTTTGGGGAAGCGCCTAAATCAACAGGCTGCCTTGCTGCAAATTTGGTGACATTGGCCCCAGGTCTTCTGTGATGTACAGCACTCAGTCATCAATGCTGGAGGCACCTGAGACAAAGGGACTGTGGGAACAGGTGGAAGGAGGTGGAGAAAAGCTAATGAGAAGAGCACAGTTGAGAACTTGCTCAAGCCAGTAGCTTCCATCTCTATTCCCCCCTTCTCCTTGGTTCTTCCACAAGGCATATAATTGGCGCAACAGAATCTGTGCTTGAAAAGAGTATAAGAAAAGGTGGGTGGTCCAGCTAGGAGCTTCCCCCACCTCCCTGTCTGACTCACCTGCTTTTTGCCTTCTCCACCTCCTACCCCTCATGCCATCCCCCATCACTTAGTTTTCAATGAATACAATCCTCTGACCAGAAGACCAGAAAGAGGACCTGATGCTTCCACAGTGCTCCTGGCACCAGAATAAAAAGGGAAAGTGGCATCCATGCCAGGAGTTGTAAAAGTCAATAGAAAAGTAAGCAAAAATAAATCTTCTGAGAACTTTCAGGAATCGACCATCTTTGGAATATCTATTTTACGGCAATGACAAAGGGATACAGTGCCATCTCAGAGCCTTTTATATCTCAAAACAGAAGAGTACAGGTATTTCAGGAACATTATGCCAACTTATTTCAGAATGTTTAAACAAATGGAAAAGCCCAAAGTGCCCCATTCCGAAAGACTACAGAGGTCCAATAAGAAGAAATATGTCTGACACTTCATCCTTTTATTCCTTCACAACTAAACCATACTCTGTGGTTCACATACCAAGTCATTCCCAGCCCCATAAGTGATATCATATCTACCACATCACCTGGAACGCCTCCCATCTATGAGTATGGCCTTCAAAAGTTACCCAAAGTCTTATGTTGTCTGTGAAGTCTTCTTTGACGGCTCTAGTAAAAGTGATGTGATTTTCAGTTGCAGCTTGCTGAGTCTCATTGTATTGCTGCTGTTATTATTATTATTTACTATTATTATTAGTTATTATTATTTATTCAAGCAAGCAATTGATAGTTACTTGAGGGTATATCTTAGATGCCGGTAAGTTCCCCACAGGGTCACAGGACAGATTTTTGTCCCTACATTGCACCCTTCTACAAGAGAAGCCAAATTGAGTCATGAGAGTCTTGAGGCAGAGAAAGAGCATTTCCACAGACTTGAGGGGAAGGGGCAATAACCCTGCAGTTGTGTGTGATTTAGAGGAACGATCCTAAAGGGCACAAGCATTCTCCTTACTGTGCAACCACACATGGTTGATGTTCCCCGGTGTTTCAGATGTGCATTTCTCCAGCCATCCCATAATGAGCTGACCCTTTTTGGATCCTACACAGCTGGACAAAGGCCTGCAGTATAATTTAGCGGTTCCCTTGGGCAGGGCCCCACCCTCAAAGGAGCATCTGTCCTTGAAGAATCTCATAGAGATGACTTAGCAATAAGTCAGCATGGTAGAGAGCAAAGGTAAAGTCCAGGCAGAAAGGCCACTCCTGGCACATGCAAAGCCTTTGAACTTCACTTCCAAGAAATCTTCCAGGCAGAGTTTTGCTCTGTACCTCCAGAGGACTGAAGTCCAGCATGAGAGTCCTGGTTCTCCAGGAAGCCCCAGCGGCTTCCAGGAAGGTGAGGCTCTCTACTCAACAAAACAGAGGAGTCACGCATGGTGTCATCAACTCTGGTAACTAAAAAAACATGTCGTGTGGTGCAAGTCTGTTGTTAGGGGGAAAATGAGCAAAGGACCGGGCCAGGTTAGGTCAGGACCATAAATCAGCCCCATACAAGACAAGGTCCTCTCTCAAGGGGCAAGGCCTGTGGCTGCCACACATGCAGATGTGGTGTCTTCTGCAGAACTACTTACTCCACACCCCAGCCCCCCCAGAGAGAGCTTGAGAGGGATAAGAAACCAAGGGGAAGGAGAGAAGCCATCCATCAAAGACTAGGCAGACCTGGCAGGGAGCAGGACCCTGTAAGCAGGAAGAGTGGGAGAAAGTGGAACAAGAGCCCAGGGAGGTGTTTTTCAGCTGTTGCAGATAACTTTCCTTTAAGACAGGATTAGGCTCAGCTTTTCATATGTGAGGCCAAGGTTTTAGGAATTAGAG
The DNA here is from genome assembly GCF_963383645.1 of Muscardinus avellanarius. Lineage (NCBI taxonomy): Eukaryota > Metazoa > Chordata > Mammalia > Rodentia > Gliridae > Muscardinus > Muscardinus avellanarius. The sequence continues at coordinate 110,160,096 of NC_137793.1, forward strand.
CACAGAGTGGGGGGAAGCCTCCTGGGGGTCATTTCACCCGAATCTTTCCAGAGGACTTTTCAACCTCTCTTTACAGAATGCTTTTCACTTTAGTCATGCTCTCATCCTGTGCAAAGAGGAGAGGAAGCAGGATAGGGAGTTTCCCTGGCTTTCCATGGGCCACCCATGCATAAGGTGGGAGTCAATGAAGGAAGCCCGCAGGGAGAAGAGAGGACTGCCTGGAGAGCAAGCAAACAGCCTGGCAAGATGGGGGATGAGGAGCTAACTGAGTTTACAACCTCATAAAAACCATTCATATGTCAATGGAACTGAATAGACACCTCTCAAAAGAAAAAATAAAATTGTCCAATAAACATATGAGAAAATGTTCAACATCATTAGCAATAAGGGACATGCGAATCAAAACTGAAAGTTCTACTTAATTTCAGTTAGACTGGCAATAATCAAGAATACAAATAATAGTAAGTGCTGGAGAGGAGGTGGGGAAATGGGAACCTTGATACACTGTTGGGATTGTAGATTAGTGTAAATACATGGGAAACAGTATAGAGATTACTCAAAAGACACTGGGGAGTGGACCCACCGTGAAACCCAATCATACCACACCTTGGCATTTTTCCAAAAGAATTAAAGTTAGAATACTATAGTAGCCCATGTATACCTATGTATATAGCAGCACAATTCATACTAACCAAATTACAGAACCAACCCACGTTTCCATCAAGAGACGAATGGATAAAGAACATGTGTTATATACTCACAGTGGAATTTTACTCAGCCATAAGGAAGAAAATCATGTCACTTGCAGGAAATGGATGAAACTAGAGAATATTATGCTAAGTGAGATCGGCCAGACTAAAAAATTAGGGAGTGTATGTTTTCTCTCATATGTGGAAGCTCTAGAGAAAATAGGAAACATAGGGGATTTTAAATACTTTGAAGATAGTTCTGTAGAATGGTGGAAGAGTGCTGAAGGAGGGCGTTGGGGAGAGGAAAAAGGAGGAATGAAGAAGGAAACTGTCCAAATAATATTATGGCAATATATGAGAGAGTTACTTTCAGTTCCACTAACATATTTGGGGAGTGGGAAGGGGTCAGTGGGTGGGATGCAGAGGAAAATATACCAGGTAGTGTGCATCATATGTTTCTATCACTTTGAATTTCCCTATGATGTACAATTGCAATGCACGCATAAAAGCCAAAATTTAATGAAACAGCTCACACGAGACACCTGTAGGACGTAGCATAGACCCTGACACAGTGTCCATACATGTTAACTATTCTTGCCCCCTGATTCCTCAGCTAGACTCCATCTCTATCAAGTGTTCTGAGAACTCTCTTTTATGACTCTTACAAAATATCACCAACACCAACGGCCTTATTATTAAGGTTGTTTCACTCCTCCACAAATAAATAGTTCTGAGATTTGTCTCAAAAATCTTCTTTGGCATTTCTTTTACCAGGTACACTTTACTGAATCAGTGCTACCCTAAGAAGGGTCTAAATTCCATTCCATGTAAACCCAACAATCCAGAGGCATTGCAGATGCTTTTGCAATGAAAACAACTTCTCACCTGCTCTGTCAGCTGCGTTAGACATTTGCATGTTAGATTTTCTTAAAGGGAGACCGTGCATTACTTCTGTGTTAGTGCTTGTATACAACATGCACTTATATCACTGGACACTGTCTATGCTCATATGCTAATAGCTGCATTCTTGCCTCTGCCATGCAGTCATAAGTAGCCCAAGAGGTTTCTGATTGCTTTCCAGGAATGAGGGATTGAGGCTGGTGATCCAGAACCACACACACCAAACCCTACACCAGCCAGAACCTAAATGTTCACAGCCATTTTTCCCCACCAGTGGGCAAGTCCAAGAGGGAACCAGAGGAGACAGAATGTGTGTGTCCTCAACTTGGACCCAGGTGAGTTTCAGAGCCCAGTGTTCAAAGAGAAAGCTTAAAGTTGCCATCTGAAGAAACCCTGTCATTCAATAGTTTGGTGCTTGGCTCCTGAGTGGAAAAAAGAAAAGACAAAGGAAAATTTGTGATCTAATCGATTGACACTTCAGGTTAAATGATGGTTAAGGTGTAGGCATTGTTTTCCTTTCCTTAATGAAAATCTTCCCCAAATATTTTCTTCTGCTTTCTCCAGTGAAGGATTTAAATTAAGCAGAGGCAACTTGGAAGAGTTGAAATAATACTAGATTGGATGTCAAGAAAACTAGGCTCTACTCCAGGCCTGCCCCTGGGTGATATTAGGAAAATATCTTCCCTCTCTGTACCTAATTGTCCCACCTGGGAAGGAGAGACTGTGTGGGTTAGCTGCTGCTGGGGCAGATTATGCCTGAAATCTCTGTCTCTAGTTTATCTTGAAAGCCTTTTGGTTATCATTTTATTTCTCACCATCCCATACCTGTGACTGTGGCCTTAAAAAACAGAAAGGATGAGGTGAGCCCCAGATGTTAGTGAGTAGAGTTTTTCTCCACAGGATTCCTTTTTTAAACTCATCTTCTATTCATATATTTCTAGCTCCTAGAAAGCCTAAGCAAAGCATTATAATCAGTTAAGGATACTGGTTTAGTTTGAATCCAGTTAATCAAGGTTTCACTGCAAACAATTCCAAGCTAAATTGTGCTTTATAAATATGCATGCAGTAGGAGCTCAAGAGAAGGAGAGTTTGCACAGACGAGATTGGGCAAAGACAGCCTTGGGGAAGACGCTCATGAGTCAGGCCTGGCCCACCCAGCTGGAACATCGTGAGAGGGAACCCTGGGTCTCATGTCCCACGCAGCACCACAGAGGATGAAAATAGCAACCCACATGGACCAAGCACTTGCTGTGTGCCAGGCACAGCTCTAAGCCTATGATTCTTGTTTGTTTGTTTGTTTGTGGTAAATGGGGCACTATACTTCTGCGCTACATCCATATATATATATATATATATATATATATATATATATATATGTGTGTGTGTGTGTGTGTGTGTGTGTGTGTGTGTGTGTATACATATATATGTGTGTGTGTGTGCATATATATATATAATTTTTAAACAGCATTGACTCTTGTTACATTGCTGAGGCTGTCCTTGATTCTGCCATCTTCCTGTGTCAAACTCCCAAGTACTAGGATTACAGGTGTGTACGACCATGCCCAGCCTGTGAGTCATTTCAGTTTATTTAATCATCACAACAATTCTGAGACAGAATATCACCATTGCTCCAATTTTACAGATGAACAGGCTTTAACTTGTCAAGTTCACACTGCTAATAAAGGACTCAAACTCAGAACATCAGATTTAGCATTAATATGCTAAATTAATGACCCGCTAATGTGAAGGGAATAAATATAGATGGACAAAGAAATGGATAGGACATGGATGGGGGGAGAGCCTGTGCCAAGTGGGGTAACAGGTGACAGGAGGGTCACTTGGAAGAGAAAGATTTCTCTGACTCAGGAGGACAGTTGATACTGAAGAGCCCACAGAGGTCGAGTTCTGTGTGTGCAAGAGGCCTGATAATTCCCTACCCTTTACCTACAGGGCCTGCTCCACCTGGCCCTGCCCTGGCCCTGGAGATGCATAGTTGGCTGAGATCTAGAGGCACCCCAGAAGCCTGCAAGTAGTCAGAGGCTTCCCCTCCTGGGCACAGCAGTTTAAACTCTAATTGGAAGTGGAATCTGCGGGGTTTGGTTGGATGGAGAGAAGGAAGGCCATGGGTAAGGCCCAGGAGGAGGGGTGTTGACAGAACTTCTGAAACAGCAAAGTGAGCAGCTGCCAGGGTCCAGCCAGGGATACCCCACACTCTGTCCAAAGGCCCAACAAGACTGCTGCAGCCAGGAAGGGACTCCTGCCCAAGTCGAATTCTATCTTCAGGATCCATGCCAGGGCTGCCTCATAAGGGTTATAAGGCTATTCTGTTGTGCCATTATTTCAAATTATTAATGTGCCTCAAAACAAACAATGTCTTAAACAGACCTCTCCTGCGGTTAGTGTTTATAATTACTTGGTGTGAAGCTGGCATTTCTAAAACAGTTATTGAATACCTACTTTGTGCTCAACTAATATATGTCCAATAAATGAGCTAGTAAGTGAGTTAATGAATAAAAAAAATGAACTAGGAACTGCCAAGAAGTACATTTACATCAAAAGGATTTCACCCTCCCACCAGAATTTTGTAAAAACTCCATATTTTGAATGGGCCAAAGGAAATACAAGGCTGAAAGGACTTGTATATCAGTAAATATTCTTACGGCTATAACCCCAAACACTTGACTGCCACAACTTAGAGAAAGGAAGACTTATTTGCTCATGGTTCTGGAGATTTCAGTGGTTCAGTCCATATTAGGCATATGAAGGCTGTGGAGCTCAGGGCCTGGCAGCAGGAGGCAGAGAAAGAGAGTACAAGTGCTCTGCTCTCACATCACAGGGGCCAGAAGCAAGAGAGAGGGCAAGGGGAGAAGGGACCATATATAATCCCATGGCCACAGCCCTCAGCAACCAAGCCCCACCTCCAACATGGCTGCCTTGTTTATGGCTTGAGGTCCCCCTGGGACATTCTAAATCTAAACCATACCAATACAGAACACATGAGACATTTCTAGGCCCCTGCTGGCTGCTTCTCCAAGACAGTAAGACTTACCTGTCTCTAAGGACACTTCTTCTCCTCTTCCTCTCACTCACAGGGATAATATAAACAAACACACGCACAAAACAAAGTCTCGTGAGAACTAGGAAGAGACATGAATGCAAACCAGAGGAAGCAAATAAAGAGCATATGAAGTTTCTGAAAGTTGAGAAACCATTTACAACATGGTTAAACCAAGTCGTTAATTAAATGCAATTTTTCTAGACTAGTTCCAAGTCCATATTTATCAAGGATAAGTAGATTCAAGGTGCTGAAAAGGTGGGAGTGAAGACAGAGGACAAATATAACTGTTTCTTCTAGTTATTACTGAAGAAATTCCAAATCTCTTAGGCATCCTTCAAATCAATAAGACTTAAAGATCTTCAGGCCTTCCTATTCATACTTCCAAATAGAATAATTCACTTTTATCACTTGTAAGACTAACTCTTCATTCATTCACGAATTCATCCAACCTCCTGACAAATATTTATTGCAGGAGTTATTTGATATTGGCCGAACAATTGCTATGGAAATAGCAATGAATTGGACACATCCCCCAACCTCAAACAGCTTACAGTTTGGGGTTGGGGAAAGCCAGCCTGCAATAAAATAGCAAGGAGGCAGGGCTGTGTTTATCTCTTTAATACTAATGCCCACACAGTACCTGGTAGACAGCAGGAATTCAATGAGTATGCAGCTAATGAATAGAAAGTAAAATGGATACTAGGGTAAGTCACTGTGAGTGTTCTACTAAGGTAGAATATAGGGTTCTAGGAAAACCCACTGGAGAACAAACCTAAATCAGTCTTTAGTGAAATCAAGGCAGATTTCTAGGAAGAGGTGGCCTATTGACTACAAGCTCAGGTAAAGAATAGGAGCAAGTCAGGTAAATATGGGTTGGGTTTGTGGAGTGGTTTCTTGTTGGATGTAAAAGTATAAAGGGCAACATCAGAGGCCAGAGGCTGGGGAGACAGCACCAAATTGCTGATAGTTGAACTATCTAAATTTGAACTGAAAGGGTATAGGTATGTGAGTGCCTTTGAGCATGGTCATGAGTGTGTGATTGTGTGTGGAGCTGTGTGTGCGTGCATGTATATATGCCTTGTGTGGAGCTGTGTGTGCGTGCACGTATATATGCCTACATATGTGTGTATGTGTATGGGCAAGTCTGCCCTAGAGGCCAGTATGAACCTAAGGAGGTAAGTCAGGTCCCACACGCCTATGAAGGAAGTGGAACTTTATCCTGAGAGTGCAGCAGAGTTGTCTAACAATTTTAGGCAGAAAAGTTGCTTGTTCTGCTCCATGTTTGAGAATACTCCCTTTGAATGCTTTCAAAGAGCTGAATAATAAATTGATCTCTCCACAGGACAGAATCATTGGAAGAATTACTGTGGACAAAACTAATCTAGCTTTGTCCACTGAGGCTATCGGGATGGATACAAGGCCAAAAGACACCCTCCAGACAAACCAGACACAATGCAGCTATTGATTACTGATGCTGTAGAGGGTGAGAGAGGAACTCCCAGAGACCTAGTGAGTGTGGATGAGGCCATCAACTGATATAAAAGAATCAAAAGAAGAGGACTGAGACAGAAGAGAGCTTCCTCTGAGGCAGGTTGTGGTCTTTCTTTTACTCCTTGCTGCTCCTGCTACAGAAACATAGACATGGCATTGCATAGAGGAGAAAAAACATGTGCTTTAGGGACAGAAGACAAGACTTACACCTGGGCTCGCCCAATGAGCTGTGTGACCTTAGTTCTCAGGTGCAGGCTCGCTGAGTGAGCTTGAGCAATGTCATGTTTCTCTGTGATTCAATTTCTCCCTCTCTTTCCTCCAGCTGTTCTGAGGAGTTTCTTGGGTTAATCTCTGAAGACTGACTGCCATGGTGCCTGGCACAGAGGAAGTCCTGCAGAAGTACCCCTCAAGGAGACTCTCTGCAGTAGTTCCTCAGGACTGGGTGTTCATTTGCACGCTTCATAGTTCTGTTCTGTATCTCCCATCATTTTCTACTATGCTGTCTCCCACTTTACTTTTTTCCAATGTCCAATCCTATTTTGATTAAATATTTTTAAATCCAGTGATATCTTCCTTCATTTTAATTCCTTTAATCCTTTTATTGGTACCAGTATAATTATACATCACAATGGAATTATGTCTCTGACTTTAGATGACTAGTTCTTTAATACAGGACCTTCGAGCTTGGAGTTTTCTCACCTCAAAATGAAGCCTTTCTTAACCTATACTACTTGGACATCTTCCTTCACCGCTGGTTTTCTGCATACAGTACACACTAACTGCTGTTTGTATTCATTCCCTCTTCTCTTATAAAACTGCTTTCTCTAAAGCCATCAGTGTTTCCTGACTGCCGGATCCAGAGAACCCACTTCAGGCCTCTGACTCACTGGATGCTCCCACACCACCTGAAACTCAACAAAGCTGCCCTTTCTCGTCCCCCAGCTCTGCCACCTTCCTGCCTTGCATACATGTACACAGATCCCATGCTTCTGCTCCTGAGCAATGGAATCGGGCTACTCATTAAATGTGTTTCTTCTCACCTCATCTTTCAGAAAGCCTACTTCTGGTCACCTCCTTGGGCTCATTCAAGCAGGTCTGACCACTCCTTCAGGCCAAGATGTAATATCCCATTTATTTCCAAAGGGCTCCTGACAGACTGTGAGCACCTTCCCAGAAATCCCCCACCTTGCTTATTCTTGATTCCCCAGCATGTTGCTAAAGGCCTCATAATTCACCTAGTAGAGACTTAATAATGTTGAATGAGTCAAAGAATCAATACATACATGCATACATGCATGCATGCATGCATAAATGAACATATGCAGAGTCCCCAAGCTACTTCTTTCCTAACCTGCCCAGAATGAGCAGGAATTATGTGTTTGAAAGCTAGCAAATGTTAAGTCACTGCCTACACAATGACTAAGTGATCCATTAACTTCCAAGCTCTGTGATGTCACCTCTGATCAAGTATGGACTTCTGATTCAGAAATGAGCCATGCTGACTGGTCTTGACATCCCATCTAGTTGCCATGGCAACAGCTTGACTTCAAAGTGGTCTGAGCATTTGGGCTCAAGTTACCATACTGTATATTTGAGTAGGACCACTCTTTACCACTCAGCTCTGACTCATGAAGAGAGAACTGGGATATCTTTGTTTGCAAACTGAGCTTTATTTCCTGGCTATTCTGTTAAAAAAAAAAAAGTTCCAAAAGCAAGACTGTTTGTTTTAAAGCAGGTAGTAAACATGGGAAGGGAAGAATTCTGTTATTTTTCGGGATACCATCTTGGCCTAGAAATATGCTTTCTGGAAGGTGCTGAGTGAGGGTGTGTATGACAAGAGAAGAAACACATTTGATGAGCCCCCAGAGTAATCTAATTCCATGTGCTCAAGAGCAGAAGCATGGGGTTTATGTGCTTGTTTATGACATCAGGAACTGAAGTGAATGGGTATCCAGGGTACAAGTCTCAGGATCCAAACTAAGGTGTTCCCTTCCTCTTAATAAATACTAAATAAGGTATTTATTTAGCCTCATCAAGGCATGGACTAAAACAGAAAGGGGAAGGAGCCAGGCCTCCTGGCACCCACGTTCTGAATGGTTCAGATGGAGGAACAAGGAAGAGGAGCAAAAGCAGGCATCAGGAGGTGACGATGGGCAAAGGGTCGCCCGTGACTCATCTGGGATGCCAAGGGTGAGTCCTACTTTCCAGCTGTGCCTCTGTCATTCCTGAATAATTCCAGCTCAACAACCTGTGGTCCACCTTAGAACTACACCGCAGTACCACACCAAAAAAAATTTTTTTAAAGAAAAACACAGCCGGGCGTGGTGGCGCACGCTTGTAATCCCAGCATTCGGGAGGCTGAGACCTGGAGGATCGCGGTTCGCAGATAGCCTCAGCTACTTAGTGAGGCCCTGTGCAACTCAGTGAGACCCGGTTTCAAAATAAAGAAAAAAAAATAGGGCAGGGGTTGTAGCTCGGAGGTCAAATGCCCCTGGGTTCATCCCCAGACCCACAAAAAAGAAATAAATAAATGAATAAAGTAAAACAAACTATACCCGGAGTCCCTGAGGGTTCTGAATTCATTCCTGGGGACTGGAAGAGGAACCGTGGCGTCCAGATAATGAGGGTGACCAGCCAATGCTGCCAAACGGACACACATCAAGCCTTAAACAGAGTAAGGAGTGGGCCCAAGCATCCAGCCGGGACAAGAGCCAGAGAAAGCTTTGGCCTTAGGAGGGAGCAATGTGAGGTTTCTCACCCTCCCTCATCCTTCTTTTCTTTCCTTCCTGAAGGTGCTGCTACTGCTTCAGAATCTGATGATCAGGACTTCCAAGTGGATGAGTGTTCCCCACCAGCCTGTCATTAGGGCCCATTGGTGGAAAGCGACTGCAAGTGATACCTTCTAGGCCAAAGATGAGCTTCCTGCACACAAAGCCTACTTCAGGAAAGAGAGGATCCATACCAGGATACACTCAAGAAGCTGGAGGAGGAATTTGATGACAGCCCCCATCTCCCTGGAATTCAGGGGACTTTAGCTTTAAAGGCGCCGGTGGGTCTCTTCATGGTGCAGAACAATGGCACATTCTCCAAGACCACTGAGGTTTTACCAGATGTGGGCAGTACCCAAGCACTCTGGACTTGCAATGTCATGGAAGCCTGTTTCATTTATCAGAAAGGGAAACATAAAGCCAAACCTTCTTGCATTGGTGGGGATTGCAAAATGGCACCTCCACTTTGAAATACAGGCCAGGGTGCCTCAAAAATTAAATAGAGAATGACCATATAACCTAGCGGTTCCACTCCTAGATGGCCATTTCCCCAAATACAAACATACGTCCACCTCTGCACAGTGTTCACAGAAACAAATCAGCTAATGACTGGATCACATACATACTTCTATGGATGCATTATAGCCTTACATCACAACGGCGTTCATAGTGAGAGTGCTCTACAAACACACAGCACTTGGCAGGGCAAGTTTTGTTTTTACTTGAACAAAAACATTGTTTCCCACTGTGGGGAGTTCCTTAGTCTTTCTTCTGGTGTTATTCTGAATAAAATGAAACAGGAAGCAAAGAAAGAGACCCGCAGAGGAGGAACCCTCCACACTGTTTCCTGGGAGCAAAACCTAGCCTGCCCTGTTTTTGTAAATAAAGTTTTATTGGAACACAGCCACAGTGTGTTTACATAGCTTCCAGGGCTGCTTGTATGTCATGGCTACAGAGTTAAGTAAGTGCACTACATACCATTTGGCCTTCAAAGCCTGAACAACTTGCGCTGCCTCCGTAGAACATCTGCTGCCCACCAAAGGCTTAAGTCTGGAGTCTCACTAGTCAAATCGTGGTCCACAGACACATGGCGGCAGCAGCACCTAAAGCCCCATTAAGTAGAAGCTCAGGTTGCCCCAGGCCTACTGAATCCAATCTGCATTTGGGTTACACCAAGTCGATGCCAAGATAGGATTCAATATGCATGAGTTTTATTAGAGAAGACAACTCAGAGAAAGCATGGAAGGAGCCAGGAAAGAATGGAGAGCCCCAGTCCATGACCCCAAGGGCAGAAGAGGGAAGAGAAGCTGGGTAGAAGCCTTGTAGACCGCTTAGCGCCTGAGAAATGCTCTGCACAGGCTTTGATGGTCCTGAAGGCAGAGTCTGCTGTGTCTAGGACCTTTAACCTGCCGAAATCGGGAGGTGTGGCCTCCCCGCAATGCAGCGAGGACCTCCAGGGCACAGCCTTGGAGGTCTTGGTCAGTGCAGCCCCCTGCATGCCGTACTCTCTTGGCATCCACCACCAGATGCACTCCCGCACATTTTAAGAAGAGTCCCAGCTGACCTCTGTGCCTGCAGAAGCTCAGGAAGCAATGCTATGGAGGAGGGTTGGGAAGACTTCTACAAAGGGCCGGGCAATAAGTAGTTGAGGCTTAGCAGGCTGCGTGGTCTCTGCTGCAGCTGCTAAATGCTACCCTTCAGCATGGGAGAAGAGGAAGAAAACATGGAACCAAATGAGTGTATAAATATGTTTCAATTAAACTTTATTTATGAAAACAGGATTTGGCTTTGCACCTGACATGCCCTACCCTGCTTTAGAGATATGGGATTGAAATTTACTGAAGACATTTTCTCATATGTTACAGGGAAGGAGGCAGGGGTGGGTTCAGCAGTTTCCCTTAGGAGCCCCTAAAACACCTCTGTAGCAGAATTTGAAAGCCATTGTCTCAGTCCCCACAAAGAGCCTCCAGTTTCAGATGTTCCTCTCAGCCTTCTATTCATCCCTAATGGGCATCCAGTGATCTAAAGATTGCCTTTATTCTACAAACATAACCAAGAGCCTATTACCATGGTAGATATTTGGGAATGACACAGGCGGACCAGAAATGCATTTGGCTCCTGGTGAATTTCCAGTTCACAGAAATGAAACATGTACATAACTAAGACGGCAAGACACGATCTATGCACCAGGAAAGCTCACGGGGGTGGGGGAAACGGGGACAAAGGCCACCGCTACAGGCTGTGGAAAGAAGCCTCAAAGTGACGGTCTGTTCTACCTCTTAAGCCTCCTCTGCAGGGCTGCAAAGCCACCTCGCCTATGCCAAGATGCTAACTGACAACCACCAGGCAGAGGCCTTGTTCACACGAGAGGACTTGTGGTTCTCACTGCCGCCACATGGAGTAAGCCCACCCCAGAGGACCTGGTGGCTCTTCCGTGCTGAGGGCACTGGAGCATGCCTTCACTGTACTCCTGGGTTCTGACGACAGAGCTGGGTTCTACATAAAAAGAAGTGGGAAATTCCTCAGGGTCCTGTGGGGACAACACTCAGACTTCGGGAAGAGACAGCTGAGCAGGAGAGTCATGGAAGCCCCACTGTCAGAGGAGCCTTGGAAAGGTGTGCACACAGATCTCTGCCTGTTCTTGATAAAGTCAGGGATATAGCACACCTGCCCCCTTGGCATGCCCTTACGTCTATGTAAACCAGTCTTCTGTGAAGCTCTGTATTCCACCTGAACAAAACTCTTCTCGTTGAATACAAACCTACCATATTGGAAGAAGGGAATGTCACAGCACCCTATAACATCTCATTTTTAGATGTCATTGAAACCAGAAAAGCTAACAATAGGCCCTAAACAATGAACTAACAGCAGCAGAACCCGACCATCAGGAATTTCAGAAAGTTCTTAATGTTATGCAAGCTATGAGAACCTGTACATTTTTCTTGGGAGTGAACATAGCTTTCATCACTATTACAAAGGGTCTTTATAGCTCCAGAGAAGTTTTAGCACCACTGTCCAATTTATTTGTAATAGAACTGTCCAGGCTTAGAAATAAGAAGATTGCAGAGTGCAATGGTGCAACTTATAATCCCAGTAATTGGGAAGCTGAAACAGGAGGATTGCAGGTTTAAGGTCCATCTCAGAAACCTAGCAAGACCCTGTTTCAAAATAAAAACTAGAAAGGACTAGAAGTAGAATGTCCCTGGATTCAATCTTTAGTGAAGGAAGGAAGGATAATTTTCAAAACAAAAATAAATAGTTCTTTTTAGGCCTTTGATTCTAGTGTTTTTTAGTTATTTTGAGACCATGGTATAAAAATAACCCTATTTACCACAAATCTCATTTTACAGATTGGTAAAATAATGCCAAGTAATTAGTATATTACCTAGGGAAAAACCAGGCGTTTGTGGGTTAAAACCAAAGGTAAGGATAGCACACTGCTCCTACCAATGGGCACCTCCACCATCAACACCTCCCATGTCATAAATAAATCCCATGGGTCAATTGAGCCACGGCTGCACACTTCATATACAAGACTTTTTTTTTTTTTTTTTTGGTGGTACTGGGGTTCCTGGAAGCCCTTCGACCTCCGGGCTACACTCCCAGACCTATCTTTACATTTTTTTAAATTTGGAAACAGGGTCTCCTAAGCCACCGTGTGCAGCTGGCTTCAAACCTGCACGATCCTTCTGTCTCCACCTCCCAAGCACAGGGATTACAAGCGTGCGCCACCACGCCCAGCTATTTTATTGTGTTTGTGTGGTACTAGGGTTCCTGGAAGCCCTTCTACCTCCGGGCTACACTCCCAGACCTAATATATGTATATTTTTTTTTAATTTGGAAAAAGGGTCTCTTAAGCCAGCGCACTGGCTTTGAACCTGCGCAATTCTCCTATCTCCGCCTCCCAAGCACGGGGATTACAAGCATGCACCACCATGCCTGGCTATACAAGACTTATTTAAATGTCACAACTCCTCTGCAAGATTTCATATTATTTTATTTTCCTTTGAGATTTTTTTAAATTTTACTTAGATATAATCATATATTTATGTCTATTCTTTTTTTTTTTTCATTTTTCAATACAAGGACACCAAAGCTTAGAAAATCTCAGTGGATTCTGATAAGTATCAGAGCTCTTGAGAACTAAGTCTATATCCATCTTCCTCCCACGCTCTACACAGGGTGGGGCATGCTCTAAAACTTGGACTCTCCACGGAGGAAAACCTCCCAGTCAGGCACAGTTTCTTAGACATCTTTGTATTCCCCACAGTGACTTGCCACTCTGGATGGCAAGGCCCTCAATAAATATTTGTTGGAAGAAGAAGCGCTGGTGCAGGTTCCAGCTCTGCCCCAGACGTAGTGACTCAATCTCCTGCAAGAGCTGCAGGTGGTTACTCAGCTGGGCCACTTCAAGGAACATTTGAAATCAATTATGGGTGCAGAGGAACCTATTAAAATTTTCTCTTTTATGTATGTTGGGGTCAAAAGAGAGGAAAGGAAGTTGAGCAGGAGGAAAAGGAACAGGACGGTTTCAGGGCTGGCACTGGAGTTTGAAGAGGCCCCACCACAACAGAACAGAATTTGGCTTAGTCCCCTATTCAGTTCCAATGGCCCGACTGAATAGGCCCTGGACCTCAGACCGCTCTTAGGTGGCAGATAGCCCTAAATGGCAGGCCTTCACCTTTTATGGAGAACCAGCCACATTCTAGGCCCCATATGATCTGTTTCAGCTATGGGAAATAGGCAACTTCAGAAGGTCTGACATGCAGAAAGCTTGAGCAACCCTCACTCCCTCTCCGTGGGCAAGAGAGACCCCCCAGAACCTATAGTTTGTGGCCCTGCATTGTCCTTGACCCTAAATAAAAGTATTCTGGCAATTGATCTGGAGTCCAACATTCCATTTGGAAGAATATGGGAATTGGGGGTGGAGGGAGAGGGGTAACTCTAATTCTAATTGATTTGATTTTCTTTATTAGTTGCTAAAAATACAAAAATGTCACCTTAGCCTTTCACATAGGCCCTGCAGCAACAACAACAAAAAATGTATATGAAGCTGAAATCCAGGGATGCCTGTGCCTACCAACAACATTCTGAGAGAGGATGATTGAATTACAGCCCAGAGGCCAAGGCAGGACAGCCCTCCAAGAAACCAGACCTTCCCACGATGAGGCTTCCTGCTCTCCTGTGATGCAGCAACACTGCCACCTAGTGCCCTGTGCAGGAAGTGTTCCATCAGGCCCCGCCTCTAGGGGTGGGGGTGTCCTCTGGGATAGTTGGTGTAGCTGAATTGCTTGAGTTCTCTGCTGAAGAGAAAATACCCCAAGTTAGGTAGATGGGGGACTCGGAAGTTGAGTTTAAGTTAAGTAGGCAGAAGCGATGTTTAAGAGTTGTCGTATGAACATATGGAGCCAAGTCTTTCAAGGTTTGAATGTCCTCAGAGGAGCAGCAGAACAGTAAGAGCTGAACTCTTTGTAGCTCCCAGGGACATGAGAGTCTATGTTGTCATTCCACAGGTGAAGACCAACCATCCTGGCAAGCAGGTAGCGCCCAGCTCAAGGACCAGGGCCAGGGTGAGCTAGGAGAGAGGGGCTGCCTCTTGAGAGGTGACTGTCAGTGGGTGCCACTGAAGCCCTGAATTCCAGAGAACGTGCTCTGGCAGCCCCGTGGCACTCCGCTGCGAAGGCCACAGATGAAGCAGCTGAGAAATGGAGCAGAAAAGGATGCCCAGGTTCCCGGGAGCTGCCTGCCAGAACCCTGAAGAACCTCGCTTCCAACCCGTCTTGCAGACTTTCACCCTAAATGTTTACCGGCTACTTCCTGACGTGCACACATCTGGAGAAAGGGACAGGGTGGCAATGGGGAGAGCTGGACCTGAGGGCTTTCTGCCCTCCGCCTTCCAGAAGGAAACCTGAGGGGGAGACCCCAGTGTACCACAGGGGCCACTTCGATTTGAAGAAGAGAAAACCTCAGAAGCTAGACTGTCTGCAGGAGATTTCCTGCCCAGTTTTACATGCTTAAGGAGGTTAAGAGAGTTCAGATGCACACAGTCCAGAGGGGGTCTGCAGTGGGCAGTAGTGGTGTAGGACAGGTGGGCAAGGCAGGGGGGTCTCTGGGGGTGAGGAGGCATAGCAAAGAATGTGAGAACTGGAGCCAAGTCTGGATGCTGGGCTCCTCTGTGCAAAGCATGAAATCAACAAAACAAACAACCAACAATGGGAGGGGTAGGACAGGGGGCAGGTACCCATGAGCCTCTTTCCCCAGGCTGGGGTTTTCCTGACCCAAAGCAATGACCCCTCAGAGCCTCCCACATTTATTCCTACTGGATCCTTCTGGAATGCTTCACACCAGGAACTGATCCCAGGTCCCTGGGTTGCTCCTGCAAGAGGAGGGGTAAGCAGAGTCGTGGGTCTGTCTAGACTGCAAGCACGCAGTTTCCCTGGCAGATGGGTACTAGGAAGGAGATCAGGCAGCAAGAGGATGTCATCTGGGAAGAGCTGCAAGGCTGCCAACTCCGATCAGATAATCATCTCATTATTTCTTCCATTTGGCCCCAGAATAAGGATTTCCTTCCACTCTTTCTCAGCCCCCACCTAACTTACAGCCCAGCCCCTTCTCGCTCCCCTTCCTTCACACCCTGTCCCACCCAAAACTAAAATAAAGCAAAACCACAGACTCAAGAGTGCTCAGTGTCTGGGAATCCCAGCTTCCAAAGAAGAAGTCACAGCCAGAGAGGGGAGGCAGAGTGTCCAGAAGGGATGTTCCGGCAACACCCCATTGGAAGAGGCACCCTCCTCCCCGATTTCTTCCCCTAGTCTGAAACTTCTTTGCAGGCATTCAGCAACCTGAGAAGTTTTTAACTTGGAGAGTCATCAAGCAATTCAGGGGCTCTAGAGATCCCTGCCACTCATTGTCGCGGTTCCCCATCTACACTGTGGGACTGGCAGACAGCAAGGGTGCTGGAGAGAATCCCAATTAATAAGTCAAATCATTCTGCTCTTCTCCTTGATATATGTTGAGCTCTGCTGTGGAGGACCCAGAAGGATAATGAGGTACTAAAGGAGGAAATATGAAGTCTAGTCCCTCACCCCTTGCTTGAAATCAGCCTCCACAATATGGCAAAGGGACACAGCTACCCCTAACCCCACTCTTTTCTTTGCCCTTGTGGGTTGTTTTTCAAAACAATCCAAGATCTGGGTATAGTAGAGAATAAATAGAAATTATATTCCCAGGCGGGTGCCTCTGGTTAATACCACAGTGTAATAGAAAGTTTCACCTTTAGGTCCTTCTGATAATAGCTGGTGCTAGAAGTCAGGCCCTTGGCCCTCCCCCAGTAGTTCCTGCTGTCCCTGGGCTGCACATATGCTTGCTGGAACAAGATGAAGGGGACTCCAGGACACAGGACAGGCGCTGCCTTTCTGCCGGTTTTCAGGGCTGCTCAGACAAAAGGGACAAGATGTCCCTGTACCTGCGGCCTTACTGCCTCATGCTGGAGCCAACCCAGCACAAAGCACAGGGCAGATCCTAAGACTCCCATCCACTTTCAAAGTTGCCCGGGTATCTCATCCTAGGCTACAGGAAACAAGAGTGTGTTGTTGTTTCCCCCTTGACAATGAGCCAAGAGGGGCTTCCCTTTAAAGAAGGCCAGAGAGCTGAGCCGAGGTCTCCTAAGAGCCAGAGCATGTATGCAACTCCATGAGATCAGTAACGGGGCCAATATTGTTATAATGAGACAGTCGTTATCAGTGTCCCGGAATCCTGCTGTGCTAATACATAAAGGCCCTCCCTCCCTTCCTGTCCCTGGCCAGCCCCTCCTGTTTCTTCTACTCTATCCCCTTCTCTTCTCTGTGCTCCCGGTGTCTAACCCCATCAGGAATGGAGCCAGCCACACCCCAAGCCTCCGAAAGCAGAGAGGGTCATTACCTGCGATGACAGCTGGGTTGTTCTGTCCTCCCTCTGGTCTCACCCAGACTTCCACTGTGAACGCCTCCCGAGGAAGCTCAGCCAGGACTCCCGGATGCAGCAGCAGCCGCTCCCGCCTCCCGGAGAAGTCCAAGACAGACAGTCCTTCTTGGGGGGTAAAGGTCTCTGTGTCCCAGGCAGGGCCTCCTTCTGCATTTTGGATGTGGTCCTTCGATGCGTTGTTCCTACCCCCACGCTTTGGGGGGTGCTCAGGCCGAGGGTAAGAAGGTAGAGGAGAGATGTCAGGGTCCCCAGGCATATCACCTGCCTGCCTCTTCACCACTCGGCTTGGATGCCTGGCCTTGGCCCATCTCTTCCCTTGGGTCCCTACTTCGGGGTCCTTCGGGTGTGCAAAGGTGGTGGTGGCGACTGTGGGAGCTGCAGCTGAGTCTCCCGGAGTCACAGCCTCACCTAGAGACTCCTTGGATTCTCGGCTGCTGAGATAAATGTCATCATCTCCCAGTGGCTGCGATTGCCCAATAAGACCGTCCCCTACCCACAGGGCAGCTGGCTGCTCAGCCTCTCTCCTCGCTCTGGCTGCATCTGCAGCCAGGTGTTGGGGAGCAGCCTTCCCCCCGGAGTCTGCTTTACTGCGTCCTGCAAGATAGATTTCCTGCCTCCCCGTGGGGTAAGGCCTCAGGTAGCTCCCAGGACTGCTCGGGTAGACCCCAAAGAGGTGATGCTGGGGAGAAGCTCTGGGCCTTCGAACTTTGGCTCCCAGCCAGCAGCGGCCCCCTTCCGACAGCTCGCGACTCAGGTGCCCCCTCCAAGCCAGGGACTTCTTGCGTGTCCAGCCCAGCTCGGAGTCAGCAGTACAGAATGCCCACCCAGCCAGGATCACCAGGCTTACTCTCAGGATATTTAAACACATCATCCCTCCCTCAGCAATTCCCACAGAGTCAGAAGTCAACCTCTAGATACCGCTCTGGGATGACAGGGAGAAGAGAAAGGGGTAGTAGCTAGCAGTGGGTTGGCAGTCGCTGGAGAGACAGTTTTGTTTGCAAACCAAACTTTGTCAAGGAGCCCCAAAAGAGTGACTCTCCTGAGGACATGCACTGGCAGCTCTGCCAGCCTGAGTGGCTTCCACGCTGCGCCCTTCGCCCCTCTTGCTCTGTTTCAGTTTAGTTTAGAATGAAGCTAATTGCTCTGGGTTCCTTTGCATTTCCTCCCAGCCAGCTCAGGTTTCTTCTCCTTTTGCTCCCTTCTTCAGAAGCCCCTCCCCTTGCTGATACTAGAATAGTAGGGCACAAGCCAAATTCTCTCAAATGCACACTTCCAAACACACAGCCCTGCTACCTCCAGTCATGCACAACAATCTTCTTTGCCTCTGGTGTTTTCACTTCTTTCTCTTCTTCCTTTCCCAGGAATTACCTTCTTTTCCTGTATCCCTGAAGCCCCCAAATACGCTCACCTTAATACAAGCAGCTAGAAAAACCTTGACACTGAGACACACAGTTGGATGGTCAAAGATGCAAAAAGAACCTGGGAGCACACACGTCCAGGCTGGTACTTAGCTCTCAGTCTCCAGCTGTCCCAGCCAGGTCCCCGGCCAGCTTCCAGTCGCCCGTGCCGGATGGGCTAATTCCCTGAGCTTGGTGCTCGCAGTGGTTGGTGGTTGAAGGTGTTTTCTATCCCCCTCCAACTTGTTGGTATGTTTCAAGTCTCCGTAGTTCTCCTCTGGGTTGCCACTCTGCTGTCCTCCTACCCAAGTGAGTCTGCGAGTCCCAGACTTCACCTTCTGGGAGCCTGGTGGATCCCTGGGAAGAGGGGGAGAGAGCAGAAAGAAGAGTCTCTCCTTGAAGGGACCTGTTCCCTCCAGCCTCTCCTGCTCCCCTTCTCTCCCTTTCTCTCTGCCTGTAATTATCTTCTTGTTGTTGTCATTTAAAGACAATGATGATGTCAAAGCTAATAAGTTTGGTACATCACTCCACCTACTCCCTGTCCCTCCTTCCTCCTGACGACCTCCCCATCTCACCGAGGCACAGGGGACAGACACTACTCTTGGTTTCCCCAGTAAACATCAAGGGCTTTCTCACTCAGCTGCTGCAGCCTACACAATCAATAGCAAACAATCAATACTGTTTTGGAGCACTCTTTTCTGTGTGTAGCCTCTCTCTCTCTCTCTCTCTCTCTCTCTCTCTCTCTCTCTCTCTCTCACACACACACACACACACACACACACACACACACACACAAGTTTTGAATGGACCTGCTTAAAAGCCCACGTCACCCTTTTAGGACCACTTGCATCTCTTTCTTTTGTCACGAGACTCCTATATTTTCTTTTTTATTTCCATCAATCACTCCAGATTTAAAAGAACAATACCTCAAATTTACTTCATGTTGGGAGGAAAGAGAAATCAATGATCCTGCTGGGAGAAGCACCAAGTGGAAATGCCAGGCGTTTAGACTACATAGATATTTTCCTCTCAGAAGTTTCTCAGCAAGGAGTTAGTAAAAGTCACCATATGCTGAATGAGCAAATAAACAAACGAGATGCTCAAAATAAGGAATTTACCAAAAAAAAAAAAAAAAAAGAGCAGCTGAGCCCCAGCGACTCTCTGTGCCATTGATTTGGAGTGCAGAGATAGGGTGAAGAGGGGCAGCCGTGCTCTGACCTCGGTAAGGCCTCCCGGAGGCTCAGCCACTACCTTCTCATAGATCCCACCCCTTGCACACATGTGCATGTGTACACACACATACACAGGACATACGCAGCCTGCTTCTGAATTCTCCGCACAAGTACGTCTGACCACAGGTGACACAAGACAGCCAAGAAAGTGACCGGGTCCTCCGTGCAGGCACTAAGAAAAACCCTTCCACTTTTAAAGTCACTGCTGAGAGTGCCCACATCTATAGCACGCAGCTCACGTGCTGTGAGTGAGACCACACTGTCCCCTGGCTCTCAGGTCTCCTCATTGTCCTCTAAGCCCCTCTGCCCCAGCTGAGGACTGACTTCTGTGCATTAATAATGTGGCAGCCTAAATACCCAGTGCCAGCATGCCCTGTTTCCCACAGAGCACCCACTGGAGCCTCAAAGCAAGTCCCCAGCGAGGCCACCGGCTCAGGCACGTGGACAGTACTGCCCAGACAGCCCGCGGTCCTCCTCTGCCCCTTTCCTTTGAGAATTTCCCTAGCTCGCTCCCTTCACTTTTATGACTTTATTTTTATTCCTGGAGCAGATCAAAATAGAGATTCAGGATCTGGGTGGGGGGATATAAAGAGTAAGTATACCAGAAAGGCAGAGAGAGAGAGAGAGAGAGAGAGAGAGAGAGAGAGAGAGAGAGAGAGAGAGAGAGAGAGAGAGAGAATAGGAGGATAGCCTTAGTTTGAGGAGAGAAGATGCTCAGGTAAGAAAAAAGTCAGCCTCTCCTGCTTCCCCTCCCCCATGCCCCCATGCCACCACAAGGACCCCAGAAAAAGGTTTCCTACCATTCATTTCAGGAAGGAGGGACAATCCCGCAAGGAAGAAGAATTCCGCCTGCTCGTCTCCCCCTTTTAGGGTGTGAGGAACCTCGCATCCCTATAGGTCTCTCCTGGCTCTCAGCTGCTAGTAATCCATTCATAAGGTTTCAAGAGGCAACACAAAACTCAGCCTTCCAGTTTAGTTTCTCTCTCTCTCTCCCCTTCATTCCTGTGCTCACCACTCTCTTTCAGCTCTTGGCAGTCCAAAGTTAAAAAAAAAAATGTTGAACCATTTCTGTGTTTTCCTCCTGTTGTAACTTTGGCTGTGACATCATAACCCTGCCCACCAGCACCCCACCTCTCTCCCTCTCCAGCCCCCTCACCAGCCTCAGACCCCCAAGCACGCCCCCACCCACGAGGAGAAGGGCTCCTGGCAGTCCCCATGTGTGAGCACACAAAGCCACTGGAAGATGCCCCCTCCCTCCCTCGGTGCCCCTCCTGGCTCCCCCTCCCGGCCCTACCCACCACTCAGCCCCGCGCTCAGGGCTTTTAACAATGATCCCATCTGTTTGACATGTGCGGAAAGGTGGGCTGGATTCAAATAATCTGTCAAATGAATCAGATCAAACACACAGCACCCCCCTCCTCAATTCCACCACAAACACACACCCCAACCCGGAGAAGTGTGAGAGAAGTCAGACTTACATAGCACCCACCCTCGGTGCCAGGGAGAAAGCCACCAGACTGCCAAGGGAAGCCCAGATCTACACATACAGAAATTCTGTTGCTTATGTGTTTATGACAAACACCCACACCCCAAGTCCCCATCCCCTCTTCCTCAAACCCGCCACTCCGCAAGTGCAGGGATTTGAAAGCTGGTAGAATCTGTTTTGAAATCTCCAACGAGAGGGTTTTCCCCCCTTTTTTTTCACTCTAAAGCACTATCTGTGGCGATCAGACTCTAGCAGGGTTGCCAGCGAATGCAGGAGGCCCCTGCTAGGGTACAGGCTTTCAAACCAGCGAAGCTGGAGGGAATGAATTTAAGGACACGCAGCAGGAGCTGGCTGGATTCATTTTATTTTGACGGGGTAGTTGGGGGAGGAATATCATTTCTGAAATGCCCAAGGAATGAAGGGAGAGGATGTGGATTTTTTAAACAGTTTCTTTCTTTCTTTTTTTCTCCTTTTTTTTCTTGCAAGAGGAGCAGTGTCTTGTTCTGCAGGTAAATGTATAAGACAAGAAGTGGGAGCTCACAGATAAACAAGTACTGAGAGGGAAAGGGAGGGAGACGGAAGAGAAGGGAGGAAGGAGAAGGGATGGGGAGGTGGGGACGTGAAGAGGGGAGAGGGAGAGAAGGACAGACAGGGGAAGAGGAGGGAAGGGAGGGGGTGGGGAAAGAAAGAGGAGGAGGGGGACCAGAGGGATGGAGGGGAAAGGAGAGAAATGGCAGGAGGACTAGGGAAAAGAGGAGATTCCGGGAGGAGAAAGGACTGAAAAAGAGAAGTAGGGAAAGGAAGGGGCAAGAATGAAAATGAGGTGGTGGGGGGTGAGAGAAAGAGAGAAAGAGGCAGGCACAGGAAATCGGGAGACCTTAAAGGCACTTAGATCCACGAAGGGTAAACATAAAGAAATTAGAGAGGCAGGTGAAGGGAGACACTAGACAACTGGGCAGAGAAAACAAAGGACCCACAATGGAGGGACTGGCTCTCAGCAGTGGAGGGACTGGCTCTTAGTGATTAGATAGTTTTAAAAATCAGGTTGTGAAGTTCCAGCCCTGTGTCCTCCTCCTCCCTCCCTGCATCTCCTCTAACACCCCCTCCACCTTCCTCCTTTCCCCTTCTAGTCTCCAGCTGCCATCCCCTGGAGAGTTCACAAGAGTCAGGCACCCACCCACCCTTAGGAGCCTCTTTCTTTGCACTATCCACAAAGGGTGCTGGGTCCCCTTAACTGAAGATTGGGCTCTTTGTAACCATCTGCACTACATTTCAATCCAAATTAGAAGATGTTTCTTGTAAGCCCAGAAAGTCAGGGGTGTTTTGCTTATATTTACTGCTATGTTGGGGCTGGTCGCTTCCCATTAACACTGCCATCCTTAGTATTAGGAGTTTGGGTGCCAAGAAAGGAGACCGTCTCTGCTGGCTCCCACCTGCAAGGCAGAGTTTTAGTGGAGGAAGACAGCGGAGATAATAAGGAAGACCCCTTAGTATGGTCACTGATCCTCTGACTTCTGATTCCTAACTCTGATCCCTTGAGGGAAAAGCTAAGCTGGGAGCCAGCCAAGGAGCGTAGTAATAAAAGCCTCCCAGAGCACAAGCAAATGCAGGATCTATATATAGGAGCCGGATCTGTTTTAGCTACTTGCAGTCTAAAATGACACCCGGAAACAAACATTTCAGCAATATGTTTATTGGAATCATATTCAGCTAGGGCTGGAAAGACTGGGCTTCTCTGACGGATTTCACTCGAAAGGCTGGGGCTTGCTGATATCTGCTCCTCCTGCTCTGGGGCTCAGAACTGGGAGCCAGTGGCTTTGCCCTTCATTGGGGCAGCTTGAGATTCCTACAGGAAAACCTTCAGTGGCTCCCTTTTTTAGGGGCAAGGCAAAATCACATGGCTAATGGCGAGGCCAGATACAGCATCCAGGTCTCCTAAACCCCTGTCTGTGTTTTTTCCTCCGGTGGCTGCACACTGTGTCTTCACCTGTCTGGCTGTTCTGCCAGCCACACGTCATGGGATGGGAGGGAGAAATGAAAGGCTGGTCTCCCCTTTCCTTTCCACATCCAGGCAGAAAGGCCCAGGGAATATTTATGGGTCGTATGTGTTCTGTAACTCAGAATCACATAGCACCGAGAAGGAAATACAAATCTAAATTTCAGCCTCCTCCCTGTGATTTTGGAGCCAGGACAAGCCCTATCTTCTTGCAGAACTGCTTGGTGCTCTGTATGTCAAAGAATCCTATTTTCCCACAATACAATCACTATTATAAATGATTAGTAAGGCCAAAGGCTCTGTTTTGAAAACTGCCTCTCACCCAAATCAATCAAGGTATTCCATAGACAGGTTAAGCTTTTCATACCTCAGGGAGTGGTGTGGCAGAGGCGGCTTGCCAGGGATCTATAAACCCTGGTAACAATCCCTCTGGGGTAAGTGTTTTTCTAAGATTTTGAGCCTTGTATCCAGCCTGTAGAGCCCTTCAGCTGGGGAAAAGTTTAACAGTGATGTTGGACTCTGGCCTGCTCAGGAGACAGAGATAGGCTCTCCAGGGTCCAGCTACAAATGGATTACCTCTCTACCTGGAATCTCCTCAAAGGGCAATTTCATAAACAGAAGAAAATGTAGCTTTATACACATGCCTTGTCTCTTAGCTAGTGCAGATTCATGTGAATCCTTCTTCCCAACCACAAAGACATAAATGCAAAATCTTATGCTCATTTTACAGATGACACTGAGGATGAAAAAGACTAGGCAAGTTACCCACTGGCCTGCAGGTGTTAAGAGCATAGTCAAGGCAAATGCCAAGTGCAGAATACTCTGAAAGAACACAGGCTCATACTATATAGTTCCTTTTCTATGATGTTCTAGGAAAGGCGAGACTGTGGGGAGACAGAGAATAGATGTGTGGTTGACAGAAGCTGGGGAGGGGGAGTTTACAAAACCATAGAGATTTGGGGGTTATGGGACTGCTGTCTATTGAGATTGTGGTGGGGATGTGTGACTGTAATCATTTGGCAAACCTCAAAGCATTATGTTCTACAAATGTTCTATAAACCATAGAATATATGGCTTTCATTCACATATATATGTGAATCCCATTATATATATATGCCTCTGTCTATGGGAACAGCGTGATGGAGTCAGGAGTAGGGCCAGGGTACAAAGCCAAAGGAGAGTGTGGTATTGCTTGGTCAGGGTTAGGGGCCGCTCTCTGAACTGTCCACTGACTGACTTGCCTGGACTCTGAGCGGACCCTGTGAAACAAGACTGGATGGCACACCAAGCTGGCTCCTAATCACAGCTCCACCAGCCCAGATGACCCGGACACGTCCTATCGCCAACCACCAAATGAGGACTTGTCAGTGTTTATGCTCCTATCCTGCCACGCTAAGTACACATTAGCACTGGACCATGGCATTTACTTTGGCTCTTTTAAAAAGCCGTATATCCGGATGTAACTGCATGAAAACACTGATGCGCAGAAACAGGGTAGCATTGGGGAAGTTTAAGCATCAACTATTATAGAAAGAAAGGTGTCCTTTGTATCAAACTATTGCCATGTACTTTACAAATCATATAATAGAACACATGGTATCAATATAAAACTACTTAAATGAGAGCGGTTTTCGATACTATACCTCAAGTTCTAATTTTTGTAACCAAGCTAGGAATACTGGCAACAATAATATTTAAGTTCACATGTATTAATATATTTATTAATATATATGTATATATATATGTTTGATTGCCACAGCAGTTCTGTGAGGTGATTACTTATATTATTCCCATTTGCTTTTATTGTTATAGTATGATTTATACATAATACTGGTATTTGATGTTACATATGTATACATGCACATACAAAAATTGGCCAGTTTCATTCCCCAAAACCCATATGACAAATCTTTTCTAAATTTTTTCTTTCAACTTTTGTAAGGTTTATTTTTTTGGGGGGAGGATGAGTACTGGGGATTGAACCCAGCCACATTCTGCCTCTAAACTATACCCCCAGCCCTTTTATATATACATACATATATATACATATATATGTATAAAAGATATACATATATACCTTTCAGAAACAGGATCTTTCTGTGTTGCTGCAGGTCTTGCTGAGTTGTAAGGCTGACCTAGAACCTAAAATCCTCCTGTTTCAAACTCCCAAGTGTTGAGATTATAGACACATGGCACCATGCCTGGCTTTCACAGCCCCTGGCCCTATTTTACTTTTTATTTTGAGATGGAGTCATGCTAAATTACTGCATGTTGGCCTCAAACCTGCAACCTTCCTGGTTCAGCCCTTCAAATACTGGGTTTACAGACATGTGTCACCCACCCATCTGCATTCAGTTATTCTGTCTGGTTTCCTTGTTGAGATATGGAAGATTCTATGTTGATGGGTAGCTAACACTTTTATTGTTTTTGTAATTTTCAAAATGTAAATATTTTTATTGCTTTTAGTAATTAAAAATAATATGTGGGTGTTTTTACAAAGTATTTAAACAAAGTATTCATATATTTCTATATGAAGTAGAAAGTTAAAGGTTCCATAATCCCATTGCCTTCTAACCAACTACAGAAGACAAGGGAAGCTGTAGTCATTGTGATGGTTATTCTGGGATGTAAACCTAACTGGATCGTGATACACCTAAGATGATGTGACTTTGTGTATGTTGATGTGACGATTGGTTTGTGTAACGGCAGACAGGAGGGGAAGTCCTGCCCTGAAAGTAAGAAGCATGATTCTGATAGACACAGGACCTGGATAAAAGAAGAAAGCCACTGAAGGATGTGTGGATCTTCCTGAAGAAAGTGCGTGAAATACTGCCCTCCAGATCTTCAAGCTGGTCCTTCACCATCGATTCTCAGAAGAGTTTCCTGGCCTTTCCATCTATGATCCTGAGACTCCAGCTCTTGGACCACTAGTCTAGCTGCGGGTTCCTCCAGCTCTCAATGTGCACTTGGAAACTTGGGGCT
Source organism: Muscardinus avellanarius (assembly GCF_963383645.1). Lineage (NCBI taxonomy): Eukaryota > Metazoa > Chordata > Mammalia > Rodentia > Gliridae > Muscardinus > Muscardinus avellanarius. The sequence goes on from NC_137793.1 coordinate 110,186,057, forward strand.
ACACTGCTTTAGGCTGTAAGGGCCCAGGTATCCTGCTAATGGTGAGGAACCTTCTGCAGGCAGGTCCTTCCCAGGCTCATGGTCTCTCCCTACCTTTGCTCCCCAGATGCATCATGCCCCCACTGACCTCTAGGGGAAACATAACCAGCCAATTTTAAAATGAAAATCAGTCATCTTCCAACTCATTAACTTCGTAAGGGCTGAATCAGACAAGAGAGATAAATGTTAGCTTGTATCTAACTAATACTGACCTGTAATGCTAATAAGTTATTGCTTGATGTTCTATTAACCATTATAAAACATGTGCTTTATTTTAACTTAAGATATGACTATCACTAAGGTGCCCCTGCTCTGTCCTCTACATTTTGTATTAGTCAGTTTTCACTAGGTTATGTTGTGTTAACTAACAACCCCCAAATCTGAGAGACTAACATGAAAGAAGACAGATTTCCTATTTTCCACACATGCTACATATAGTTGGGGTTCAACTGCAGCCCTGCTCATCATAATTTTGGAAGTGTGGTACTAGGGATTAAACCCAGGAGCATTCTACCTCTGAGCTCTCCCACAGCCCTTTTTGTTTAAAACAGGGATCTTGCTAGATTGTTGAGTCTTGCTACATTGCTGAGGCATCTTCTAACCTGTGACCCTCCTGCCCCAGCCCCCAAGTACTGGGATTACAGTCATGTACCATCGTGCCCAGCTTAATAATAATATTATTATTATCAAATCAAGGATAAAAAGAAGTCTTCTATGGAACATACCATTCTTATGGTACAGCAGTAGTTCTTAACCAGGGATAACTGTGCTTGACAGGTGACATATTACAATGTTCCTAGACTTTGGTGGTGACAACTGAGAAAAGGGTGCTTCCGGCATCAAGTGGGCAGAGGAGAGAAATGCTACTAAACATCCTCCAATGTATAAGAGAGACCTCCATTCCCACCCCTACCCTCAACTAAGAATTATTTGGCCTCAAGTGTTAATTTTGCTGAGCCTGCAAAACCATTATGCATGGATTCTGGAAGCATCTGTTCATGTGTCACATGGGTTATTCCTGTCTGTGTCCCATTGGACAGAGTTAAGTCATGACCAAAATGGACATGGAAAGAGGGAAGTCAGCTCCTCACACAAGAAGAGTTTGCAAGATGTCACATGATAATAAACATCATTATATAACCTTCCAATAGGGACAGTAACAAATTTTTGGAACAAGTGATGCAATCTACCATAGCTTATTGTGGAAATTGAGTCAATGAATGAAAATGATATCCAAGAATTTTGAGCCATCCCAGGGTGGTTGCTCTGTGGATGCAGGAGAAGAGAATGTAAGGAGTTCTTGGGTGACAACCCCATAAAGAGCTGGACCTTTTCAAATGAAGAGTCCACATGGCGATAGAGAGGGCCTACCCTCTGTCACACAGGTTATCCTACGGGCTCATGAGACGTTCAGTGTGAATTAGATTGTCAGGTGTATTCATAGAGATGTGCAGAAGGACTTGGTTATAAATTACCTTTTACTAGACAATTTCTAATGCAAGCCAAAAGTCCAGGACACTTTGGCCCACTATTTTGATTAATTTGAACCTCATCATTCTAATTCAATGAATGCTCTCAAGGCCCCATTTTTTTTGGTTCTGGGTAATAATTTTCCCTCATGTTACAATATAAAATATTAAAAAGTTAAAGCTTATTGGTTCATTAATAAAAAATAAATATGAAATCATCATTATTTCAAAACTTATTAGATTTCAAGAGCCAAATTTATTAAACCACTTCACTTCTTTAATCAATTCCTATCTGTGTTGTTAAATCATTTTCAGTATTATCTGTTTTTGTGCTTACTTTATTAGCATTAATTTTCACCCAGATCAATTTGTAGCTTTTGTCTAGTTAAAATAAAATCTGATTTATAGATCAGCTTTGGTTCACATGAGACTTAACAGTTATAGTTCCCTTTTTGTAAGTTTTCTTTTGTGGTAACGATTGCTACTGAGTTTAAATTTTCTAAGATATATGTTTTTATATGGAAATTTGACCATTACAATTTTATTCCTTAAAAGAATTATTTTATTGATTATTTCTATTAGTAACATTCATTATAAATTGGGTAACATTTTTTACTTTTTGTACTTATTTACTTGGCTAATCTACAAAAAATGTGAACAATTTATCTCAAATATTCCAGAATTGCTGTCTTATTAAGAATAAATGCTATTTTATAACCCTAAATTGAGTTGTTCCAAATTACTTTGTGTGTAATATCCTATCTATGCAAAAGAAGCAAAAAAAAAAAAAAACAGTTAGATAATTCTCTGTTAGGTGGATGCAATGGGGTAGAGATGGGAGAAGAAATCACATAATTTTTAAACTTGCTTTAGGCAGTATAGGTTCTTGAATAGTGTTTCCCTAATATCCAGGACAAAGAAGAATAAATTTCATGTCTAATCATTATAAATAAATTTTGCATTTTACTCTATAATTGACCCATACTTATTTTTACATTAATAAACCTTTGAGTAAACTTAGAATTCCAGGAGCAAGTGTTACATTAATCCGTGTTTCTGCCTTCCCTTTGCACACTGCCATCTTTCCTAGTTTGAGAAGTGTGGCTCAAAAGATGTAAAGAAGCTAGGCATGGTGGCGCACGCTTGTAATCCCCGCGCTTGGGAGGTGGGGACAGGAGGATCACGTAGGTTCGAAGCCAGCCATGCTGGCTTAAGAGACCCTGTTTCCAAATAAAAAATATAAAAATAGGTCTGGGAGTGTAACCCGGAGGTAGAAGGGTTTCCAGGAACCTCAGTACCACCAAAAAAAAAAAAAAAAAAAAAAAAGTAAAGAAATGTGTATTAAGAAACAGACACCAGGGCTGAGCACCAACTGAGACTCAATAATACAAAGTTAGAAAGCAAGAAAAAAAAGAAAAAATGTATATGAATGGGATAAACTATGGTTCAGTGTTCACACTTCACCTCACATGAAAAAGGACATGTGTTATGATTATAATAAAAATATAAATGGTTCTCAACTTAGGATGGCTTTACTTATAATTTTTTAACTTCATGATTATGGAAATAAGCATACCAGTATTATCATCTTGTTTTTCACTTTCAGTACTATAGTCGATAAATTATGGGTGATATTCAACACCTTATTATAAAATATGCTTTGTGTTAGATAAGTTTGCCCAACGTTGGCTAATGCAAATATCCTGAGATGTTTATGGTAGACTAGGCTAAGTTAAGATGTTCTTTAGATGAGATGTGTTAAATGTAGTTTTAATTGATGATATTTTCAACTTCCAGTCATTGTAAATTAAGGACCATTTGTGTTTGGGCTTTATCCCCTCTCACATAGAACATAAGATCCTTAGAAATTCCTACATGAAAGGAGAGAAAAGGGAAAGCTTATTTTGTATATGTGGTCCTGGGAATGGAACCCTGGGGCAGTCTACCTCTGAGTTACATCCCCAGCCTTTTATCTTATCTTATTTTGAAATAGGGTCTTGCCAAGTGGAGAGTGGCTTTTTGCACAGGGGCAGGCAGATTGGACAAGACAGTGGTGCTTTCCTTACATACACAGATGGAAGTTCAAGGAATCACAGCCTGGTGGCCTCTTCTTCCTGATTGTGTTTCTAGATAGTACCACCCCCAACACTATGAGGACCCCCCCAAAAGCCAACAGTGATGTATGGGATTCATTTTCTCAATTGCTGAGAAAGCTGGGCATGGTGACAGACACCTGTAATTCTAGTACTTGGGAAGCTGAGACAAGAGGATCACAAGTTTAGCTCAGTCTCAAGAAATTGACAAGACCCTGTTTCCAAATTAAAAATCAAACAACAACTAAAATAGAGCTTTGGGTATGGCTTAGAGGTAAATGCCTCTGAGTTTCCCAGCATAAACAAATAAAATAAATTAATATTTGTCTTTCTAAAGAAATTAAAGAAAGTCCTACTGGGGAACTTTGGTGACTCCTAGGGCATTTAAAATACTTTGGAAAGGAGTTGCTGTTATCAGAATATGTCATTAAAGATTTTTTTTTTGATTGCCAAAATGTGGTCCATGTTGAAGCAGCATTTTGAAATGGATTTGGCCCCCAGGTTCTTTAGGAAAAAAGAATGGGCTTCTGGGAAAATACATTTTTCCTTCTTAAATCCCAGTCCACAGGTCACAACTACATCTGGACCAAAAAAATCAAGCCATGACAGTCTAGACCTAAGCTTGTCACACATCCTTCACTCATTCAACAGAGACCTTGTCCAACCAGTAATAGGACACGTTTCTTACCCATAGTTGAAACTCTGGCCAACGCGGCATAGTTGAGAGGTCAGGCTCTGAGCTAAAAGAGATGGATCTCACTGTGGGCTCTGTTCCCTGGCCTATGTGGTCTTGACAAGTGTCAATGCTACCACTGAGGTCAAGCCCACACATACCAGGTGAGAGGCCTTAATACAGAAGTTTCTCAGCAATGCATCTGGCAAAGATAAAGCATTTAAGAAGCATTAGTATGATTAAAGAAGTCAGCACCTTCAAATTTTAAATGTTCAGTCGTTCCAAGGGTCCACTGTGTAATGGTGCAAGCCTGTAATCTCAGCACTTGGGAGGCAGAGACAAGAGGACCACAGGTCTGAAGCCAGTTTCAGCAACTTAGTAAGATTCTTTCAAAATAAAAATAAAATAGGGCTGAGGGTGTAGCTCAGAGGTGGAATGCTCCTGGTTCAATCCCCAGTACTGAAGAAAAGTAGAGTCTATCGTAATATCGCTTCTGATGATGCTTGCAAGGTAATGAATCCTCTCTTATGTTCCCATAGTGTTCATACTTGTCTAAATCTGCTGTCCTCAGTTTTCTCAGTCGCAGAAGTCTCACTATCACAGCAGATATTTTGGATTAAATATTCAAACATAGTAGTATGATCTACTTTATGTAATTTCATAATTAATAATGCTATATCAATAATATAAAAGAAACTAAGAGGACATCATTTATAATCAAATAATTTGCATTTCAATTTGTTAAGTATTTCTGACACAACTACATTAGAGGACTAATGACATAATCAAGCCCTTGAGCCTACTTATTATGAATAACTTTGGATTTTAGAGAACTAGGAGCCAGTCATAGTGGTGTATGCCTGTAGGTCCATGTACTTGAGATGCAGAGACAGGTAGATTCCTTGAGTTCAAGAGTTGGAGACCAATCTGGACACCATGGTGAGGGTCTTGTTAAAAAAAATAGAAAAGAGAGAAATGTAGAAATATTTGACAAACTTATAGATATTTTTCTTTATACATTACGGATGTTTATAATTGGGCCTTACAAATGATATCAACTTGCATGGTCACATCTCCAAACACAGGCTGACGTAGGTGTGTGGTATGAGTGACTCAAAGTCCAGGGGCCACAGTGTCATTGGTGGCCTGACTTTCAAAAAGGGTCAGAAACTCTTGGTGACATTTGTAAATAATCTAAGGATACTCTCTCTTCAGTATGTAGTAACTATATTCTTAAGAATGTCTATGTTATTTTATTTTGTTTTGTTTTGGGTGCTAGAGATCGAAACCAGGGGAATTCTACCGCTGAACTACACCCTAAGACCTCTTTTATTTTTATTTTGAAACAGGGCCTCACTAAGTTCCTGAGAGTCTGTCTGGCTGAGTTGCTAAGACTGGTCTCAAACCTGAAACCCTCCAGCCTCAGCCTTCCAATTATGAGGATTATAGGTGGGTGCCACCACACCTGAATAAGGAAGTATATCTGAAGAGCACAGAAAGTGCTTTGCACAAAGCTGTTTATATCTAAAATTGGATCAGCTCCTAGACCTGAATCATTATACATAAGTTTTGCATCTACACAGATGTTTGGCAAGACACTCAAGAGTCAAGCAGGATGCAGGAAGTTTCATTTTATGAGACTATCCATGCACTGTAGGGACATCTAACATCCTTGGGGTCTATAGCCCATAGTCAGCCATGCCACTGGAAGAGAAAATAACCAATATTCTACAGCATACTGTATTGATAAAAGGATGCTGGGTAGGTCAGATGTATTAAGTGCAGTTTTGACTTGTGCCAGCAGTAACTTCCAAGGATGGTGACCCAAAACAATGCTCTACTCTCTAGAATATCCCCCTTGGGGAGAATGCTTCCCCCACTGAGAGCCATCTAAAACAAGGCCAAGCTGGGTGTGGTGGCGCACGCTTGTAATCCCCGCGCTTGGGAGGCTGAGACAGGAGGATCGCGCAGGTTCGAAGCCAGCCTCAACTACTTAGTGAGGCTTTCAGCAACTTAGTGAGACCCTGTTTCCAAATAAAATATAAAATAGGTCTGGGAGTATAGCCCGGAGATAGAAAGCCTCTGGGTTCCACCCCCAGTACCACCAAAAATAAATAAATAAATAAATAAATAAAAATAAAAATAAATAAAACAAGGCCAAAATATCATACCAACCATTTTGGTTGGACCCTTAATCTTTTCCAGGACCAGCCACATGTAGTACAGTACACACGGTTGATGCTGGACAGCGACAGCAAGGTGCAGCCCCTGGCCAGCCATGCAACTGCAAGGAGAGACCATCAGGGCCCTACAGTGTACTGTACTGCTAAGAGGATATTGGGTAGGTTAGATGTACTAAATGATTTTTTTGTGTGTGTTTGGTACTGGCAATGAAACCCAGAGACATTCTACCTTCAAGCTACACTTCCAGCCCTATGTTTTTCTTTATTTTGAAACAGGTCTCACTGAGTTGCAAGGGCCTCACTAAGTAGCTGAGGCTGTCCATGGACCTGGATCCTCCTGTCTCAGCATCCCAAATACTGGGATTACAAGTGTATGCCACCACACTTGGCTTTAAATGTTTGACTTGTGACATTTTCAACTCACAGTAAGTTGATCACCACAAAATCCTTCATAAGTCAAGGAACATCTGTGTTTACTCTTGACATGCTGCCAATATTCACAATAAGAAAACCACGAGGAGTCTTCTAACTGCATTTTCCCTGGTACTAGGGATAGAACTAGGGGCATTCTACCTCTGAGATATACTCCTGATCATTTTTGCCATTTTTATGTGTTTTATTTTTAAAAAGGCTCTCTCTCTCAGCTACTAAGAGTCTCACTAAGTTGCTAAGGCTGGTCTTGAACCTGTGATCACCCTGTCTCAGGCTCTGGGATTACAAGCATGTGCCACTATACCCAGTTTCTAACTGCATATTTACTGTATTTTAGTAGTAAAGCTGGTATATACTCCTCAACCGCGCTTGAACTGTGTGTGTCTTATAGACGCATAAAGATGTGCAGAATATGCTTCTACCAATGATCACTTTTTAAAATATTTTTCGGGGGAATGTCCCAGCTTAAGTGGTAATTCACTCCGTTCTGTTGCAATCCCTCTGGATAAATAGAAAAGAATGTCTACGATTATAGGTCTCAAAACTCAAATCATGAATTCTGATTCTTAGCCCCAAATGCCACATAATTTGCCTCAAACTATCACTGGATGATGTTACAGAGGCCAGAGACAGCACAGGCTCTGAGCAGCAAGAGCTCAGCAGACATGGTGGAGGAGGTAGTGGCTGCTGGGGACGGGTGTTTTCCACACCATGATACACATCCTCTATGCCAGTGGGTGTTGGAGTTCTCGCTTTCCTTGGCTTGAGTTGAGGAGGTTAGCTTGCCTGGCCTTGTAGCTGTCACTTGGTGTATGTGCCCAGCCTTATCTTATCTCTACACGCAGCCTCATTTTGTCCTCTGAACTAGGCCTTCAGCGAAGAAGCAGTTAAGTCTAGCTTATTACAGCCTTACCTAAGCTGAGCACCCTCTAGGTATGCCCATTCACACTAGACTCCGTATTTTAGTAGTAAAATACAGGCGGACACTAGCAATATATACATACACACACACACACACACACACACACACACACACACACATATATCGGAGAAAGACACAGACATAAACAAATTGGAAGATATCACTCTCAATGCTATCTCAAAAGTCTGAATGAAACACTAGCAGGCACCAAGGATAAAGTGATAACTCCTCATGCATCGATCAAGGGGATTTTATAGAGAAGGTGCTTTGGAACAGGGTCTCAAATGATGGCTAGGAGTTTTTAAATGAAGAGTATTTCTAGAGAGGGATAGCACTTTATTTAAGTCTTCAAGATAGCATGTATTGCCATGTCTTGCAGTTTATGGTCTTGGGTGGGACCTGGTATTATCTACAAATCCTTAGAGGTCTGGAAAAAAAGAACTCTGTTGTAGGAGTAAGAACAAGTTTAATTATTGAGGAGATGAAATTATTAGACAAAGCAAATGGCACCACCCCTTTCCTCATCTTCCTGTTGAAGATAAAATAAACTAAACCCTGCAACTCTTTCTAGCAGACTAAGACACAGAGGTTGGAGCATTTCCTAGAGCTGTTCATAAGACAAGAAAAGAGAAAATGCTATTGATAGCAAAAGGCTACCTGTCCCTCGTTTCTCCTTCTAGCAGCAGGCTCAGCCCAAACAGAAAGCATGGCCACACCCATGGTGCTCTGTGATATCCTGACCAGTGCACATCTGACAATGGAGCGGGACCCAAGGAGAGCCCAGGTAGATAGAAGAGCAGAAGGTCAGGTGTCCAAGAATCTTGCTGGTCCCGTGGGAAGAGAGCTTCCTTGGGGCAGTATCATTGCCTTGCTAGTGTACAAGTCTTCTATCTATATGCCCAAACCATGCCAGAGTTCATTAGAAAAATCCACACAGCACCCACTTAGAGTCAGAACCAGTACCCAGACATTTCCTTCTTCTAGAGGTCTACCTGCACCCTCAACTATGAGCTGCTGAAGGTCATGGACCTTTCTTTATTCAGCTTCGTGTCTCCAGAACCTGGACAACAAACAGGAATTATACCAAATGTTTCCAAAACTGAAAAGAAATAGAGGCCCTGTGCGCTGCTGAGGGTGGTCTTCCTGGTTCCCACTGGGTCCAACGACCCTGACCTGAGTCCGTGCTTCAATCCATCAATGACTTTCCTACTTCCCGTAACCCACGCCATTCATTCAGCCCCCATTCATCCCCTGCACGCCATACAAAGCCACATGAGGAAGCTGGAAAACTAGAATCCTCTGGGCTCTGCTGCTCAAATGGTTGTCTGCCAGGTAGAACCCGTGCCTTGGTATTTGAACTCAAGCGGTGAATTGAGCAGCTCATCCAGAAGGGAAATGAAGGCCTTTACTTAACACCTCTTAAACCTGAATCCCGACTCCACCATCACTGGGTGAGCCTCAGAACCAGCCAAGGCACAGGGCAAGAAGGTAAGAGGTAAAGGATCCCAAGACAACTACAGTCTCCCCAAGAATCTGAGAGATGATCCCTGAAGGTTAGGGTAACAGCCATAATTTGTATTTGTTTGTTTGTTTGTTTTTATGGTACTAAGAATTGAACTTAGGGGCATTCTACCTCTATGTTTTGTTCCAAAACAAGCTGTCCTCTAACCTGCAATCCTCCTATCTCAGCCTCCCAAGTACTGAGATTATAGGTATGTATCGTCAGGCCCATAAGCAGCCATGATTTTAACCACAAATTTTTAAACCTGTGAAGCTAAGCAAAAGCAGACCGTGAGAGTTTTTAGAACCAGAATTTCTACTGGATTCTTTTATGAGTCTGCCTTTCAAAGACCTGTGAATGAAGAGCTGGCCACAGGGTTTATAGGTGGCTTGAAGGTGTGAGATGTCATCTAGTAATGAGGCAAAGGGATTTTAGGAAGAGTATGAATTCTACAGAGAAAATCCAGGTCACGGTGGGTGGCAGCAGGGCCACGAGGAGCTGCTGAAGGAAAGGAAAGTGACCCGGAAGGGAGTGAAGCTTATTTCCCCCTCACTCTAAAAGCAATCTTGCCTGGAGGTAAACATAACGTGGTCTCAGGAAGATATGTGTATTAGGACGCAGTGGAAGGAGGCGCAGCCCCGGTGTGGTTGGGATGCAGTTCTGGAGCCTGGCATTGTTGCTACTATCAGCGTGACCTTGGACCAATGCCTTCACCTCCCTGAGTCTTGATTTCCACTGTATAAAGTGGAAGAGAATGTGTCTTACAGGTTGTGGTGAAGATCAGAGAGAATGGGGAGTGTGAAGCCCGGGCTCACTCTCTATACCTGGCACCTGCTGGGCGTTGGGCACCTGTGAAAGGTGAGTCCCAGGGGCCTTCCAGGCTGAATGGGAAAGCACAGGAGCTTTGGGAGAGGCAGTTCTGCCACTCGGGAGTGTGTGGACAGAACGAAATGTGAGGAGGGGAAAGCAAGGAGCAGTGAGATCAAAACAAGATCCCTAACACTCTGAGTCCCTGTGCTGAGTTGATGAATAAGCCGAATTGAGGAAAGTCTTCCTCAGGGCATCAGGTGAGAGAGGGAAGGAGGGAGGGAGGGAAGGGAGGAGAGGGAAGGGAAGGGAGGAAAGATGTCAGGACTGGATGAAAGGTTAGGCCACGGAGCTCAACTAGGAAGAAGGAACCCGTGAAGCCCGAGGGTAGACTATGCAGGAGTGGGTGGAGGTAAAAGAATCCCAGGGCTCCAAGAAGCCAAGTTTTGCTAAAGGCAGAAAGGCCCAGGACAGGACACATGATGGATGGGTATCTGCAGCAGGACTAGAGCCCAGAGGCCACAGCACTAACAATGGATGACGTCTCATGTAGGAGGACACTGCCTGTTCTGTGTTTGCATAGGCCAGGTTCTCAGAGGTATCGTGTAGACAGAACCAAAGAGGCAACTCTCGATTAAGATACTTTTGGCAAGAAACTGAGGGCTGTTCCTTCTGCACTTCAACAAATGCAGTTCTTAAATTTTCCCAAATTAGTTTTATTCATTTTATTTATCCATTGACTTTTCAGTGTCAGAGAAAGAAGCTGCATGCATAACTCACACACACACACACACACACACACACACACACACTCACACACACTCACACACATACACCCTATACCTCTCTTGACTCAAAACAGTCACCTCTTAAACTTTCATTTCAAAACAGTCACCTCTTCTTTCTCTTTTCAGCAAAATGCAAAAGGACTTGGCTTCTTAAGCACTGGACAGAGGGAAAAAATAAGCAGAACACAAAACTAAATATATGGACAAGGTGCTAGGTGTGTTTTGGTTCAGTCTACCAATATCTGATGTACCAGGTAGAGTGGAGGTATTTTTAAGTAAGACTGGATATGGCACTGAGTGAACGCCTCTGGCCTTCTGGTGACCCACTTAAAATGTACGGCAGATGAAACAGTACAAGAGTCACTCGGGTCCTGAGGGAATCGTCATCAGCCGTGGAGACAGAGGCACAGATGATGACGCTCAGGTCCCTTCACTGTTCACCGCCTGGGAGAAGGGCAGGGGCGGGAGAGCGGAGTGTGCGCTGGGGAACAGAGGCAGGCGGACACGCGCAAGTCTGTGCTGGGGGACAGAGACAAGCGGACCAAGTGCACGCAGAGCCGTCGGAATAGCTTATTACTTATAAAACATGCTTGTCCCCATAACCAACTCCAGAAGATCTTTAAAGAAAGATATCTTTAGGAAACAAGTCCCCTAGGGAAGTATCTGCTCTACTGCAATGAGGTCTGAACGCCAGCAGGGTGGCATGAAGGCAAAACGCCTGAAGAGTGAGCCATGGAATTCCACTCTCCCAGACACTAAATCGACAGCCATGGTGGTGCACACACGTAACCCAGTACTTGAAAGGCTGAGACAGAAGGATCCCAGGTTGGAGGCCAGCCTTAGCAACTTAGTGAGGTCCTCAGCAACCTAGTGAGATCCTATTTCAAAACAAGAAAATAAAAAGGGCCAGGGGTGTGGCTCAGAGAGAGTATGACCTTGAGTTCAATCTCCAGTCACACACACACACACACACACACACACAATCCATTAAGTATACGTGCTTGCTAAGCCTCAGTCCCCATCTACACAATCGAGAGGATCATTGTACCTCTCCCCCAGGGTGGGGCTCTGGACAGATCTGATGAGATAACAGGAGAACGGAGTGCAGACAGTGCCAGGGCAGGCTGTACATCCCAACGCATTTGTGGCATATCTGTGTGAAGAGCATTTGCAGAACTGGGCATCTTTTCTCCTGTCACTGTGCTCGGGCCTTGAGAACAGGCCCAGGCTAACCTCCTGGAAGAAGAAACTAAAGAACAGAGACGAGTAATCCCTGTCATCCTGGCTGAGGCCATTCTGGATCAGCCAACACTAGCCAAACCGCATGCAGGTGAGCAAATCTAACGCAGATCAGCGGAACCAATCGGCCAAGCTGTGGCTCACCTCTAAACATGAACTGGCCGAGCCAAGATGAGCCAGGTCAGATCCACCAACTCCCACAAACTCGTGTGCTCCATGGGTCTGCGTTGCTGTGTGCCATGGGGGTTTTCTTTGTTATGAGATTGTTGAGTAGCATTAGTGTAGCGATAGATAACCGGGCATGCTGTTGTTGCTAATGTTGTTGTTGCCATCACCCTTATAATCATTACTTTTAAGACGAACTTGAAAAGCCCACCTCCCCCCAGGCCTTACCTAACTGTCAAAGGCAGAACATCTTTCTCACAACCTGTTATTTTTCTTAGAGAACGAGAAGAAAACCAGAGACAAAATGAGCAGGTGGCTGCTTCTCCCGAACTTTATGCCTTGTTTTCCTGACAGGCTGCCGCTAATGATGCTATTATTTTTCTGGTGAGTAGAAATGCCCCTGACAGTGCAACCTCACAGGCTGTTATGATGAATTGCTAATTAGTTTAGTTAGAGAAGAGCTCCTCTCCTCTCAACTTAGATTCTAGCCTTATGTGTTCTCACAAGGACTTGATGGTAGGAGGCCCTACACAAACGAAAGTGCATGTCAGGAGACCATCAAAATCAAAGGCATGGGATGGAATGTGTCCTCGGGGCTCCCTGCCGTCCCTTTCAAATATTAACAGGCAGCGTGTACTCCGTGCCCGGTACTACACTGAGCACTTATGCGCAGCCTTGTAGTTATGCCTCACAGAAGTCCTAAAGGCATGAACTAGTCCAATCCCCAAGGTAGGTACAGAAAACTGAAAAACATACACTTTTCCAAGGCCACCGGGCCAGTAAGTGACACTGCTGGTGTTAAGAGCCAGGTCTGTCTGAACTGCTGTAGAGACTGGTTTTCTGGTCCACACTATACCCTCTCCCTCAGACCTGCTGCTCTTGCGTGGACTCAGTCTCCCTAGGAAAACCCATGCTTGTAAGAAAGCCAGCACCAGCCCCCATCTCTCTCTTGTGTCTTCAGGACACCATGTTCCTTTCCCCGGGTTGTTTGTATGCTGAGTCTCTGTTTTCATAGAATTAGTTAAGGTGGGAGGAAGAGCAAACCCAGAACAGTGCTAGACGTAGCCAGTAAGAACGTTTGGAAACGAAATCTACAGGTCAACAAAATAAGGTAAGTATGGGATTCCCCAATTACCAAGAACCTGGTTTTTCTGCTCTTGGATACTGGGCAGCCTCAACACATGCTAGTTCCTGGTAGCCCAGCATGGCTGCAGAGCTCCGGCCATTGCATTCTCTACAGTCCAGTCTGCGGGGTGGGAGGAAGCAGAGGAGGGCATGCTCCTTTCATTTCTGGGCACTTTCTCTTCTATTTTGTTTTGTACTTCCTTCTTCATTTATCTCTGCTCTGTGGCCAGCTGGTCTGTTCCCCTCCACGGTCACTTTTCTTGAGATCTTCTATGTGCCCCTCTGGTTCCAGTTCTCATGGAGACTCCAGTGTGAGGGATCTGATAAAGAGCTATTGGGATTTTCTTGTACTCAGTTAAGACATGTAGCCGTTTTCAAGGGATTTAACTCTAATTTAAGCAGAATTCCCAGAGCCCATCATTTCCATTCCAATTATTTGCTAAACTCTCTCTTCTATTCATTCTGCTTTCCAAATCCCCCCACCCAAGCCAGATATTTATGTGTTTGCAATTAAATCGCATGTAACACAACTTCAGGAGTCTCGGTTTATCAGGTTAATGGTTACCCATGAGAAAGAAGCTCTGAATCTGGGAGTTCTTGCCACTCCCAGACATACACTATTCTCTCTGGCTTGCTTGTCCCGGGCACATACCTCTTGGACATTCAGATTAAGACAAGCCACAGTTCATGTAGAAATAGATTTTCTTGAGGTTAACAAGACTAAATAAAGTGATTCCTTTCTAACTGCAAACCTAGTCTATCTGTCTAAGTCAAAATCTCTTCATATGTGTTTGTTGCTTTATTTTTTTCTTATTCAATTGTAACCTGATTTTTCTCTGTTCTAACCAGACAGGCTGGTTCTTCCAATCTGGGCAGATCTGAGCCACTGTCCCGATGAGGCTATGAGAAGCTACGGATGGTGGATGCTGAAAGAGAAGTCAAGACTGGAATAAAAACAGTGAGCAGCCCAGGCCCAGAGACAACCTGGAAGTTAGCAGTCTAAATTCTAATATTAGAAGCCAGGGAGAATAGGCAGGGATCCACTCAGAACAGAAACCTGGGGCAACAGGCTAGACTCCGGGACGTATCAGAATTCAGGATAATCCTGGCAGGTTGCTTCTCTGACTTTAGTCCTCTAGATCAGAGATCTCCAATAGAACATAACACAAGCCCTACGTTCAGTTAAACATTTTCCAGTTACCATGTTTAAAAAGTAAAAAGAAACAGGTGAGATCAATCTTAATAATAGAGGCAATATTGAAAAATATATTATTAAAATTTTATGTTATCAAACATGTCCAAAATATCCTTTCAACATGTAAATCGATGTTTTAAAATGATGCCTATGATACATTTTGCATTCTTTTTTATGTACTAAGTCTCCCAAAGCTGGTGTGCATTTTACACTTTCAGCAAGTCTCTGCTGCATTTCAACAGCTCAGCAGCCAGCACAGCTCGTGAGCACTGTGTTGGACAGCACAGGTCTAGATCCATTCCTTGGTGTGGTCCAGAGACCAGCACCTGCAGCAGCACCTGTGGTCTCATAGAACTGCCAAGTCTCTTCAAGTGTTAGGCACATTCAAACTTGAGAAACGCGAGGTCGGCAGAAGCGGAAGCCTCTTAGAAGAAAATTCCAGATGGCAAATCCAGATCAAGTATAAGCTTGGTTATAGAAATGGCAAAAAGAGGGTCAAAAGTCTTCACTACTCTGGCTGACTGTTCAAATAAAAATAGTTCTCATAGCACCACAGTGGAGCATCAAATCTCTCCAGACGTGGTGGTCAGAAGAAACACAACCCTCCTCTCAGTATCTCTTCAGCAGTAGTCGTCCCTGGGCTCACGGCTACAGTGGCTGTAACTTAGCCCTGCGCTGAAGCAGAAGCTCCAGACAGAGTCGCAGGGAACATTCCAAGCAGAACCACGATCTGCCCCCAAAATAACTTCCTCGGCAGTCTGCCATGGGACCTAAGTGCTGGCCATTTGACTCACACCTTTGGACTGAAGTGTTATTTCTGGAAAAGCCGTGGAAGCCTGCAAAGTGACCCCTGGAGAGGGGTGCCTGATGCCACTTGACCTGCACAGTGTTGAGAATTTGTTTGTAGGGTGCGTGTGGAAAGAAAAGGACAGAAACCAAAGCGCTGACAAAATGGGGAAGGTTTTGAGGTACGGTGCAAAGGAGGGTGCTCCCAGGGGCAGCAGTGAGGCGCAAACCTCCCAGACCTCGGGAGCCTGGTCCTGAGCCAGCGCAGGACCACCATGGGCAGACCGCCCAGACGCCTCCGGCGTGGAGGAAGCTCAGGAGAGCAGAGGAGCTGCTCGTCCATTGTCCATTTGGAGGTGTCCCCTGGGCACAATCACGAACTGAATCACCGCATTGATGCTGAACATCAGAGATGGAGGCAGAAACAGAGACAGACTCAGGGATCACTGTGCAGAGAGAGTCAGGCAGGGCCACAGCGCAGACATGATCTGGGTGCAGGAGTGCCCAGGGTCCTGGCCAGTGGCCCGGATTCACACTCTTGCTGTGTTTGAATCGAAAAAGTAACGCTGTCCTGACCTGCTACCATGTAGGTACAGGAAGCCAGATTACCTTTCAGAGCTGTGCCCTGATTAGAGGTCAGCCCCAGGAAGGGTATGCACGTAAGACTTCCCATAGCACACATTCGTCACCCATAACTAGCAGGAGAATCAAACAAACGCTGTTTGAGCAGGTGCCCTTTTCCGACTGAAATTGCGTGTGTTATTTTTAATATCTGTTGCCCATCTGCTTTGGTTGTTTCCTCTGGCCTAGACTGGAAGGCTCCCTCACATTACCTGGACGTGGCTTTGACCATGCAGTCACCTTTGCAGAGCAGCAGGGACGTGCTTGGCTTCCCTAATACACAAACCCCAGGAAGTATAAATAGAAACGTTGCTTTTATTTGTAGACTTAATGCTTATGGGGAAGCTGGCTCAGAGGCATAAAAGCTTACCTCTTCCAATTCACTGAACTTTGAGCCCATAATTCTTGCAGTTCAGAAAATTAAATAGAGGTCAGCAATTTACGCGTAAGGTGCCGGAGGTAGAGAGAGCAGGGCTATTAAACCCAGCAAATGTGCTTATGTGTTTTCAATTCTCTCTTGTTGTTTCTGCCGGGGTCTTCCACAACCAAATTGCTGCTGGTTTATGGACTGAAAAACCTCGGAGTGAGAGACAGCTTTTCTTGAACACCACTGCCAAAACATCAGGGCCAGCCCTAGAGCTCCAGGCAGCCTTACACACAGTGTCTCTAGGGAGCCCAGTTCCCAAGTACAGATGTGCTACCGTTCACATCCGCATCAGTTAGTGCCCAGAGTGCCAGAGGACCAGATCATGCTGTGTGAACTCCACCAACCATTAAAGAATACTCACTTGAATTTATTACCTTTGCATCTTTTTTAAAATCTGGTCTGTGTAGTGTTCACATTTCGGTGGGGAAGAGAATCCCGGAGATTAATGTAAAGGGAAACCCTGACATCTCTCTCGACCTTTTAATCAAGGGTGAGGTGTGAACTGACTGTTGATCAGGAACCTAGCACATCCTTGTATGAAGCTGCCACAAATGCTAGGGAGGAAAAGACCTCAGTCATTCTGCTTTATGTAGGTAGAACCATGGTCAGTTTGCTTCATACAATTAATAGAGAATCTAGACTGTACGGGGAAACAGGAAACAGGAAAACACTTTAGGAACCATCATTATTGCCACATTTCCAGCACCTAGGACAAACTTTTCAGTAAATATTTACTGACTCTAATGATAGCTCCAAGATTATTGGCATATTTATTCTATGCATGTGAACATTCTAAACATCTAGAGGCCCAAATGGAGCCTTTTCTCGGAGCTCATTCTTGTTCAGGATATTATGTGTTTGGCAGCCTTAGCCTTTGATACAATACACTGAAAACCAGTGATGGTGAACCCTAAACATCCCACAGGAGCAGGGTGGACCTCCCTACAGCAATGTTAATGCAGAGCAGCCGGAAGGAGGCAGAATCCAAGTTGGGACTGGCTTGCTTGCCGGCCACTAAGAACCCAGTTGGTGTGAATACTCCTGTTTATAGCAAAAGGGCTCCATATTTGCTTGGCAAATAATTCAATACAAATTAGAACATTCAGTTCCAGTTTGGCCTGGAGGCCTGGTGTAGATGAAACTAAAACTTTGGTTGTCTTTTATGAACCACCAAAGTGGCCTAAGATATTGAGCCTAATGAGATTTTCATGTGGTCATAGAATTGATTCTCCTTGTTGGAAGCAAGAAGTACAAATGTATAAAAGTGGGGAGAAAGAAAAAGAAAAGGAAAAAATACAAATTTTCTTAGCTGTATAAAATTGGGGGTTCTAGTTCTTATTCCCTGTTCTATAACAATTCCTTTCCAATATCTGAAAGAACCCCATGAAATATATGTTCCCCTAATATAGAATCATGCAATTTTTTTCAAATCATTCAACTTGCAAATAAAGAAATGAAGATCCAGAGACTTTAAATGACCCTTCCAAGACCACAGAGCTATTTGCTGGAAGTCTCTGTTTCTCAGTCTCAGCCTTCTTCTACCACACAATTTAAGAGAAAAAGGAATCTTCAATCGTTCTTTTTAAAGAGGTGAATATATTTGTATTAATTCACAGAAGATGGATTGCTTTACCGTCAACTTATTGAGACTTTAAATGTATAACACTAGGTAGTCTTCTTAAGGAACGATAGATCTATATGGGGGGCGGGTGCTGGAAATCAAACCTAAGACCTGTATGCATTGCAAGCTCTAACAATGAACTATATCCCCAGTCTCCATCTAGATTTTTATACTCATACCTGCTTCCTGGTAAAGGTCGAGTGAACCAGATCTTTAGAGAGGGAGATGCCAAATTCTGTAGTCCTTTTTTCTTTCTTTTTAATTGAGTAACTTTTTTTCCAGTTCCCATGACTCTTACTGTGTTGAGTATATTGGTTTTCTTAAAATGTCTATAGATCTCAAGCTTTATAGATTTCCTAACTACTGGCCTGAGACAGAGTTCAAAGCTGGAGAGTGAAGTTTTGCTTCTCATCCTTGAAACTGTAATTTGCAGCCCCAGCCGTCCCAAGTCACTGGGAGTTAAGCATCTATATCCCTAGTTATGGGGTCCTTGGGCCTCCTGATCTTCATCCTAAGAGTAGACTGCCTACCAACCTCTGAGCAGGATTCAACTGTGAGCCTTATCTTCCTTTGTGACCCATATCACATGGCCACTTTCAAAAATTAAAAAACAAGGGAGGTTTCCAGAATGCGTGTGAAGTAATGTTGTTGAGGTTTTCAGCCAGTCCCAGTGCATCAAGCTTTGGAACCTCTCCAGCCCATTGGTATTACTTTTCCTGGCATCAAGGCAGGGATTAGAGAAGTACTCTAAAGAAATATGGCACAGATGGCAAAAACTAGGAGAAAAAAAAAAGCCCTTGGCCTCAAGAGTAAGTATGTAGTAACATGGACACAGGCATGCCAAGGAAAAAGGCAAGCGGCCGTCTGAAGGGTTTAAAAAAAGACAATCTGATGATGGATCGCCATGCTGGCAGATGATGCACGGCACTGAAAACAGAGCTAGTCACAAAATCACTTTTTCTCCAGGTGTCCTGTGTGGGTTGGAGAATGCCACATCGGGCACATTTGGAAGAAATATGTGTGGTGGGAAGGCTGAGCTGGACTCCCTGAGCACTCGCTCACAGGGCTGCTCTCCTGGGCTGATGGCTGCCTCTCCCGCTTCCCTCGCCCCAGGGTGGAAGAAAACGCCATAGTCCTTTATGTAACTGACATCCCTAGACTTCAAAGTGCGGACCTCAGTTTCAGAGCCAAGAGACCCAACCCAGAGCAGTCCCTGATAGTCTGCTTCCATTCGTTAGAGGCAGGCTGGGAAGAGAGCCTCAGATGGGCTTTCAAGCCAGAGGAGAGTGAGCTCTGACTCTTGGCTAAAGGTCAGAGAGAGCAGCCTCTGGCTCCCTCTAAGATTTTCAGGGACGCTCAGGAGGGAAGAGGGCTGCTTCTGCACTCTGCTACCTCTCTATCGTTTTATTTTTTCTCACTTGATTTTCCTCAAATGCACTCCACCAAATTAGTGTTTGTCCCAATTCCAAGTCGCAATCTAAGGAAAAACTGAAAACTCCCTTTCTTCCCTCCCTTAAACCTCTCCACTGCATTTCAGCACATATTTTATATGTGTTTAATGTACACTGTGTGTACATTACTGTGAGACATTATCTTGGAGATCAAAAAATAATACTCACGGCCTGTTTCTTGCTCACAAAGAACCTGGAATCCTGCAAACACGACTGAGAGGTTGTGGCAGTAACTGAATGTGGGATGTGTTTAACTGTAGATCAGAAGCAGGAGAGCTTGAGGAAGGCGTGGTGAGGATCTGCAGGATGGCAGGACCTTGGTGAGGGAGGCTAGAGGTCAGGACACTCTGGGGAGGAGGCCCAGCAGAGGCGGATACTCATAGGTGGGAAAGCGTATAGTAGCCATGCTTGGCTAAAGTACGGGAAACATGGAAGGCATCCCGGACTCTAAGCCTGAAAAGATAGGTTGGGGCTCAAGCCAGAAGAGTCTTGAATATCAGCTAAGAAATGTGGACTGGAGAGAAGGGAAATCAAATCAATCCCTGGAAAAGCAACAAAAAATAGGGAGTTGAGAAAAAGAGCATGTCCAGCCAGACGTGGTGGTACAATCCTAGTACCTGAGAGGCTAACAGGAGGATCTCAGGTTCAAGGCCATTCGCAGGAACTTAGTGAGACCGTGGCATCAAAGAAGCAATTACAGAAAAAGCACTCTAAAGAAATATGGCAGGGATGGTAAAAATAGGATCGCTCCGTGGTAGAACACCCCTGGATTCAATTCCTAGGACCCACAAAAAGTAAAAAGTAAAGGACATATCCAACTCCCCACTTAAATTTTAAAGAAATTTTATTTTCAATTTAGTATGCCTCCTAAAGGAAAGAAAACTAACATTTGAGCCAGACAGCCCTAAATTCAAATATTAGTTCTCCCATGATTTAGATAGGAGCCTGTGGATAAATCTTCTGTAGCTGATAGAAATTTGCTCACCTCCATAGGTATAAGACACGTTACATTACCTTCTTTTTCAAAATCACATTCAATCTGACTCTGGATCTTCACCAAGGAAGCCAAAACTGTCTATGTTTTGCAGCCTCCATGGGGAAGTTCAACAACTTCAAAAAGCGTGTGCAGTCTAGAGTATTTGGGCATGGGTTCTGTTTTTCAGTGCATCTCGGGCAACCTGATCTTTAGTGCCTGAGCCCTCCTGATCCAGCTGCATATGTAAGGCTTCCTTTCCTCTGTGCCCAGTCTGCCATAATGACCTTTTGCTATGGCTCCTCAGCTATGACAGTAGACAGTGGCCAACTGTCCAGATTTATTCAGGACTGAAGGGGTTTTCAGGATGTTGGAGTTTAGATTTGGGAGTTTTTGTTTGTATAGTTTTTTATTTTTTGTTTGTTTTGTTTTGAGTGCTGGATATTAAATCTAATAATTTAAGCATATTAAGCAAGCACTCTATCATAAAGCCACATCCCCAGCCTGGGACTCTGGGTTTTAAAGATAAGAAAGTTCAGGGAAAACCTGAATGACTAGGCAACCTTGTGTGGCCTTCAGTGTCCAAACCAATGACATCCATGTCTAGACCATGAGATCCTGGCCCACTCAGAGCTCTGTCAGGGAGCTGGAAGGAGACTTGCTACCACCCTACCATATAATCTCAAATTTATTTCTGTAAGACCAGCCTGGGTAGAGATTTTCTCTTAATGTCTGGTGACTTCTCCTCCTTCTCCTTCTCCTCCTCCTCCTCCTCCTCCTCCTCCTACTACTACTACTACTACTACTACTTTTTCTCCTTCTTCTTCTTCTTGGCATCAAAAAGCCATCAAGCACTTACAAGTTTTTAAATTCAAACAAAAACCTGTAACTAAGAGGAAGAGGGTATAAAGGAAAAAGCAAAGTGTCAAATGACCCTTTTAGTCCTCTGAGAGATAACCATCAAGCAAAAAGATGCACATGGGGTGCACACTCTGCGCCACCCACTGCAGTAGATTCTCAGCATCCAGTGGGAAAGAGAGACCTTGAGCTTACATTCTATCATCCTGAAGCAAGAAGAAAACATGCAAAAAAAAGTTATCGAGCTGCCAACTCTACGTAGACAAGACGCAATCCCCTCACCTCCAACTGGGTGATGATACCCTATCTCACTAAGCTGTCACAGTGCCAAGTGTGGCCATGCATGTAAAACACTTCCTCTGGAGCCAGTCACACAGTTCATGGCTCAACATGGCACTAGTGGTTTTCTGGATGTGCTATTTGAAGCTACCAGCTGTTTCACTCTGATACCTCCTTCATTTGCTGCTAAACTCAGACTGCATTTCTGAGGTTTTCCAAGTGTCCGAGCCTCCTTAAAGAAGACAGATAACCTTGAACTGGCTGTAAATTGGGCTTAAGCCATGAACAGAGACCCAAGATCGTCACAATCTTCCTTTTAAAGTGCAGTCTTCCAGGGGTTCCCAGAGGACCCCCATTTTTAATATAAGAAGTGAGAATAGGTAGAGGAAATGAGGCTCCCAGCCCAGGGAGTAGACCTGTCCAGACTAGAGAACAGTTTTCTGTGGAGGTCCAGAAGAGTGGGTATGAGTGGAGAGGTGGAGAGGGACTGCCCTCAGTCAAGACAGAGCAGCAGTCATACCTCAGACATGTTTAGGCCTCACAAAAAAGGTGCCGAGTCCCACAGCCACCCCGCCCAGCACAAGATCATTTGTATGTGGTTTCAATAACGTGTTCTGCAAAACCAGGGGTCCTTCAGCCCACCTACCCACCGAGAAGCGTGCACACCTACCCACAGGCAGAATAGGAAGTCCTGCATATTTTTTATATGGGAAAAGCTTTGTCTAAGGGCTCAGCACAATGAAAGGGGACACTTTGTTTGAGCCAAGAAGTTCCTGTACTTAATCCTAAGAGGGTGCCCATCCACATCCCCAGTTTGTCAAAGCCCTCAAGAATGCTCTTCCTGGAGTATCCCCAAGTCTAGTGGAAGAACTTGGTGTGGGGTAGAAGAGCCCTGTCTTGAGAGTTACAGAAACTTTCCTCCTCACTTAGGCAAGGTAGAAAGGTCAGAAAGAAAGCATCACTTTAAAGGGCACCTCGCAGGGCGTTGTCTCTACCTTCTAAGAGGAGGAAGGAATAGGCACAGTAATGAATCAGGTCAGACCCAGGTTTATTGCTTGATTTTCCCTTTTATGAGAGAGAGAGAGAGAGAGAGAGAGAGAGAGAGAGAGAGAGAGAGAGAAATTGACTCATACAGGAAACCAAAGTGATCTAAGAAGTAAGGTAAAAAACATGAGACACTGCAATATTATTACTGTACTATAACAGTGGGCACCTTATTTGTTCCTGGGAGCACAGCTGCTAAATAAAATATCCTGATAAGAAGCTTAAGACAGACCACAGGGCATTGAGTATAATAAACAGATAGCTAGCCATTCAGTAGAAGAAATGAGAGACTTTTGTTTGCCACCGAGAGAGAGAAACCATGACGTAGAACAAGGCACAGTTGGTTGCTGGGGTTAGTGCTTGAGGAATTTCTCAATTTTAGGACAACCAAAGACATTTTAAGAATGAGGATAGTCTCAGGCTCAATTAATAGTTCATATGGCCACAATTTCAAAGCCTCATCTAACACTCCAAAAACGTTCTTTTTTAGATACTTTTATTAGTGCATGGTCATTATGCATCATAGTGATGTTTAAAGAGATAAAAGCATGCGCGCACACAGCATTTGGTGTGTTTCCCTCTGGACTCCACCCTGCTCCTCCGTCCCTCCCTCCCCATACATGTTAGTAGATTGGCAGTGATGCCTTCACAGATAGACACAGCATTATTTGAACTGTCTCCTCCATCAGTTCTCCTTTTCCACCCCCATCCCTCTACCTCAAAGCCCTCCCACTATTCTACTACTGGTCTTCCTCTTAATTTATTTGTAGACCCTTTTGATCATATTTTCTCTATATCTTCCACATATGACAGAAAGTATATGGCCCTTGAGTTTCGAAAACTGGCTGATTTCACTTAGTATAATGTGCTCTAATTCCACCCATTTTCTTACAAATGACATGATTTTGCTCGCTTTATGTCTGAGTCAAATCCCATTATGTTCATATGCTGATTTTATTTATTCATTCCATTCATGTGCTGATGTACACCAAGACTGAGTCAATAATATAGCTATTATGAATTGTGCTGCTATAAATCTAATTTTGGAGAGACACTGAGGGATGGTGTGGCCGGGTCATATGGTGGCTCCTTCTTAGTCTTCTGAGGAACCTCTATTCTGATCTCCGCAGTGCCTGTACTAATGCACAGCCCCACGAACACTGTGTAAGAGCTTTATTTTCTCTACATCCTCAACAGTATCGTTTGTGTTCTTAATGATTGCCATTCTAATTGAATTTAGATGGAATCTCAGTATAGTTTTGATTTACATTTTCCTGACTAATGATGTTGAACATTTGTTCATATATTTGTTGGTCATTCATATTTCTTTTGAGAAAGGTCATTCAGTTCAACTGCCCATTCTTATTGTATTATTTGTATTTTAGTGTTGTTTTAAACTTTTATATATTCCAGATATTAGTCTTCTACTAGAATAATAGATGGTAGAGATTTCTTCCCATTCTGTAGTCTCTCTCTTGAGACTCTAGATTGTTTCCTTTGCTGCACAGACACTTTTTAAGTAGATGTTATCCTATTTATTGATTCTCAGTTTTATCTCAAAGCTTTGGGGTCTTATCAGGAAAGTCTCTACCAATGTTGATATGTTGGAGAGTTAGTTGTATGTTTTCTCCTAGTAACTGCCTTGTTCTCAAGAGTTGGCAGTTAGTACTAGCTGCCAGCTGAGAGCTCAGTTAGGGCTGTAGGCCAGGGGCTTTGGTTTCCCTCTAATGGGTCTCAATGTGTGGTTTCTTGGGCTTCCTCAGAGCATGGTGGCTGAGCTCTAAGAAGAAGAATTCCAAGAAAGGTGAAAGGAGAGGAGAGACCTCAAGAGATACATGGCAGTATCTCTACGACATTCTATTGGTAAAATTAAAAAGAGAGAGAGAAAGCAAACTCCACTGCTTGGTTGGAATGATGGGGGGGGGGAGGAAAGGAAAGGAATGGAAAGAAAGGGAAAAATAGAAGGGAAGAAAAAGGAAGGGAAAAGAGAAGAAGAGCCGGGCATGGTGGCGCATGCTTGTAATCCCCGCGCTTGGGAGGCAGAGACAGGAGGATCGCGCAGGTTCGAAGCCAGCCGCGCGCGCTGGCTTAGGAGACCCTGTTTCCAAATAAAAATGTAAAAATAGGTCTGGGAGTGTAGCCCGGAGGTAGAAGGGCTTCCAGGAACCCCAGTACCACCAAAAAGAGAGAGAGAGAGAGAGAGAGAGAGAGAGAGAGAGAGAGAAAAGGAGAGGAAAGAGGGAGAGGGGAGAGGAGGGGGAGAAAAAAAGAGAAGAGTGCTATTCATCTTTAACCAACCATACAGTTCTCTCTCTCTCCTCTCTCTCTCTCTCTCTCTCTCTCCCCCCCCCCTGTGTGTGTTTGTCTATCTGTCTGTCACTCTCTCTTATACACACACATACACACACACACACACACACACTCATCCCAGGGCTGTGATTTCTAACACTGAACCCTAGATCATCTCTTTACTGCCAAGCTCTTGCAGAGAGAGAGTCTTTTGTGAACCACTTGGTGTATTTCTATTGGCAGCTCCCTAAGCCTTAGAAACAAGCCCAGGAGAATCTGGTTGCAGGACCCGTCCATTGAATCGCTCTTCCCCCGCCAAGCAGTCTCCTTCCCAAACTTCTTTGCTTTTCAGTCACCCAAATTGTGACCAACAAATTAATTACAGTGCTTGCGTGTCTTTTTCTAGTTCTAATTTCATTTGTTTACCTTTAAAAAACATGAATGAGTTCACTTTAATTGAAAGATATGCATGTGCCATCTTCAATAAGAAGCAAAATTTGAAATATCTCTGCATCTTATCCAGCACTGGCATAGATATAACAAGATCTTCAAAATGTTCATGATGGCCATATACAATAAAAGTTCCCCAAACCTAACTCTAGTTCGATAATTCTGCTCTCTGAAAGTATAGTTTAACTGTCTGAACCTGGTCTACTCTAGAAAGACACACAATGTGTCAAATTTTCAAACACAACTTAATTTGGGTAGAGCTATACTTTTCTGGTAGTTTTGAGACACTAAGAAATTTTAAAATTTTTCTCTTGAAACAAACCCCCAGCACTGTATAGACCCTGACTAGTCTCGTGTATATTAAAGACTAGTAAGAAGTCTGGAGGGAAAAGAGAAAGAGACAAAGCCAGATGAGAAAAAAGAGGGGTTCCGGGCGTGGTGGCGCATGCTTGTAATCCCCGCGCTTGGGAGGTGGAGACAGGAGAATCGCGCAGGTTCAAAGCCAGCCGCACTGGCTTAAGAGACCCTGTTTCTAAATAAAAATATAAAATAGGTCTGGGAGTTTCCAGGAACCCCAGAATCACCATCAAAAGAAAAAAAGAAAAAAGAGGGAGGCAATGTTTCTAATTCCTACTTTGTCCCTAGTCTAGAGTGAACCGGAAGCTGCCAGAACTGCAAATAGCTAACTCTCTTCCAGTCCTGCCAGAAAACCAAGATTCTGACCTTGGGCAACTGCTGAGACTTTGCCCAAGGTCAGTCACTGATTAATCAAGTTGAACCAGAGATAAGGTTGAGCTATCCCCAGCAAAGTTTCTCCTTCCTTACCTTACAGAAGAACTTGCGAGAGATAAAGAGGCAAGAGCCAAAGAGACAAGGAGACCAGAGTCAAAGGGGCCCATGAGAAAGCTTTCTCCTACTGCAGCTTTCAGCCAACTATTGATTGCCAGCTTTGGTATCGGGTTATGAATATTGAAAAGGAAAAGATAGAATCAGCAAGTGTGTGTGAGTTGTGACAAATCACCAGATCTTGGCTTATATTGATTAATTGCAATTCATTATCTAGACAGGTGATGGGCATTCATGTTGTCTCTGCCTCCTGGAGATTACCAACAGCCAAATCTTTCAAACACCGAGGTGAGAAACCTGGAGGAACTCAAGACAGTGAGTGATCAGTCGCTCAATGTTCTGTTTTATTAGTCTTTTCCTTTCACTGGCGCATAGAGAAACAAATTTCTAACTCAGATAATCCTGGGCCTTCATCTGGAGGTAAGAAAGTAAAACAGGTTTTCCTCTAAGGAGAAAAAAGAGCCAGAGTAGGAAAAACACGCAGTACCATGTACCTTTGCTTTCAGGTGTGAAGGTCATGTCCTCTCCTCTCCCCGCATCTTTTCCTGTTCCCCACTTCCTTGCCTACCCAGTTCATGCCCAGACTCCATTTCCTCCAGGAGTCTCTCCTGACACCACACATGAGGCCACCTGCTGCTCTTCTGAGCTCACTTGTTCCTGTGCACAGCCCCACAACAGCCCACAATCCATGGCTTAGAAGTTATCTGTGCATGTGTCTTTCAAAGAGAGAAGGCTGGAAAAAAAAAAATGTCTTATTCTGCTTTGCATCATTGAATTCTAAACCCAAGTCTAGCACGTGGAGGATATTAAATCCACATTGAATCTAACTGAATGGGTTTTTAACACACTGCTGTTTGGCTTTTAGCATCTTCTTTATTTTCCTCTAGGTCACTGAGTAAGTTACTTTAGTATATCTCACATGATGCTGAGTTAAGTACATCTCCAGATTGCTTTAAGCTTGTCTGGTATCTGGTCTCTGCTTTGTAAAACATGAGTGAACACTTCACCATTCTGATCAAGCCACAGTACAGTATTTTCTTACCTTTTTTTGTCACTGTTGTTGTTCTGAGGTATCCTTTGCATGCCTTTCCCAAGAGAAAGTGTTTCTTACTAAGTCATCACATCCTCCTACTAAGTCAAGGGCAGAGGTGTGTGAAATGAGTCCATTCCGGACATGTGGTTTCTCTGAATGAAGAGGCCAACAGTGCCGTGCCCTTGGCAGCCCTTCGCAGACACTCTTGCACACACAGGTAGGTTCATGTACAGAAGCATGCCCAATCGCAAATGGTTCCTAGTTTAGCCTTAGAAAACCCATATAAAGCTTTTCAATACCATAAGGACTGTTAACAGATTTCAGATGCATATAATTATTTTTTAATGGCACCTGAAAGGATTATTTTCTGTTTCTCTTCCTTTCAATGTTCCATTGTCAGACTTCAAGCCCCTGAATGTCTTCAGATGCCTTCTGGTAAGTTTCTTTTTTTACTTTCCACGATTTCCAAAACCAAAGGTAGTGAAGTCTTGCTGTTGACATGCCAGTTGTCTGGATGGAGCTTACTGATTCTCTGCATGTGGATGGGACTCTTTTGGCCCCCTGTACATGGATGCTCTCATGATTATGTAATATGTGCATAGTATGTATCCTAGTAGTATGTATACTAGAGACTTGTTGAAAGAATCATTTCAAACAAGCTTATGAATACTCATGAAGCTATCAATACTAATTCCAGTATTATGAGTGGGGAGGGGAAAAGAGTGGAGTGTGATCTGGGGGGAATGAACCGAGTGCTATGTACATGTTTAGTTTATCATACTAAGATTCAGTAAGATGTATGGTTACTATGCATCAGTAAAAGTATATTAAAAATAAAAAGTTAGAAATGCAGAAAGAAAAATTAGAAAAATCTTCCAGATTGGCATTTAGAAAGTTTGTGGCCTCAAATACTTTAAAGAAAGAAGTGTTATATGAATAGGTAAGTAGGTGAATAGGTATGAAGATGGATAAGTAGGTATGTACGTAAGTAAGGAGAAAAGCAGTATTTCCTACAAACTTCAGCACTGGGCCTCAATTTTCGGTTCTCCAAAACGAGGAGGGCTGGACTAGTTGAGTCCATTCTGCCATTTGGGTCTAGTGATCGGCGAACAACTTTCCATCTCATTCCCTCTCCTGTTCTCCCTGACTTCCTTTTCCAGGAATCTTTTCAAGGTGACTCTAGACCTCCTGAGGTCTGCTTTCTTAAATTTCCGTTCTTTATTGCCCTGGAATTCTAAGCGCTTCTCAGTTTATGGCTAGCTCCACCATGGTGGCCAGTTACCCTTCAACCTTTAAATGTTTTCTTCATGTTAACAAGTACCAAAGAAAGGCACCTGACTTCCCTGCTTCCTGTGGGGAATGATTCTGAAGTGGCCTGAAAAGTCAACACCACTTCCTTAGATGCCCCTCCCCCAGCCTGCAGAGCCAGGGCCCGGTCGGTCATCTGTTTGTAATTGAACCAGCCCCCATATTAGCCACAGGCTCCAGTTTCACAGCTGGGATGAGCTGTGGCAGCCTTTCCCAAACACCTCCAGCCTGCGGAGAGCTGTCATGGATATCTCTTCACGTGGATAGTTTCCCTTTTAATATTTATAAACACAAAAGTACTTTTCTCTCCCCCACTTGAGATGCATATATTCATTCATTAAAACGCATTGACGTTGCTGAGGTAATGGCCTGTCGACAAATTTATAGCAGGAACTATCTCACTGCCTGCAGGCCTGTGCATTTTAATATAATTAAAAGGCTCCTGTTTGGAATCTTAACTAATTAACATTCATGCCTCCCTCCTTCCACCTGCCATTCCCGATCTGCTGTCTTTTAGCAGACTGATGTCGGCCCAATTAATGCCACCACCAAGGCAGGCAGGGAAGAAAGGGGTTGATGCTACTGAACACTGGCTTTTATATGAAAAAGAGCACTTTAACTAATGGATATCTCTTTCTGGCCGACGAAGAGAATGAGGAAGAGGCTCTTGTGAACCTAGGAATTTGGTAGGGATGGGACCATTGAGCAAGGAGTTTAAGTTAAATTGCGCACACACTGAAAGTCTACTCAGCATTAAGAGTTGTCCCAAGTGTCATTTGTGCTGGAAATCATAGAATAGGAACTTGAAAAAGCAGGTAATCGATAAAAACAAACCAAGAAAGAAGGAAATAAAGCAGAACGTGGCAGTAGCAGGTGTCACCACTCTAGCTAAGAAAAGTCATTCACACAAGCAAATGGGTTTGCATACTTGGGACCCGTGAGAGCCAATCGGGTTCCCAGGGATGGTCACACCGTTCCAGTAACTCTCTTACACTATTCCTCTCACTGTCGCAAAATACCACAAACTGAGTAACTTGTAAACAGCAGAAATTTATTTTTCACAATCCTATAGGCTAGGAGGTTCAAGGTCAAGGCAGATTCTGTGTCTGGTGGGGACTGCTTTCTGCTTCTAAGATGGTGCCTGGTGGCTTCATCCCCCACCAGGGGCAAACACTGCATTTTCATAAGAATGAATATAAAAAGGCCAAATTTTCTCTCTCAAAACCATTTGTAATAGCAATAGTTTCCCTCATGACAGTAGAACCCTCGTGGCTTATCACCACATAAAGGCCCCACCTCTGAATTCTGTTGCAATATGAATTTCAGAGAGACACAAACATTCAAACCATAATAGTCACTTATTTTCATTTGTCTCTTAATGAAAATTTCTTTGCCTTAGAAAGAGAACACTAATGGAAAAGGGAGCAATGGCAAGTGATGAGGGTACTTACAATCACACTTTCCTCAGATCTGGACCCTTTACACTGTTGGTGGGGTTGAAAATTAGTACAGCCACTATGGAGATCAGTTTGAAGGTCCCTCAGAAGAGGAGGAATGGAATCACCCTATGACCCAGCTATACTTCTCCTGGGTATCTTTCCAAAGGAATGGAAGTCAGAATAGTATAGTGATACATGCAGCTCCATGTTTAGAGAACAATTCATAATTGCCACACTACGAAATCAGCATAGGTGCCCCATCAGCTGATGAATGGGCTATGAAACTGTGATATATTCACACAGCGAAATTTTACTCAGCCATAAGGAAGAACAAAATTCTGTCATTTGGAGGAAAATGGACAGAACTAGGGAATATTATGCTGAGATAGGCCATTCTCAGAAAGCCAAGTGTTGTGTGTTTTAACTCATATGTGGGGGCTAGAGAGAAAATAGGGATCAAGCAGGACTTTAGCTAAATGAGGGGAGACCAGACCTGTCAGATGGTGCGAAGGGATTGGGGAAAGGAGACGGGAGGGGAAATGGGGCTTGAGGAAGGAAGCAATCCAAATAATGTTATGTCCATATATGAAGGTATCTACAATCTAAGATGCACAGGAGGGAGGAGGGGGTATCAATATGGGATGGGAAAGAAATCTACCAGGTGTTGTGTGCGTGAATGTTTGTATCACACTAAACCTCAATATGGTGTGTAATTATAATGCACCAATAAAAAACATATTTAAAAATCAATGAAAAAAGTTTCCTTAGGTTTGTGAGAGCCTGTCACAAAGGACAGAGTTAAGCACTATTTGGTTTCTAGTAGTAGAAATGGGAATCCTGGCAGCATCTGTGATCAGTGACCATGAATCTGAGTTTGGGGAAATTGGGAGGAAGAAGAAATGGCTTTCGGGGTTCTGCTTTTTCCCACACTTTGCTCTTCCTAATCACGAGACTCTTGAGAACGTGTTGTCCTGTGATGACAGCAAGAGTTCCTATAGAAAGCCACCTAGAGAAACACCTAACTTTTGGGCTAGCTGAATGTAGCCAGGTTACGTCACCACTGTGAGTCTCATGCACACAGAGGGGTGACAATACTTTCTTCAGAGAACTTCAGTGAAGACTGAATGAGAAGAAGGCTTTCAGTGCCGGGTGCAAAGCTCAGTCAATATTAACTCCATTCACAGACCATGGTGAGACAAAGTGTAGAAGTGGCAGCCACTCCAAGTTGCAGGGAAAATCATTTTTTTCAGAAAGAACAAAGGAAAATAGGGTGACAAAAGTGTGCGTAATGAGTTTTTAAAAAAGCCAAAATTGATTTTATTACATCTCTGAGCCCATCTTGCCCATCACACTGGGTATTAATAATGGAACAAAGAAGGGTTGCAGAATCAAGATAAAAATAAATCAAAAGCACCGGATTTATGCAACAGGTACATGTAGTTTGTCCATTGATGAGTCACTGGTCTGAGGCTCCGCTTAGATTCAGCAGGAAGTCCAGTGGACAGGCTGAAGCTTAATAGTCCTTCCACTGTGGTTGCTCCCATTGTGAGCTTGGGGCTCTTTATTTCCAGAGAGGCTGGGTAAGCACAGTCCTCCTGGATGAGATCATGTAGGGACTGGATTGCTGACCCATTCAAAGAGAATGCCTTCTACATTTTCTGGCTATCAAACTCCCACTCACCCTCTTCAGGCCAGTTCCATGTCCCTTCCTCTAGAAAGTCATCCTTGTCACCCATCAGAAATAATGACTCCTTACTTTGGGTCTCATTTTACTAACATTTACAAGTCCCTCTTCCCCAGTGATGATGATGATGGTGATGACGATGATGATGATGATGGTGATGATGATGGCGATGATGAATGTTTGCCGACAGTGATTAAAGACTTTCTAAGAACCAAATACTACACTGTTTTACGGGCACCATCTCAGTTTAACCCTTGGTGGTGCATATTTTAATTATTCCCCATCTTACCAAAGATAAAAGTAAAATCTAGAGAATATTTTGAACTTTTTAACCATGATCACTCAAGGGTTAAAATAGGATTAAGACCCTGGTAGTCCTAAACATTCTTACTTGTATTGTCTCTTCTGAAATGTTTGGTACACATCAGGGACTCCATAAAAATCTGTATACAGATTGAGGATCATCTTGATGGGATAGGAGGAACAGGATGCCTGACCAGTAGGGCTGGTCTGAAATGGGCAAACTGTCATGCAGATTCCCAGAGGAGGGAGGACACTACCAAGTCCATCATCTTTATCACTTGATTCCCCTAGCCATGTTCCAAATTTGATTTGAAGTCAAAATTTCCTTGAAACAGATTCATCCCAAGAAGAAGGATATGGATAAATGAGTTTATACCTTTTAATTCTTGTGTTTTGCTGAAATGTTATTGTTGGTGATGCGCTTATGCAGCAGTGAAATGGTTGGAGCCTAGATGATGAGGGAGAGATCTATTTGGGGCTTCGGCTTGTTAATCCAAATCCATATGATAAAGAAAAGACTCCAGAGGCCAATCTGGCTTGAGGTCTACAGGATAAAGGAGTGCCTTGTGGTCTAAGACAGTCATCCATAAAACCATGGTAATAAACCTCCCCCAACTACTCATTTTGAGATACATGTGAGACCCTTTAGAATGTGTGTGTGTGTGTGTGTGTGTGTGTGTGTGTGTGTGTGTGTGTAAGTTCTTTAGAGAAAACAGTTACTGCCAACTCCCCTTAAGGACATATCTCCTTAAGTTACCTACCTTGAAATTGAGCCCTAAGACAATGCTTGAAATGTATTCTCTTCTTCTCCTGAGCGGCCAACAAGACAGGAACTGCTATCTGACAGGGTGTAGTAAATAAGCGAGAAGGGAATCCTTGTAAGGCTTCTGCACGTCTTTCAGAGAACTATAAGAGGTGAGAGAGATCATGGAATTCTAATTCTCTCATTGCACAGGTGAAGAATTGAGGGCAGGAAGTGCTTGTGGGATGAGAGATTGGCTACCGGACCAAGATAAATGCAGAAAGTTCACAGAAGAGCCGAGACGACAACTCAGAGCATCAAACGTCTATTCATATTGTGCTATTCCTTTCTTTTTCATAGCTGAGAGTAATACTTTCAATTTTGAAGTCTCAGGAACTGAGAAATAGGGAGGAAAGAGCAGAGATGAGTAAGAGAAAAGAAGAGGTAATATCTTAGAAACCATTTAAGAAAGAGTGGGGAAAAGTTTTGTTGCTAGTGGCAAAAAGAAGATTTAAAAATGAGAAAAATATAAGCAAATGACGAGAGTTTTTCCAACAAGCTAAAGAATATGAGCAAGAAAAACAAATAAAAGAAAATCTGTATTAGTTAGCTTTGTCTATGGAAACAATCACTTGTCATCTATACAGATGACAAGTGAAAATAGGGTGAAGGAGAGAGGTGGATGAGGGAGGAGAGAGAGACATTTGTAAAAAGAATTAGCTCAAAGTCAGGGAGGTAAATCCAGACTAGGATAACCAATGATATAATTCCAGTCCAGATCTGAAGGCTCGAGAAGCAAGAAATACAGTGGGGTAAGTTTCTGTCCTTCAGATAATCCTTTACAGTTTGGAGATTGATTCTTTAGTGAAGGGTTAATTTTTCTCTAAATTTTGAAACTGTTGTCAAAATTCATTGGCTTCCCACAAAATATCAGGTGAGGTTCATGCTCAATCTGAGAGAGACCCTAAAACATTGTCTTACAACCTAATACCATATCCCTTGCAATGTTTGTTAAACAGAGGTTGGAATATAAAGGGCCCGATATTAATATTTTTAATTATTTTAACCAGCTGGAGGTACAGTTCAATAGTCAAACACAAAGGCTCTAGCACCAATATGTATGTATGTATGTAAGTATGTATGTATATATATAATTACATATATATAATTTTAATCACATTATGACACAATAATTTCCACAAACTAAAATGCCTATGTAAAGTATATAATTCAGTATGATTTGACAAAGATATGTGTACAGATTTAACACCCCTGATCTGAAATTAAAAAATTTAAAATGTTCCAAAATCTGAAACTTTCTGAGCATCTACATGAGACCATAAGTCAAAAATACCACATGTGACCTTGTGTAATGAGCCATAGTCAAAACATGGGTACACTTAAAAGCAGTGTATAGTCACCTTCGTACTATGTGTGCAAGATATAGGAAACATTAGTGAATTACATGTTTAGACATGGGTTGCATTCCCAAGGTATATCATTTTATACATATATTGCAAAATCTGAAAATAAATCTGAATTCCGAAACACTTCTGGTCCCACATATTTCAAATACAGGAAATTCACACACACACACACACACACACACACACACACACACACACTCAATACTATGAAAATATATACAATTTCCATCACCGTAAAAAGCTCCTTCGTGTTCATTCACTGTCAGTTCTACCCTTCATTCCAAAAGGTCAATAATCTCTCTCTTATGATTAATTAGCTTTATCTGTTCTTGAATCTTCTCACAAATGGATTAACAGAGTACACATTCTTTTGTGTCTAGCTTTTTCTACTTGGCATAATGCTTTTAAGATTCCTCCATGTTTCTGCATATATTGGTAGTTCATTCCTTTCTACTGCTGAGAGGTATTCCATTGAATGGACATACCACAATTTGCCACTGGATGATGGATGTTTGGATAATACTGAGTTTGGAATGAATATGAATTAAGTTGCTGTGAACTGTCATGTACAAGTCCTCCCTCGCTTTCATTCAAAAACTGAAATCATTGAGTCAGAAGATATGTGTGTCACTTTATAATATACTACCAAACTGTTTTCCTTACATTCCCACAAAAAACTCATGAGAGTTTAAATGGCTTCAACATTCTTGCCAACATTTGATGTGGTCAGTTTTTTTTTAAGTCCTGGTAGAGATGTAGTGGAACATCATTGTGGTTTTAATTGCTTTAAGATGCTGAGTACATTTTCATGTGTTTATTGGTCACATATATCTTCTTTTGTAAAGTGCTATAAAACATTTTGAAATATTTTATTGGGTCATTTTTATTCTTATTATCAAGCTATAAGAGTCTTTTATAGATGCCAGATACAAGTCCTTTGACACAATATTTCAAGTATTCCCTCTTATAGTATGAATTTTCATTTTTAGTGGTGCTTTTGAAAAGGATATTTTATTTTGATAAAGTTTAATTCATCTTTATTCTTTTCTGTTTTATGCTTTATATGTAAAAAATCTTAACATTTTAAGGTTGCAACAATTCCTCTTTTGTGTTTTCTTCTAGAGGTTGTATAGCCTTAGCTTTTATTCTAAGAATTATAATTCACTCTAAGTACATTAATTTTTCTGGTGTACAGTAAGGGTCAGTGGCAGTTTTTTACATGTACAGTATTCAAAAGTTATGGCAGTGCTTGTTTAAAAGACTATTTTTCTCCCATTTAATTTTTTGTCCCTTTTTTCATCCGTGTATGTGGGAGTCTTCGTTTAGACTATATTTTGTTTGAACTGTCTTTGTGTGAATACCACACTATTCTGAATACTTTAGCTTTGTTGTAATATTTAAAATATGATAATGTAAGTCTTCCTACTTTGTTTTACTTTTTCAAACTTGTTTGAATCATTCGAGTCCTTTGATGGTCCTATGTACATTTTAGAATGAGTACCTCAATTTATACGGAGGAGGTTCTAGAATTATAGTTAGGCTTGCATTGAATCTGTAGATTAACTTGGAAGAGAACTGACCACAATATTGTATCTTTTGATCCATGAGCATAATATACTTCTCCATCTATTTAAGTATTCTTTTAATTTCTCTCACCAAAGTGTTAAAGTTTTCACTGCACAAGTATTACAAGTACCTTGTCTTCTATACATGTGCACCCCTGTTATCTCTCTGTGTGTCCAAATTTCTACTTCTTATAAAGACACAAGTCAGAGCCCAGAAGGGCCTGCCCTATAGCCTCATTTTAACTTGATTCTTTAACTGTCCTGCCTCCAGATGTCAGTCTGAGGTGTTAGAAGTTAGGTGTCAACATATTAATGGGGAAAAAAAAAATTTGTTTCTCCAGAAAAACATTCTCAAAAAAAAAAAACCCAGAACCAATAAGATATATAGAGATATACAGACATAAATCCATCATGAGGGATTGGCTCTCATCATAATGTAGGTGATGAGCCCCACAGTCTGCTGTGTGCAAGCAGGAAAACTAATGGTGTGGTTCCAGTTGAAACATGAAGGCCTGCATTCCAAGAGAGCAGACAGTTAGGTCTCAGTCTGATCCCAAAGGCCAGAGAAGTAGAAGTGCCATTATCAGAGGGCAGGAGAAATTGGATGCCCCAAGCTCAGAGGGAGCAAATCTACTTTTTCCAACTTTTTTTCTATTTAAGCCCTCCACAGATTGGATGATTCACATTGGTGAGGGCAGCCTTCTTTACTCAGTCTAATAGTAACTAATCTCTTCCAGAAACACTCTGAACACTACTCCAAAATTACATTTTACCACCTATCTGGGTATCCCTTAGCCCAGTGAAAATTGACATAAACCCTAAAAACAGGCGGGACGACCATAATACGCTGACTAGACATTGTAAAAACAAACATCCTTGACTTGTTCACAATCTATGTGCCAGCTATTTAGTTGTTCTCCATTAAATATGATGTTCCCTGTGGCTTTCTATAGATGCACTATAAGTCAGAAATACAGCAAAATATGCTTCTGTTCCTAGTTTGTTGAGTTTTGATCATGAACAGAAACTGTATTTTTTCAAATTCTTTTTAGTACATAATTCTTGGAAATTTACCTTATTCTAAAATCTAGTCTTTATGATATTAATATAGGAATTCTAGATTTCATTTGATTAGTGTTTGTATGGTTACATATGTTTCCATCCTTTTATTGGAAGCTATTTGTGACATTATATTTAAAGTATGCTTTTTACAGACAATAAAACAAGAACAAGAATAATGGGTTCTTCTTTTTTCACTCTGATGTCAGCCAGCCCTGCAATCAAAGTGTTTAGAAAGGTTACATTTAATGTGATTATAGATAGGGTTAAGTTGGATTTGACTGTCCTGATAATTCTATGCTTTTATCCAATTCTTTTTGTTCATCATTTTCTGTCTTCTTTGAGGATAAATATTGTATCATTTATAGTATCTCTATTATTGTATTAATAGCTCTACCTCAGGATTGTTTAGTTTCTGGTGTGTGTGTGTGTGTGTGTGTGTGTGTGTGTGTGTGTGTGTGCACTGCTCTAGGATTTAAGATACATTTTGTAACCTATCTGTCACAGTTTGCCTGCAGATTCTCTTATCCCACTTACATCAGAATTCTTCCACTCTTCCCTTCCCATCCTTTGGGAAGGATGTAGTTTATATTTGCATATATTATGAACTATAAAATGTATTACTAATTTTTCTTTAAGCACTTATTATATCTTTTCAATTGATTTTTAAGATAAAATGGTCTTTACTCACATATTTATAATTTATTCAGATCTTCACTTCATAATGTACCTCTAATTTCTCTCTCAAAAATGTCTTTTAACATTGCTTATAGTTCAAATCTTCTGGACACAAATTATTTCAGCTTTTGTTTGTCCTAAAAAGTCATTATTATTCACTTTATATAGAATTCTAATCATACAGGGCATTTTTACTTGTTTTATTTGGAGTTTTTGTTTATTTATTAACAAACATGTTATTGTTTGTTTATCACTTTAAAGTTGGTCAATTCCACTGTCTTCTGGTTTTAAAATTTTTAGATATTAAAAATACAGCTATCCCTATGTTTTTCCAGCCATAATATGCCCCCCATGCCCACTACACTTTAAGATTTACTCTGTATTCCTAGTATTTATACATTTGGTTATGATGCATTATAAAGTGGTTTTTTCTTTTTATTCTGATTAAAGTTACTTTAACTTCTCAAGATATGTAGGCTTCTAATTTTCATCAAATTTAGAAAAATTTAGTCAGTATTCTTTCCAGAGATAAATAATTTCTAATTTCTAAAACATTTTTATTGGTGCATTGTAGTCATACATTTTAATGGAATACAAGATGGTAGAGACACACATGCACACATCACCCAATTAGCCCTTCCCCAATTCCTGCCCCACTTTCTCCCCCTCCCTCCTTTTCATGCTTGGCTTAGTGATTGACTTTGATATGTTTGCTAAAGGGCATCATGTGCATTAGAGAATTTCCCTCGTCCCCCCTCCCATCCCCTTATTTGTGGCCTTATTTGCTCATCTATAGAATCTCCTTCTTCATCTAGAGTTCCTTCTATGACTTATTTCTCCCTAGATTTTGCATATTAGGGAGAACATCCGATTTCTTATTTTTGGTGACTAATCTCACTTAGCATAAGGTCCTCCAGTTCCATTCATTTTCCTGTAAATGATGTTAATTGTGTTTTTCTTTATGGCTGAGTAAAATTCCATTGTGTATATATCCCATAGTTTTGTAATCCATTAATCTTTTGATGGACATTTTGGTTGGTTCCATAGTTTGGCAACTGAATTGTGTAGCTATGGACATAGATGCCCATGCATTAGGTTGGTAGTTTTGTTTCCTTGGGAAGGGGGTTAGATAAGCCTCTGGAACACTTTGAAGGCAGTATTAAGAGGTAAATTCATACCACTGAGTGTTCACATAAGAAAAACAGAAAATCATCAAATAAATAACCTAATGACATACCTCAATGCCCTTGAAAACAGGAACAATCCAACCCCAAAGCCAGTAGAAGACAGGAAATTATTAAAATAAGAGCAGAAATTAACGAAGTAGAGAATAAAAAAAAATAGAGAAAATCAACAAAACCAAAAGCTGGTTTCTCGAAAAAATTAACAAGATAGATAAACCACTAACCAACCTAACCAAAAAAAGAGAGAATCAATCCAAATTATGAGGATAAGAGACTAAAAAGAATATATTACTGCTGACAGTGTAGAAATCCAGAGGATTATCAGAAACTACTTTGAAAAACTAATCTGTAACAAAATGGAAAATCTGGAGGAAATTGACAACTTTCAAGATAAATATAACCTGCCTAAACTGAGTCAAGAAGATATAATAAATTTAAACCAACCAATAGCTATCAAAGAGATTGAAAGAGCAATAAAGAGTTTACCATCAAAGAAAAACCCAGGAACAGATGGTTTCCCAAGTAAATTTTATAAAACTTTTATAAAAGAACTAATCCTGATACTCCTCAATCTAATTCATGAAATAGAAAAAAAAAATGGGACTCTCCTAAATACATTCTCTGAAGCCAAAATTACATTAATACCAAAACAAAATAAAGACAGCTCAAGGAAGACAGCTCAAAACTACAGGCCTATGTCTTTGATGAACTTGGATGCAAAACTGCTAAACAAAATACTAGCAACATGCATTCAAAACCACACCAAGAAAATCATACACCATGACCAAGTAGGGCTCATCCCAGGGATGAAAAGCTGGTTCAACATACAAACCATTCCAAGTAATTCATCACATAAACAGAACCAAAGACAAAAATCACATGATCATTTCAATAGACGCTGAAAAAGCATTTGACAAAATCCAACATCTATTTATGCTTAAAGCACTGCAGAGAATTGGAACAGACGGAACACACCTCAACATCATAAAGGCAAACTGCAATAGGCGAACAGCCAATATCATATTAAATGGGGGAAAAAACTGCGAGAATTCCCCCTAAAAATAGGAACAAGACAAGGATGTCCATTTCACCACTTCTTTTCAATATAGTACTTGAGATGCTAGCCAGAGCAATATGGCAAGAAAGGGAATACAAATAGAAAAAGAAGAACTCAAACTTTCACTATATGCAAATGACCTGATACTACACTTAGAAGACCCAATAAACTCAACCAAAAGGCTTATAGAACTGATCAACAAATTCAGGATGGTATCTGGATACAAAATCAATCTTAAAATATCAGAAGCTTTTCTGTATATCAATTATAAATCCACTGAGAAAGAAATCCAGAAAACACTTCCTCTCAGGATTTCCCACAAAAAATAAAATACTTAGGAATAAACTTAACCAAAAAGGTAAAAGACCTTTACAAAGAAAATTATAAAACATTGAAAAAATAAATTGAAGGAGACTAAAAGATGGAAAGATGTTCCATGTTCATGGATAGGCAGAATAAATATCATCAAAATAGCCATACTTCCAAAAGTGATCTACAGATTCAACTCAATACCCATTAAATTACCAAGATCATTCCTCACAGACATAGAAAACTCAGTCCTTAAATTCATTTGGAACAACAAAAATCCCAGAGTAACTAGAAAATTTTAATTGAATGTTGAACTTTGTTAATTTTATGTTTCTGAATTCTGGATTTTGTGGTCTTCCCTTAAAGAGTGTCTCATTTTGTTCTGGAAAGTTTTATAATACTTGGAATCAATAAGATCTTTTTGAATATTGTTTTTTAAGCCTTATAAAGTAGACCTGGAGTAGTCTTTAGTCTAAGTATGCTTTGGCCACACTACTGAGGCCTGACCTGCAGAGGTTCCGTTCCCATCAAATGCCCCAAATTTTTAACAAGGACTCCTTCTCCAGACTGCTGAGAATTTAAATACCTTTAAGCCCTGTGTAGGATCTGGAAACCTTTCAATGTCTAGCTTCCTCCTCACTCTTTGATAATAGACCCTGTGGGGTGTCCTCCTTTGCATGTACAAGTAAGTATCAACAAACTCAAGGATATTCCTATAAAATTTCTGAACCTCTTTTCTTTCTTTCTTTTTTTTTTTTTTTTTTTTTTTTTTGGTGGCGGGTCTGGGAACGGAACCCAGGAGCATTCAACCTCCAAGCTACACTCCTTGCCATATTTTTTCTTCTTTATTTTGAAATCAGGTCTCACTGAGTTGCAGATGGCCTCACTAAGTAGCTGAGGCTGTCCACAAACTGAAATCCTCTGGTCTCAGCCTCCCGAATGCTGGTGTGCACCACCACATGGTGTGCACTACCACATGGTGTGCACCACCACATCCGGCTCTGAACCTCTTTTCTTATGCAGCTTCCTCCTTTCCAATACTCTGCTCCAATAATTCCAGCTCCTCAGCTCTCCTGAATTCTCTTTCTCTGAAGCTCAACACTTCTGAAATGCTCTGTTTGAGATTCTCATATATATTTTTTATTGGTGGATTAGAGTCTCACATTATATTGTAGTTCAGACTGATAGGCCCATATATGCATATAGCACTTGGTGGGTTCTCCTCTTTGAGCTAGGCATGGAAAGTGCCTCCAGGAATAAAGTTGAGCAATTGTAGGCCCACACTACATGTTTCTGTACTTGCAGAATCACGTTGGTAGGTTGCTAGTTTTCCACCATCCAAAACAGCTGTCTCCTCTACTTTAGCCAGTGTTAAAGCTCTTTATGATTACAAGCAGAATAGAGCCCCAGTAATTCTGTCATAGTCAGAAGCAGTCATTTGCCCCAACATATTTTTGTTTGTTTTTAAAATATAAATATATAGATTACTTTGATTTGTAGACAAAAATCACCTGGGAAACTTTGGAAGAATTAGGTTGAATAAAATGTTATGTCAATGATTATTGTGTTATTTTTATTTTTATCATTTGACCAAATGAACTGGAAGGGAGAAATCAGGGAAGGGAAAGTCACTTGCATCCATCATGAAACTGCACATTATCTGTGTTCAAATGACCAGATGAGCAAATAAGGTGACCTAGAGAGGGGGGTGGCAAGGGGGAAGAAGAAAATTTCCTAATGTATATTATGTACATTCACAAACACGTCAAATTCAATCACTAAGTCAAACATGACAGGAAGGGAGGGAGGGAACAGGGTGGGAACTGGGGAAGGGCAAAATGACTTATGTGTGCATGTATGCCTCTATCATCTTGTACCCCATTAAGATGTATGACTACAATGCACCAATAAAAAAAATGACTACCACAGCCATTACCAAAGATAAAGGGGCTCTATTTTTGTTGGTAGGTGGAGGCTCCAAAAGATAAGTGAAGAAAGTAAGGCATCATATATATATATATATATATATATATATATATATATATATATATATATGTGTGTGTGTGTGTGTGTGTGTGTGTGTGTTTATCTGTATGTATGGCTAGAACTATTTCAAAAGAATCCACAGAAATTAATGCTTCTACAATAATATTAAGGAAAATATTTCTCTGAAAAAATATAAAAATCTGCATTGGATAATACCCTTTTATACTATTTTTTTCAAAGGTATCCATTTTTTTCCTGATGACTTTTAAAAATCAGTTACAGTAAAGAACTTGCTATCAATCAACCAATTTTCCCAACTATGTTCCAGTACATCATAAAGAGGATAGTGCCACCCTGTACCGTTAATGGAGATCATAGAATCATTGGACAAGGAACTCTCAGAGCCATGTCAAGAAGTCCTTCACACTTTCCAGACTTACACCTAATGGAAAATAAATCATGAAACAAAACTGCCAAGTGACTTCCTGAGGTTGATGACACAGATGCTCTGTCTTTTCAACTCACAAAAATAGAGATGCTTAATTCATAAGATACTGATCCCAGAAACCAAACAGAGCTTAATGGTTGTTTGTGCTGTTCCTTCCCTGCCGTGTTTTTTCTCCCAGAAAACTGCTATTACTGAAATTAATAAGCTATTCTATTTTCTTTTTAAAATTTTTGTGTATTGGGAATGGAACCCAGAGACATTCTACCTCTGAGCTACACTCCCAGCTCCATTTTATTTTTTATTTTGAAGCAGGGTCTCGCTAAGTTTCTGAGGGTCTATGAAGTTGCTGAGACTGGCCTTAAACCTGCCATCCCCCTGTCTCAACTTTCCAAGTACCAGGATTGCAGGTGTGTGCCACCACATCTGGGTAATCATTCTATTTTCTAATCTAAGGAGGCATGCTGTGACACCTGCCTCCTGAGTGTAGGAATGTGGAGATACTTTCCAGAATGCCAAGAGTCAACCCTATGCCTAAACCTTACAATAAAGAAATATTACTTTCTCCAGAATTCCTATTTCACAGTATAAGGGTCATGTCTCCTTTACTCAAGAATAAGGTCAACCCCACCCTGGAATAATTAACTTATTGACTAAGAAATTTTCATCTTACTATGAGAAAAATCAGGTTTCACAGATGCATCTATGTCTGTGTTTTTCTTTTCTTTTATGATACTAAGAATCTATTGCAATTCTTCTGTTCATATGGGAGGTACCCAACCCTAATCTTTGTAATCGGTCAACATGTAACATGACAAATTACAGGAATAAATTATAAAAATTAAAGTTGCAGATGGAATTGCCATTGCTAATTAGCTAGCCTTAAAATAGGAAGATTTTTCTGGATTATCCAAGTAGGCCCAATATCATCAAAAAGTTCTCAAAGTAGAAATGAGAAGCAGAGGAGGAGTTATAATCAGATTGATGAAATATGAAATATGACCAACCACTGCTGGCTTTGAAGATGGACAAGGACTGCCAGCCAATGAATGTGAGAAGCCTCTAGAAGCTGTAATAGGCATAGAAATAGATTCTCCCCTATAGCCTCTGGGGGATGGGCAGGGGACAGCCCTCCTGAGATTTTGATTTTCACCTTAGCCCAGTGGATGAAAATCTGCAACCTATGTCAGATTTATGACCTGTAGAGTTGCAAGATAATATATTATTTGTTGTTTTAAGTCACTAAATTTTGGACAATTTGTTTCAGCAATAGGAAAGTAATACAATATGTTTATCCCCCAGTGTTTATAAATAGGACTGGTCATAGCATACAACACTTCTTTTAACAAGCTTGGAAAGAAACCAGGACATGGACTCTATAGATACACAAGCATGTTGTACAACTTTCCTTTCATGTAGCTAATGTTAGGTTCCGTTTGATAGTAAATCCACACAGTTAACTTCAGAAGATCTAAGAAAAGGTCCTGCTCAGTTGGATGCAAAACAAGTTGTTTGAAACAAAATCAACTTAGTTTGCCACATACAAGCCTTCCACTACACTTACCACCTTTTGCCAGGAGAGAGAGCACTACTGTCTTAATATCTTGACCACACCTCCTGAAACATATCTCAGTACTGTCTTGACTTGAAAATTTGACCAATGCAATGTCTATTTCATTTAGAGTGGAGCAGGGCATAGGTAAGGTTACTATTAAGAAAACTACACACAAATTCTTTAGCATAAACCAAAAAATAAATTTCTCCCTCCAAAAGAAATACATGATCAACAATCGATCCGATTAATTAAACATTTCAGGGCAGGAGGCTTTAAATAGACAAAGCTGAGAAGACAGCCAGCTCCATCTCTATGTCCAGATCTATGTAAGAGTTACTCGTACTCACAAATACCAGGCACAGACTGCACTCACACCACTTAAGTTTAAAGATATATGCCAGGGACTCGTCTGGGTCATATCCACTTTGTTCCAATGATCTCTAACAAATTGTCTGACTTCTGAAAGGATAGTGCTGACGGCTAACATGGCTACAATCAGATGTTTAGAGAAAAACTAAAAAACAAAACTTGCAAGGTTTTCCTTATTGCTTAATAGTCATCCCTACACTCACCAATAAGCATCAGCCCTACTTAATTTTTAAGAAGGCTGTGTCCATATTTAACAGGGAACTTGGCCCACACGTTACATTTTATGTTACTCTGTGCTGATCACTTCTTCACTCGTGTGTTCCACAGGAGATTAACTTTTATTAGCGACTGTGAAGTGGAACCACAACGCATTAATTTTATAAATGAGGTGTTGGCGTCACTATCACAAAAGGTTCTGAGGGAGGCTGAAGAGTGTGGCATCACCATGGCGACCTGCTGTGATGGGATCACCCAGGGGC
The DNA here is from genome assembly GCF_963383645.1 of Muscardinus avellanarius. Taxonomy (NCBI): domain Eukaryota; kingdom Metazoa; phylum Chordata; class Mammalia; order Rodentia; family Gliridae; genus Muscardinus; species Muscardinus avellanarius. The sequence goes on from NC_137793.1 coordinate 110,230,955, forward strand.
AATGGACCACAGGAAACCCATTAGAAAGCTCTCCTCTGGAGACGTGTTGTTGTTTTACTCAACCACTTAAGGACTGACCAGGGCCACAAAGTCAAGGAAGCAATCACTCTTCTCCAACTATTGCAAAGTATGAAATGGAGTCTCTGGGCTCTTCTACAACCATTTGTACTGACATAACCTTGAGAGAGGCTTCCCCATCTCTGGCTGGAAAATTACATTAGCAAGAGAGAAAAGGCTTGTAGACGCCAAGGGGTAGAGAAGTTCACTGTTAGCTTGTTTGCTCCATCTTAAGTTCCTGTCATTTTTGTTGCTGTTGTTTTGTTCTGTTTTTGTCTGTTTGTTTCATCAGTTTAGACAGAGATGATGGTTTGAACTTGAGTTTTGGAGAAAAGTGGCCTCAGGAGGGAAATGGAGGTGAACCAGCAAGGGGCAACTTCACCTAGAAATTTTGCAGTAATAATAGATTGTCTTACAAAGACCTGTCATTCCTTGTTAAAACAGGAATGTCTTAGGTATGCATTCACCGATAAGTATTTCTTGTTTGACCAGAACAGCCCTAGGTGGAAGCTTCCAGAGGTTTCCATGACACTGCCTGGTATTTTTCCCTGTCATCCAAAGTCATTGAAATGTATCATTAAGGGGTATAATTAAAAAATACAAAGATATTTATTAGAAGTTGCCAGCTTTTAAGAGGTAATATAACAGTAGAAAAAGACTTTTTCATCAACTGGGGATTTACTTTACTACTATTCTGTGCTTTAAACCTTTAGACACAGTCTTATGAGTGATTTTCTATTTTCTTCATATATATATATATATATATATGTGTGTGTGTGTGTGTGTGTATTTCCTTTATATGTAATAGTTAATATATATTATTTCATTATATATACACATATATTTCATATATATATTATACATACACACTCACTACATTTGGAAACAAGGAAGGCTTACAATAGCTAGTTAATGCTAACCTAGCAGTATTTCAGTACTGATGTATTATAAAAAAAATTTGCTCAGACTGTTAGCAAAGCAAAGCTCGTATTAGTCAATATTTTTAAAAAGCTTCCTTAGGATGACTTCTCAAGGCCATATTAGGCAGATATATTAGGCATTAGCCAATTAATGTCACTGACGTCAACAGTAACCATGGTTTGGATCCATGCTATCACATGTATAGGTTAGGGGAAATTGATATTGAGTCATTAACAAAGGTTAATTCCAGTAAGAACCGGTTATATTTGATTTACTGCATGATGACAGAATGTGCTTCTAGTCTCAGCCAGAAATTTTCTTAATTCATGCTGTTGGTCAAAAAAGATTTGTGATAAAGAGACTAAAGTTGCAATTACTATTGTAAAACAGTACAAAGCTCATAATTCAGATGTAATTGGTTTTATATATACATATATGTACATAAATGTGAGGATTTACGCTTTCTTTACAAATTATTATAGTATTATGAAGAATTTTGATATATATCAAGAAAATTGAAAAATTTTTAATGATCTAAAGTCACTTTTCCCTTTGTTTAGAAACAACAAAATATAATGTATTTATACTTTTCTTAAAATTATTGAATTTTTGACTTTTGAAATACAAATACCTGGCAGTGAAAATCTACATAGGAAAATATTCCAATTTAGGGCATGGGGGAACAAAACAAAATATCTAGAACAGTGTTTTATTTTTACTGAGTTAATGAAGCTTTACAACTTCCCACATACATTTATATATTTTGAAAGGTGAAATTTTTCAGAAGTGTCCCTTCTCCTTGGACTTGAGTGCATTTACCCATGTGCATCTAAACACACAGTCATTTATCTAGAATTCTTGTTTCTAATTAAATTCCAAAGAGCTGTAAACATTTCAAGCCCAGAGCACTGTGTTCTCATTTATTATTGAAAGAACATGGTGATCTCCAAATACATACATACATACGGACAGACACACCATGGACTCCAACCAAGGAAGTGTTCCCAATATGTGTTCAGTTACTGCAAGACTGGAGAGGGGCCATTTACCAACCCAAAAGGTTGTTTTCCACACAATAAACTAAAGCATGAGTTGGCCAACTCTCCAGAAAGGAGGGATACGATACAGCCAACTTTAGGCGAGCTTTCTTCTTTGCAGCCTATCTTTTGGCCTCAGAACCCTCTGTATGGCTGGGACAGAGAGGTGACCATGAAGGGAGGCTGGTGGAGAGAGATGCCCATGTCTCCCATCCCCAGCAGCAAGACAGCTCTGGGCTAGAGTCAAATTCAGGGATCACAAAAGCACTCGAAAGAAGTAGAGATCAGAACTATCCAACGGTTTTGCCCTTTTCCTAACTAAAACCCATTTACATGTGTGTCTCTGAGCTTGGTGCTGTGGCACATGCCTGCAATCCAAGCACTTGGGAGGCTGAATCAGGAAAATCACAGGTTAGAACCCAGTCTCAGCAACTTAGCAAGGTCCTGTTTCCAAACAAAAAATAAAATAGGGCTGGGGGTATAGCTCAGAGGTAGAATGCCCTATCTAGTAATAGAAATTAACCCCATTACTCAGAAAAAGGAGAACAAAACACGTAGTAAACTTCAAAAATCTAAAAAGTCTTTCCTGTAGAAAGTTAAGTTTATTTGGGTTGCCTAATTCTCGGGGCTACCAATGTAAAGAAATGGCTACAGGGCTCAGAAAGGTAACAAAGGAGTGACACTAACTAGATGTTAGGAAAACAATAGTGCGTGCATGGTAAGAAATAGCAGGGGAGTGGGGTGGGGCCCGGGTGGGGCTGGCTGGGTGATATGTGCATTTATGTCTACACAAGTGTTTTTACCCCATTATGATGTATAAATACAATGCACCAATAAAAAATTTAATGAAGAAATAGCAGGTGCCTCTCAGGTCCAAATATAGTCCCTAGGGACTGGAGGGTTGTAGAAAGATGGAGAACTCCTGCTCCATCTACAGAATATGCAATGCCCTGGGAGTGTGGGCATAGCATCCTAAGATCCTTCTTTCTCAACAAGAACCAGAAAACCCTATTTTTATGTGAAATCTCTTAATTTTTTCAATGTTGGCTCATTGTTTTTAAAAACATCATGTGGGACAAATTAAACACCATATGGGAAGGGATCCCCATGGGGCCCTGGACTGAAATCTCCACTTTAAAAGGTAAAACGAGAGCTCATGGCTCGGCGTTCTTGAGAGTCAACTGTTAATATAATTTGGGTATATTTTATGTAAGTAACATCTTTGGTCATGATTTAGTAGATGCTGTATGAGACAGAAAGCACACTGTCCTGGGAGGTATGTAAGTAAAAGCTGATGATCATCATTATGGAACATAGTAGAGATGAATCCCACATTAAGTGGTCAGAGAAGCCCAGGATGGAGGTCTACAGAGTCACTCTGATTTTTCTAATGTGCATTTATTGGTGCATTTTATTCTCACATCATAATGTACATTTTAAAATCACACTTGGAAAGTGTTTTCCAAAAGAGATTCTGAAGAAGTAGAAGACAATATTTCATAGTCTAATTGCAATTTAGACACAATAAGGAAAGCTGAAACATCACATTATTTCTCAGGACAGGCAAGACCACGATGAAGGTGTACAAGTTGCGTGGCCCGCCACTGGGGTAGAACTTTAAGGGACATATACACAAGTCTTTTTTGTCTAGTTCAACTCCTGAGTCACATGACCCTAGACAAGTCACGTTCCTCACTCCCCAAAACAACCTGAATCATTTACCATCTCCTCAAATTGAGTATCGCTAAAGCAACATCTCTACTCTCTGCTCCTCTCAGGCTGCCTTCTTTTTTTGTTTCTCCATCTCATGGGAAGCAATAAAATTTGCCCTCAGCCTGGACTCCAATGGCCTGGCACGTGCCCACTGCCATGAAAGAGATCCTGGAGATAGGAACAGGAGCAGCACGTCAGCAAGAGAACCTGGGTGAGAGTGAGACGCACACAGTAAGGAATTCCCACTTGAAGTCAATGACAGTGCCCAGATTAGAGAAAGTTTTACAGCTGAGCCACCAGCCACCAGAAGGTAAACCCTGAGCAGTATAAAAACTAAACCAAAGCTCAGCGAGTCCTCTAAAGATTCCAGGGAAGTTCTCAGACAAAGACCATTCTGCTCCCATTCTTGCCTTCTGGATTTGAGGCAAGAGAGAAGGTTCCATCTTCTGGTTGCAGATGAGTCTTTCAGACCTCCATATAGCTCCATATGAAGTAAATACATGTCAAGTTATACATACTGATCAAACTCAATTAAAACTTCAAAACTTCAGATAGATTTCCATACCAAAAAAAAAACAATGGTGGTGACCATATTAAAATCACAGATTTACACACGTAATCCCAGTACTTGGGAGGCTGAGAGAGGAAGAAGGTTTGTAACTAGCCTCAGCAATTTAGTGAGACCCTCGGAAATTTAGTGAGATCCTGTTTCAAACTAAAAGATAAAATATGGCTGGAACTGTAGCTCAGAGGTAGAATACCCCAATAACACACACACACACACACACACACACACACACACACACACACAGCAATTATTAGAACCATTCTAACAATGTTTCCAATGCTATGGTACATTTACATTTTTTTAAAGTAACAATCTTGGTACCTTGGCACATACCTATAAGCCCAGTACTTGGGAGGCTGAGACAAAAGGATTGTAAATTTGAGGCCAGCCTCAAATACTTAGACCTTGTTTCAAACTAAAAAATCAAATAGAGCGAGAGTCTAGCTCAAAAGCAGAATGCCCCTGAGTTCAATTTTCAATACCAGGGGGGAAAATGAGTTTATAAAAATTACCTGAAGGGAAGGAAATAACAGTCAATGCAGCTTTTGTTCATTTGTTTCAATGTGGTACATGTAAATTTTCCCTTTAAAACTCACTGCAAATTTCATCTTCCTGAAAAATATTAAGACTCAAAATATTTGGCTAGTCTGGGAGATTATAATATTACTTCACATATTAGAAAAATTGTCTGGTTGGAGGAACAAACTTTTCCAGACAATGAAGATCATACAAATAGTTCTTGACAAGTTCTTAGTAATAGGATGTTTCTCTCAGTAGGATTGTCCAGCTACCAGGAAGCACTATCGGACTAATAACTACTTAATGATGAACCATGCCTAAATTTCAGCTGGCGGGCAGTTTAACAGAGAGAGTAACAGATTGACTTCTGGAGCCAAACTGCCTGGGTTCAAATCCCAGCTCCAGCATTTAGAGCTGCTAAGTTCCTTTAACTTCGCTGTCGCTTCCTCACTTACAAAGGAGTAAACCTACATGATAAAGGGTGGTGAGGATTAAATAATTTCAAAAATACAAGGCAGTGCCCAACACATAGCGCCAAGTCACTCGAACTGCTATCTCTTGAATTATAAACATATATTTATCCCCTGGAGACTCTACGGGCTGCTTTCTCTGGGCCCAGCATGGAATATGTGTAGCATTTCCTCCAGCAACAGCAGAAGACTGACTTCAGGGCAGGCCATGCATTCTCAAGGGCAAGAGCCCAACATTAAGGTGGAAGAAGGTGCAAGCTTCCTCCATTTATCCAGGTACAGGCACACATTAGGATTGGAACAGGCAGCAAGGGGAGGTTACTCATAACCTGTGAAGTTTGCAGTAAGACAGTGATCCACTCAGGGTACCACATTTAAGGTAAAGTAGCCTTAAATGCACATTGGGTTTAGAGTTCGTATCAGATGATGCCTTCGCTTTGTTCTTTGGATTAAGGCTCAGTTCTCGGCGTGGAGAGAGTAAGGGACCAGGAAGCTATGTTATCAGAAGGCCAAGGGACGAAGCTCTGATGGGAGCATCTATCGGGTGCCAGTTCTCCTAGGTCTATAGTCCAGCCCAAAACCTGCCCTCAGTTATGCATGCACAGCTTTCATTGACGTCAGCAAGAACTGTGCTCATGTAACAGCAGGCAGAAATTTGGCTCTTTGATTTTAATAGAATTAAATGCCAAAAGTTTTGCTGATGCAGGTTGCAAATTTAAATCCCAAAGGATCAGAAAAATGCAACAGAACACTGTCCTGCTGGCAAGCTCATTGGTTGCACACACCATGTAATTAAGCAAGCTCCGAATTTCTCAAGTCCAACTTGGAAACCTCTAATGTTGTTACGCCGATGTGCTCTATGTGGCTGCCCACAGCTGTAAGACCTTTAAGGAAGATTCCAGGATTTGCTCTGTGGCTTCAGACGCAACCCTAACACACAGCTCTAAGTCACTGTCAGTCACAGGATTCTGTTCCAGTCTGAGCCTTAATCAACAATGTTGGAATCGTTTATTGGTGCTAAATGGATGCCACACCCCATTGTAGATATTCGGTATGAGTTCTGTAGCAAAATCCAGAACTTGGCAGTCTTAGAGCATTCAGCCTGAGTTTCAGTCTAATTTACGTCCAGACATATCCATAGCTTTGTCTCAATATTTGTGTGGGTTTTAAATTTTAATCTGATTTCATGCAATGATACTCACAACTGGGTCTCCCAGACCTGAGCCTCTGGTAATAAGATTATGTGTGGTTAAAACACAACTCATTTGCAATATTAGGCCAGGCCAAGGACAATACAGATATTATATATGCATATATGTGTACATATGTATATGTATATATACACATACATGCACATATATATATACATACACTACACACACATACATATATATGAAAGGTTCGAGCCCCTGCCCCGCAGGGGGCGGGGCCAGAAGCTAGGAGGCGGAGCCCTGTGAATCCCAGAAGGGACCACGCCTCTAGATCAGAGAGAAGCTCCAGCAGAGAGAAGCCAAATAGAGACAGAGGGACACGCTCTCCCCCACTAGCCCCCACGGGCCCGCGGGGGCTGGCGGTCAACTCCCCACGAATAAAGGCATCCATACCACCTGTAATGGATTTCTGCGTGTATCTATGTGCGAATGGGACCCGCCGCAACTTTATTTATTAATCAGTATACACATATATTTCCCCCTTCTACGGTCTTTCTGGGTCCTCTAACCAGATGCTCAAAGTTCTACTTCCTGCTTCGGGTCCAGGTCTCTCCTGAGCTGTTCAGAACTCAGATGGATGTACGCCTACACGTGTCTCCCCTGCCACAAGTTTCCTTGTGGATGACATGGCCCAGCAGACCCTTTGGAGCCTCTGTCATTTCCCACACTCTCCTCTCCAAGGGAGGACTAAATCTGGGGACAAGAAAAAAAAATATTTAACCCGGCCCTTCTCTCTTCCCTCTCTCATCAGTTATCTTTCTGCCTACAGAGAATATGGATTTTTATCTGCTCGACTTCACAGATTTTGCCTCTGAGAAGGAAAACCCCATCCCCTGTAACTGGAGATGAAAGGAGGCATAGGTCTGTTTTGTTTAGAATGGAGATATGCATGAAGTTAACACACCTAAATCATGTCCTGAGGGCTTCAGGAACCAAGAAACTGTTGCCTCAACCTGTCACCCCAACATTTTAATAAGTGGGGGCTGGTGGGCAAGAAGGCATTAGGTAATTCTTGAAATCAACAAATTTAGAACTAAGAATGCTACTTAGAAATCAAGGTGAGCAGATATCAGGGGGGGAAAGGTTACCTTTGAGAAATCAGGTCTAAGGGCACAATGGAGCACAAGAACTCACCACCCTTGCTCAACTTCAGGGATTATTCTTTTTTTTTTTATTAATTTATTTTTTTAAATTGGTGCATTGTAGTCATATATCAATCACATTGGAGTACAAGACTTGAGAGGATATACAAGCACACATCATCCAATTAGCCCTCCTCCAGCCCCCGTCCCATTCCCTGCCCCTCCCTCCATCCCACACTTCTTTGGTGATTTACTTTGATACATTTGTTTATGTACCTCCTGCATTTTAAAGAGGCTCCGTCCTCCAGTATTACATACCCTCTGATTGGTCACATTAGTTGCTTCACTATAGGGCCCTTTCTATAGCTCAACCTCTTCCTGTTGCCCTTTTCCTCCTAGTTATTGCTGATTAAGAGAAGCGTCTGATTTATATTTTCTGCGATATTTCTCTGTGCATGCTGCGTTGCAAGTACCAATCTCACTCTTGATGGTCCCAGTAGTGGCCTGGCTACTCAGTGGACTGATCCAGACCTCGCTGGCTCACGCAGGGGCCTTGCCTCATGGGAGGACCCAGTTCTGGTCTCGCTGGCCCCTGAACCGGTCAAACCCCTAAGCTGGCTTTGGTCCCGACCTTGGAGGCCGCAGGAGTGAACTTGCCTCACGCCAGGCTCCGATGCTGGCCATTGGCCCCTGCACCGGTCTAACCCCATGGCAGGATTCCAATCCCGGCCTTGGAGGCCCCAACACTGGTAATGCCTCATGGCAGGCTCCGATGCCGGCCTCACTGGCCCCAGCACCGGCCTAACCCCTTGACAGGCTCTTATGCTGGCCTCAGAGGCCCCAGTACCAGCCTTGCCTCAAGGCAGGCTCCGATGCTGGCCTCGCTGGCCCCAGCACCGGCCTAACCCCTTGACAGGCTCCGATCCCGGCCTCGGAGGCCCCAGCACTGGTCATGCCTCAAGGCAGGCTCCGATGCCGGCCTCGCTGGCCCCAGCACCGGCCTAACCCCTTGGCAGGCTCCGATCCCGGCCTCGGAGGCCCCAGCACTGGTCATGCCTCAAGGCAGGCTCCGATGCCGGCCTCGTTGGCCCCAGCACCGGCCTAACCCCTCGGCAGGCTCTTATCCTGGCCTCGGAGGCCCCAGTACCGGCTTTGCCTCACGGCAGGCTCCGATGCCGGCCTCGCTGGCCCCAGCACCGGCCTAACCCCTCGGCATGCTCCGATCCCGGCCTCGGAGGCCCCAGCACTGGTCATGCCTCACGGCAGGCTCCGCTGCCGGCCTCGTTGGCCCCAGCACCGGCCTAACCCCTTGGCAAGCTCTTATCCTGGCCTCGGAGGCCCCAGTACCGGCCTTGCCTCACGGCAGGCTCTGCTGCCGGCCTCGCTGGCCCCAGCACCGGCCTAACCCCTCGGCAGGCTCTTATCCTGGCCTCGAGGCCCCAGTACCGGCCTTGCCTCAAGGCAGGCTCCGATGCCGGCCTCGCTGGCCCCAGCACCGGCCTAACCCCTCAGCAGGCTCTTATCCTGGCCTCGGAGGCCCCAGTACCGGCCTTGCCTCACGGCAGGCTCCGATGCCGGCCTCACTGGCCCAGCAGCGGCCTAACCCCTCGACAGGCTCCGATCCCGGCCTCAGAGGCCCCAGTACCGGCCTTGCCTCACGGCAGGCTCCGATGCCGGCCTCGCTGGCCCCAGCACCGGCCTAACACTTCAGCAGGCTCCGATCCCGGCCTCGGAGATCCCAGCACTGGTCATGCCTCAAGGCAGGCTCCGATGCCGGCCTCGCTGGCCCCAGCACCGGCCTAACCCCTTGGCAGGCTCTTATCCTGGCCTCGGAGGCCCCAGTACCGGCCTTGCCTCACGGCAGGCTCCGATGCCGCCCTCACTGGCCCCAGCAGCGGCCTAACCCCTCGGCAGGCTCTTATCCTGGCCTAGAGGCCCCAGTACCAGCCTTGCCTCACGGCAGGCTCCGATGCCGGCCTCGCTGGCCCCAGCACCAGCCTAACCCCTCGGCATGCTCCGATCCCGGCCTCGGAGGCCCCAGCACCGGCCTTGCCTCACGGCAGGCTCCGCTGCCGGCCTCGTTGGCCCCAGCACCGGCCTAACCCCTCGGCAAGCTCTTATCCTGGTCTCGGAGGCCCCAGTACGGGCCTTGCCTCACGGCAGGCTCCGATGCCGGCCTCGCTGGCCCCAGCACCGGCCTAACCCCTCGGCAGGCTCTTATCCTGGCCTCGAGGCCCCAGTACCGGCCTTGCCTCAAGGCAGGCTCCGATGCCGGCCTCGCTGGCCCAGCACTGGCCTAACCCCTCAGCAGGCTCTTATCCTGGCCTCGGAGGCCCCAGTACCGGCCTTGCCTCACGGCAGGCTCCGATGCCGGCCTCGCTGGCCCCAGCACCGGCCAAACCCCTCGGCATGCTCCAAACCCGGCCTCGGAGGCCCCAGCACTGGTCATGCCTCACGGCAGGCTCCGCTGCCGGCCTCGTTGGCCCCAGCACCGGCCTAACCCCTCGGCAAGCTCTTATCCTGGCCTCGGTGGCCCCAGTACCGGCCTTGCCTCACGGCAGGCTCCGATGCCGGCCTCGCTGGCCCCAGCACCGGCCTAACCCCTCGGCAGGCTCTTATCCTGGCCTCGAGGCCCCAGTACCGGCCTTGCCTCAAGGCAGGCTCCGATGCTGGTCTCGCTGGCCCCAGCACTGGCCTAACCCCTCAGCAGGCTCTTATCCTGGCCTCGGAGGCCCCAGTAACGGCCTTGCCTCACGGCAGGCTCCGATGCCGGCCTCACTGGCCCCAGCAGCGGCCTAACCCCTCGGCAGGCTCCGATCCCGGCCTCAGAGGCCCCAGTACCGGCCTTGCCTCAAGGCAGGCTCCGATGCCGGCCTCGCTGGCCCCAGCACCGGCCTAACCCCTCGGCAGGCTCTTGTCCTGGCCTCGGAGGCCCCAGTACCGGCCTTGCCTCAAGGCAGGCTCCGATGCTGGCCTCGCTGGCCCCAGCAGCGGCCTAACCCCTCGGCATGCTCCGATCCTGGCCTCGGAGGTCCCAGCACTGGTCATGCCTCACGGCAGGCTCCGCTGCCGGCTTCGTTGGCCCCAGCACCGGCCTAACCCCTCGGCAAGCTCTTATCCTGGCCTCGGAGGCCCCAGTACCGGCCTTGCCTCACGGCAGGCTCCGATGCCGGCCTCGCTGGCCCCAGCACCGGCCTAACCCCTCGGCAGGCTCTTATCCTGGCCTCGAGGCCCCAGTACCGGCCTTGCCTCAAGGCAGGCTCCGATGCCGGACTCGCTGGCCCCAGCAGCGGCCTAACCCCTCGGCAGGCTCCGATCCCGGCCTCAGAGGCCCCAGTACCGGCCTTGCCTCACGGCAGGCTCCGATGCCGGCCTCGCTGGCCCCAGCACCGGCCTAACCCCTCGGCATGCTCCGATCCCGGCCTCGGAGGCCCCAGCACTGGTCATGCCTCACGGCAGGCTCCGCTGCCGGCCTCGTTGGCCCCAGCACCGGCCTAACCCCTCGGCAAGCTCTTATCCTGGCCTCGGAGGCCCCAGTACCGGCCTTGCCTCACGGCAGGCTCCGATGCCGGCCTCGCTGGCCCCAGCACCGGCCTAACCCCTCGGCAGGCTCTTATCCTGGCCTCGAGGCCCCAGTACCGGCCTTGCCTCAAGGCAGGCTCCGATGCCGGCCTCGCTGGCCCCAGCATCGGTCTAACCCCTCTGCAGGTTCCAATCCCGGCCACGGAGGCCTCAGTAGTGGCCTTGCCTCACAGCAAGCTCCGATGTCGGCCACTGGCCCCGGCGCCCGCCTAACCCCTCAGCAGGTTCCGATCACTGTCTCTGTGGTTATTATTTCAAAGGTTCCAGTTGTAGTGTATCAGATCTCTGCCTCCCCCGAATATTGGCCACTGGCATTGCCACTGCCTCCACCGTTTCAAATCCTTCCCAGGCTCTTTTTCCACTCTGAATGTTGTCCAGTGTTCCTAAGCATGCGTGATGGTAGCATTCGACATTTGGTGTAATTTCTCCAAAAAAATATAAAGTTGGTAAGATCCGGTTTCTGCTTCTCCTGAATACAAGTCTCCACCACCATCGCGAAGAACTCTTTCAACACCGCATTTCTCCTTGGTCTCCGCTAAACTCTCTCCTTATATGTGATGTCTGAGATTCTTAACAATATAGAGAAATAGCAGTCCTCTTTCACGGAGAATTTTTCCATAAGTTCCAGTGCATTTAGATAAGTTTTGTCTGCATCTCCAGTGTCCTGGCATCCATAACGGCTTTCTTACCACCTCTCCGATATTTTTCTTTATCTTTTTCTGTTCTGGGCCCGGTTTCTCCAGGGGTCTGGCGTGCTACTCGCAGTTCGGCCGGGACCCAGAGTCCCGCAATCCGGGCCCCAGCTGGTGTGCCCTGTGCTCGACCCCCGCCCAGAACCCAGCGTCTTACTGGGCCTGGTTTCTCCAGGGGTCTGGCGTGCTACGCGCAGTTCGGCCCGGGGCTCAGGGTCCCGCGACCCAGGCCCCGGCTTTTGTGCGCCGCGCCTGACCCCTGCCCAGAACCCAGCGTCTTACTGGGCCTGGTTTCTCCAGGGGTCTGGCGTGCTACTCGCAGTTCGGCCTGGGGCCCAGAGTCCCGCGACCCGGGCCCCATCTGGCGTGCCCAGCCCGCGACCCCAGCCCGGAACCCAGCGTCTTACTGGGTCTGGTTTCTCCAGGGGTCTGGCGTGCTATGCACAGTTCGGCCTGGGGCCCAGAGTCCCGCGACCCGGGCCCCATCTGGCGTGCCCAGCCCGCGACCCCCGCCCAGAACCCAGCGTCTTACTGGGTCCGGTTTCTCCAGGGGCCTGGCGTGCTACGCGCAGTTCGGCCGGGGCCCAGAGTCCCGCGACCCGGGCCCCATTAGGCGTGCCCCGCCCGCGACCCCCGCCCAGAACCCAGCGTCTTACTGGGCCTGGTTTCTCCAGGGGTCTGGCGTGCTACGCGCAGTTCGGCCCGGGGCTCAGGGTCCCGCGACCCAGGCCCCGGCTTTTGTGCGCCGCGCGCGACCCCTGCCCAGAACCCAGCGTCTTACTGGGCCTGGTTTCTCCAGGGGTCTGGCGTGCTACTCGCAGTTCGGCCTGGGGCCAGGGTTTATTCTTACGTTGGTAGGAAGTGAACAATTCATGATTTCACAGTCTACTGTGTCATGGAACCACAATACGTCACATTAGAAGAAACTCAGAGCTTCTCAAGAGTCACAGCTGGCTGGTATGTCACGAAATTGATTTATTAGGTGACCAACATTGGAAACAAAAGAAATAGAATGGAAGAAAACAGATGCGATGAGAAGGGATTATAATAGAAACAACTGGCTCACAAGAGGAGACATCTTCTATTATGTGCTATAAATGTGTCTGAAATCGGTTCAGGTTTTCCAGCATTCTCCCCTTCCATCTTCAGTTTTCTTAACTGCAATACCCACTCCAGCCACTGAGCCAAGTGGTTATAGCGAAATTATGCAAATGGAAATCCCTTAGTGCACATTTGAGAAATTGCTCACAATTACGTTCTCTAGCACACTACTGCCATTATTATATGAGAAGCGTCTGAGCTGCACGAGCATCAATTCTGTACGGCTCTTTAACATTAAAAACAGCCATTGTACCACCCCCACCTCACCCCACACATGCTCCTGAGAAGCCACTGAAGCTCTGGGGACTGGGAGCAACAGCCTTGACCCGTCAGCTTCAGAAGAGAGGGACTTCTAGCCGGGGAGCACCTTCATGCTGCAGGGAAGGCAACAGTTATGTCAGACCTTGGAGTCTCACAGGCTACAATCCCAGCTTAGCCTTGGCATTCACTAGAAAACTTGACGTGTGTTCTCTGAGCTTTATCATTATGACCATGACCACCTTTTTCTTAGCAACAACTATTATTGTTTTATATTATGCAAACATAGATTTTAAAAAATGTTCTTTGCTTTTACTAGAAAACCTGCAGTGCCCCTGGGAAAAACAGGAACCCTGTCCCAACTAGGAAGGAGCAGAGAGAGAGGAGGAGCGTTCTAGGCCAGGTCTTCAGCTTGTCAGCACACCTCTGTGAGGCTCAGGGAGACCGCCGCTGGTCTCTGCACCCCATGCCCTGGGGGCACCACGGACTCTGCTCCCTTGTTTTAGAGACATTTGTCATTTGCAAAACCTGACATCTCCCTGTTTGCTACTCACCCATTGGACTCGCTGGCACTGTGACCCAGGGTTCTCTGTCTGGCATTTAGCAGGAGACTGCTCCCCATTTCCAGTTCTGACCCCTTTTCATGTGACCCTTGCTAAGCCATCCATCTCTCTGAGCCTTACACTCCTCCTTCAATAAAAATCAAATGAAAACAGGCAGAAAATCCCACATCAAAGTATGGTAAGTAAAACTTTGGCAATGTTTGCATTTCTCAAAACAGAATTGTGTTAATTAGGGTGAAAAATCACCACTAGTGTTTTTAAGTAACTAAAAATAAAATACCGTTCTTTTTGTGGTCTTTACTGTGTACATCTAAAAATCAATAATCTTCCTTTTGCTCAAGTGTATCTCTCATCAGTTCAGATAACTTTGTTTAACATTCATTAAATCACCTTTCTGAATCTTTTTCAACTTACCTTTTCTCCTTAGCTTTCTATCGTTTTACCCACTCTTGCTTATTCTGTGCAGTAGCTACATTCGACTTCTACATTTCCCAAACATGTCACTTAAAACTCTATGCTTTTATCCTCCTCCCTTCTCTAACTCTGTACTTACGTTCAAGTCCAGCACAGATTGCCCTCTGCTTGTGATAGCAGCTCCCAACTTTCACTAAGCCAACTAATTTTTTCCATATCAAGACTCCCATAGTATCTAATGCTCAGTGATAGTGCAGAACTTATCCCATAATATGTCATCACATTCTGTATCCTCCACCAGACCATTAGACCTGGAAGGCAGGAACTATCTATCCATCAGTGTTTGAATCCTCAACCTTTCCCAGTGCCTGACCCTCAGCCAGCATATAGTAAATGTTCAGTGAAGGAACAAACTTATCTTGACTTCTCATGATCTACAGCCTTTGACAATATTTGAAAGAGAGACCCATACTTTCTCTTTGGGGCAGAAAAGCAGAGTAGTTGCTGTGGTAGGCTATAATGCATGGTAAGAAAAAACTATATTTAGGGTACTAAGAATGTTGGAGTGCAGGTATATTGTGGGGCTCCTAAAATTATGGAGCAAGTGCAAAGGGGACAGTCAACTATCTTGGTTCCTTTGAAACTTTCTCATCAGAGTACAAGGCCACACTAGAGATCACTAAACTATAGTGGGCCAGCTGCTTCCTTATTCCTACACTGGCCTTTTCTTTCTTGAGCTCTGGTCACTTCAGACAAACATGAACCCTGGATGAGAGAGAGCCTTTCTGCAAACCTGGAGAAAGAGAAGATAAGCACATAGAAATATCAGAAGAAAATATATAAAAATACATAAACAAGGACAAAATTATGCCAAAAAGACAATAGATTGTCTGGATTATGATTCTATCACTGTTTCACACAAATATAATCTAGGATGGGTCTTTTAATTGTTTAGGATTTGGGGTGCAACATAAATATACATCATAGTGAGATTCAAAGCAATGCTTTCACATATGCACATAGGTACGTAAAGGAGACACCATGTGTGTTTTAAGGCTTTGGAAACTCAAGAGACATTTTCCACCCAACTCCCCAGCTGTATCCCCAAAATACCTCCATTACTGAGCTGCCGGATAAATGAAATTCAATCATTAAAAGTCTACCATTCCTTTGAATCAATGCTTCCAGTTTTTATTAAATGAACATAGAAGGAATAATACATTGATCATATGATGAATTGGTTTATCAAACTGTTTGAGAAGTAAAAGATGGAGTAGATGAATCCCAAGACATCAGCCAAGAAAAGATTATCATTATAAGAATAAAACCAAAGAAGATAGACAGGACACCCTGAAAGTAATATAGCCCAAGTAGCCCTGTTCCAATAAAAAGGGCCCTCTTCTCTTGGAGTCTGGCCTAGATGGCATAAAACCAGGTTAAGGAAGAGGAATTCTTGTCTGAAGTTGTTTCACAAATTCATTTAAATCAATTTGACGAACACTTAATGAGTTTATACTACATACTAGGCCCTTTGATAGTAATCTGGAGATGATAAGCGTCACTTAGTGCCAACGACACAATGATCAATACAAACTGCAAAGTACAAAGAAGGCACCAATGGACCTGAGGCCAGTTTTTCAAGCCTTACATTTCTTGTCACTAAAAATAAAGCACTAAAAAGAGACACATATACCTAGACTGCAAGGCAAATATGTCTAACACAATCTTGGTCTTCCATAGAGAAAGTAGACAGAAAGAATGATCAGTCAGAGAGCTTGCTCCCCCATCTGCAGTATCTGCCATGGGGCCCAAAAAAGTGTACAACCATTGAAGATTTCAGGCATTCACCTGCCAACTGTAATGTGTCACCAGCATCTCCTGAGGGTCAAGAGGATCAATAGGATACCGTTTCCCAAGCATGTGACTTCTGAGTAAAAGCCACTCTCTATAAAGTATTCATAAAGAGCATTTGAATCCAGGCTCTGGAGACAGCAGCCCTTGGGATCCATCCATAGACATTAGAATCCCATCTATTAGAGTGGGGAGGGTGCTGAGACCAGTGTTGTTTGAACTCCAGTCCCAAACCATGTCTAGTCTTGAATTCAATTAACTTACCCAAAATATGCAGCTTTTTAATGATATAGAATAGAATATAACAGGATAAAAAATATCAGAATATATCACATGTAAGTAGTAATCACTACATTTGTGAAACTCATAATTTTTTCATATTTGTGAGTGTGGAGGTTTGTATATGTGTGTGTGCACATATCACATATATACCTGCTGGGTCACTACATAAAATGTGGGTAGTGGCCCCTAATTTGAAAATCACTGCCTTGAATAGCATATAGTCCAGATTCGTTGTAATGTTGAACACTGAGATTCAAAGAAGTCGAAATGTGTGTCCAGAGTCTTACAATTTGTTGGTAGTAGTAGAGTTAAAATAGAACCTGGAATTCCCATTTCAGTGTTTCCACACAAATCCTAGCACAATATACAGAGGGGGATGGGGATGGTAGAAGATGAAGTTGGAGAGAGAGAAGACAAAGAAGTTGAGCTCTGGATCTCCTTTTACCATTACATATTGTCCACTCTAGACTTTTTTTCCTGCCCTGAACAGCCATGTTCCATTCACAGAGGAGTAGAAATCATCAGTACTATTTAAAAGTTACTACTCTGGACCTTCCATCATGCTAGGTTTGTTACATCCCAACCCTATCTAAAGCGCATCATCTTATCCCAATTATTCAGGTGAGGAAACCAAATCTCAGAGGATTAAGTAAACAGCTCAAAGTCACAAAGTGACTCAGTAGCTGAGCTAAAACACACAATCTAATCAAATTTCAAAGTCACTCCTTTAATCTGTCTGCCGTAGTCCCATTTACAGAAGCTCGCGTATTTTGACCATTTTTTCCTCTCTATATACCTCTAGGTTTAGACATTATATAAACCAGCATATATTTATGTATATTTAAGTCTCTATATCTAGATGTATAGATAATGATAAAGAGATGTGAAAGCTCCAGCCCTCAATATACCCCCTACTTCAACTTGTGCATCATACGGTAACACTATGGTAAAGAAAACAGTGACTTAGGACCAGCTCTACTGTTCTCTTACGGTAAATAGCAGAGAAGACGCTTGAAAAAGTAAAGTGATTCTTGGAAACAAAGATGGTCCAGGCCTGTTTCCTTTCTGTACAACACACACAGCTAAAGAAAGAGTAGTACAGTATCAGACTGAAAAGGAAAAATAAAAACATGAAGCCGTCATATCTCCAAAGATTCTTTTGCTGCTAATTCTTAAAACAGAACTTTAAGCAGATCTTCCATTTTTCCTACTCACCTGCCTAAAGTTCCCAATAGGCTCCCCACATCAACCTCAGTGCTTCTGTGAAATCTAGAAGTAGACTCTTACATAATTGGGCATTTCATTTTGGAATCCTGAAGCTGCACATGGCAATTCTTTTTTTATTTCTTGCATATGGCAATTCTTAACCAACTACTCCCCCCTCAACACACACACACACACACACACACACACACACACACACACACATGCACATGCACACGCACACACACACGCACATGCACACACACACGTGTGCCTCTTTGTCCCCTTTATCATCTCTTCTGTGTTATTTACACGCATCTGACCCCTACTTGGTTCTGATCCTCTTTGAGAGCAAGAGGAGCCATATTTTATTTATTTTTGGCCTCAACTCCTACCCCCACCAAGTCGCAATAGAAGCCTTTGCACGTACTCACACTCAATAAATGCTTATTAAAGTCAAAACAATGAACTCCTGGGAAAAGAACTCAGCCTAATCATCTCACCAGGCCTGGCTACTGGAGTGCAGAATAAGTCGTGTTTATTCTGTGACTATTGCCCCCAACCCTGGCCACCCACTTGGCTATTTCTTCCTTGCTTCTTTATGTGCCCATGTGCTTTTGACCAAAACCAGTTACAGGGACTGGAAAAAAAAAATAATGAAAATGTAAAATAATAATAAATGCTTCCAGGAGAGTTAGCATTTCTAGGATTTCTCATAATTAGATTTCTAATCATGGTTCAGGACTTTTGCTTTGGAAATTCACCAGTTTGCTTCTAGTTAGACTCTGACTACCTGGTCATTGTGTAGGAGGTTAAATGAACTCCAGCAGAGATAATAACATGGCCGTCAGCTCTTCCAGGAATAAGACTGCACAGTGATAAGGCAGCCCTGGGACAGAGGTAGGGATACGGAAGCCACAGCACCTCTAGATGTTACTGGAGTCAGAGTCCTCTTCATAGGTAGTTAACTGATGTGTCTGCATTAACGACTCTTACAGAAACAGCCCTGCCTTCCATTAGTTTCTTCCAGTTTTTCACTCTAAAGTCTCCAACCCACTTTTCTTTGTCCAGTCCCTTCTCAAAAATGCATCACTCTTTGTATACAAGCCTCCAAGTCGAACATGTTCTTTGAATTTTCACTTCCTTTCTCTGAAGTTTCCATGCACATAAAAAAGACTAACTTTAATAAGAACAACTTATCTTTTCTCCCATTAATCTATTATCTGTCAATGTGTTAGCCGTCTTTTCTTCCTGTCTCTATAACAAGAGATAATGAACTTAGAAGTAGAAAAGGTTTATTTTGCTCACAGTTTTGGAGTTTCCTGTCTATGATCTGTGGGTGGCTCATGTTGGTTTAGACCTGTGGCCGGGCAGCACACCACGGTGGAAGTATGTGGCAAAACAAAACCGTTCGCCTCACAGCTGAAAGCAAAAGAGAAAGAAAATGACCTGGGTCCTGCCATCCCCGTCCCCCAGTGACCTAAACAGCTTCCAGTAGGCTCTATCTCTTAAGGTTCTACCACCTCCCAGTGGCACCTTCCTAGGGGCCAAGCACTTAACACATGGGTCTTTATGGGACTTTGAAGACCCAGAATATAGCAGTTGAATCCACAGATTCTCGCTCACTTACCTGAAGAGGGTAGAGGATAAATCTTTCCTCTACCTATGTGCCAAGTATTAGGATTGCATGGATGAGTGATATAGACAAGAATTTCTGTTCTTTTAGAGTTTTCATTTATAAAATACCATTGGAGGGGGAACATACAATAAACAATAAGTGTATTTGATATTTCAGGGATAGTAAATACTATGGTGAAAAAAGAAGTGGTAAACAATTCTTTAAAAATACCTGATGTACAACTATAAGAAAATGCTTCCCTGAGAAGGTTACATACCAATAAAGAGATGAAAGGGGGAGAAGATAAGCATGTGGTTTCTAGACACATGGTAGCAGGTACAAACACCTGGAACCGTGCATGCCTGTAGACTTGAGAAACAGCCCAGAGGCCAGTGTGGCTGGGATGGAGTGAGGAGGAGATGAGATCAAAACGATGACACACACCACGTGGGACCTTAAAGGTCATTAGATGTGAACAGAAGAAATAGGTAGAAAGGAGATGTAAAGGGGGAGCAAAGGAAATGTAACTTTATCATGGGAACCCATGCCAAAACTCCTCAGTAACCCTTCTCCTCAGTCAAGTCCATTAGACCCAAGTTTCTGAGAAATTCTCACATCTTTAATAATTTTGCTAAACTTTATTGACTATCCACAAAGAGGTATCTATTGATCAAAGAGGGACCACACAAAAGATTCAGAAAGGTGGCTGGACACCATACTGGAAACTCACTTAGAAAAACCTTGAACCCTTAATTATCCAACCTAGGGA
The DNA here is from genome assembly GCF_963383645.1 of Muscardinus avellanarius. Taxonomy (NCBI): domain Eukaryota; kingdom Metazoa; phylum Chordata; class Mammalia; order Rodentia; family Gliridae; genus Muscardinus; species Muscardinus avellanarius. The sequence continues at coordinate 110,250,866 of NC_137793.1, forward strand.
CAGTTAAACAGAAGAGATATCAGAGGACAGAGGACACAGGGATCACACAGATATCAGTTGGTCAGAGGACAGAGATCACATAAAAGAATAATCTCTTTGGGCACTGCTATCCATTTCACCTGGAAATGATTTGAACAAAAGAGTAACATCCCTGTATAGTCTAAACAAAGATATACCTATTAAAATGATAGTGAAGATACCATCAGGATCCTTGGATGACCAAAATGCCCTAAATCATCTTGTGACTACCTGACTGCCTCACATAGCTCTTCCTTACCATCCCTCATAAAGGTTTCCTATAAAAGAAGAGCCACACCCCAAAAAGTGTAGCTCTCGTTCTGGAGATGGCTCACACTGGCCACTGAATGTGTGTTTCTTGCTTTCCTAAATAAATCTCTGTTTATGTGTCGTACTAGCTTATGCTGACATTCTTTTCCATCGCATAAGCCAAGGACCCCGGCAATCCTGAGTTGAGCTCTCCTCTGTCCCCCATTGGGAACTCCCCCAGACCCTGCACAGAATTAACCCTTCTCCCATGATAGAAGAACTTCTGGCTTTCACTCTGAGATGGAAGCCACTGGAACATTTTAAGCCAAGAACTAATACTGTCTTGTATTTTTTTATGCAGTACTAGAGATAGAACCCAAGGGCATTCTACCTCCAAGCTACACCACCAGCCCTATTTTGTATTCTTTATTCTGAAACAGAGTCTCACTGAGTTTAAAAGGGCCTCACTAAGTAGCTGAGGCTGTCCATGAACTGCATAGGAGGATGGCTGCCTTGTATTTTTACCAAGACACTCTAGATGCTCTGAGACTGAGATCACAGTAGTGAATGGACAAAAGACTTCTAGTTTTCAGGTCAGCATGTAAGAAGCTTGGAAGGTGCTATTCTGTATTAGCAAGTAAAAAGCCAAACAAACTGAAAACTCAACAACTCAAACTCACAAGAGGATTGAGATCATGGGCAAAATGCTATCCGTGAACTGGAGACACTGACAAAGGATTACAGCTTCCCAGAGAAGAATCCTCCATGAAAGCAGAGCTGGGTAGGGAACCTGACCAGCTCACTGTGGACAAGTCTGAGAGCCAAAAACTCTGAGGAAACCCAGTCACCGAAACATCTCACATTTTGTTTTACCACTAAGAGGTTGGCCTGGTTCTCACAGTGAATACTGGAGAGAAAAAAAATCTCCTTGTGTTCCTGGCAGGGGAAGGGGCAAATAATTATTTTTAAAAAGTGTCAGAGCACTACTTTCTTAAAAATTTCTGTCTTCAGGGGAAACTGGTTAACAAGAGCCTGCTGGGGGGTTACTAGAGCCTAACTGACCTTGAGAAGTAAAGCATGCAGTGCCAGCCATATGGAGAAGTGCCCAACACCAGCCAGCCTCTTCATTCTGTCCCTCCTAAACAGAAATGGATTGACTCAAAGGGTCTTGTGAAGTTTAGAGACACAGGCTCTCTAAAAGCCTGAGCTAATCATAGGTCTACAGAATGCCTCCTCTCTCCTTCTAGCTTATTACCACATTTTAAATAGCTTATTTACAAATAAGTATTTCCTTTTACTCTGTGCTTCAGTCTGATGATTGATTAAAAATATATACAGTTTGTTATATGTATGTATGAAACTGTCCCAAGAAAACCCATTATTTTATACCTTTAATATGTACTAATGATTGATAAAAAGTTACCAGACATACTAAAAGGCAAAAATACAGGCCATATATGAGTACAGATCAAGCAAAAGAGTCAGACTCAGATATGGCAGAGGTATTAGAAATATCAGAACCAAGCCGGGCGTGGTGGCGCATGCTTGTAATCCCAGACTTCAGGCGGCGGAGACCAGAGGGTCACCATTCATGAGGCTTCAGCTACTTAGTGAGGCCCTTCACAACTCAGTGGGACCCTGTTTCAAAAATAAAAAGACTACAAAATAAGGCTAGGGGTATAGCTCAGGGTTCCATCTCTGGTACTGAAAAAAAATATCAGAACAGGAATTTAAAACAGTAATTATTAACATGCTGAAAATCTAATGAATAAAATAGAAAGTACAAGAACAAATGGGCAATATAAGTTGGAAGTTGTAAGAAAGAACTAAACACAAATTTTAGAGATAAAAAATTGATATGACAGAAATAAAGAATGTCTTTGGTGAGCTTCTTAGTAGACTCTAAACACAGTAAAGAAAAGGATCACTAATCTTGAAGGTATCTAAGTAGAAACCTCTGAAAATTGAAACACAAACAGAAAAAAATGAGTAGAGTAAAAACTAAGTATACTATCCAAGAATTCTAAGACTCCTACGAAAGGTATAACATACTGGGAATATCAGAAGAAGAAAAGAAGAAAGGAGCAGAAGAAATACTTGAAAAGATAATGACTGGATATTTCCCCAAATTAGCATCAGACCCCAAACTACAGATTCAGGAAGCTCAGTAAACACCAGGGGGGGAAAAAACTACAGCTAGTATATCATTTTTTTTTCATACTGCAGAAAAACAAAGATAAGGAAATATCCTGAAAGAAACCAGAGTAGGAAAAAAAAACACTTTATGTACAGAGGAACAAAGACAAGACTTGTTTCCAACATCTCCTCAGAAGCTATGCACATAAGAAGAGAGGGAGCAGAGTAAAATTTTCAAAATGTTGAGACAAAATGACCAAGCGGAGAATCCGGCTAGGAGGCAGTGCCACCCTCCAGGCCAGAGATGACCCTGCCTGGGACCAAGGAGGGAGGGGGGGTGGTCCAATCCTATTTGGATTCTATCAGTGGAAACAACAGAACTCGCTGACGTGTTCAACATGGAGTAGGAAAGAAAGGGAACTTAACTTCAGTGTTTTGATGTGAGCAGCTACAAGGGCGTGGGTGAGATTTCCTGAGAGGTGGGTGTGAGTTGGCACCATTTAGTGAGGACCGCGCCCAGAGGGATGGGAGGTCCTCGCCTCAGTGGCCCCTGTAAGCCAGCTGCAGCCCTCACGTTCTCACTTCAGGCCGTCCATCTTCCTGCTTGCACCCAGCCCTCTGTCACATTTCTTCATCACCACAGCCTTCCCTTTCCTCAGGCAGCCATGGCCCCTTCAAAGAAGTCTCAGCTGGGGCTGCTGAGGCTCGGCCTGTCCTAATTTCCTTGGGCCCTAAAAGTAGTAGCTACTTTCACACTTACTATTTCTTGATCCCTCGGAGTCCTCTCTTATCCCTTCTCTTAACCACTCCTTACTATCACATAAAGCATTGTTTTAGTGAGAACAATACATTAACAGAAAATAAATCTTGTATCATATTTTTTTCCTGTTCAAATCACTGGTGTGAGCCGGGCGTGGTGGCGCACCCTTGTAATCCCCGCGCTTGGGAGGTTGAGACAGGAGGATCACACAGGTTCAAAGCCAGCCTCAGCTACTTAGTGAGGCTTTCAGCAACTTAGTGAGACCCTGTTTCCAAAAAATATATTAAAAAAAGTCTGAGAGTATAGCCCAGAGGTAGAAAGCCTCTGGGTTCTACCCCCCAGTACCACCAAAAAAAAAAAAAAAACAAACAACAACAACAAAAAAGCACCGGTGTGTTATCTAACTGGACCCTGATTGATACAGCCTGGGCCAGTAAAAAGAACCAGAAGAGGGGCAGTGAATGAAGACAAAGACAGAGAGGGGCAAGAGGACCTAAATCCAAATGGAGAGATCAGTACAAAATGCGCGGAGAGACCAAGAACGTCAAGTGATGCTGAAGGACCAAGGACTGACCTAAGATATTTAGACATGTGGAGGACATTTGGTAACCTTGGAAAAGTCACCGCTCAACCTTCCTGCCCGGCATCTCCATCACCCCAACTCACAGCAGGGTTGCTCTAACTGTCCTTATTATGCCACCATGTCCTCTCACTCCCTGTGGTTTGGAGAGGTCTGAACTTCATCTGGCCAGAGTGCCACACTCATTGTTTCCTGTGATAAGTCCAGGGATGAGAACATAACGAGGATTGGCCCAATAAAATCCATACCCAAGACTTTTACTGGAACATCCAGGAAACAGGAATCCTATTCCTACTGGACACAGAGTGAGAAGGGAGGCAATAGTCCAGATATGCTGGTCCTCATCTTGCCACCATAGGTGTAGAGCCTGCCTGAGAATGGACACCACACAGAGAAAGCAAAGCCAGGGCGCACCCCATCCCTGTGACATTGTGTGAGTCCTTGGATCTGGCTGGGCCTGAAGCCACTCTTGGGCTCTTCAGTTACAGGGGATGATAAACTTTTTTTCTGTTCATGCCAATCAGAATTTAATGTTCTTTCCCCACACCCATTCAATGAGAAACTATAAAATGGAAAACAATTGATGAGTTAGGTGCCTTACTCAAGTCTCTGCAAACAAGCTGCATCTGTATGCCAGGCTCCCCAACTCAGACAGTTCCTTCCCCTCTCTGGAATTTTCCTGAAGCATCCCTTATGACTGTCATTTACATGTACCACTGTAAATGACAAGCTGCCACTATTCAGCTTAGGGACAAGAGGATTTAGACTCATAGATTTGGGTATGAATGGAAGATTTTTCTAGATGGTGTTGATATTAATAGGAAAATGTGTAAAGAGATATACTTGTAAAAACACCCATTCTTGTCCAGAGTTATATATAGCATAGTTTCATTTTTTTTCCCTTACCCTCAAATGGTATAATTAAAACTAATTTTCCCCTTCATTAACTCAGCTGCAAACAACAAGCTCATTGGACAACTGGGTTGCTGGGGAAGTCAATAACTCAGTAAGTCACAAATGCATGTGAAGCCACTGTTTGTCTGCTGGAAGCCTTGCCCTGGCCACATTCAATGTCCCTAGTTAGATATAAATTTAGATTCCTATGAGGGGGACAGGTGACGCTGTCTCAAAGCTACTCTTTGGCATCACCTCAGAGCCAAGTGGGGAGCCCCAGGCACAGGAAGATAACACAATGGCCCTGTTGCTGAAAACATGCTGTGTGTGTGTGTGTGTGTGTGTGTGTGTGTGTGTGTGTGTGTGTGTGTATACATCTCAGGGCTTAAATCAGTCAATGAAATATTCATGGGATATAAAGTAGCGGGCAAGCTAAGGGCTTTCTTATGGGAATATCAATATTCTTGGAGCCGGTCATAATTCAATATTCAGAAAGCCTTTCCTCCCTGCCTTTGCCACTTTAGGTTCAGACTTATTTTCAGAAACCCTCCACTCTCCCATAAGCCAGCTCTACTAACGGGGCGGGTGATGGCAGGTGGGCCAAGGGCAGCGTGAGGTGAAAGCGCAAGGATCATGGGCGTGTTGGGTCACAGAGACGGGTGCTGTCTTAGACACTACCATGTGCAGGGCTGGGACAGATGTTTAATGTGGCTGCCCTGGGAAGCTGGAGACTGCCCAATGGGGTGACTGGTTTTAGTGTTTTCGTCTGGTCTATGATTCCAGGTGTGACTGGAGGATTTTCCTTCCTGGCAGGAGTCTGAGTGAGGAGTGGAGAGAGGGAGAAGGGAAGGCCAGAAACGGTGTCATATAAGCAAATTACTGCTGAAGAGAGAAAATATTTTTCTTCATCCATTCTCAGCAGAATCTGGGTGCCCCTAATAAGTATACAAAGAGGGGGCGGGGTGAACATCTATGAAGTCAGACCTTGCTTGGCAGACGGCGCCAGCTCCTTGCTGTCCCCTGTGTGTCCCCTTCCCCACCCGGCCCTTCGAGCCTGCTGCCCCTGCTCACCGCCACCCATGGGCCTGCCCTTGCGATGGGGTGGAACTCCACATCCCCCCCCTTCTTAGCCTCAGTTCAGACTGCCAAAAATGGGGCCGGTTAGGAGGTTGGTTTCCTGGTGTGGGTACCTGTCCCTCAGGACTGGAATAAGACCTGCCCCACATTCCAGGCAGGCTCGCCCAGAAGCCATGGAGCGGCCCTCTCCCCAGGGCTGGTGTATGTTACTGAGACTTCTCCAGCCTGCCCTTTCGGGTGCCCCAGGAGCTGGGGAGGCAGAGAGACGTCTTGGAGACCAACCACTTGCACACAGCGGTACTGCCAAGCCAAGCTGGGAGCTGAGGAGGCCCAGTTACGGGCCGAAAGAGGTAGGTGTGGGCAGGATGGGGGAGACGCTGCTTGCTACACATTGCCCTCCCCAGCTTTGGGGCCTCTCCAGCAGGAGCCTGTGAGCACCGATGTTGGAGGGTAGGCCTCAGAGCCGACTGATGTTGTCAGTCGGCTGAAAATGCTACCCTGTGTCCAGGGCAAGGTGGCCAGGGGCCCCTAGCCACAGACACCTCCCTGGATATTTCTCTCCTGCAAGTTAAATCTTCAAATCCAAGCTTGTGAAAATATTTTTTTCTAAACTTTCTATGCTTTAAGGTTGATATGCTATAAATTTGGGGAATAGAGCAATGGCAGAAAATGGTCCCTTCTGTAAATCAAGCCATTGCATGTGTATTATTCTGCACTCTGAGGCTTCCTGACCCCAGCACTCAGAGAATAGAAGCACCTAAACTTGAGCAGGGAGAGAGGTATCCAGACCCTCTTCAGAGAAGCCAGGTCCCAAATAATGTAGCTTGGCTGACCGTAAGAAGAAAGTGCAAGGAACACCCACCACCAGACAACACACCTCGGCCCATCAGGCTTCCCTAAGGCAGCCCACTCCAGGACTAGCCAGAAACAGAAAAGCCCCAGGGCCCCCTGGCCTCCCTGCCCTGAGCACTCGCCTCCTCTCCTCTCCAAGTCTCCCCGCTCAGCCAATGCCAAGTCAGGGGCTGTGTGTCTCCAGGCCAGAGAAGAATCACCACCACCCCCTTTTTTATCATAATGGCTCTCGTGAGTCCTTAAGAGATGTTTCTATACCTCCCCCCAGCCACCAAAACCATCTAGGTCCAACAGAGCCAGTTCTGCTGTGGCTGCTTACACACCCATGGAATTTGCCTCATTCTGTAACTGCAATTCTAGCTGTGTGGCCTTAGAAAAATGATTTTGCTACTTGGTGCTTTGCTTTTCTCATTTCCAAATGGAGACAACAGTATCTACCTCATGGATAGATGAGCTAGAGAAATTATATATGCATATGTCTATAGTTGTAGAAATTTATACATATATATATATATATATATATATATGTATAAATTTCTAGAATACGCAGTAAGTACTATAGGCCTTTTATCTAAAGTTATTATTATGACTAATATCATTGGTAGCTCCAAAATGGTGATGAGTGGAATTCTTGTCAAGTCCCTCATAGAAAGAATAACCCCATAGAAAGAGGTCCTGAAACAGCCATTTGGCCCTCAAGGCCCCCCACAACTTAGGTCTTAATGTGATATAAGTATATAATTATGAATGGAAACTTGGATCTGGGACAGTGGCACACACCTATAATCCCAGTACTTGGAAAGCAGAGACAGGAGGATCACAGGTTAGAGGCCAGAACAGCAGGGGTCAGGGTGTAGCTCAGTAATAGAACATGTCTGGGTTCAATCCCCAGTATAAAAATAAAAATAAAATAAAAATAGGACTTCAGTCTTCTTCCAAGACCAGCTAGCAAAGCTTCATCAAAGATTTACTAAGAGCCGGGCATGGTGGCGCACGCTTGTAATCCCTGCGCTTGGGAGGCAGAGACAGGAGGATTGCGCAGGTTCGAAGCTGGCGGTGCTGGCTTAAGAGACCCTCTTTCCAAATTTAAAAAAAAAAAAGTATAAAATAGGTCTGGGAGTATAGCCTGGAGGTAGAAGGGCTTCCAGGAACCCAAGTGCCACCAAAAGAAAGAAAGAAAGAAAGAAAGAAAGAAAGAAAGAAAGAAAGAAAGAAAGAAAGAAAGAAAAGATTTACTAAGATTAACCCTCACCTTTGACCCAGCAGTGACAGCCTAAGCCTGAGAATGGCTGGCAGTCTTGCTGGCCATTCGTTTTTGCGTAACCAATTGTTCAAGGACCTTGTGGCGAGACACTAAAGGTTAAGATAAGGTCCCTGTTCACATGCTATCCAAACCTGAGATAAAGATAAATCCACTGTCTGAACCCATATCTGGGGTTTAATTTGATGCAGGAAGTTGGGATTGTCTGTGATGCCCCCTGCCAAATACTTGATGTGCTTTCATTTTACTCCCATAAGACCCCATTGGTTGGCAGATTCTATTTTTCTCCTTATTTTATTGATAAGGCAACTGGAACTAAGGTTATGTGACTTGCCCAAGAAGAGGCAGCTAGTACGCCTTAGAGCCAGGACCCAAAGGGAGGCTCTTCTGCCTCCCCCCAAGCTTCTGACCTTTACTCCTAGTTTCAAGTATTTTCAGGAGGAATATACCATATCTTAATATATTCCCCTGAAATGGTTTTGTGAAATCAACTTGGATCCCTTACAAAGATTTCTCAGTCTCTTCTTATTGAAAATTAGGGGCTTTGATGGCTCATACCCAGCAGTCTTGCAGGTGTTTCTTCCTTTTAAGTCGAAGCCCAATCAAAACAATCAGCTACAGATCCTAGCGAAGGCAATTATGCCAGCAGTTTCCAGAAGTTTCCATAAGACATTACCTATATGCTATAACAACTATTTGTTGAATCAGCATGTCTTTAAGAGTAGATAACTAAGCTGACAGCTTGTAAATAGCTTAAATTTTTTGCTGATGTTTATTCTCTCCACACCCATACTTAAGACATAGCTCTGTCTGGGATCCTTACAGCAATGTTTTTCAAATAATGGGTCGATCCCCTTAGTGTGTCATAAAAATACTTTTGTATGTCTAGACCACAATATTTTTATTAAACAGAATAGTATAGATCAGAGAATGGAGCAGATCGCAGGCAGTAAGTAGCTGGGTATGGTACACACCTGTATTCCCAGTATTTGGGAGGCTGAGACAGGAGGATCATAGGTAGGAAGCCAGCTTCAGCAGCTTAGTGAGACCTCATTTCAAAAAATAAAATAGGAAGCCAGGCGTGGTGGCCACACTTGTAATCCCAGCATTCTGGAGGCTGAGACAGGAGGATCACAGGTGGGAAGCCAGCCTCAGCAACTTAGTGAGACCTCATTTCAAAAAAATAAAATAGGAAGCCAGGCGTGATGGCGCACACTTGTAATCCCAGCATTCCGGAAGCTGAGACAGGGGGATCGCCGTTCGCGGACAGCCTCAGCTGCTTAGTGAGGCCCTCTGCAACTCAGTGAGACCCTGTTTCAAAATAAAGAATAAAAAATAAGGCAGGGGCTGTAGCTTGGAGGTAGAATGCCCCTGAGTTGCATCCCCAGACCCACAAAAATAAATAAATAAATAAATAAAATAGGGCTAGGAAGTCAGAGTTAGAATGTCCCTACATTCAATCCCTAGTACCACAAAAAAAGAATAGTGTTACATAAAACTCATTTTATGTATGTATATGTGTAATAATGTGCCACAATATAAAATGCAGCTTTTTTTGTGAATTGCCAATAAAAAGCAACAAGACTCGTGGTCTTACAATTTTAACCTCATATCTCCCAACTCAAATTTCCTTGAGCCTTCCAAGGGAAGTACCAGCAGGTGCCCAGACCACAGAAAGGGAGCACAATGGGTTTCTAATCCAGAGACAAAACAAAGTGAGAGGGAGAGTGGATTTTAGGGGTAGAAATAAAGAATTCAAAAACTGCCTTTCTCAAGCAAGACTGATTTTGGGGGTGGGGAGGAGGCACTAGGGATTGAACCCACAGGAGTTCTACCTCTGAGCTACAACCCCAGCCCTTTTTATTTATTTATTTTTGTGGTGCTAGAAATGGGACCCAGAGGCATTCTACCTCGGAGCTACAGCCCCAGCCCTATTTTTTCAGTCTTTTTTTTTTAAACAGGGTCTCACTGAGTTGTGAAGGTCCTCACTTAGTAGCTGAGGCTGTCCGTGGACCGTGATCCTCTGGTCTCCACCTACAGAATGCTAGGATTACAAGCATGTGCCACCACTGCTGGCCAGCCCTTTTTATTTTTAAACAGGGTCTCACTAGGTTGCTGAGAGTCTAGCTAAGTTTCTGAGGCTGAGCTCAAGATTTCTACAATCCTGATTTCTCTTCTTGAAGACAGTTAGATGGGGTTGAGAGAGTTTCTCCTCAGTTACACTTGAAAGGCTAAGCAGGCTGAGTAAAGCACCCATGGGAAAGAAAACAGATTGCCTGAGGATGACTGTGACCTATGTAGAAGCTCTTGAGAGACTCCTGGAGGGTTTTGAGGTCCCTGGTGGTCACCAACATGGCACTGGTCTGAGAACACCTGACTATTTTTCTCCAGGTGAAAATCCAGGTGGCAACAAAGGAGCAATAGACCATTGGCTCCAAACTGGCTTCAAAGGAGAATGTTTTCAAAAAACACAAATTCTAGGAGTCCACCTTATACATACAGAATCATAACCTCTAAGAACCCAGGTGTCTATAATTGTTCAAATCTTCCCAAATTATACTGATGAAGTCAAGCCTTTGTTACCTAGTTTGCATGAAATGATTTCAAGTAGAATGAAAGACCACCTGAATGAGTGCCAGAGTGCTAGCTCTGCGATATATGCATGGGGACAAGTGGAGTGACCATACTGGTGGGTGGAAGCTCTAAAATCTAGGCAGAAGAGAGGAGCCTATGTCTGCTCACACAGGAGGCCTAGACTCCACTAAGGCTGTGCATCTAGAATCTCTCGCCTATTGCCTCTGGATGCCTGAGAAGAGCAATCTCTGCTTCAGGTGCTCTGAAGGTATCTGAGGATACAAGTGTCTGTTTTGAACACTCCAGGGCCCTTGGCTCCCACTTAATAGTTTTGGAAAACGTCAAAGATGCTTTGATTTCTAGGAGTTCTTTTGTCCCAAGCATTACATTTTGTCCAGCAAAAGTTACTAGAAGAAATCAGTGCAAGAAATAGGGCCAAGGATTAAGCCTTCATAAATGCAAGAAAGAGTTCTCTTTCTTCTAAACAAGATCTTTAGAGACTCTATTACCAAAGATGAGAGTATGGTAAACACCTTCCAAGAGCTATTGTTTACATAATTCTGAAAGGCCTGCATCTCTGGCTTGGATGAGGAATGGAATTTCCTAGCGGGAGTCTGTTCTCCCCAAGGCAGAGGAGTATATCTCTTTACATGCATTTAGTGACCTATGCCTGGGAAATCTGAAAATGAAGAGAGCTAGAGGCAGGCCTCCTTCCTCAATAGTAGTACAACTCCCGTTTTAATTAGAATGGTTCTGTGCTTGCTAATCACGCGGGCTCAGAAGACAGGTGGGGCCAGTAAAGTGCCCCCCCACATGGAAATCCAGATCTTCAAAGGCCATTCCACAATCAACAGCCACTGAAATTCATCTGAACCATCCATAATTTCCATTTCTCATCTTCCACATTTACCTGGTCACTCCAGTCTCTAACTTGTTACTACCATTGGAATCAGAAGTCTGATGGTTCCCAGGCACTGCTGTAAATGCGCTTTCTACTACCACCCTGATATCTACTCTAAATAATGTTCTCTCAGGCCCCCTCAGACAATGCCAGTAGCTTCCATGTTCTTCCTGCCACGGGGCTGGTCCACCCAGACTCCAGCTCTGTCATTGTCCTGCCATAGTAAAGCAGGTCAAGCGAAATGAGGACCAATGGCCCTAGTAAAAAAAAAAAAAAAAAAAAAATTGGCAGTCCAATCTGTTCTTATTTTGATGGGAACTTGAACTGTAATTCTTGGAGTCTCAAGACCAAAGGTATGGCAGAGAATGAATTATATTTAGCCAACAATAAACAGTGGGAATCCCCCGTGTGCTGGGCATGATGCTAGCTGCAAGGTTCCTGCTGTCAGACAGTGTATGTTTTAAACAGTAACACAAGTGCTTTCTGGTAGTGTCTGAACCACATCTTCTATCACTAGGTGGCTCTGACATTGGAACTCTGGCAGAACTGACACAGAATCCTTCTTGAGACTATATTTGCATTATTTTTCCCTTATCTAACTCTTAAAGGATGCTGACCTGGTCACCAGAAATGATATCAGTGAGTGTGAGACATGATCATAGCCTTATAAATTAATGTTTCTCCAAAATTTACAAAGGAGTTTTAAAGTCACAGCACCAAATTTTCTTTTTTTTTTTCAAAATTTTCATTTTCAGTAACTACAGTAGTTCAGAAAAGCCAGTACCCTCCTACCATTGAGAAATGCACGCTGCCTGCAAACCTAGTAATTACACTGGATTTCTGCTTCCCATTTCCATTATAGATACCCAGTAGGAGTTTTGACAAAGATAATTCAGCTGCTTCCCTTTTAACATTTTACCACTCTAATTTTTCAGACTTTCCAAATGAAGGGGACAAATGGCCTTGACTCTTTCCCTCCTCCCTAAACCACTTCCTTCTCTCATCCTCCAGAAAATGAAGAGAAAGAACCCAGGGAAGCTGTTAATATCTATTAAAAGGAATATAATATGTTGGGTTATTTTCTTGGCCTACCCAAGTAATACCAGCTGACCTTTTCCAATAATTTAACTTGTCTGGTGGGATTTTTTGAAAGTAAATACATCTGACGAATATTTTGCCAGGTTCCATCCTGGAAGGCTCCGTAAGGACAGGAACTTCTCTAGTCAGGGTTATTCCTAGGTATCAGGAGGACAGAGTGAGAGCACACGAGGTTCCCACTGCTTCCTAAAGGAAGAAGCATCTGTCCCCAGAGCAGACCTTTCTCCTGTAAGGATACACAGAGGCCAGTAACCGCTGACACTGGGCCAGGAGCCAAGAATCTGGGCTTTTCATTTTCAGCAACACTCCATTAAAAACTCTTCACCTATACTAGGCTTTTGGTTATTTGGAAGCCAAGTCATACACACACATATGTAATCATTCATTCATTCAACAAATATTTACTGTGCACCTACTCTATGCCAGCCCAGAGCTAATGACTGTGTGGCTTTCTCCCCATAGGAAACCTATTGCACATGTTTTAGATGAGCCATTTGCCCCAGGAACAGTTCTATGGCATGATTTCCCAGTATTGTATGATATGTAAATTCATTCTGGGTTAATTTTCCATATGAAGAATTTTTTAATGAAAAGGAAAGGAAATTTCTCATAATAACAACAACCAAAAATGACTACCAGTTCCAGTTGGTTGTATTTCTACCCTTTTTTTTTTACTATATTTAGTTTTTAGTCTAGCTGTTTGATATAGATATGTTCATTCTGCACATGTAACTTTAACTTTTTCTCTGTTGCTTGTTTTCTCCACTTATCAATAAATGTGTTTTCCAAATACAAAATCCTGAGTCTTGAGAGTACAGGTGCCTCTAGAGCCCGAGAGGTCATAGAATAGCTTCATGGCTCCATCCTTTACAGCTCAGGTTGGAAAACCAGTGGCTGCTTCCCCACATTTTTATGTCATGCCAATTTAAAGAGCTGGCAACTGTAGCTTTTATATGATGGGATATAGCGATTTATGGCACCCGTAATAAGTTGAGTCTGGGATAGGAGCTAGGTGTGCTCATTTCTCTCTAGTCCCTGAAGTGTTCTGCTGGGTGGCCCTTCTAATCCATGGTACCACCATTTCCTACTGGTCTCCCAAGTCTCAGAGCAGGTTCTACTATCACCACTACTGTGTCCACAGTGCCTGCAGGAGTGTGGCAGGGACAGTGGGAATCAAAGATTCCAGCCACTCTCCCCCACTTCCCATTTCCTCTCATAGTTGGCAGCTGTGTGTCCAGTGCGGGTCAAACAGCCATGGACAGGAAAGGTGAACAGAGAAGAGCTACCATGACTCTGTGAGTCTCTCCCTCTGATCAAGAAGGTGGTGTGTCCCAGATAGTATAACCACAAACTAAGAGTTTTCATGAGTCTGAGTTCTTGGTGACTGTGGTCATAAACCAACTTTCACTGGTAGAGTGAGCAAGAAATAAGCACTGTGTTATCAAGCCACTGGGATTTGATGCTGGCTTGTTACTACAGCATAGCATGGCCTATCCTTACTAATAATCTGTTTTTAATGAAGTCACTTAAAAGGATTAGTGAAAAGGTTTTATATATAGCCAAATCCTTCTATAGAAATCAGACATGAGGTAAAAAGGAGTAATATGCACTTTCCTGCTCTCAGAACAAACCCTAGTGGATTCATTCACCCCAAGGAAATGCAAACAGCTCTCCATCACCTATTCTACCAATTTACCAAACATCCAAAGACCACGGTGGAGGAAGCCCAGGCTCACACTAAATGACTGACCTATTTACCACACTGACCCTAAGAACAGTACATAATCATGTGGGCAAAACCAAAGAAATTATGCAGCTAGCAAATAAGCACATGAAAATATTTTTTTTAATCGTACAAACATGCACACACACAATGAGTTGGAGAAAGCTTGACAGAGGCCAGATAGCCTTTCATGGGTCTTCAAAGGCAAGGCAAATGAGAGTTAGGAGTGAAGATCAAATTATCCTAGAGGGAAAGAGGTCTCTTCGAACCCTGCTAAGGGACTCCTCTTTTTAGTAGTAGCACCCTCCAATCCTTCAGGCCACGCCATCAAGTTAAAAATCCACCGCCATCCTCCCCCACTGAGCTCGGCTGGTCTTCCACTGCCCTGCATGGGTTCTTGTGCCAAGTAACAAACTAGTCCCTCCCCAGATTCTTCATGACATGACGCATGATTCGTACCCAATGGTACCCATTCTGTTCACCAGCCATCACCCTATCTGGAAAAGCTGGAGGAGACGAGCCCTAGGTCCTGGAGACCACAGCTCCCTCACATTCTGCGGATGTGCTATTTGACCCGGGAAGTCCCTGGAGCCTTGGAGCAAAACCACAGGGCCAGCTCTTGCTCTCTTAAAGCCCAAAACTTAACAAAAAATAAATCCACTGACCCAAAGCAGTGGTCCCCAGATTAGAAACCAGATCCTGTCATGATTAGAAGAGACGCCACTCGGAGAAGACTGGCGCACAGCTGATAAGCACAGAGTATTCTTGGCATTGTTGTGTTGTTTTTAAGAAGACGTGTTTTTGTTTCACATTTTTGCTGCTGCTTGTCCGTTTTCACTGGGGGGTTGAACATTTCTCTCAATTTTCCTTTGGTTGCCCTCTAGGGCATGGAGTTTTCCTTCGAGAAAGCACTGCCTTCTCACCTTCATGAGCCTTTCCTTCTCCAGTTGGGTCCATTCTGGACCACAGGAGGGGACCCTGTGTCCTAGATTCGTCCTCCCTCCTTCTGACTGGCACCTCCTGGCCCCATTCTCCTCTTCCTGGGTCTGGACATGCTCCTTAGACTGGCCTTCCTAATTCTCAGGTCTAGAAAGGGCGGGTGCCAAGTTTGGATGGATACGGAGACACCTTCGCTGGAACACGAAAGAAAGGAGGCCGTTTACACAGCTGTCCATTGGCAGAAGGGACAGAGGTGAGAAGAATTCTTAGCCTTTACTCAGTGTAGCCTCTGGGAAGAAGAGAAAATGGGTGGAAACAGATGCTCACCTGGGCCAAATGAGGAGTCAGCACAGTCTGCTTTGTCTCAGCTCCAGGTCTCTGACTTCACCTGTGGCTGTGTGAGGCAGTGTCCTCCCCTACCCCCACCACTGAAATCAGCACCTTCTTAATTAAGTGCTGGAGGCGAGTGGTCCTTTTTTACATCAGAGTGTGAATTTCAGTTGGCATTTGCATTTGGGAATTTAGACTGAAAGTTGTGTCTTCTATCAGAGAAATTCCATCTTGCTTTCTGGGAAGTGTTTTGGAGAAAAACTCCCTTCCTTTAACCCCATAAAAATGTCTGTCAAATAGTTGGCAGCTTCCTTTGCAGAGGTATTCAGGAGTATCAAGGTGAACCAGGGACTGACCTGAGAGAGAAGCAAGTAGCACCAAGAGCTATGTGTCTGCAGCCCTGGAATGTATACTGCAGCCTGTGTTGGGGCCTCTGATGCATCCCAGGATTGCATGTACACTGAGGGATGCAGGAAGCATCTCATGGCCCTAACACCTGGCAGGTGATGACACTGTCTACAATAAAACAATTCAGAACATTAAGCCCATTGGATGTTCCCACAGCAATCATAAAAAACCCATTCCAAAAAAAAAAAAAAAAACAGGTTTCTTTTCCTTTTCTATTGGGAGCTATTCCAACAGGCTAGGTGGAAAGTACTCAGGCAACCAGTAGTACAATCCTGAAAGACAGTGCTTCCCCAGTTGCCACCCCTGACAGCCCAGCTGGAAAGCTGCTGTAGGCACCTTCTCAATGCAATGAGCCCGGACCATCTGCGTGTCCTTCACCAGTGTGCTCACACAGGTGCTAGAGGGATGTGTTCATTACTGTGTATGCTTAAGAACCACACAGAGGCTCCACACATACACTCATAGAAATAAGAGGGAAAAGAAGAGTGAGGAAGAGGAAGGATGGTGCGTTCAATGGATACTAGAGGGAGAGAAGAAACAACTTCCAGTGAGAAAGTATTTTTTCAACAATTAGGCTTAAGAGGGATCTATAAACAGTTGATGACAAAAATTATTTTCTGGTTAAAAAAATAAAATACCTGGGTTTATCAAGAAAGTAAAGCAGAAAGAAGCATTTCTTTCTGAGACCAACATTGGTCCTCTCATGCTCTGCTGCCACCATGCAAGCTACTAGTTTTGCACGCACTTAGAAAGTGTTTGGAGACACAATGATAAGTAGTTAGACACAGAGTGTGAAGTTAGAAAACCAGCTAGAATAAGTTATTAACTGCTTTATTTCTGACTACACTCTTCCCTAACATGGACTACCAGCTGTTCCTACTTAATGAGATTGTTGCATTCAATAAGATAAAGCACTTAAATTACCAAATGCAGTACCTGGCAAGTAGTTTAAGGTTCATAGGCATAGAATTGTTCTTATTATTCAAGGTAAAGCTTTTTCAAGATAGATATCTGAGGTCCTCATGAAGAACAAAGAAATATAAGCAGGAGAGCAATGCTGTCCATCTATCCCTCCATCAGGAGGACTTTTCCTCTTGAGAAAAGGCAGACCTGGAAGCAGGAGGGGAGGAGAGAGCAGGCACTTGGGGTATCCAAGTCAGCTTTCAAAACCTGGGCAGGTGTTCACGTGGGAGACAAGGGGTGGGAGGAAGGTGGGGCCACAGAAGTGGCCGCACTTACCCCTGCCTCCATGGGTCCTGGTTCTCCCCAAGCTTACTTTGCACAGAGAGGGCTGGAGCTGGGCTAATCGAGTCCTCTGGACCACACTCTGCAGTGTGGAGCAAGAAATAAGAAAGACGAGACAGGACGGTGCATGTGAAAGTGTGTCCATGACAAGCTGGCAGTCAGAACTCCTCAGCTGATTGACATGGCTGCCTCCCAAACCTGTGCCCCTTCCCTGCTGGCATGTGGACTGAAAAGCCACAGTCTGACAAGGAGATTTGCTTTCCTAGTGCAAATTAAATGCCCACATGTGCTTTCTACATCAACAAAGCTACTTTAAACCAAACACAACGGATAGACTGAGCAGGACAGTAAGGCCTGAAGTTTCATCATATAGGGTGTTTTCCAAAGAGGGACATGACATCCTGGAGACATCCTGGATGAGAGGCTCTCAGAGGCTTTCTCTAAGCATCACTCTCTTTCCTGGTCATTACAAAGGTGACCTCAGCAAACTAATGATTAGAGAAGTTGAGCATTTTTTCATACACATGTTGGTGACTTGTACCTCTTCTTTTGAGAAGTGTCTGCTCAAATCCTTTACCCAATTTTTGATCAGCTAACTTTTTTCTTGCTGTTGAGTTAGATTCCACTTATATTTTGGAAAGCTGCACCTCATCAGATACGTGGTTTGCCAATAATTCCTTCTAATCCATGGGTTGTTTTCTCACTGTTTCTTTTGCTATAACAAAGCTCTTTATTTTAATTCCATATGATTTATCTATGCCACTCTGGTTACCTGTGCTTCTTTAGTTCTATCCAAGAAATCATTACCCAGAGCTTGGCACGGTGGCACACACCTGTAATCCCCTTGGAGGGCTGAGACAAGAGGATCGCAAGTTTGAGATCAGCCTCAGCAACTGTTTCAAAAAAATAAAAAGGGCTGGGGTGCAGCCTGAAGGTCGAATGGGCGTGGGTTCAATATCTAGTACCAAAAAAATTAATAAACCATTGCCCAGATCACTATCATGGATATTTTCTTCAAATAGATTTCATTTATTAGTTTTATAGCTTCCAGTTTTACATTTTTTTATTCATTTTGGGCCTATTTTTGATACAATCTGAGATAAAGTTCCAAATTTGTTCTTCTGTATCTGGATATGTAGTTTTTTCCACTATTTATTTTTAAAAATGTTCTTTATCCATTGTATATTCTTGGCACATTTGTGGAAAATCAATTGACTAAATACTTAGGCTTACTTCTGACTTCCTATCCTGGTTGATTGGCTGACAGATCTGTTTTTATGCTGATAACATGTTGTTTGGGTTTTAATAGTCCTGTAATATATTTTGAAATCAAGTAATGCAGTGCCTCAAGCTTTGTTCCTTTTAATTAATATCACTTTAGCTATTTGAGGGTTTTTTTTCTTTTTCTAGTTTCCTACAAATTTTTGGATCATTATCCTTTTTCTGTGGAAAAAAAAATCAGCACTGAAATTGCATTGTATCTCTAGATACCCAGAAGTAGTTTGGACCTTTTGATAATACTAATTCTCCCAATTCATAAACTGAATTAGAGGGATTAGAAAAATTCTAATGGGATTCGTTCTCTCAGTTGTGTCTTCTTCAATGTCTTTCATCAGTGTTTGAAATCGGTAAGTTGAAGAGAGGTCTGCACCCCTGTGCTCCCATCAGCATGACTCGAAACAGCCAGGACATGGGAGCAAGCTAGATGTCCATCAAGGGCGGAATGAAAAGAGACTGTGTGGTATTTACACACGGTGGAATACGCTACAGCCTTAAAAAGAGTCATTTGCAACAATGTAGAGGGAACTGGAGAACATTATGCTTAGTAAAAAAGCCAGACATGGAAGGACAAATGCCACATGAACCCGTGCAAATGTAGACTCTGAAAAACAGTGAAGCTCAGAAATGTGGTTATCAGAGGCTGCGTAAGAAAGAGGAATGGGGAAAGAGAAAATATTCATCAAAAGGTACAAAGTTCCAGTCAGCTAGAGGAGTAAGTTTTAGTTATCTTTGCACTGTATAGTGACCACAGTTAATAATAATGTATTTCAAATTCTTCTAAAATAGATTTAATTGTCTCACCACAAAAATATGATAACTCAGTGAAGTGATGGATGTTAATTAGCATGATTGAATCCTTCTATAATATGCCCATGTATCCAAACATCACATTCTATCCCATAAATATACACAATTATGTGTCAATTAAAACTAAAATAGAGTCGAAGCTCAGAGAGAGACAACTGAGAAAGGAAAAGGAAAAACAAAAACTCTCAGCTATCTTGGACTTATTCCAAGATGGCTGGGCCTCCAACAAAGTCTCAGAACTACAAAATACAATATAGGGTTTCTAAACAAAACAGTCGAGCCTCACACCAAAATTTCACTGTGGAGTCCCCAATTAGAGTTGCCCTCAGCTCTGGAAACTATTTTTCTCACTCTGGGAATTTTTGTCTTCCCAAGATGATCAATCCCCTTGTGCCTGGAGTTAGCCTTTAGTCTGTGCTACGGTGGATGCGCAGGCCTGTTCGCCCCAGGGCGAATCACTTTGCTGCTCTCTGTACCTGGAAACCCTTCGCACACCTCAGTCCAGACTCTCATTCATCTGAGGATCCTCTCTTCCATGAGGCCTTCTCTGATCTCTACAGCCCTTATCAAATTCTCTTCTTTGACTCCCTATAATAGCTAAAGGTGATCTTCTTTTTCATACCATTTGGGACATAATCTCATTTTGTCTCACATACTGCAGTAGTATTTATTGGGATAACTTGCTTGCTCATGAAGGCCTGAACATACACAAGTATCTACTCATAGATTCGAACTGAAAGGATGTTAGCCAGTCAGATGGCGGTTATCATTAGAATAACAAGAAAAGAGCCAAACTGGCTGAATGGACCTTATTCAGGGAGTCCAATCTCTTTCCCAGACCATCTCATATTTCTCTATCACCTGATGTTCATTTAGTCTTTGCAATAATTTTTCCAATTACAGGAATTTAATTATCTTTTCAGTTACTCATTCCCATATTTTCTTTTCTTTTTTTTTATTGGTGCATTGTAGTCAGACATCTTACTGACTGGGGTACAAGATGGTAGAGGCATACATGCACACATCACTCATTTAGCCCTCCCCCAAGTCCCATCCCATTCCCTCTTCCTTGCTTCTCATGTTTGGCTTAGTGATTGACTTTGATATGTTTATGAATGTACATTACACATTAGAAAATTTCCCTTCCCCCCCCTTATCCCCTCAGTTAGATCACCTTATTTGCTCGTCTATGATTTCTCCTTCTTCATCTAGAGTTCCTCCTATGAGTCTTTTTTTTTTTTCCCTAGCTTCCATATATTAGGGACAGCATCTGATTTTTACTTTTTGTGACTAATCTCACTTAGGTAATGTTCTCCAGTTCCATCCATTTCTCTGCAAAAGGCATAATTTTGTTCTCATTTATAGCTGAATAAAATTCCATTGTGTACATATCCCATAGTTTGTAATCCATTCATCTCTTGATGTCTCCCATATTTTCTATAAAAAGTTTTTATATAAAAAATAACAGTCACAAAGTTAGTTAGAAGAAGTAAGTTCTGATGTTCTCTATGCATAGTGACCATAGTTAATACTAATGTATATTTGTATGTTGAACATTTTATATCTTAAACGGCTAAAAAAGAGGACTTTAAATATTCTTATTGCAAAAAAGGGATAAATATTTGAGGTGATAAATATGCAAATTTGCCTAATTTGATTATTCCTCAATGTATCCATGTATCAAAATATCACATTGTAGCCTGTGAATATATACAATCATTATTTGTCAATTAAAAATAAAACTTAAGCCAGGCATGGTGGTGCATGCTTGTAATCCCCAGAATTTGAGAGGCTGCCACATCAAATATGGTACCCCACACACGATGAGGTAAGTAATTCGTGAGGCCCAGGGCAAGAGTAAAATCCAGGACGCCTATTCAAGAAATTAGAAATCTTGAGATATAGCACCAGGCGTGTGGCACACGCTTATAATCCCAGCATTTGGGAGGCTGAGACAGGAAGATCTGGGTTCACAGACAGCCTCAGCTACTTAGTGACGCCCTTTGCAACTCAGTGAGACCCTGTTTTATTTGTTTGTTTGTTTGTTTGTTTGTTTGTTTGTTGGTGGTGGTACTGGGGTTCCTGGAAGCCCTTCTACCTCCGGGCCACACTCCCAGACCTATTTTACATTTTTTGAAACAGGGTCTCTTAAACCAGCGCGGCTGGCTACAAACCTGCGTGATCCTCCTGTCTCCGCCTCCCAAGCACGGGGATTACAAGCGTGCGCCACCACGCCCAGCAGACCCTGTTTTAAAATAAAGAATAAAAAATAGGGCTGGGGGTGTAGCTCAGAGGTAAAATGTTCCTGTGTTCCATCCCCAGTACCACAAAAAAAAGAAGAAGAAATCTTGAGATATAAACAGTTGTGGATTAAATAAAATATTTATAGGACCTTGTGCGACAGCACAGATCCTACACCCATAAAGCTGGCCCTAATTCCATACATTGAAGATGCTCAATAAACATTGTCGAAAGAAGCCAGGTGTGGTGACACACACCTGAAATCCCAGTACTTGGAATGTTGAGAGAAGAGGATTGCAGGTTCAAAGGACAACCTCAGCAACTTAGACCCTCAGCTATATAGCAAGACTCTGTTTCAAAACAAAAAATAAAATAGTGATGGGGAGGCGAGCTCAGAGGTAGAATACCCCCGGGCTCAATTCCTGGTACTATATAGGCATATTTAAGTAAGTAATCAGGTAATAGGAGGATGAGGAACACAAACTTCTTAATTGTACAAAGCTACATTCAACAAGATTTGAAATGATGAAAATATACAAGGTCACATATAGATTAGAATACTCCTTCCAGAATTTCCGCAGATATTTATATCCAAACTATGCTGTTCCAAAGTCCTCATCAATATAGCTTTTAGGTCATAATCCACAGTCTATATTTTTTTATCTGGACATGATTTTTATAACTATAAAAATTAGCTGTCTACTCCAACAAGGTTTCTGGCTCTGATAGCATGTCCCCCTTTCTCCGCTTTCCCCTTCTCCCAGCCTCTCAGTTTAGCAACAGAACTCTTCCCGTCTGTCCTTCCCTCTTGCACCCTGTGCACACCCAGCCTTGGCGCTTCCTCTGCCTCCAATGCCAGCCAAGCACACACTGGACCTGACTAGGTGTCTACGGAGGATGTGGATAACCCTTGTGCTAATCTGCGCTACGTCTTCCTGCACAGGCTGGCAGAGGCCCAGCAAATCTGGAAACACCAGCCTGTGGAAGCAGCTGCTTCCTAAGAGGAGACAAAACAGCCAGGGGTCGTCACTTATCAAGGAAAAATGAGATGCTTTGTTCCAGTGTCTTAGACTGGAGAAATCAAGCCTCTATGGGACGTGGCTATTTGAGTGGGAGAATGGGGCTAAGGAAGGACTGGCACTAAAGGAGTAGAAGTCTAAGGCCTCCTTACACAGCCAGGTTAGAACATGTCAAGCATCTTCTTCGGTCAGCAGGCAGGTGGTGGTGATGGTGATGGTGGTGATGGTGAAGGGGGAATCCCCGAAAACATACCCAGTGTTTGATCCTTAATCACTGCCATATGTTATGTCCATCCTGGGCCTCACAGGGCTGGTGATATATGGTGGGACAGGTATTAGGACCCCATTTTACAGCTTGGAAAACCAAAATACCAAGAGACTAAGTGAATTATAACTAATGATGAGCCCAGAACACAAAATCTGAGTATGTTGGCCCAGTGGCTCTTTCTACTCTGCCACGCTCAAAGCTGGATGGCCATGTTTTTCAACTGGAGGTAGTGGAGGTGCTCGCAGAGGATGCGGGAGGATGCCACAGACTCTACTGAGGAGTTTCTGGACATTTTTACTTTGATAAATAAGACATAAATGATTTGCCACTTACTTTGCTATTTAGGACCGCTTTGCTTTTAATTAATCACATAAAAGCCAGAAGGTTTGCCAAAAGTAGAACCAGCAATTTATATCCATTTGCAATGAGAGAGATCTTTGTGTTGTTTATTTGGTTTTGCTTAAATTGAATGTAGGAGAGTGTGTATGTGTGCGCGCACGTGTACATTTATGTGTATTACTGGTAATTGAACCCAGGGGCATTCTACCTCTGGGTAGAATTATACCCCCAGACCTTTTTTATAATTTTTTTGTTTTGAAACAAGTTTTCTCTATGTTGCTGAGAGTCTCTTGCATTGCTGAGGCTGCTCTCAATTGCCTACAACCCTCCTGTCTCAGCCTCCCAAGTACAGGGATTACAGGCAGACATGAGCCACCACACTGGCTTAAATATAGAATTTCTAGTGGCCTGGGAACACTTTTAAGCCAAGGTATGGCCTGTGAAGCCAGGCCCTGAAGAGCTAGCTCAATTTCACCCCTGTTGCTGAGCCCATTCTTTGCATATTTATATATTATATATTCTCTGCTATTTATGTATTACATTATATTATTATAAGATGATTAGATATGTGAGATACTCACAGAAGCCAACTCACATCACTCTCCCCAAATTATTATATATTCTGATCATCAAAAAGCATGTGCTGCTGAGAAAATATATCATTTCCTGCTTCTGCCCCTCACTCCAAATGTCTCTTCTGTCATCCACAACATGAAGAACATTCACTTACCCTTCTCTCTTCAGATAAGGCCAATGTCATCTTTTACAAAGTTTCTGTGATGGGGCCAGGTGGGGAAAGGGGAAGTCACAGGGCCAGATCAACAGAACCAGAAGCCAAGAAGAATAGCTGCCAACACCATCTAGAAGTCACTATACCATTTGTGGGAGCGCTAACTCAACCCCTGTGGGACAAGGTGGTTCAGACAGAGCTGGAAAGGTGTGGGACTGAGAAGCGTGAGAAGTGACTGATGCCAGTCTCCGCCACCACCTTGGATCTGGAGTGTGGACGTGGTGGCTCTGTGGCCCGTGTTCACACGTGGCCAAATAACCACCAGCACTTCCTGGGGATTAATGAAGCACAGAAAAGAATAACACTCTGAGCCATTAACCCCGGCCAGTTATAAATCTCAGGAATTGCAGGGCACAGTGCCCGTTCCTGCTATATTAAGGTGGAAACACATTTCTTAAGAGCCTATGGACTTTTTATTTTAATGGACACATCACTGGGGCCCAATGGGCCTTTCCTTGTACTGAATGCCTTAGCCTGGGGTGGGGGCCCTTATTCAGTTTGAAGTGCTGCTCCTTTCTTTCTTCCTACCTGCATTTTCTGGTCCCCTTCATAAAGCATCACATAAACTGTAAAAGAACTAGAATGAGAGAGAGAGAGAGAGAGAGAGAGAGAGAGAGAGAGAGAGAGAGAGAGAGAGACTCAACCAGCTTATAGGAGCCACAACCTGAGAAGTTTGCTCTATGGAGGATTCAGTGGGCAGCCAGGTTGGGGCAAAATGGCAGAACAAACTCCCAAGGTGCAGGAATCCTTGGCTGACTTCTTTGACATTGAAATCCCCAAAGAAAATGCAATTGTTATATGACAGCCGGAAGGCCCTGGGCCACTTTCAGCTTATTAACAGTTTCACTACAAGTGATTTGCCTAATATAGTCAGTCACCTGGCAGAGCCCAGGGCCATGGAGTCCAGCACAGGTACTAATGGGGGAGTAGGGAAGGTCATGAATGATGGAGGGAGGAGGACATAAAAAGTGGGGAACCTAGAGAAGAGCTGGGGCGGGGAGGCACCAGCTCCTTAGCCTGGGGACATGAAGGGCAGGGTGGAAGGTAACAGGGATCTCCAGTGACTTTACCACATGAATGATTTTTCCTAGAACAGTCACAGCAAAGAGAGGAGACACTCAAGAAAAATCAGCCTGAGGGGGAAGAAACAAAGATCAATGGGCTTTAGCAAGAACAACGGGATTCCTTTTGGCAATCCCAGGATGCTGAAGTTCTTGGGGGTTCCATCAACTATTAGATTACCCTTTGGTACAATAAATATCTACCCTATGATTCAATTTCTCTACTGAAACATCTCTGCTGAGGTCACTCCAGGGAATAAAGAGTTAATATGGGCAAGTCTCAGGGAGGCTTTGGAGAAGGAGGTTCTATTCTAAATGTAAGGGGCTCCTATTAGAAGAAATTCTGTAGATGCACAAAAGGAAATGGCCTCTACATCACAGAACCATAATCCTCCTCAGTGTACAAAAGTCCAAAAATAAAGACCAGATGTCTTCAAATTGCTGACGTTGGTGGAGCCGGTTCCACGCGCTCACGGCGATTGCTAAACCAAGCTTTGCCTGGACACAAAGCTGAGGATTTCCATCATCGTGTTATTGGCTTTTCTGCCACGATTTTCCTGTTCACGTATATGGGCATCTTCTTGGCCTCCTCGGGTCTGGAATGGAGTTTTCCACTCCTTAGACATTGTGTCTGCAGAAGCTAAGTGCTGCGCCTCTGACAGCCTCTTCTGGCACAGCAGGGTAGAGCCGGCTTCTCGTTTGCAGCTGTTTTGCACCAGGAGGCCTCCACAGGCTACTCCTCACATTCTGGTTCCCCGGCAGGATTTGCAAAGATTCCTCCCCAGGCCACCTCTCCCTGTAACTTCACTCCCCACCTCCCACAGCCCAGCTTTGCTGGGAGGCCGAGAGCTTTGTGTCAGCTAGCTGGGCAGTAGTTCCCCCACACTACCAATCCTCTCTCACTCTATCTTTCTTATAGTTTCCAAGCAGTGTTATTAGTGTCAAAATGTCTCTAGTTTTTATCCATCTGTCTTTCTCCTCTTCATTTGCCCTGATAGATCATAAGCGTCTTGGCCATGAACTCTATTTTATTGTCCCAGTTATTCTCAGTTATATCCCAGTTATTCTCCCCCTCTATTCTGCAGATCATGTACTCAAGTCAAAGCGTCAGAAGGCTTCAGTGAAGAGGACACTGCATAGCTAAACCTAAAAGAGAAAAGGCTTTATGCCAGCTCAGCAGTCGAGAGTTTGCCTAACATGCACATGGCCCTGGGATCCTACGCATCATAAAATAACAAGAACAAGAATAATAGTAACAACAATAATAATTTTAAAGTTAGAAAGAGAAAGTCATCCCAGTAACCCCAGTACTTGGAAGGTTGAGATACGAGGAACCCAGTTCAAGATCAGCCTCAGCGACTTATTATGACCCTCACAAACTTAGCAAGAACCTGTTTCAAAATAAAATGTAAAAAATGGAGTGGGGTAGAGCTCAGAGGTAGATTGTCCCTGGAATCAATCTCCAGTATAAAAAAAATGAAAGTCAGAAATTAGAAAGGGAGAAAGAAGATAACAAGTGAATTGTGACCATTAGTTGCAGATCAAAGGCAAATAAGTATGTTTGTGTGGGGGGGTGCCATCATCTGTATGTTCACTCATTCCAGAAATATTTGTGAAGCACCTACTATGCTCCAAGTGTGAAGCTAGGCATAGGGATACAGTGGGGAACAAGAGCAACATGACCTGTCTTCCCTAAACACCTCCTCAGGATCTTCTTTGATAGCTCGCCAGCTCTTTGAGTTTCATGCCGCATCCACGTTTTTGGAGGGGATGGTGTGTTTGGAAATGTGTCCTGTAAAGAAAAGCTTTATATGCCTTCCAGGAATATGCTTAATGAGGCTCAGAGGCACAAAGCCCAGAAAGGAGTATTAGATATCACTTGGGACCTAATAGTTCCCCTTCATAATATGCGACTCTTTTATCTTATACCTGGAGGAAAATGCCATACAATTTACATATGATAATGAGCCCAGTGCAAACATAGGTACTAGTGAATATTTTAAGAAACCCCAAACTGAGAATTATTACCAAGAGAGAAGCACTGATTTCAGGCTAACAATTTTAGACAATAAATATATTGATTTCTAACAAATTGTTTGCTTTTTTAAAAAATAAAAGTTGCAGCCAAGTGTGGTGTCACATGCCTTTAATTCTAGTAGTTAAGAGACAGAAACAGGAGAATTGCAGGTTTGAGGACAGCCACAGCAATGTAGCAAGTGTCCCAGCAAGCTAATAAGACCAAAACCAAAACAAAAAAAAATGTCTGGGGGTGTAGTTAGGGTAAAATGTCCTTGGGTTCAATCCCTAGTACCAAAAATAAAAAATAAAAGTTGATTTCTCTCTGATTGTAGATGAAAAGCATCAACTTTGTGTCGCTATACTTTGCAAAGCATGAAAAATGATTTATAAGTGGGATCAGTTTTACTCTCCTTACAATAGAGAGTTGGGAGTTACAGGTGGGAGAGCAGGACATCCTCATGTCAGGTTACGACAGTTCATGTCACATGAGAGCTGCTCCAGGTAGGATGAGATTATAGCTCATGGGAAATATTTTTTTACTTTCTCCTTTACCTGGGGATTTTTAAATGTTAATCTCAATAGTAATTTTATTTTTATCCTGAAATACTTACGAGTTGCACTGGTTATATTCTTTAGTTCACAGCAAACGCTCATTATCAATCTCTGCAGGGCTTTTCTCTTATGTTATCATCTTTTTATACCTGATGGCACTTTTAGTTCCCTCACTTCTTCTCTCTTTATACCTCCTCCTCCACTCTGTAGGCACCCCCCCTTAATGTATCTGATATTTCAATGATACGTATACAAACATACATCCAGATAGATAGGTGGATAGATAGATTGTAGGGTGTAAGGTTCTCATCAATATCTCTAAATTGTTCCATGGTAGTGAGGATAGATAGATAGATAGATAGATAGATAGATAGATAGATAGACAGACAGACATGTTTATCTTTGAAAAATAAATAGTGACATGAAGCTGGATGTGGTGGCACATAACTGTAATCCTAGTGCTTTGGAAACTAAGACAGGAAGATTACACGTTCAAGGCCAACATTAGTAACTTAGACAGACCCTCAATAACTTAATGAGACCCTGTTTCAAAGTAAAAAATAAAATAAACCTGAAGGTATAGCTCAGGGGTGAGATGCCTCTGGGTTCAATCCCAAGTACCACATACACACAAATATATTGTTATGATGTATTCCTGTGTTTTAGATTTCTTTAAAAAATAAAAAATGAATAAGAATAAATTTTCTTAAATTATATCATGATGAAAATTCTTAGCATTATATTTCTTTGTCTCATTCATTCTATCTGCTCTAAACATGCTATAGGTAGTATGTTTCCCTGTCTAATAAAGTGAATCCTGTTTGCTTCAGCTTTCTGTTTTTAATTCTGCCTC
The DNA here is from genome assembly GCF_963383645.1 of Muscardinus avellanarius. Lineage (NCBI taxonomy): Eukaryota > Metazoa > Chordata > Mammalia > Rodentia > Gliridae > Muscardinus > Muscardinus avellanarius. The sequence continues at coordinate 110,279,141 of NC_137793.1, forward strand.
TTTGAACAATACCCCTATGAAAATCCTTGTAGATGCCCCTCTAGCAGTGTGTGTGAGTTACTCTGAGGTAAGTATTGTCCCAGGGATTTTGAGCCATACATAAAGTTTTTGCACAAAAGTCATTTTAGCTAGATACCACCAGGTTATTTTCTAAAATGGCTGTGTCAATGTATATTTCACCAGCAGTGTAGGGTTCTCATCATTATCTCTAAATTGTTCCATGCTAGTGAGTATAAAATACCATTCTGTTGTTTATTTTCATGTCTTATTTCTGAGTTTTTATTAATTTTCTTATACTTGTTGACCATTCAGCTCTCTCCTGTGTGAATTTCCCATTCTTATTCTTTGTCCATTTTTTTATTGAGTTTGGCAATTCATGTCACTGAATTGTTAGAATTTCTTTCCTGGTCTAGAGATCAATCCTTTATTGTTGTTTTGATCAAGGCAGATATATTCTCCCAGTCTGTAACCAGTTTGTTAACTTGCTCTATGGCATTTTCATTGAAAAAAAAATCCTCTGATTTTGTTGTTGTCAAATATATTAGCTGTTTGGTGAACAGTGGATTGGTGGTCTTATTTAAAAATGCCTCTTTCACTCCAAACTCACAGAAATGTTCTTTTCTATAAGCTTTATGGTTCTATTTACATTTAATCCTTCTGGAAGATTAATTATCAATATCTTACAGAAATTTGATACAATTGTTCTTCACATAAAGACTCACTTTTCCCAACAATATATATTAACCTAGTTATGCACATATTCCTAATGTCATACCTATCATATTCTTGGTATATAAGTAAACCTGGCCTACTTTCAATTCTTTGTACAGTCACATAAACTTATCTTCTTATTTTTTTACTCATATTAAATAATTTTTACTGCTGTATCTGGCTGTGGTGTGCTTCAGTATCTGAGTGTGTGGCCTTGTTTATTCTTCTTTTTCAAGTTTAATTTGGCATTTCATGAGCATTCATTAACCCCTAAACTGAAGAACCCAGCCAGGTGTGGTGGTGCTCGCCTGTAATCCCAGTACTTGAGAGGCTGACATAGGAAGATCACAGATTCGAGAATAGCCTCTGGCTGTAGTGAGATTCTCATCAGCCTATTGAGACCCTGTTTCAAAATAAAAATAAAATAAGGCTGAGGATGTATCTCAGAGGGAGAATGTCCCTTGGTTCAATCCCCAGTACCACAGAAAGGGAAAGGATTGGGGGGGGGGGATACAAATTGTGAAATTAGATCTGGGTCATTTCTTCAGCCCTTGAAAGACCACATTATCTTGTGTTTATCTTTCTCCTCTGGCCTATATCCCCATTCTAGTCCTTTATTTCATATCCCTTTCTATTTCAATTAATAAACACCCAACTCCAAGCAATTTAAGTAAACAATAATAATGCATCAAAGTACTCAGCCATCATCATCAGAAACTTCTCTTCCTTTCTTCCCTCATTTTCCTCTGGGTTGGTTTCTGCCTCACACAGACTATCTCCAGCAGTGGTTCTCCAGCTGTATCTCACTTTGCTAATAATCCCAGCAGAAAGAAGCTGTTTCCACCCTGAGTTCCAGGTAGAATTCTCATGCCCCATCTTGCTCTGTCCTGAAACATACTTTTCCTGAAACAGCTGGTGTGATTAGAGTGTAGAAGGCCATACTTGGCCAGGCCCGAGGCTTTTGCCCATCTAACCTGGACCAGCTTTATCTGACAATAGGAACTAATAGGAAAAAAGTCATTTCCATAAAGAGAAACTGAAATACCATCTACAAAAGAGGGAACAGATGCAGAGCATGCACAACTTAACAAGGATGGCTGTCCAACCGTGAAGGTCCATGGCTCTTCTTTGTTTCTATCTGACTTCTACCAGAATAAAAGCTCACTGCGCCAGGCTGTGGGCTCTTCATCTCTGCAGCCTCAGTTCTTAGTCAAGTGCCGCTACACAGTGTTACGGTTTAAAATGTTACGGTTTGGGGTGAGGATTACCGTTTAGGGGAACTGTCCCCGGGGACCTTTGTTAGGCTCCAGGACACAATTCCCCTCAACCGCGGGTTCTTGTCCCAACTCAGGACAGATGTACACTGTTCAGGACTCTTGCTGAAGATTTAAGGAGTTTATTAAAAAGAAATACAGAAGACGGTTACAGCCCCATGCTATAGCATGAGGGGGTGGTTCGAACGAATTCACCGAAATACAAAATACAGAACAGCCTTTTTATAGACACGACAACCTCCATCTTGTTCTCTCCTACATAACTCTGACATAGGTAAAGTCCGTCCTCTCAATTTTTCCCACCTAACTTTGGTCTAGGCCCAGATTTCTCCTTTCAGGAAGGTAGATCCCCTCCTCCCATCCTAACTAGATATCAATTATTATGTAAACCTGTCTTGAGAATGAGGAAGTCCTAGCTCCCCTTCTCTTTCCACTTGCTAATTACTTTTCTTTCCGCTAGGTTAATTTACATTATAACAGCTATCAGACTCCTAGCAGTAACCAAGTCCTGACAACTCTGAGCTTCATCTTCTGTGACCCTATTTTTAAAATATATTTATTAATAATCAGAGCTTCTTTCCCAAAGCTTCCTAGGCCATTCCTAATACTGGTACACATAGTGGGCACTCAACAATCATTTACTGCATGTGATTAAGGATGTGACTACGAGGATGCCAGCAGTAGAAGCTAGGGCTGTGTTGCATGTGGTTGTATCTTAAGTAGGAATTAAGGAAACAAGAATGACTGCATTAAACCTATTAAAATAGAACTTAGCAAAGCAAGACAGCAGAGATAGGGTCAATATTGCTTTATCCCTTAGATATAAAATATGAGTTAATTCTATCACTTTCCTGGTGTCCTACCACTCCTATACAGAGAAATCTGCTATCAAGTCTGATATCATGATATTAAGTTTTAATGTCTAATGGACCTGGTCCCTGTCATCACTCTGACACTTATTAATATTGAGAATTTGGCTCATTTAACCACTTGAAACTATAGTTACTTTTTCTTCCCAATAAGTACTAATATATACTTGGTAGAGTTTTCATATTGTTTTGTTTTATTTTATTTTATTTTATTTTGCAGGTCTGCAGATGGAACCCAAGAGCATTTGACCTCCAAGGTACACCCCCTGCCCTGTTTTTTATTCTTTATTTTGAAACAGGGTCTCATTAAGTTGCACAGAGCCTCACTAAGTAGCTAAGGCTGTCCTCAAACCACGATCCTCTGGTCTCAGCCTCCCAAGTGCTGGGATTACAAGCGTGTACCACCACACCCGGCTCAAGTTGTCATATTTTTTTTTTTGTTTTTGGTGGTACTGGGGTTCCTGGAAGCCCTTCTTCCTCCGGGCTACACTCCCAGACCTATTTTATATTTTTGAAACAGGGTCTCTTACGCCAGCATGGCTGGCTTCAAACCTGCGTGATCCTCCTGTCTCCGCCTCCCAAGCGCGGGGATTACAAGCGTGCGCCACCACGCCCGGCTCAAGTTGTCATATTTTAAAAAGTAAATATCTAAAGAGATCAGCCCAGTGTCTCTGGATGTGAGCTATAAAAAAGTCATTGTAGCAATGGATATTTTTAATCATCTACTCTGTGCCATGCTCCAAATTAGGCAAGATCTCCCTTATCAAGTCGCTTGAATCCTACATGGAAAAGATCATTTGAAGAGCAATGACACTAAGGTACAGCAGGCAGAATGTTTGGTGCAGGACGTTAGTTGGCACACACTACACTAGTTAATCTAGGCTATGGTGATGGGGGAGGAGGCTTCAGAGAGGTTGTAATATTTTTTATGAAACTGGAAAGATAAATAAGAATTAGCAAGGTTAAGGGTGAAAGTTTAAACAGGTGACTATTTCTTTTTTCTTTTCTTTTTTCTACAGCTCTGGGTGTGGAATCTAGGGGCATTCGACCCCCAAGCTATACCCGCTGCCCTATTTTTTATTCTTTATTATGAAACTGGGTCTCACTGAGTTGCAGAAGGCTTCACTAAGTAGCGGAGGCTGTCGCAAACCACGATCCTCCAGTCTCAGCCTCCTGAATGCTGGAATTACAGGCATGCGCCATCACGCCCAGCAACAGGTGACTATTTCAAATGGAGAATTGAGCAGAAGATTCCTCAGAATTAGAGAAACCATGGCAAATTCATAAGAAAAAAGTAATTCTTAATGTTTCTCAATAAATGTCATTGAATATTGATATAATTATTACTATTATAATAACATTATTCGTTATCTGTTAGATTTATTATTGTACTCTACAGGAGAATCATTTCTCAGCTCTTAAAAAAATTGATTCTCTTATATGTCGAGGCTAGAGAGATTTAAAAAAAGAAAAGGAGGAATCTCAGGAAAATAGAAGGGAGACCAATGGAGTAAAGCAAGGAGGCGGGGGAGGGAGGAGGGCAAGAGCAGTGCTGGGGCGTGAGGCTGACCAGGTCTTAGCATGTGCACGTACAAACATGTAACCGTGAGTCCCACTATAATTACGTATGATTATAATGCACCAATAAAAAGTATTTTAAAAATTAGGTATTGCTCTTCACAAAAACATATGCATTCTTTTATTTTCACACTGGCAAAGTGTACTTTATTTGGTCCTAGAGGATTCATCAAAGACCCTGAACCACAAAGTCAAAGATGGTGGAGTCTAGTTCTGGGAGCACTTGGGGAAAATTACTGATACTAACTATGAGCTCTGATGATGAAGGGAAGCTGGAAAAATACTGATGAGACCTAGGGAAGGGGCTGCCTTGCAATGTGGTGAGAAATTGGTACAGTGGCCGTGGCAGTCCTACAAAGAAGGGGAAGGAGCAGAAAGAAGAAGGAAAGGTGAACCAAGGATCAGCTTTTTGTTCAGCAGATGCCCCTGGCTTGGCCACTACACATTGTATACATGTATCAAATTAATGTACTGTACCCCCAAATACATAAAATATTGTACATCAATCTTTGAAAAGGAGAGGAAGAGTTTTTTTCAGTATGTTATACTTTTCTTGCAAAAAATATCTATTCACTTTTCACATTCAGTGGGACTTTTATAACTCATCATCTAAAATCAATTAAATCTGGGCCAGGCATGGTGGCGCACGCTTGTATTCCCTGTGCTTGAGAGGCGGTGACAGGAGGATCACGCAGGTTCAAAGCCAGCTGCACTGGCTTAACAGACCCTGTTTCCAAATTAAAAAGTATAAAAATAGGTCTGGAAGTGTAGCCCAAAGATAGAAGGGTTTCCAGGAACCCCAGTACCACCAATAAATAAATAAATAAATAAAGTCAATTAAATCTGAAGTCTTTTATTTTGGAAAATGTGATGAGAACACCCATGTTGCTTCATTTTCAAGATGGGTACCTGGGCTTGGACGCAATGAACCTTGCTCTTGGAGCTTCCATCCCAGCCTGAGGGAATTCCTCCTGCAAGATTTGCAAGCATGACCGCAAGACAGCATCACCTGCCAAGCTTTTAAAGGCAAGCATATGGCCAGACCCAACCTTACCAATCAGACACATCAATCAGCATCTTTATGGGTGAGACCAAGATGCTGCCTGGATTATGTCTCTCCTATCAGATGAGCATCCTTACGGATTCTATCAATCAACTATTTCTGTATAACAAATTATCCCCAAATGACACCTTAAAACAAAAATACTTATTTTAGTTTCTGTGCATCAACTGCCTCAACTCAACTCACTTTATATAGTGTCTGACACATGATTGGTACCCAGTAACTGTTGTATAGAACAATGTGGAGCAGGATCAGAATATTCTCTTCTAAAACCTTGAACCCATTTGTGAATTGCTTGATAGGAAAACAGGAAGCCACTTCCAACTATATATACCCTCCATCTGATGGCTATATACTATCTCATCCTAAATCCAAGTATTTCCCAGAAATTTTTACTTTAGTCTGTCTATGGCATTAAGTACTGACTTTTCAGCTAGGCCCTTCTGAAACAGCCTTGGAAAGGAAGGTTTATATGCAACTGATTTATTAAGGAAGTGTTCTCAAGAGAAACTGGTAAGGAAATGAGGTAGACAAGACTGGGCGCTGGTATTCAAGCAAGGGTGTGGCCGGGAAAAGTCCCAGCCTCAACCTAATCCCACAGAGAGATCAGGAGCATGAGTTACAACCGCACAGCTTGTCCTTTCTAATGGCCGGGATCTAGGCTCTCAAAGCTCACAAAGTGGCCCATTGACTAAGTGGTATAGGCTAAGCAACTTGGGTAAGCCAAGCGCAGTCCCTCAGATGAGGTGTTGTGACTCACTAGAAGGACACAGGCCACAAAGAACTGGCGCAAGGGCCTGAGATCTTGGAGGAGTGTGGCCACTGTCCTCTAAGAAGACTATGAAACAACTTCAAGTCCAGCTCCGCATCAACTTTATCACAAAATGGAATTTTCATTGTACCACATTTCCTTCTCATCCAAAAAATCTACCCAGTAGTGACCAGCATGTTTCCTGTCTCAACTCAGGCTTGAAGTAAGCCCAAGATCATATACCTATTAAGTATATGAGCCAGGAATCACACTGTGATTTATGTGTTTCAGAATCCAAGTTTTTTATTACTGTTTTATCACTTAAAGTGTGTTTATTCTTTCAGCTCACTCACATGATAAAAAGTACAAGCTTCAGAAAGAATTCATTGATTGAAAAAGGAACAATCGCCCAAGTGAACTGACTGCCCCTTCCCCGTGCCTCTAGCACTGTAAATACTTAGCAAATCTATTAATTAATGGAAACGTAATTACAATACAGGAGCCCTTTTGATATAGCAGACATCAAATATTTCTAAGTTGGTGTACACAAGTCTCCCACTAAGATGCTTAAAAGTAAACATAGTATAAATTTTATTCTACCCAGGAATGGCCCAATTAGATGTTTGCCATGTTTATTGTTCAGTACAGATGCAGATAACTTTGAAATTTTTCTTATTTCTCCTTTTAGGTGAATTTGCATAGGGACAGTTCTAGAGAAAGTAATTTCTATTTCAAGAATGAAGTCAGGAAGCCAGGCATGGTAACGCATGCTTGTAATCCCAGCACTTGGGAAGCTGAGATCGAAAAATCAAAAGTTCAAAGCCAGGCTCAGCAATTTAGTGAGGCTCTCAAAAACTTAGTGAGATCCTGTTTCCAAATAAAAATAAAATAGAGGTAGGGTAGAGCTCAGAAGTAGAGCAGCCCTGGGTTTCATCTCCAGTAGCACACACACAAAAAAAAGTGAATGAGAATCTGTTTTCATAGTAATGACTGGGAAGATATATGGATATCCCCCAAATTAGCCAAAAAGACAGATGGCCTCATCTGGCCCCACAATTTCCGTATGATGCCATGTGGGGCAGATACCTGCCTACCACCAATATTCTCTCATATTGGGTCACTGAAGAACACTTGGAGCCCTCCAAACACAGTCAAATGGAGCATAGCCAGGGCTGGTCATACCAACAGAGGTGTAAAGTCCTTCCATTTTATTTTGGTGTTTGCTTGTTGTTTTATTTGAATTGTCAGACAGGTTTACAGTGAGCTAGCCACCTATCTCCATTCTTCCCTGCAACCAAGAACAATATCTTTCCTAGGAAAATTTTAAGGTTGGAATTTAGCTAAACAGTCATATAACAGTGAAACTAGTCAGCCAATGATTTATTTTACCTTTTCACCAAATTACAAGATTTGTGCAGAAAGTGCAGAAAGAAATGGCGTACACCTATAATCCCAGTACTTGGGAGGCTGCGACAGAAACTCAGTGGCTTTACAAGGCTGTCTGCAACATAGTGAAACCCTATTTCAAAATAAAATAAAAGAGCAGAGGTGTATCTCAGAAATAGAAGGCCCTGGTTTCAATCCCCAGTACAAAGAAGGAAGGAGGAAGGGAGCGAGGAAGAAAAGGAGGGAGGGAGGGAGGGATGGAGGGAGGGAGGGAGGAATGGGACAGGGATGGATGAACAGAAGAGGGATTGAGGGAGGGATGAAGAGGGGAAGGAGGGAAAGAAGCATAAGTTTATAATTTAATGAACTTTCACAGACTGAACCTAATTGCCACTGCAGGAGCCTTCCTTATATTCTTACCTAGTAAACACACACACACACACACACACACACACACACACACACACACACACGTAAATGCTCTCCTGACTTCTAACACCATAGATGAGTTCAGCCTGTTCTTAGAGTCTGCAGGAATGGGACGGTACAGCGTAGATTCTTTTGTGCAACATTATTTGCTGAGCTTCATCCATGTCATTGCATTTAGCCATAGATCATTTATCCTAATTGCTGTATATTATTCCATTGTGTAAAAAGCACCACAGCTTATTCTTTCTACTGTCAGTAAGCATTGGTGTTGTTTTCAGGATTTGGCTATTATGAATGATATTGCTCTGAGCATTCATGCATGTATATTTCTTGTTTTTTGTTTTGGGTTTTTTTTTATAACAGTTCTTTGGGGCATATACCTAGAAATGAAACTTCTGGGTCACAGTGTGGGTGTGCATTCAGTCTCTGTAGATAACACCCAACACTTCTCTGAGATAGTATTTTCACATGTTATTTTTCCCTTTTTCACATATTATTTTGCCTGAGATTTTCACTCTTCAACCTTATCCTTGTTATACAGAATGAGCCAGTTAGGAACTACACAACTACAGTCATCCCCTTCTGGGGATTGCAAGTCCCTGAAGGACATGAATTCTCTGTAGTTCCCAAAAGGACTTTAACCCTATAGGTACTCTGAAAATATTATCACCCCCCGCCCCCAGCAAGAAAGAAAAGGCAATTTGGTAGCCTTTCCGAGCAGTTGATGAGATGAACTCTCAGGATGGAAGGTTTGCAGCACTTGGAACCAGCTTCTGCTTTTGGTAGGAGGAGAGTTTCACAAAGTCCAAAGCAATTACAAAGAAGCCTTTGCAAGAGATGGAGATTGGATCAGAGTGTTCCCATTTCACACACACACCACAGCAAAAGTCCCGAGAGGCCCATTAGAACTGTGATTGGCTGGGACCCCTCATAATCCCAGTGAAAAGCCATTCGGACAGTCTCCAAAGTGGGGTGTAAATCACAGCTGTGTGAAGCTTTGAAAATCTATCTTTTGTTGCTAAATCTCTATGTTCTGAAAGGATGCGGGTGGGGGGATGTACAATGGCATGTAACACTCTGCAAATGGACAAACAAGTTCCAGACAATGGTTCCCGCCCTTGCCAAAGTTGTGGTTCTATTTTTTAATAAGCTCATTGGGATTTATTCTTGTTACTGTACTTGACTCATTAGCTCCTTGAAGTCACTATTGGGTACCTCAGGGCGGAGGCCCCAAACCTCAGCATTCTTCTGAAGGGCTCCCCACCACAGGAGGGGCCTCACAAGGAGCCCTCTGCTGGGGTCTCCTTCCTGGAAAGGAGGAGGAGAGCTCTGGGCTCAGGGGCAGCCTTCATGCACAGTACACAACAGGGAAGACTTCTGCAGGCATGTAAAGGTGTAGAGTTCTGGTGATGCAGAAAGTCAGACACTTTAGAGCATGCTCCTCCTCCCCCACCACATCCCACATCAGTTTTTATTGTTTTTCCCACAATCACAGTCAAAAGCAAGCCTTTGCTCAAAGCTGCAGAGTTGTGAAGATGCCATCATTTTCCATGACATTAATCTGAGAAAAATACACCTACAACATTTCCCATCCGAATCCCTGTTTACAAGTTTTTTAAGTTCCCTGATGGTGTACTTATGAATTATTTTCTGAACGGGATTTTTTTTCAAAGATAGAGGGAAGAAGAGAAGTAATACATTTTTATAAAACAATGGCCTCAAATTGAAGTTACACTTAGCACTTGCTGCTCCTTACCCTCCAACATAGTGACATTCTATTATGCTTATTATGCTATTATTATGTTATGCTAATGTAATTAGCCTTTTCTCTGGCTCCTCTGTGCCATCCAAAACCAATTTAAACTTCTTGCTCTCCCTGTCAGGGCTCTCCACCATCAGTCCCTAGATTTATTCCCTGTCTTGTCCCAACTTCCTCTCCTATGTAATTCTTACACTTGAATTAAATATATTCTTTCATGCATTTTGTTCTCTTTTCCAGGCTTACTGGAAAACCAGAGTGCCTGTTCTCTCAATACCACCTCACCTCCCTATATCCATGTACTTCCCATCCTCCTTACATCTCTCATCTTCCAGGATATTCATCCTAATTCTCCTCCTGATCTCTTGGAAGAAAGAAACTACATTCACTGCCCAACATCATAAAAAGAGGGTGGAAAGGTCTTCTCAAAACTCTAATGTTGCCAGACATAGTGGCACATGCCTATACTCCCAGCCACTCAAGAGGCAAAGGCAAGAGGATGGCAAGTTTGAGGGTAGCTTGAGCAATTTAGCAAGACCACACCTCTGAATACAATATAAAAAGGGATGGGGGTGTATCTCAGTGGTAGAGCACCCCTGAGTGCAATTCTCAGTATCAAAGACACACACAAAAAACCCTTTAATATCAAAGAAAAATATCTTGTATATACCAAAAAGGATCTATAAAGATTCATCATAATCTTCCTCAAAGATTTTTCCAGTTTCTCATTTGTCCACACATCATGTCTAAGGGGTATCATGGTCATTACTTATTACTTATTATTCATTACTTATTACTCATGATGTGAACAAAAAGACAAGTAACTGGATCAGCTAGCCAACAGGAAAGTTCAAATTATTAATCCTTCTGAATTGAACTTGTTTTTCCAACAAATATTCTTTAATGCGAGTTGCAACATTTTATGCATTTTTACACTTGGAGAGCCATGAGATATGGTAACATACATTAAAGTATGTGTTTTACAGAGACTTCCTAAAAAATGTTAATTCTTGATTCTCACAACCCTTTGAGGAGGTAGAAGAAAAAGGGGGGAGGTCTATTTTATGAAGGAGAATATGAGACAGAGATTAAATGATTGTCCTGGGCTTCCAGATGCTGGTTGGTGTTTTTCACTCTAATACTATAATACAGTAATGGTTGGTATTTTTTCTTCATATTGTTTGAGCAGTATGAAAAGGCCCTGCAACACAGGTATATTTCTTTAATAAGCCAGCCATCATACATAAAATTACATCATTATGGGTCTATTTTTTAAAATTTTAGTATTATATTCCCTCATAAAAATCTAAAGATATAGTCATGAGAAAGTGTTTTAGCCTAGCTGACTATCATCTGCCATACCTACATACAAAGAAACTAAAGATTCAGAAAGAAGTTGCCTGAGGTCCCAAACCAAATGTTTGTTTAAACACTAGTGAAGAAAATAAAAAACATCATTAAAGAACAAGGTGTGTATTTTTTCTTAATGACTTGCTAGTTTGTGACCTTGGGCAAATTACCTTAGAACAACAATTTCCTTATTTGTACAAAATAAATAGTTATAATATCAAAGTGGAATAAAGTAGTGGAACTATAAACCTGGCACACTCTGAAAATTATTAAGTTACTCAAAAAATGTCACCTCCCACCAACATAATAAGTTAAATCACTAGATTCTCCTCATAAAAAAAAAAGTAGGGTCTCCTCAAAAACCTGCTCATCTTTATAATTTATGATGATTGGTGGAATTAACAAAGTCATTCTTGGAAATAACATTTCAAGAATTTTTAAGGAATCGTGGTGGCAAACCATCTTTTTACAATTAAGTCCTTAACCCACAGACATTTTATTATTTTGTGATTGTATATCCATACTTGTTCAGGATATAAACAAACTTTGAAAGTCCAAGGCTATCCCGTGAGATCAGTTCTAGAACTACGCTGAGCAAAGAAAGGATGCTTTAGAGCGCCCAGGGTCTCCAAGCAACTCTAGCAGAAAGCCAAGGCAAATCTGGCTAGAGGTAAAAATCAAGATGATTTTGTAGACAATCATTAATACCCTTATTTCTTCATTCATCCATTGAATAAATATTTGTTAAAAAGCCAACTGTGAGCCAGGTTCTCATTAAATTTAAGGGCTTCATTAGAGATCAAAAGGATCTGGTTCTTCTCTGAGAGTTCATGGTCTAGTTTCCATGAGTGAGGACAATACCTGCCTGAATCACATAGTTTCAACAATAATTCTTCAAGGAGTGTCAAAACCCTGTCCGGATATTTAAAACAATGAAAATACTCATTGGAAACGTCTAAGCATATCAATCCATTTCCTTTCTACCAGCTGCCCTTATCCTCCCCACTCCACTCATTACTTCTTTGACTTTGATCTCAAGTATACAGTGCTTGTTGCTACTTCCATCCAAATCCCTCTCCATCTTCAAAGGAATGCTTCCCATCATACTAACCATCTGCCCAATTCTGTGTGTGTGTGTGTGTGTGTGTGTGTGTGTGTGTGTGTGTGTGTTACTCGGCTTTTCTTGTCAATGTAACCAAAATACCTGATAAGAACAACCAGAAGAGGATGTTTATTCGGCTCTTAGCTTCAGAGGTTCAGTGCGTGGCTGGCTGGCTCTGGGGCAGAAGCACCACAGTAGCATGGTATGGTGGAGGAAAGCCACTCGGCTCACTATAGCCGACAGACAGGCAGGTAGACAGGAAGTAGCTAGGGACAGTAATGGCTCTCAAGGCCATGCTGCCCATGGCCCGCCTCCAGCCGTGCCCCATCTATGAATCTTACTGCACTAGGGAAAATGCTTTCAACACAAGAGCTTTTAGTGGGACATTTTAGATTCAAACTGTAACACTGCACTTCAGCTAAAGTAGACTTTCGTTCCTCAAACATACTATTCTCGTTCTTGCCTCCAGTCATTTTGCCCTCCCAACCTGCATGCTTACAAAGCCCTCCTCAGGAGTCCTCTTCTCCAGCACCTCCATCCCCTTCACATAGCACCCTCAAATGGTGACTATCAGCCTCCAGTCTTAACTTAAATGTCACCTCCACAAGGAGACCATCCTGACCCCATGGACCAGTGTTGCTGCTCCCCTCTGTGCTCCTGCATCACGTGTCCCCTTCGTATATTTCTTTATGTCCTTCTTCACACTCAGGGTCATGGGTTCAACATTTCTCTGTAAGCTCCACTAAGACATAGAGTTCATCCCAAGCAACTATTAGGTGCTAAAACATGTAATATATCTTTTTGCATGATGAATATCAACTACCTCCTACACTAAAATGACTTTTAAATATGCCTGCTTATTTCTGAGTTTTTCTCCAATTTTCCTTCCTACTTGAGAGAATTTGTTCCTCAAATTATCAGCCTTTTGTCCTAGTGCACTGCCCCACCATGCACATCCATGGCACCATGTATGTATTAAAACATAATCAAATAAATGTTCTGCGGTTAGAATATGGCAAATAGATGACCCAATGAGAACGGTCCTTCTATGATGATATTAAACAAGACAAAGAATAGTATCTTGTCGGAATAGTACAAAATCAATGTAATTGAGATTGATGTAGATATTAGCAGCTTGTTGTATCCAAAATAGATGGGTAATCTGCCACTGTCCTAGGACTATGGGAGAGAAAACTAGACAAGTTCTAAAACTAATGATTTGTGATATTTCCATACCCTGAATAGCATTTCTTCGCTACTGTGGGTTGAAGATACGGCAGGATTTTTTGGAACACTGATTATTTGAAGTACTGATTATTTGAAGTATACAAAAGCCTAAAAATTCAACTCTGATAAATCTCATGTCCTGCTAACATAATATGCACTTTTATAAAAATACAAATCTCATGGGTAAGTTTAAGGAGCCAGCGAGTCATTTGATTAGTTGGCAACCGAGTTAGGGCTGGTTCTGGATCCAAATATTTCCTCAAATTTTTTAAGCAACCCTTCTTCATGCCCACTACCTTTTGGGGTATCCCATGGTATCAAATTCAGTCTCCAGGTTCCTTCTTACAGGATCTCTATGCAGGCCTTAAAGAGAAAACAAGAAGCAAGGAAAAGTGTTAGACCTTGTGTCACTTCTACGCCACATAAGTGGCTCCAGTATCCAGCTTTCTTAAAAATCTCTGCCCCCAACCTCACCCAGTACAGTGGCGCAAGCCTATAATCCTAGTACTTTGGAGGCTGAGATAGGAGTTCCACAGGTTCAAGGCCAGCTTCAGCAACTTAGGGAGACCCTTAGCAATTTAGTGAGACCCAATCAAAATATAAAAATAAAATAGGGCTGGAGGTACAGGGCAGAGGCAGAAAGCCCCTACTGTTCAATCCCCACCACCACACACACACACAAAAAAAAATCTGCCCCAAACTGGTGCTACATCATTTATATGCAGGAAAAGGGAAATATGGGTGGAGGAGGATAGGGAGTTGGGGGTGGGTAGATCAGGTCACGGAGACAATGGTTTCTTTCAAAAAAGAGAAAGAAGCCCTTTAAAAAACATAGCCAGATCTGAGAGTTTGTACCACAACATACAACTGGATTCCCTCTCTTTAAACATAAACAGATGTATGATGCCCACCAGCCCTCCAATGGAATAATAAAGTCTAAGTACCTAAGGCAGAATGTGGCTGGATATTCATAAAGAATTATTATTTTACAACTCCTATTGTCTAAAGAGCTATAGTTAAGATAATCAACTTCATTTCATTCAGCTAACACATAGTGAGTCTCTACTCTGTACCCAGAGACAACGCTAAGCTAAGCACCAGGATGCTCCCAGAGGTAAGAGGCCTGAGCCCCAGAGAAGCTCATAGGCTGGTGGAGGAGACAAGGCTGCAAAAATTGTAATAACATTATAAAGGAGGAAGGAGGGCAGGTGAGAAAGAGCTGGGGGCGGGGGGAGGGGAACAGATCATGAGATGGGGGCACGGAAGAGGAAGTGCCTGACTCTACATGGGGACTTCTAGGGTGGCTTTAGTGCAGGGCGCAAGCATGAACAATCAATATGCTGGTGAATCTGAGGTGACATAATCATGTGAACAATATGGGTCAAGCACATTAAAGCTTTTAGGTGAGAAAGTTCCTCATACTACGTGAAACACTGAAAACAGGTAGTGGAGAACTATGGAAAATGATTTTCACTATTTAATAAGAAGGTCACTATACAACAGGGTTTGCAACTCAGTGAAACCCCGTTTCAAAATAAAGACTAAAAAATAGGGTTGGAGGGTAGAGGTCAGAGGTAGAATGCCCCTGGGTTCCACCCCCAGTACCACACACACACACACACACACACACACACACACACACACACACACACAATATTCAGTTTATAAATAAAGTAAAGCAGTGCATGATGGTATATACATTTAACCCCAGTGCCTGAGAGGCTGAGACAGGAGAATTTCAGGTATGAGGTTCCTCAACAACTGAACAAGGCCCTCAGCAACTTAGTGAGACCCTGTTTCAGAATAAAAATTAAAATAGAGCTGGGGATATAGCTAAAAAGTAAAGTCCCTGGGTTTAATCTCCAGTACTAGAGGAAGGAAGAAAAGAAGGGAGGCAGGCAAGGGGCGACTGAAAGGCAGGTAGCGGTAACCATGCCCTAAACTTCTTGACCCTCAGTCCACCATCTAATCCATACAGAGAAGAGATTTTATTCTTTTTTTACAAATAAGAAAATTCAGCCTCTGCTGACTACTCATGCTCACACAGCTAATGAATGGTGGGGTTGAGACTCCATCCAAGACTTCGGGCTCCAGATCCACTTGAAATTTTGGATAATACAAGGCAGGGCAAAAGGTAACCAGTGAACCCCAGCAGATGGAAATTAATTTCCCTTATGAGTAAGTAAACTACAGAACCAGAATCAAACAGATTATATTAAGCTAGTTTTGAATATTGATTTCTTTATCACAGACTCATTCTCCAGAGGATGCCACCATATCAACCCCAGAAAACAATAGATTTGGATCATTTTCGTGGCTTAGCAAGAAACAACTAAAGGCAATTAGGAAGGCCAAAAAAGTAGAAAGCTATTTTGACTTCAGTTGGTGTGGAAATAAATTTACGGGGAAAAATAAAGCAATAAATAAAGTATGTCATCGCTTGTGAGGCTCCCAAACTCGTTTGTCAGGATTACATTTGATATTAAATCATAAGTGCCTATTACATAAGATTTGAAAACTCAACATTTCTAATTTTACTTATACCTCCTAGAGTATTCTCATCGCTATAGAGGTATAGCCCTGAGGGCAGAAATACACTTTATAAATAAAGCCAATTTGACATGCTCAGTTCCTGAGTTTTCCAGGGTTTTCAGTACTTGATTCTTCTTCAGTTATGATATGTTGTTTTATTCAACTCATAAGCTTATTTCATTAGTGCCAGCTGTTGATCTATTTATAAGCACATAATCTGATATTCTACTCAATAAGTAGACACTCTACAGGGATCTTGACCCAGGAAAATTTACTTTTTCTTTGACTCATCGGAGATCTTGGTCCATCTCCTCATAACATCACTTATTTTCCAGGGCTACTCAGGCTTCAAATATTTAATTACCCAGAAAAAAAAATCAGCGACTACCACTAAAAATAGCCAGATCTACATATGGTTTTGATGACTGTTTGGGGAATCACTAGAGCCTCTGTATTATGTTCAGGGAACATTAATAATATAATTCATTATATCCAACTAAGTTACCATATATATGTAAAATACTACACTAAGTATAAAGGGGTCTAGGATAGAAAATTGTGGCTTCTTCTCTGAAAGAATTTATTCACTTAATAGAAGACACAAATCTAAGAGCTAGGAAAGAATTTTGAGGTTGACTAGATAAAGCTTTGCATTCAGGAAAAGTACAAAGAAACTGCAAAACAAGGGAAAATGCTGTAAGAAATGTCACAGCATTCTAATAGTATCTGCACATATTTGCCACCCCAGATTACTTCCAGCCCAATATAAGTACCATTCTTAGATCTAGACTGAATTAGCAGTGACATTAATATCCACTAATAGAAAGGACATCAAGGACCTTCTGATGGGTCACACTCTACCTAAGAATTGAGGTCCTCTGCAAGACCTGTTCTCCCTTCTGCTGTGGTTGGTCTCATTGGTCCTGGCCTTTCTCAGCTCCTCTCTCTCCACGTCACATTTTAGGTCATCAGGCTTGTCCTCCCTAACCTGTGGGACTGTCCTCCCTTGATTTGGGCCTTTTTCCTGCATTTATACCACTGCTTTCTAATGGCATGAGACACACATGTCCATGATGTTATCAGACCACTCGGGGGCTCTGACTCCTGGGCCCGCTTCCACATTGGCCCTCAGGTCTGGTGCACTCTGGGGACCAGCTCTGCCTCAGTCTCCCCAATCCACACATGATCTCTGATGGGAGACACAAACAAGATACAGATAACTCCAATAAAGTAGGTATAATGCTCTGATAGAAATAAGGATTCTGTTGGAACTCATAAAAGTAATAAATTTGATCCAATTGTTAGAACAGAGATAAGAGAACTAACTTATCTCTGACAGTATAATGTTTGAATTAGAAGAACCTTTAGAAAATGGGATTCATCTGAGCCAGGCATGGTGGTGTAGGTCTGTATACCCAGCACTTGGAAAGCAGAAACAGGAAGATCACAGGTTCAAAAACAGCCTTAGCAATTAAACAAGACTCTCAGCAACCTAATGAAACCCTGCTTCAACACAAAAATAAGCAAAGGGATGACAGTATAGCTGGGAGGTGTAATGGCTTTGGGCTCGATCATCAGTACCAAAAAGAAGGAAGGAAGGAGGGAAGGAAGGAAGGAAGGAAGGAAGGAAGGAAGGAAGGAAGGAAGAAAGGTCTGAACTGAACTACAAAAAATATTAAAATTACCAAATAATAAAAAATGTGCATTGTTATGTAGAAGCAGCTTGTTCCTAAGAATTTCATCTCTTAAGGTTTTAATATGACATAAAATCAAATATCTAAGTGCTAGAAAGGACTTTAGAGGTTGTGTAGTTAATATCTATGCTCAATGTAAAACCTCCTTTAGATTATCCTCCAGCCTCACTGATCCAGCCCAAGCTTGTTAATTGTACTTTGGCCAGTCTCAGTTGAAGAATAAGAGATTAAAAAAATGAAACTGAAACCCAAGCCTCAAGAAGATTCCAACCAGGTGAGAAGGAAAGACAAGACAAATGATTGCAATACAGAATAATGAATGCTATGATAGACACACAGCTCAGGATTCTATAGAAACCCATCAAGACTGGAATAACTGAAATTCGAAGAAGATTAGGAACAGCTTTCTTGGGAGGGAACTCTTAGGATGAGCTGGAATGAGCCACACCACATGAGCTTTAGCATAAGCACAGAAGACCAAGATGGCAGCAGATACAGAGCCCGGAAATCACAGCAAAGGAAAAGGAGAGGAGGCAAGCAAGAGCTGGACGATAACGGTCTGGTCTATTTAAAAAAAAAAAAGTGATTGGCTGTAACCCTGAGCGCAAGGGAAAGCCATTGAAGGATACTGAGAAGCATGATAAGATTTACATTTTAGTGGAAAGTCACTTTTAGCAGCAATGTAAAGGATGTACTAAGCGTAGACCAAGCAGTAGAAAACGGGAGCTGGGCCAGGCACGACATGAATGCTCATCATCCCCGTATTTGGGAGGCTAAGACAGGAGGATCACAGGTTCAAGGCCAGCCTCAGCAATTTAGTAAGACCATCAGCAACTATCAAGAGTCTAAAGAGAGAGGCTACAGAATGGAGAAAATATTTGCCAGCTATTCCTCTGATAGGGAACTAATATCTAGAATATATAAAGAACTCAAAAAAACTTAACACTAGAATTTTAAAGAAAAATGGCCAGAGTCAACTTTTTTAGGTGACTGACTCTGCACTAGTTCTCTGTCTGATACTATCTTTCTCTGGGTTGAGATGGAGATAACAAGAAGGTAAACTGCTTCTTTCAAAGGGTTATAGAGTCTTTGTTGGTCTTCCCTACTGATACTGATTATCTCTGTTTGATATCGCTTAATAGATACTCATTTATCCTTAAGAAAACAGAGACACCTGCAGACAGTGCTCCCCAGCTTTGTGGTCCTGTTTTTAGGACTTATACCCTGTCTTAAAACACTCACATCATGCCCTGTGCACATTTGATCCTATGGATCAGGCTACAGGAATTCTAAGCACAGGCTCTCCTGCTATGTGAGTGTACAATCATCTCAGATCACCTTGTGCTTTTTATTGCATGTGAAATCAAGGGTTTGGTATTGAGACAGTAAATTCATCAAAGAATATCTCAGATCAGCTCATTTCCTTCCCGCCTTCAACGTTATCTAGGCACAAGGTGAGCCTCATGATTGCTACCCAAGATCTGCTTCAAGGGAGCAATCCTGGATGGGCCCGTCCTTCGGCATTGGATTAAACCCAGGCAGACCGTGATGGAAAATTCTGTGCTGGGCTCCAGAGGTCACACGAAGAAATGCATATGTTCCAGCCCTGGAAAAGTATCATCTGCATTCCAGCAGCAAACTGTTTTGGAAATGTCTCTCAGAGGACTTCATGCCAGAACCAATTAAAGTCATGGTAATAAAGAGTGTGGAAAGATGACACAAATAGCTAGGAAAAAAAAAAAAAACCAAAGTGTTAGGACTGAAAGGACTATTGGAGTTAAACTAGTCTAACTCCCTCGTTTATGGTTGAGGGGGCTGAGATCCAGGGCTAAAGCAGCAGATTTGTGGCATTAGCAGGACTATCCTCAGATGTACTGCCCGCAGGTTCGGTTCCCTCTCTACTTATTACCATTGTCACTTCATGGAATTCTGAAGTCGTGCGAAGCAGCGCATTGTGGCTGAGATTCAGATGAGCTAACAAGTGAAATTAGGCGCCCTCCTGTCCCAGGGTCATCTGTGTGCACCGTGCTATTAAGGGTAACTGCAGGGGAATGTTTGTAGACACTCAAATAAGAATCTAGCTGCATCTCTTTACTGATCTGGGGCCCAGGACCCCCAGGGAAAGCACTTGAACTATGTCCATAATTGAAGTCTAGACACAAACAGACATTTCTGATAGATTGGGGAGGTCTCAAGGGAAGTCATGCTCTAAAAAGCCACAATCAGGCCACCAAAGGAAAAGTTACCATAAGTGGGGAGGAGGCTTGCAGGAGATAGAATTAGTATCAGGGCTTGACTGTAGACATGGGAATAATTATTCTTGGCATAATATGAAGTTATCTTTAAAACACTCTCCATCTACCCCAACCAAACCCTGCGTTGTCTATATATGCGAGGAGAGTCTCATGAAAATGAAAATGTGGAAGATGAGTCATTTGAGGACACCTACGCTTCACATGAGAAAACGACCTCCAAAGAGGGAGGGCTGGAGGACATAAGCAAAGGACTCGGCCAGGAGGGAGCCAAGCAGCTGAGTCAAGGGACCCCTCTCAAGGCAAAAGACACAGAAAGGGTAACAAGTTTCCTCTCCAGCAAAAGCCTCAGAGAACAAAGATAGGCAGAGAAGGAGAGCTGCTTCTATTAACTATCAGGGGAAGTGGAGGATGAGAGCGGCCTTCACCCCTGCCGGATGTCCAGGGTCCAGGTATCTGGTGTTCTACCCAATGGCAGTGAAGGACACACCTAGCAATGTGAGGGTCACAGGGAGTGCAGAAGCACCCTGCAAATATCAACAGCAGAGCCCAGCCCTGAGGGCAGAGCCTGTGCTAAGAAAGGCACAGCACAAGCCTGGGCGGAGGGCAGCGCCTGGGCCAGACACACTACGGGACTGCATCCTCCCTGCTCTAGCCCACATGCTAAGCGCATACACAAGGAAAAAGGAGGCCAGTGTCACAGGTTTGACTGGAATGCCCCCCAAAGGCCTGTGTGTTGATGGTGTGGACCCTAAAGCAGCAATGTTCGGAGGTGGGGCTTTGGAAAGGGATTGGCTCATGAGGGCTTTCACCTCATTGGTGGATTGGTCACTGATGGATCCATCATTGAGTGAACCATTGAGAGGTAGTGGAAACTGTGGGAGGTGGGGCCTAGTTGGAGGAAGCAAGTCATAGGAGGTGTGCCACGAAGGGAGTATCTTGGCTCTGGCCCCTCTTCTTCCTCTCTGTCTTTCTCCCTCTTCCTCCATTCTCCCAGGAGGTGAGCAGCTTTGCCCCACCACACTCTTCCCACCATGCTGTTTTGCTTCACCACAAGCTCAGAATCAATGGAGCCAAGTCACCATAGGAGGAAGCCCCAGAAACTCTGAGCCTAGGTAAACTTTTCCTCCTCTAAGTTGATTTTTCTCAGGCATTTTGTTATAGCAATGGGAAGCTAACATGGCAAGCAGTTATGTTGCAGGTTGGGTTCCCTTGGAGGAACATGGCTTCTTAGACAAAAAAACTTGTATACAAGAAGTCCTCCTGGGATCATGCCTATGGGAGCATATGGAGGCAATGATAAGCAGAGAGAGAAATTGAGCTATAATATGTCACAACAAAGTCCCCAAAAGATCCCATGGGGATGGATGGAGCTGGGATAGCCCTACAGTGTTGTCCCACATTGAGATTAGAAAGTAGGGCTTTAACTATCAGTTGCCAGCTCCTAACAACTGGAGCAATGGGTATCAGAGTTTCAAGAGAAACTCCAGTCAGTATTCCACAGCATGAACAACAGCGTAGTAATAGTTAAAGGCAATATCCCAAGTTATGTAGGCCACATCATTATCTTTCTGAAGACTCCTAAAGCCATGTAAGAAAAGGTAAGATTGAAGTCCAATCATTTAACAGATAGGCATTATTTGTCAGCCAACCTAATGACAAATTGTTCAAGTTATATCAACAGCAATCTATAAACAAATAAGATCTTAGAATATCCAGGCTCCATTAGACTCTGAGGATTATGGTCCAATCTTCCACCTAAACACAATCTGGGTACAGAAAAACTTACTTGCTAGCTTTCTGATACCACTCAAAGAGAAAAAATGCACTGCGGATTCATGATCTTATAACTCACCTGTCTACCCTCAGAACTCACATAACAATGGACAGTCAGGCCAAATAATTTTGAAATATGGCTTCTTAATGGCCTGAAAGTCTTTTAGTGAGCCCCAAAGCAGAAGTCCTAGTAACTATGTTGGAAAATACAGCTTAGACTCGTTGAAAATCAGAGTCGCTATTTTCTACCTGGGAACATACACACTGGGAACTGCCCTGGATCTGGGGTTCCCACCTCCATCTGAAGGAAAAGTCTACCTGACTCTCACGGAATCACCATCCTTATAATACATGAGGAACTTTATACCACAGCCTGCCCCTGGGAAAAGGAAGCTTTAAACATTCCCCAGATGCTAGGAATCAGAATAGTGTCTCCCAGAGGACTGGAAGCATGTGTAGGAATGTCCCCTCTATGCTGAGGTGGGTCCTGGCATGAGGGACATGAACACTCTTCCCCAAACCACAGCAGTTGCTTGTCAAGCCTCTTCTTGATCACCTGCAGAAGAAAGGCACACTGCTCACTAGAAAGCCCCTTTGATTTTGAAAGGCCCCCCCTTTTTAAATAAGTTCATTATTATAATCTAAAAACTGGCCCCTCTAGTTTTCACTCATTGCTTCTAATTTTGCCTTCTAGAACATTCAGGAATGTCTGTGTTGCCTTACTACATGATTGATGTTATCAAATTAACTGAGATACTTCTTCCCACATGTTGCCCAAGCACACTGAGCAAATCCCTATCGTAATATCTATCCAATTACATTGCTAATGTGTGTGGTCCTTAAGATGCAGTTTTCTAGGCCTTGACCCCTGGGCTAATCCAGTAGGTCTTGGGTAGAGCCTAGGATTCTACACTGTTAACAGGCACCCAGGCTGTCCAAAGATCCTGCGTTCAGAAACACATGGAGGAAAATATGCCCAATGATGCCTGATGCATGAATGTATCACTTTGAATCTCATTATGATGTAGAATTATAATGAACTAGTAAGTTTAATTTAAAATAAAATATATAACATTTTTAAAAGTAGAGATTTTATTTTTATTTTTTACATTACTAGAGATGGAACCCAGGGGCATTCTACCTCCAAGCTACACGCTCAGCCCAATTTTTAATTCTTTATTTTGAAAAAGGGTCTCACTGAGTTTCAAAGGACCCCACTAAGTAGCTGAGGTTGGCTGCAAACCAAGGTCCTCCTGTGTCAACCTCCTGAATTCTGGGATTACAAGTGTGTGCCATGATGCCTGGCTAAAAGTAGAGATTTTATATTTTCCTCTATATCCCTGGTACTTAGTAAAAGTTTTTAAAAAGACCATTATCGAATGAATAAAATTGAACAAAGTATAATAAATAGTATTAATGATAACTCTCATTACCAAATAATCTATTTATCTCTTTCTTTTCAGAATAAATGACTCTAGCCCCCCACCAGACCCATCATAATCCTGTTACTCTCCTCTAAAGAAACATGGCTATAAATATACCTGTTAAAATGTGATGTCTAAAGGGCAGCTCATCTTCCCTGTGTTCAGGAAATAATTACCATTTATTTATACTTATTACTATTTATTTATTTATTTATTTTGATACTAGGGATTGAACCCAGGGCATTCTGCCTCTGACCTACACTCCAGCCCTTTGCTTTTTGTTTGTTTGTTTGTTTGTTTGTTTGTTTTGTTTGTTGTGGGGTTTTTTGTTGTTGTTTTTGGAAATGGCCTAAGTTGCTCAGGGCCTGGCTAAACTGCTGAGGCTGACCTTGAGCCTGTGATGCTCCTATCTAAACCTCCCAAGTACTGGGATTACAGGCATGTAGCACCACACCCAACTGAATGACTCTTTTTAATCACTTGGTTGTATTTTGTAAACATTTTTATTGTCGCATTGCAGCTCATAGTGCTGGAGACATAAATGCACACAGTACTGGATGCACTCCCCTGCCAGCTCCCTTCCCGCCATTCCTGCTCCCCATACAGGATTTTGAGATTGGCACTAGTGATTTCACGTATGAGCCTAACTTCAGGGGCAGTGTTTCCCTCACTGCCTCCCTCTCCTGAAACACCATCCTCCTCTGCCATTACTCCACTGGGGTTTCTCTCCTTTATCTAAAGTCTGTCTTGTATCCTGATGAGTCCTTAACTTCCACATATGAGAGAAAACATATGGCCCTTCGCTTTTTCTTTAAACTGGCTAATCTCACTGAACATAATGTTCTCCAGGTACATTCATTTTCCTGTAAATGAAATAATTTTGTTTTTCTTTACTTCTGAGTAAAATTACATTGTGGGTATATCCCAGAATTTTGTAACTTATTCATCTGTTGATGGATACCTAGGTTGATTCCATGATTTGGATATTGTAAATTGTGTTGCTATAAACACAGATATGTATGTATCGCTATAGTATTCTGATTTCAATCCTTTTGGAAGACCCAGAAATGGTGTAGCTGGACTGTATGGTGGATTCATTCCCAGTTTTATGAGAAATCTCCACATTGCTCTCCATAATGGTGGCACTAACTTGCAGTCAGGGTGAGATTGCGGGAACTTGTTTTAGCAGGAAAATGACACTGTTGCCTATATTATACTTATCTTTAAGACATCTTCAAACTACCCTCATCTTGAATTGAGACAGTTTATTTTTTAACTTAATGGTAGCATTTTTCTCCAACCCCTATTACATTTTATCTTATTAGTTTTGTCTCATTGTTCCAATCTGTCAAAAGCCTTTTGACTGTTCATTCTATTTTCCAATGCATTAGCTATCCCTCCCAGCTTTGTGCCATCTGAAAATTTCGTAAGAGATTTTTTGTATCTTCTTTACAATTCAGTAATTAAAATATGAAACATGACAGTTAGGGAGCCCCAGCCAGGGACCTGAAGTCCATTTTCATAGATCTAATCTCAGACTGACACAAACTTCTTAACCATTTTTTGGAGTGAGACTGTTTGACTAAATTCACCAACTGTGCTTCTTCATTTAGCTGGTACTTCCTCTTGTCAAGGAAGGTATGAGGGAAGAACTTAATGTGCTAGAAAAACTTCAGACAAGGAGCTCTGAGTTTATTCCAACTCTGCCTGTCACTAGAGTGCGGTGTCACATTAGATAATGTAGCTAATCTCTCTGGTCTTTTTTTCATTTACAAATGAGAAATTTATGATTTCTAAGATCCCTATTAGCTCCACAATTCCTAGTATCGTTTTGGTATATAATCCTTGTAACACCATTAGACTCCTCACAGAATAACAAAAGTTCGCCTGATATGACTTTTTACCAGTAAACTGATACTAGCTTCCAATGGAAATGTCATGTTTCTCTAAGTTCCTTAGCCTGTTTGCTTAACAATTCATTCTAACACTTCACAGTTCTATGTCCTCTCAGAGGCAAATGGAAACCAAGGGGCTCTGTTACTGAGCAGAGGTACAGAATCCTGGAAGCTTCCATAGAACTAAGGCACCACTTAGCCACCAGGCCTGTAAGGTGGGCATGGACTGGCCCACCCTGGACAGTCATGTGACTCAGCATCAGAGTATCTCATCTATGATTCCTGAAATCTATATTTTCTACTATAAAAGTTGGGACGTTTACCTTCTTCAATTTTTTGGCAAAGCTCTGTGCTATGGATTGAAAGTTTTACCAAAACTCCATGCATGAAAAACTTGATATTCAATGCAATGGTGCTAGGAGGTCGGGCCTAATGAAGGGTGACGCAGCTATAAGGAAAGTGAATGGATGAATGTTGCTATCACAAGAGTGAGTTGGTTATCATGGGGGAGGGTTTACTGTTAAAAGAGGAGTTTGATCCCCTTTTCTCTCTCTCTAATCCATACCGCACCGTCTGCCTGTTGTGATGCAGCAAGGAGGCTCTCACTAGATGCCGGCCCTGTATTTGTACTTCCCAATTTCCAGAACTGTGAGCCAATAAATTTCTGTTCATTATAAATCATTCAGTCTTAGGTATCCTATTCTAGAAGAACGAAACAGACTAAGACCTTTGCCACTCTTTCCTCAAAGGCGATTAGCTGTAGTATACACACACTTCCAGATTCTGTCAGAACCATGCTTCACTGCCTCTTGGTCTGAAGACAAACTTATGTAAAGTTGTTGAATGTCTTCTTGCTTCTACTTACTCATCTCAGTCTTCAATTATTCATTCTACCTCTCAGCTCTATATTCTTGTTAACTGAGGAAATAAGAGCTAGATAGATCTGTATGATCTTTAACAATTATTAATATTGCCTCATCTGTCCTTAAATAACAAAACAACTTTTTAGTGTTTTTCTTGTGACCAATTCCATTGTCGTTTTGTTGTTTGTTTTTGCAGTACTGGGGATTGAGCCCAGGAACATTCTGCCTCTGAGTTACACCCCCGGCCCTATTTTTTATTCTTTATTTTGAGACAGGGTCTCACTAAGTTGTTGAAGGCCTCACTAAGTAGCTGAGACTGGCCACAAACCTGCAATCCTCCTGTCTCAGCCTCCCAAGCACTGGGATTACGAGTGTCCACCACCACGCCCAGCTCCTTTTATTTTTAATCTTCACTTTATCCTTTGTTAGGTCCTATCTGATATGGTGAACAATTGTTTGATGGTTTTAAAATGTGCACAAAAAAGACTGGACCTTTGCTACATTAAAGAGCAGAGGTGCCATTAGGGAAAAAAAAGAAGGAAGGAGAATTCTGAGTTAATAAATTGTGATCATTATTTGAGAAGACCATTTCCAAGCCCTCAGAGAAGCATCCCTAAGATTAAACACAGAGGCTTTGAGTTTTAGATGGCAGATCAATTTTAAAAAAGGTAGCTACCAGAAATTAGATTAATTTAGTGCATATAAAGTAATGGGCATTTAAAGCAATACAACTAGTTTAATGTCTCATTTTCCCTGAGATTTTTATTATTTTTATTATTTATTTATTTATTTATTTATTTATATTGGTGGTACTGGGGTTCTTGGAAACCCTTCTACCTCTGGGCTGCACTCCCAGACCTATTATGATTATATATATATATTTTTTTTTTTTTTTGAAACAGGGTCTCTTAAGCCAGCAAGGCTGGCTTCGAACCTGCGCGATCCTCCTGTCTCCACTTCCCAAGCAGAGACAAGCATGTGCCACCACACCTGGCATCCCTGAGATTTTTATTTATGAGGACATAAAATAGTCAAATTATGCCTAGTTTTTAATAAAGAATTTTTAACATAAAAAAATTTTAATATAAGAAAAAAGCCACAGCAGAGTACATCTAATGTCTCTCTATTACTCATATCTAAAGGTCTGCACACTTCGTTTAATCTACTTCCAACATATTCTGTTAATAACTGATTGTAACTGGTCAAGAAACAGACATAATTTCTAGAAGCTAATTTTCTCTAGAGTTAACCTAGCCCCTTAAAGTTGTTATAGTAATGAAACTGTCACTAAAAAATAAATATAAAATAAGAAATTAACTATATAATATGAAATTTGAATTTATTTCTTGGGACTAACTAAACTATAGCTAAAATGGTAACCATAAGATTATATAGCAAATAAATGAAAACACCAAAACTTAGAAATATTTGGGTCATATCTTTCTCCCTTTATTCACCTCTTGCAGTACCATTATTGCAGCCATCTAAGAAAAATCCTAGGTGTTATAGTTTCCCATTTTGATCCCAGATGCCAGAAATTAGAGTTTCAGCCTCATGCCAGATTTTTAAACTCTTCATGTGACTCCAAATTACTTTTCGTGAGCACCCAGCAGTATAGAAATTAAAAGGTTATGCTATTTTCTTCTAAAATATTTAAAGATATTTCAAATATTCCCCCCAGCCTAAGGAGAATGATACAAAGGATAGCTAGAGAAATGTCTTAAGGAGAAGCTAATTTATATTGATTTTTCTTACACTGATCCCAGAGTATGATAAACAACTTTAGTAATTAATCAAAAATAAATGTTCTACAAGCATCTCATAAAATAAATTATACAAATAGTGTTCTCAGTCTATCATCATTAGCTACATTCACAGAGTATTTATACGTATACAGTAGGAACTGGGATTCAAAGAGTTTATCTTCTTCAAGAGAAGCATCATTGACCAACAGAAGGCATTTCCTTCTCCCAAACAACTATGTTAGACAGTTGTAATAGCTGGATTTTGGCACTACAAAAAATGCATTAGTAAACTAAGAACAGAGGATAGCTTCTTTTATTTGATACATATCTACAAAAAAACTACAGCTGACACTATATTTCATGGTAAGAAACTCAAAGCTTTCCCAGAAGATTAATAATAAGGCAAAAATGTCTCCACTTGCCACTTTTTTTTTTTACCATCACACTGGAAGCCCTACCTAATGCAATAAGATATTAAAAGGAAATAAAAATACAGTTTGTGAATGAGAAAATAAAAGTATCTTTGTTTGCAAATGTCAATCATCTATGTAGAAAATAAAGAAGCATTGGTTAGATCAACTTAAGTGGTATGAAGCTCATAAAGCTAAAATACCTATCCAGAATAAAGCTCAACAGAAAGGAGCAAACCCTAAAAGCCTGATCAATCGAGAAGGACAGGGAAACAGGAGCAAAAAGAGATGCTGGGGTAGAGGAATAAGATCTCAAAGAGCACGAGGCCACTTATTAATAACATTTTGCGAACAACAGAAAAGGAAGCTCTTGAGCCATGATGTTTGCAAAGCTATCTTGGCCCATCCCACCACTCTGAAAATACAGAGAAACTCATTTCACTTAAAACAAGCCACAAACGAGGATTGTGGTTCAATCCCATAAAAATCATAATTTTAAAAAAGGAAATAAAGGGCAGAATAAAATCCTTTCAGACAACAAAAGCACTTTAAAAGGTCAGGCCTATAAAACAGATGAAAACTGTAACCTAATATTTCAAAATGAGCTAGAAATCAATTAGGAAACTGATGCTAGTATTGAAAGAAGAGCATATATCATAATTGGAAACTTTATTAAAAAATGACATGCAACTCAGAGGAGAATTAGAAATAAAAGAATTATGTAATTTTCATAATTAAGACTAATGTATCTAGAGATGTGCAGGAAGTCTCCCTTGAGTCCTCATCTGAATATTAATCACCCTATGTATGTGAGAAAATTCCCTGGACCAGAGAAAGAACCACCTAAAAGGAGAGAAGACTCTTGGGGTTCTTAGGGAATAATTCTGAGTCCTACCAACCAACATGGAGGATTCAATCCACAGGGCATTTGGTAAAGGACTCAAAATACTTTTGTTACAATATTGAGGGGAAACCCCTATAATAAATGCTGACCTGATCCTACAAAATAGAAAGTTAAAATCAGGAGCAAAAAGGATCAAACTATTTCCAATAAATTAAATGCTGTCACAGAACAAGAGCTGATAATATTTGATTATAGCACTAAAATACCCAACACACACACACACACACACACACACACACACACACACACACACACATTTATGATGTACCCACCATTCAGTCAAAATTTGTAATCCCAGTACTTGGAAGATGGAGACAGAAGGATAGCAGCTTTGAGAACAGCCTTGGCAACTTAGTGAGATCCTATTTCAAAATAAAAAGTAAAGTATGGCTGAGGGTACAGCTCATAGGTAGAATATCCCTGGTTTTAATCCTCAGTAACACACACACACACACACACACACACACACACACACACACGTGTGTGTGATAACGATGAAAAGGGAAAATATAATAAGAAAAGAAAAAAATCAAACAAAACTGGCCCAGAATGACTCAAATAGAGTGAATAGACAAAGACATTAAAATACTTATTACTCAGTGATGTGCTACAGCCATATCATACTGGTTCATGAGAGCCAATTATTCAATTATTCACAATTATTGAGAATTTTGCAAGCCAACCATTAAGCAAAGCCAATGTTTTAATTAAATTATATACTTACAGTTAATTTATATTTAAAGCAAAAGCAATAAATACTGAAACTCATCACTTCCTAATTATTTTACTGCATTTAGTATAATCTATGCTGCTGAGGCTACTAAAGGTTATTGTATCTGAAGGGTAAAGATACTGCATAGTAGTGTGCTTCCATTGTACATCTCTTCCTGAATCCGCATTTAATGTCAGTATTCTATCTCAATAATTAAATGACCATTTAAAACACAAATATCGCCGGGCGTGGTGGCGCACGCTTGTAATCCCCGCGCTTGGGAGGCGGAGACAGGAGGATCGCGCAGGTTCGAAGCCAGCTGTGCTGACTTAAGAGACCCTGTTTCCAAATAAAAATATAAAAATATAGGTCTGGGAGTGTAGCCCAGAGGTAGAAGGGCTTCCAGGAACCCCAGTACCACCAAAAATAAATAAATAAATAAAAATAAAAATAAAATACAAATATCAGCAAATATGACAAGTCAGAATTATGTTATTCTATTTTCCCTGAAAGCCAGTTGTTAAACATTTTCTAGCACATTATAAACTTTAATTATATTCCCTCTATTCAAGAAACTAGAGGAAATATGATTATGGTAAATAGGGTAAATGTAAGCTATAAAAAAAGGTTCTAGAGACTAAATGTGTGAGATTAAAAGCACATGGGATGGTTATAGAAGTAGACTGGATTTCAAAGAAGAAAATATTAGTGAAATGGAGAATAGCAATAGAAACTATTCAAAACAACACACATAGAGAATAAGAGATTGTGCAATATGCAATATCCCTGAGTTCTAGAACAATTTAAAATGGCCTAATATATGTATACTTCAAGACCCCAAATAACAGAAAGGGAAAAAAGGAAACTTTTGAGGAAATAGTGGCCAAAAAATTGTTCAAATTTGATTTAAAAAGTTAAAACTACAGATCAGACAATCTCAACAAAATCCAAGTACATGAAACACTAGGAAAACTAGACCGCACAAGTGATCTGTGTATGATATGTATATATCACTTTCAATTCCACTATGATGTATACTTACAATGCACCAATAAAAGTATAGAAAGAAAAAAATGACAGCAATGCATATTATGATCATACTGCTTAAATTCAGAAATAAAGATAAAAACCTTAAAGGGGGTCAAATAAATATGACACATTTTATACAAAGGAGCAAAGTACCATCATAAATAACATAAGCCAAATGACAAAAGAAACACTGAAAGGAGATTAAAAGTTCAATCTAGAATTCTATACCCAGTAAAAATATCTTTGAAAAGAAAAGGTGAGATAACTACATTCTTAAGCATTTTAAAAAGCTGGAAGTATTCATCACCAATACAGTATGTTAAAAGAAAATAATCCTTCAGGCAAAGGGAAATACTATCAAATGAAAATTTCAAGACTTCCGAGAAGATGGGGACCAAGGGAAGCAGAACATACCAATCCTGCTGACACCCGATCTCCATTGCCTTAAAAACAGAGTCTTACAAAAGCAAGCCAGAAAACACAACAACTTTAAAAGGAACAAAGGTGGCAGGAAAAGGAGGCTAGAAGACTGACCAGAGAGCAAAAAGTCCTGCCCGCCTTGTAGCTGCGGGCACCACATCGGCGCCATCTTCCTTCACTGAACCTGACTCCAGAGGCAAACAGGAAAACAACCAAGGACCTGAAGTTAGCAGCTGCAGATCATCAGAACCGTAAGTCATCAGTTCCTCCTGTGCAAACACTAACTACAACTTGCAGCAGTGGCAGCTGAACTCACCACACCCTCCAGAGATCCAGAGCGCGCCCAACAATAGCAGAAAAGAAACCCACCCACCACCTGGCTGCTGGCGTGTGGCTTAAGAGACCCTGTTTCCAAATTTTTTTTAAAAAGTATAAAAATAGGTCTGGGAGTGTAGCCAGGAGGTAAAAGGGTTTCCAGGAACCCCAGTACCACCAAAAAAATATATATATATATATATATATATATATATATATATATATATATATATATACATACTATATAATAGAAACTAAACCAGCTGTAGACCAAGGAAGAAATTTTTAAAAAGGAAATTAAGAGTATTTTAAACTTTATAATTGAAAAAAATCTCAAAATTTGTGAGATGCAACCAAGCGGAGATTAGAGGAAATTTTATAGTAATAAATGCCTTTATTAGAAAATATAAGCATTTCAAATAAATGACTTTAGTTTTTAACTTGCTAAACTGGAAAAAAGGACAAACTCAGCCCATTATATAAATAAACAAATAAATAATAAATATTAGAATAAAATTAAATATATAGCAGAAATATTATAGAGAAAAATCAGCAAAATAAGAAGCAGTTCAAGAAGATAAATAAAACTGATGAACTTCTAGCCAGAATAAAAACATGAGAGCAGGAAAAAATTCCTAATATCCAGAGGGAGAGAAGTAAAATTACCATGGGATCTATAGATATTAAGACAATGAGGAATTTTTGAGCAATTTTATGCCAATAAATTTGACAAGTTAGATGACATGAACTTCTTCAAAGACATGAACTTAAAGATTACTCAAGAGGAAATAAACTGAATAGACATATAATACTTTTTAAAACTGAATCTTTCCAACCTCTCCAAACAAAAAAAAAAAAACTCTAGTCCTTATAGTTTCACTGATAAAATCTACCAAATATTTAAGAAATGAGTGATATAAATTTTAAGCAAAGTCCTCCAGAAAATTAAAGAGGAGCAAATACTCCCAATTTGTTTTATGAGGCCTCTATTACTCCTATTTCAAAAATAAATGGAAACATTTTTTTTTAAAAAGTAAACTGTAAGCTAGGGATGGTGGCACCTGCCTGTAATCCTAAAGCTTGGGAGGCCGAGATGGCTGAGACAGGAGGATTGCAGTTCCATGGCCAGCCTTAGCAACTCAGCAGGACCCTCAGCAATTTAGTAAGACCTTGTTTCAAAATAATAATAAAAAATGAGCCTTGGGGTGTAGCTCAGAGGTATAATGCCCCTGGGTTCAATCCCTAGTGCCACAAAAAAATGTAAATTATAAAGAAATCCCTATCCTAACCATAGATGCACAAATTCTAAGTTGAATTTTATCAAAATGAATATTACAATACAAAAAGGATATTAGTGGAGGGAGTCTAAAGGGAGAATGGTGTAAAAGAGAAGGGATAGTCAATGATAAAAGCACTTTCATTGATTCTATGTATATATACAAAATTATCGAAGCCAACGTCAATATCATGGGGAAGGGAGGGAGCAGAGTGGGAGTGAGGAGAGGAGAAGGGGAGGTGCTGTATGCATTTCCCTATTACTCTGAACTTCATTATGATGTGAGATTACAACACACCAATAAATCATTATTTTTAAAAGAAGGATATTACCACATGACACAGAATGTAAGGTTGATTTCACATTTAAAAATCAACCAATATAACTTATATTAACAAACTAAAATTTGAAAACTATATATCATCTCAAGAAGCAAAAGAAGTATCTAACAAAACCCCAAAGTCATTTTTAATTTTAAAAACTTTCAAAAAACTAAAAATAGAAGGAGATTTCTTCAGGGTAATAGACGTCATCTATGAAAAAACAACAGCTAACATGTTACTTATGGTGAGAGATGAAAAGACTTATCTTAATATTAAGAGAAAGCAGAGATGTACATTCTAACCACTTCTAGTCAACATTGTACTGTAATATCTGGCCACTGCAATTTGACAAGAAAAATAAAGCATGTCCAGATTGTAAAGAAAATATTAAAATGCACTTATTAATAATTATAATAAAATGCTAATTTTTAAAGTCCATATACATTTACATAGAAGAAATAATACTAATTTTATACAAACTCCTCCGGAAATTTGAAGAAGAGATAATACCTCCAATCTGGGAGATAACATCTCCCAAATTACATGGATCCTAAACAAAAACACTGCCAATAAAGGTAAATTATAGACAAATCCCTATCATAAGCATAGATAGATGCACAAGTCTAAACCAAAATTTATCAGAATCCCTCTTTATTATATATAATTGAACTACACAATAAAAATACTTATATGATAGATTTATAGAACAAAGTAGAAGGATAAATCATAACTAAAAAGTTAATTACACAGAGTAAAGAATATTGTGGAGTAGGCAGAGATATTTAGGATGTTTCTAAATAACTTTTATAGGTTTAACTTTGGAATAATGTACATGGTTGTAAAAAAAATTTTTAATCATTTCCAAATATGTTAAAAGAAAACGAAACTAAAAACCTAAATGTGTACCCAGCTGGTCACATAACCACATGGAGAGGAACACCAAAGGAACTTCAAAAATAGAATCCAAATCACATTGTTGGTGGAAAGGCTGGTGTTATTATTCTGAGACTGCTGTATATGTATTGTGGGATAAAGCAAATGAGTGACTATGTGATATGCAATCACATTGCCTTTGCAAACTAAGCATTTTCAGAAATACTTAGAGGATTAGACTTCCTACAGCCACATAACTTGGGGATCCCAGCTACTGTCTCAATATTACAGAAATGAAAAGACTGGTGAGTCTGGAAACTTGGGAACATGAAGTTACATTCAGTTCTTAAATAAATGTGTATCACCTATCTTTAGAAATATTTCAGGAAATAGAATATTAGTAGAAATAAGAGACAATGACTCAAAATGCTCACTGAGAAGTTAAGTTCCTTTCTCTTGGCTGTATACAGCACAATTACCAATAAGATATTAGCTCAACTTAAAAGTAGAAGGTAAAGGATAAGAGTCGTAAACTGTGTGTTCAAGCACTCGGTCAGTTAAAGCTGACGGGACTGGGAACTGGGAACTAGATAATCCCCATAGACTCTTGAAGTTTTCCCATTCTGTCATGGTCCCAGTAACAGTATAAATTGCCACCAGCAACACACTCTTTCACTTCCATAGTTTCATTAGTAAAATAGGCTGACTAATCAGCAAATGTCCAATCTCATTTGAAAGGTGTATAGTACATATATTTTTAAAAGACGAATGATATCCTATGCCTCCACAACCAGACCGCAGGAGAACATTGGCACCAATATGTTTATCTGGAAGAAAAAGTAATAGAGACTCTATCATTAGAGAGGATAACTACAATAAAAAATTTCAGGATTGGAAAGCCTGAACAATACCGATTTACCACAAGAGTCCACAGATTGAAGGTCCTGTTTGCCAGACATGGAATTCCTAAAAAGATTATTCCAACGATGAGCCATGGTTGTCCTCAAAGGAATTTCCACATTTTGCCAAAACATGGGATTTTGAATACTGCATAGTCCACGATACCACAGAACCAGGCCCTTTACAAGGGGGTAGTGGTGAAAAACTGAAGGAATGAAACTCTCAAACACATTGGACCACAGTGAGACTAATGATAAAATCCCCCTGCCTCAGACTATTTGGTACGTGGAATGTACTGTGGGCAACTTTCAATTCCCTTCCTCAGTTATTATAGCCTCAGCATCTCCCTCAACACTATCGTCTATGCATGGAATGCAAAGGCCCACGGCAGTGAGTCTACTCCTCACACAAATATTGTAACACCAATAAGAACAGATACAACAAACAATTCACACAACCAGGCCCTGGCCCAGCCCTCAGTCTGTGTGAAATCCTATCCTTTGGAGGTTATGGTTGACACCAAACACTAAAATAAAAGGTATTCTTGCTGATGTTCATTTATGTTTAATATAATGCCGTCATCCTGCAGAGAACATCTTCAGAAGAAAACCAACAGGTCTTCTCAGTTGGTTCAGCAATGATGGCTTGAGAATCTAATAGGGCCTAGACCTGTGTGAATGAGGTCCAATTCTGCCTCCATCAAGGTTTGTTTTTCTTTTTTTTTTTAATTTTTTATTGGTGCACTGTATTCATACATCATAGTGGGATACAAAGAAAACTTTTGTAGACATACATGCACACATCGCCCAGTCAGCCCCCACCCGATCCCCACCCCATTCCCTCCCCATCCCTCCTTCCCATGCTTGGCTTAGTGGTTGACATCTAGTATTATAGCAATTTATCCAAAATTAAAAATGATAATCTCACATAACAGTTTCATTTGTCTGATACCAAGCTTTTGATAACATAAAGATAATATTTTAATATTTCAATATTTCTTTTTGCTTTCTTTCTTACCAGAGAATTTTTTTCTTTTTTTTTTAGGTGAAACTATCATATATTTATATATTTATTTTTCAGAAAAAAATCTATCCTAATATGGAATATGGATTCTAGATACCCAAAACGATCTCGAAAAAGAACAAAGTTAGGAGATATATACTTTCTGATTTCAAACTATATAAAGCTACAATAATTGAAACAGTGTAGTACTGTTATAAAGGCAGATATATAAACTATTGGAGCTGAATAAGAGCCTAGAGCTAAATTCTTCCATATATTGTCAAGTTATATTTGACAAGGTTTCCACGAACATTTGGTGGAGGAAATAATAATCTTTTAACTAAATAATGTTGAAAAATTAAAATTACATGAAAACATTTCAATATTTCCTTTTGCTTTCTTTCTTACCAGAGAATATATTTTCTATTTTTAGGTGAAATTATCATATATTTATATATTTATTTTTCAGAAAAAAATCTATCCTAATATGGAAAATGGACTCTACATACCCAAAACGATCTTGAAAAAGAACAAAGCTAGAAGATATATATTTTCTGATTTCAAACCATATAAAGCTACAATAATTGAAACAGTGTAGTACTGTTCTAAAGGCAGATATATAAACCATTGGAGTTAAATAAAAGCCTAGAGCTAAATTCTTCCATATATTGTCAAGTTATTTTTGACAAGGTTTCCACAAACATTTGGTGGAGGAAATAATAATCTTTTAACTAAATATTGTTGAAAAATAATACTTACATGGAAAAGAGTAAAATTGGACCCCTACCTAATCCCATATACAAATATTAACTCAAAATAGATAAAAGACCTAAATATAAATCTTAAGACTATAAACTTTCAGGAGAAAATCTGGGTCATAAAAGCTCACAACATTGAAATTCGCAGTGATTTCTTGGATGTGATTTCAGTGGCACAGGCAACAGAAGAGTATACAAACTCCCTAAAAAATAAAAAAAAATATTGTATATCCAAAGACAATGTAAACAGAGTTAAAAGTTACTGATAGAATGGGATAAATATTTCTAAATGCTACATCTGAAGGTATATTAATATTCCAACTAGAAATCCTAAAAAATTAACAACAATAAAGGCAAACAATACAATTTAGAGATAGGTAAAAGACTAACATAAATAATGAATCTCCACAGATAACTAATCTTAGTTGTCTGTTGAATGAAAAATCTTGTTTTTTTGGTTCTGGTGTATGTTACCTATTTCTTCTTTGTAGTTAATCTCTTTGAGTATTTTCTCTAGCGCTGGTTTTGAAGACATAAATTCCTTCAGTTTCTGTTTGTCATGGAAGCTTCTTATTTCCCCATCTAATTTGATAGAAAGTTTTGCTGGGTAGGAAATTTTTGGATGGAAGTTGTTTTCTTTCAGAGTTTGGAATATGTTACTCCAAGCCCTTCTGGCTCTCATGACTTGGTTTGGGAAGTCTGGAGTGATTCTAATTGGTTTGCCTCTGAATGTCACTTGGTCCTTTGTTTTTGTTGCCTTTAAGATTCTCTGCTTGGCTTCCTCATTGGTCATTTTGACAATTATGTGGCGTGGGGATCCTCTTCTCCGATCCTGTCTAAAGGGAGTTCTATAAGTTTCCTGGACCTGTGTATCAACCTCTTGCTCTATGTTTGGAAAATTTTCTGCTATTACTTCCTTGAAGAGATTGTTGATCCCTTTGGTTTCACTTTCTTTTCCCTCCTCTATTCCAATTATTCTTAGGTTAGCTCTCTTAAAATGGGCCCATATTTCTTCAATGTCAGATTCCTGCTGTTGGATATTTTTTTCTAGATTAGAAACTATGCGTTCATTTTTGGAATGATCATCTTCTAAGAGGGAGATTCTGTTCTCCATGTGCTCTAATCGGTTGTTCATGCTTTGAATTGAGGCCTTTACTTCATTAATTGCATCCTTTATCTCTTTTTGGCTCTCTCTGAGTTCTTTTCGAAACACCTCTATTATTTCTACAGTTATTTTCCTGATTTGATCTTCTAGAAATCTCTGATTTTCTGTTTTATCGGGTTCTGATGTTGTGGGGTTGTGGGCATTCATTGCTCCAGTGTTATTCCTCTTCCCATGATTTCGGAAGTTTGTGCCTTCTCTGGGTTCTTCCCTTGGGTCACTATGACTTCACTTAAGGTGCTCTGGATCTCGAGTCTGTAGTATCTCTGACCCCACTACTCCTTTACTGGGTTGTATCACAGAGTCTCCGACCCAGGGAGTCGATAGAGGCTGCTTTAGACTATGGGGGGTGCCAGGTTGGGCGTTCTCCTATGGTGTGATATCTCTGCCACCGCCACTCCCCCACTGGGTCAAGTCCCAGGGAGTACAGTACTGGGATTTCTCCTCTGTGGCCCGCAATTTGACTCACTGTTCTTGAGTACGCAGATGTAGCTGTACTGGACTTGGTGAATTCACTGCTGCTGCTGCCGGTGGCAATATGGCGCTGCTGCCACGCCCTCGGCCGTGAGACTGGCGTATTTTTTCTTCTCTGGTTTTGAGTTCCACTCTGAGTTCCTGCAGCGTGTGCTGAGCTCAGCCACTGGGAGCTTTAGATGCTCCCTGCGCCGAAAGATCCCACCTGGCTGTTCCGCAGCGGCTCACCTCGGCTTGCTGTAGCCATCCGGTGAATTTGCCGCTGCCGCCAGCAGTATGACACTGCTGCCGCGTCCTCGGGCGTGAGGCCGGTGTGTCTCCTCTGTGGCTCTGAACTCTGTTCTCAGTCCGCTTTCTCTCTGGGGCCTGGTGATTTTTTTTGTTTCTCTGGTGATGGTGTTTTCTGGCTATGAAAGGCGCTGATTTTGTGGTAATGGAGATTGGTTGTTAGCGGGGCTCTTAAGCCCCGCTTTTCTTGGTCGCCATCTTCCCAGAAGTCCAAGGTTTGTTTTTCCAGTGCCAAGTAACAGAAATCACCTGAGGTTGCTTAAGAAAAAGAAAATGAGAACATCCTGAGTAGATTATAGACACATGTCATGGAAACCACAATGAGCAATGCAGTTGGTTCTCATGAGAGTGTAACAACTAGAAAGATAATGGGAGTCAAAGCATATTGCAAACCTTATGTCTAATTTTCGATGTACATCTTGTTTCTCCCCTTTCCTTGTTCATAGCAAAGGTGGCTGCCAGTCTGCCAGTGGACCTCCATTATGCCCGCATCCTACCATTACTATTCCGATAATTCCCTGTATTTGAAAGATTGAATGCAAACTGGACACTGTAACTACTTCTAATCCAGACTACAGCAAATATAATAATATGTCACTTCCAAGATTAGATTATAAAGAATATGGCTTCCTTCAGTCTCAAATACTCTCACTCTCTGGTTCGTACTTTTCTGTTTTAGTTTTATTTTATAGAGGGTATTATGATTACACACAATAGTGTAAATCATTTTTACTTGTGTGTACATGCACATAACATAATTCTGATTGCATAAGTCATGACCTAATCCATAAAAATACCTACATCTCAAGGGACTCATGGAGGTTCCCAAATTATAGCCAGTGAGGAACTAAGGCCCTCTGTCCAACAACCCATGAGATACTGAATCTTATCAATAACCACTGCATGACCATCAAGATTCCTGATTGATTTCAGAACTGGCCAATAATTCAATGACTGGCTTGTCAGAGGTCTTAAGGCAGAGGCATCTAGATAGCCACACTCAGATTCCTGGCCCACAAAAATTGGGATAATTAAATGTTTGTTGTTAAGAGCCATTAAGTTTGGACCTAATTTTTTATGTGTAGGTAACCCATACAGAAACTATAACAAATACCCAGAGAAATGGAAGTGGCTTTGAAACTGGGCAGTGGATGGAGATCAAAAGAGTTTTAAGAAGCATGTTTAGAGAAAGTCAAAATTATCTTGAACATATTTTTAGTAGAAATCTGAACTTTGGGATCCCTCCCATTGAGGGCTTATAAAAAGAAGTTAGGAACGATGAATCTTCTTAAAAGCAGATGTCTTTTCTTGATGAGGCAAAGGAAAAAATGTTGGAAGAAAGTGGGTTATTAAGAATTAAAGATCTGTCTGAGACCAGGAACTCCAGTTCAGCAGTGTCAGGAAAAGAGCATCTCTTTTCCCTCCCAGGTGGCAAACTTTCTGACTACTAGACATTCTGTATCACCAAAATGCTTGCCCCAGCACATGAGCAGAGAAGAGGGAAAACAGAAAAGGTGGGGGCTGGCTGAAGTAACAGGAAGTAAAAGGAAAACTAGAAATATGTAAGAATGTCCTTTAAGTCTGGAAGAAATAGATAATATAATCTGATGATTTACAGCACTAATGTATACCTAGGGCTTCGAAAGTGAACCTCACAACTTGGAAACTGAGTTTCAAAGAGTAGAGCTTCCGGGCTGCACCAAAATGAACTGGCTCTCTGCTATGATTCCTTGGCTTTGTATCAGTCAGATAGAGAAAAACTATAATAATTAGCTGCATAATCCCATTCCATGCCCAGTCCCTCAAGAAAAAAAGTTTTACCTCCAATTCTTTGCAACAACCCTTTGTCCCAGTCCTGGGTAGCTCACAGTTATAAAAACACCATTACTAGTAATGTCAGCAACAGGGTCTGCTTATTGAGGCCCTGCTCAGAGCTTAAGAACATTTTGAATTAAGTACCTTTAGTGTATAATGCCTCCTAACTACCACAACAATCTTATAATGTCAGTATTGTTGATCTCTCCATTGAGTAGAAGAGGGAATTCATGGAAAGATAGGGGGAAAAAAATGACAAAACTTTCCTGGGATATACAGCTAGAAAATGAAAAAGATGGAGTTTGAACTGACTTCAGAGTCCAGCCCATGACCACTGTGTAGACAGCCTTCCATGAAGTTTCACTTGCTGAGTATGTATCTCACTGAGCTGATGGTTTTGTCTTAGCTCATTAAATCACAACAACCCTTAAGGTAGGCTTTCATTTGACAAAAGCAGAATCTGAGCAAAGGCAGTGATCACCAGGCTATTGTGTCCATTGACCCTCCAGCTAAAATCAACCGCTATTTAAGTCACCAACATGTGCAGAATGGATACTTAATAAGAAGAAGCTTCAGAGACAATGTGTTCCATGATGACCATAATTAGTAAATGGTTTACAAAAAATATACAGGGAATCCTGAGTTTTGTGGGATAGTGAACTCATGGTAAGCCATTTATCTTTTCTGTTTTCATTCCAGAGGTCAAAATGGACCCTTTCATGCTGGGTACCCACTTGCACATCCCCTACCCAAAAGTCAGAGGTTATTTTGGAAATGAACAAGGCCATTTTAGCTGCTGGAGTACAATGAAAGGTGAAAACCATCATACAGACTGTTGTGCTTATGTTGTTCTATGTTGACATATGATATAACTATTCTTGTCTGTGTTTACATGTCCCACTCATCTGGTCCAGTAATACAGACAGTAGACAGAGTTTTATTAATATTATTGATGGTTGCCATAACAACAAGTATGCAAATATACTTTGGCTATGAAACTGTGAAAAGCATTTGGTTGATCACAGTCAGTAAATTGCATCAGAGAGATGATCTCTAGGGGTG
The DNA here is from genome assembly GCF_963383645.1 of Muscardinus avellanarius. Classification (NCBI taxonomy): domain Eukaryota; kingdom Metazoa; phylum Chordata; class Mammalia; order Rodentia; family Gliridae; genus Muscardinus; species Muscardinus avellanarius. Next base: position 110,320,544 of record NC_137793.1, read on the forward strand.
AAAGGAAATGGAACAGTACATCACCAATGGACACTGGCTTTGATCTTATGAGGGAAATTTACATGGTGATTTCTCCTGAAATAAATTCCTTTTCAGGGGCTTCCTCTGGAATTTTGGAATGGTTTGACCCTTGGAGAAAAGCCATAGCTCAGGCAAATATTCCTCCTAATATATAATATATGTGCATATATATGTATATATATATTCCTCCTAATATATGTAGATAGATAGATGATAGATAGATAGATAGATAGATAGATAGATAGACCTCCCTCTCACCTTAACTCATAGTAATTCATGTTCCATAGAAGGAAAATGCATAAAATATTTTTAAAGAGAACAACAGAGATGACAGCCATGTCTGGTCTTAGAACACTGGCTCCAGAGAGAGGAAATTTTGCCTGCATTACAAACACCTGAATATCCAAGATTCAGAAGCGCATCCTCTGCCTGAGTGCATCTGGTCTCTTTGGGGCAACAGAGTGCCATTTAACCAAATGGCTTCCCAAATGTGCCTAAGTGATTCCCAGGATATAACTTACATCTTGTAAATATTTGGTTCCATCAGTATTCAACAACCAATTTTACAATTTCCAATACATAGCTAGGTGAATGTTTAAGATAAAACATGACCAGTAAAACATGTTTATTACAAGAGATTACAACCTAAGTATGGCAAAGAAGACACCAGGTTGAGCTAGTTCATCCAGTACGTTGGTTGAAAAGGAAGATAAAGAAGTTCAGGGGAATACGCAGTATGGTTATTCTATTGGTTTTTCATTCTCCATTCTTCTTCTAGTAAGAGATAAGCAGTCATTGGGCTTCTAATCTTCCGTTATTTATTTTCTCTAGAGAATGGGAGTTGCTACAAAAATTATAGATTAGTGCAGGGGAACGGTATGCTCAAATTCCACTCCTGCCCTCCAATTTAGAATGTAAATGAGAGGAAGAAGCAGAGTTCCTTCAGAACAATAATGGGGCAATGCTCCTCACCCAGTTCAGCCCAGCCAATAAAGAAAAAGGCCCTCCATGAAGAGTGCTTCAGAGCTTAGGGTCTGCAAGCAAATGAGGCCAAGGAAAACAGCTATGCCACAACGAGGCTGCAGACAACCCATCACTTTGCTTTCTGGGTTGAGAAGGGCTTAAGACATAGGTTGAGCATCCTTAAGAAAGTTATGATGAATCCCTAACCCCAGTACCTGTGAATATAACCTCCCTTGAATAGAGTGCCTTTGCAGATATAATCGAGTTAAGAAGAGGTCATTCTGAATTGGGGTAGGCCCTATTCCAATAACTGTTGTCCTTATAAGAAGAGGAAATTTAGACACAGAGACACACAGGAACATCCTGTGATGACAAACACAGAGATTAGAAGGACGCATCTGAAAGCCAAAAAATGCCAAGAATGCTGGCAACCACTAGAAACCAGGGGAGAGGTTGGAACGCCCTCTCCCTCCAAAGGAACCAATCTCTCCAACACCTTGGTTTTAGATTCTCTGCCTCCAAAGCTGTAAGAGAATAAACTTCTGTTGTTTTGAGTCACCCAGTTTGTGACAATTTGTTACTGCCAACCTAGGACACTAATACTCATAGCAAAGGGCTATCCTTGGCAAATGCTAAAAAGGTACCTCTGGAACCTGGAATTCTTCCATGTGTATATACTTGCCTCATTCTACCCTGATCGCCTTCCCATTATCCTCCACTCCTATTCTACAGATGTAATACTAAAATTCAAATTCTTCAGGGGCTCCCGCAGCTCACACAAGGTAAGTGCAGACCTACAAAGTACTACCAGATGATGACCCTCTCCAATCGTTATAGCACCTCTATTACCTCATTCACTATACTTATAGTCCCATAAAACCACCCTTCTTTCCCTTATCTTGAGAGTTTCGTGCAGATATAACCTTTGCCAGTGTGAAGACACAACTCAGATATCACCTCATAGGAAGCCATCTTTCTCCTTCATGTTATCATGAAGAATTTGTCTGGTCTTCAATTTTTGGCACAGAGAATCAGATAGCTTTGGAATTTCCTAAGTGACAGAAGTATCTGTGTTATGCTCATAGTATGACTTATGGTGGACTCCTAGATAGCTTTAGAATGAATGGTAGATGGTCACCAGAATAGAGCTGGGACTTTCAGTCACTGGACTTCCAAGGAGGGGAACAGAACTTGGAACTGAGTTAAATCACATGGCTGATGACTTCATGAACTGTGTCTATAAAATATAGCCCCAACAAAGACTCTGGACACTGAAAATCATGAAGCTTCTGGTCACTGAACACACTGGCATGCCAGAATAATGCATACTGACTCCACTAAGACAGCAGACCATTCTTCAAATGCACGTCCAAAGCTCTCATTTCCACCATCACACTCGACATCACTGTTGGTTTGTTTGACACCACAGCCTCTCAACCATAATAAGAGCTCAGGGCACCTGAACTAAGTTGCACTTGTCTTTATGCCTGCAACGCCTGTCTCAGTGCCTAGAAGGATAGATCCCAGTACATGTGTTTTGAACAAACATTGGATAGCTGACTTTTTCCTCCCTCACTTTAATCCCCAGCATACTCTCATGTATCGGTAACAGAAGAAAAGACATCAGTCTAAAAGCTGTAAGAGTTTACCTGTACCCCAGGTTTTGCTTTTTTTCTAGTAACATAACCTTGTATTATTCACCTTTTTTTTGCTTCAATTTTCTAATCTGTAAAGTAACATCTGAAGATCTTCTAAAGGAGAAACTTTCATGACTTTACTAGCTGCTAAATTATTAATTAGAAACTGAAAGTGACTGCTAAGGGTTAATCTGAGTTTTCCTTGGAACAGCTTAATTTTAATAAATACTCCTGAAAACTAAGAAACCCTAAACAATTAAAGACATGAAGCTACAGCCCAGTGTAGTGGCACACCCTATAATCCAAGTACTTTGGAGGCTGAGACAGGATGATCACAGGTTCATGATAGTCTCAGCAATTTAGCAAGGCCCTCTGCAACTTAGTGAGACCCTGTTTCAAAATAAAAAAATAATAATAATAAAAAGAGCTAGGAGTGTAACTTAGAGGAAGAATGCCCCTGGTTTCGGTCCTCAGTATCATTATATATATATATATATATATATATATATATATATATATATATATATACATACATACACACACATACATACATGGTGGAACTCAATGAAGAAAGCAGGGTGCATCTCTCAATTGTTACCAAACAGGCAGAAGACCTACTATCCACTTGGGATATTGCCACAGGCCTCTAGCTTCTTATTAACAACATCTTCTTTTCCTGATGGTATGAAATGGAATGTCTTTATTTAGGCCAAATTCTCCTCCAGGGCATAGCTATGGAAGATTTTCAAGAGAGGAACCATTGAAAATGACATATGTAATGAGTCCCGTGTCCCTGACCCCCACTTACCTACCCAGACTGAGTCCTGCCAGGGCACTGAGAAGTAAGTATTGAGTGGATGGCAGCCACATTTGTCCCAGCCAAAGCCAAAGGCCATGCCTCAAGATAGAGAGAAGCAGGTGGGAGCAGAGAGAATAGTGTCCATTGTTCAGAGCCTGGATTTCTCCTGCTGCCTTCCCAGAGGCTCAAGTGAGAGTAGCTATCGAGGAGAGGAGAGGAAGCAAGGGAGGTGTTTTTCAAGTTTTCTGAACCACATTATTGGACAATTTTCACACTTTCCTTCCGACAACCAACAGATAGCACTAGAAGGTTCTTCAGGTAGCTATAAGGCCCAGATTAAATGCAAAACTGCTCATGAGAAACATCACTGTTTATAACCCAAGGAAAAATTACTGGTTCCTCCAAAATTTCTCTGCCACCCAGGTCCTCTGGGGGCTGCTCCATGAACCCTCAGAACTTTAGCCCCTTGGTTTAAAACCTCAATTTCTGTTACAACACATGTACTTCTAAGAAGGCAAGGTGTTAAGACAACATCAGCTACTTTAACCATAAGGGGGATGAGTCTCTGTTCTTTACTGAAGTAATTTGATGGCTGAAGGAAGACAGAGAGGAAAGAAAGGAGAGACAGAAATGAGAACGAAGGATGATAATGAATGAAACTGTACACAAGGAAAAAGAAGGCTGAGATAATTATGCTCATAACTTTGCAAACACGTGGTCATATGAGGACCAAATCAAACATGTTTAATTTGACCTTTGGGGAATATCTACCATCATACCTATGAGTAAATCAAGATTCATTCCTGAGGAGATCCCTACAACTCAGGAGAACCAGTCCTGCTTTGGGAAGTACTTTTTCCATCTTCAACCATCACCGGGGCGGGGGGTGGGGGTAACTTATTTCTAAACTGCCTCTCTTCCTCCACCCAAACATAATCTGGGCTTTTTTCAGAGAAAACTAAAAATCCCTTAATAAATCTGGCCTCTCTGACACAAGCTATAAACGGCAACAGGTAATGGTGCTATCCTTTGCAATTCTTGGGCTACTACAATTCTGGTTTGGGGTATTGCAGCTTTCTAAAGGGAAAAAAAAAACCTCTGTAAAGAGACGTCCTTAAACAGAAAGAACTGCCAATTTTCTCTTGGGGTAAGAGCACCCTCTGGTGGCGAATGTCTGTATCGTGGTCTAACCGCTCCATGTGGAGATCCATCTCTCCTTTCTAGGCTCAATCAGTAAGTTCTTCCAGATGGAAACTATGTTGAGATCTCTCTCGGTAACAGAATGATCTGCGGAACTCAAAGCTGGAAGTCTGAGTTCACAACTCTGTGCTTGTGTTTGATCTTGGCCTAATCACCTCCCTTAACTTCACTTCTGTCAAATACAGAAAAACAATATCAACTCTTGGATCAAAGGACAGTACCTGCTATTTGGTACAGCACTGTTCAGTAAGAGATGCTCTAATGGTCTGCCAGATAGATACAGATCTCAGATCCGAGAACACAGCTCTTAACATTGTTTTCTTCTGACCGCCTCTTCATGCTGTGACTGTTACCCTTACAAATCTACAACAGGTTTCTTCTAGATTGTCATTCTCCGCAACAGCCTAGAGTTACTGCAGCTGTTGTCTCCTCCAAACGACTGCCCAGCTGCTCTATTAACCTTAGCAGTGTGCTCCTGAGCTGCTTCCTAGATTTGGAACCAAGAACAATTCCCCAGGACCTTGAGCAGGAATTTACAAGAACCAAAGATGGCACGAGCAAGCAGACCTTTAGCAGCACAGCCCCAGTCCGCCTGGGATTCCTCTGCACCCTCCATCTGGCATCCCTAAGGTCACTGGCCTTGCATCCTCTGTGCAGCCTTGTCCCGGGCTATCAGGCGATGCTTCTGAGGGATATAGGACTTTCATCTTCTGGTTCACGGCTCTGCCTTACCCTACCTTTCCCCTTCATATGTATATCACACTCCACCTAAACAAACCTATTGTATGGTTTTACACCACGCTTTCTCATGCCTCTATGCCTTTATGAATGAATTTCCTCAGCCAAAAGCAGACTCACCCCACTTCTGGTTAATTCTTACTCACCCTTAAACACTGAGCACCAAAAGGAACATCTCCTGGGGACCTCCATTCCCGTCCCCCACCTCCAAGCCTGGAAACTTTAAAGTTTCCTCTAAATCATCATGGAACTGTGTGATGGTCGCTATCTTAGCACTCATCACATTATATTCTAATTATCTTTTCCTCGTCTCTCTTCCTCTGTTGCCTAATATAATCCTTGGCATAAATGAGCTCTCAGCTGGACTTGGTGAATAAATGCTGATGTCTGTGTTACCAAATTCAAAGGCCACATTTTTGTTCTAATCCTACTTGACTCTGTTTGTTCTCTGGGCTTTCACAATACCTTTGCTTGGTGGTTTCCTCTCAGCTCCGTCTCCTCTGCTGGAAACCTACATGCTGTAGAGCCCAGAATCTGATTTGAGCTTCCATTCTGCTTTGGGTTTATGCTCTCTCTGGGTAATCTCTTGCAGTCTCACAAATTTAATGTCATCCATATGTTGACGGTCACTAGCCTACGTGTCTTGAACTCTTACTTTTCTCAGAAACTCTAAGCCAATATATCAGATAGTTTTATGAATTTTTATTATATACTATTATGATCTAGATGGCTGTGTCCACTACAAACATATGTATTAGAGCTTGCTACTCACTGTGATTTTTGTTTGTTTGTTTTTGCTGTACTGGGGATGGAACCCAAGGGCATCTATTTCTGAGCTACACCCCCAGCCCTATTTTTTTATTCTTTACTTTCAAACAGCATCACATTAAGTTGCAGAAGGTTTCAATAAGTAGCTGAGGCTGGCAGTAAACCTGCAATCCTCCTGTTTCCACCTCCCAAGTACTGGGATTACAAGTGTGTGTCACCATGCCCAGCTTCACTGTGATATTTTAAAGAGGTGGGTCTTTGGGGAAATGATCAAGTTGTGAGGGATCACCCCTCATGAATGGGATTAGTGCTATTATAAAAGTGGTTGAAGGCTGGGCGTGGTGGGCACGCTTATAATCCCCGCGCTTGGGAGGTGGAGACAGGAGGATCACACAGGTTCAAAGCCAGCAATAGGAGACCCTGTTTCCAAATTTAAAAAATATATAAAATTAGGTCTGGGAGTATAGCCTGGAGGTAGAAGGGTTTCCAGGAACTCCAGTACCATAAAAAAAAAAAGTGGTTAAAGGCAGCCCCGTTCTTTCTTCTGCCGTGTGAAGCAGAAAGTGAGCCCTTACCAAACGCTCAAACTGCTGCCTCCTCGATCTTGGATTCCCAACACCCAGAATTGTAGATACCAAATCTACCCTGTTTATAAATGACCTAGTCTAAAATATTGTGTTATAGCATCCTAAGACATATATGGATCCTAATTAAATATATTCAAAACAGAATTCTCAATGGCCATTTCTCCATTCCTGGCTTACTCTTATTTCACATTTCCCCATTTTAGGACACAGCCTTGGAATCCATCCAGATGCTCAAGTCAAAACTCAACAAATTATCCTTAATCCTCTCTCTTTCCCCTACTTCTCAATCTCTCACCAAACCTTATCAATTCTATCTCCAAAAAGTCCCAAGTCCTGTCAATCTTCTGCACCTTCACTACTATGGCCTTCTTCTTAGCCACCGCCATCTTTGACACTACCTTCTAGCCGTCCCCCTTCACCCCACTCTTTCTTCCCTTTCACCTGCTTTCCACATCATGCCCAGAGTGGACTAAAGAAGGAAAGTTATAACAGAATTAACGATGCCAATCGTATCACTCAGGATGGTACCTCTCTGGACTCCCCATAGTAACATCAATACTCATTCTTGAAATTAATAAATATTTTGCAAGAAGATACTATGGGACTATGTTAAAATTCCATTTTCACCTCACTTTTGCTTGCTAGTTTTAGCATTCATTGATATTTCTCGTCTACATTTATTATTCCTCTGATAATTATCAATAATGATTGTCTAATACCTTCATCCCTTCTACATTTTCTAGTTGACTTCTCTGTTTTAAAAAAAAGAGCTTTATCTTCTCTCCATTTATTTAATGATTTATATCAATGGGAACTCATCAGGTCCTGTTTCACTCAGTAGTCTATAAACTGTAACTCTTGGTTTGTTTTGATACACCTAGGGCAGTTTCACCAGCCGGAGCCCCTCCAACTGGTTTCTGGCTCCTTCCCATGACCCCATCGTTCTTTGAGCATTTTCTTCTCTGACATGAACAACTCTTCTAGGTTAAACCAGTGACACCTGTCAGCCACTGTGGAATCCAGGTGCCCAAGTGGACCCCATCACTGAAAGCAAAAAAAAAAAAAAAAATTATGAGTAGAAGTGAAATGAAAGGTTGCTGGATAGCCAAAGGCAAAGACCCGAACTTACTTCTCAAAACATGGCAGCTTTTATCTTCCTAAGAAGAGGAATGTGGAATCATTCTTGATGAGAATGGAAATTGCAATAAATCTCAAGGAAATATAGGCAGTGAGGAATATAATGTTAGTGAAATTATGGTACACATAAAGCATACTCAATATACAGCAAATTGGGCATTACCCACACACACACATGGCTTTGATACCATAGTATTCTGGGATTCTTGCAAATCACGCTGGGACATGTGTGTCCTGGGTTTGAAGAACTTTGTATTTTCTGAAGTTACTTGGACAAATCGCATAAGACCTTTGCTTTAATATTAAACCACTTACATGATTTCCAAAGCACTGACAGAGGTCTCTACAATGCCATTCAGTATCAACACGAGGTGGTTCCTTTTGAATACCAGCAGAAAGTTTTGATCTGTCAGCACTCATTTATGTCTAGAGCTCTGTGGTATGCTGGAAAGTGGGTTTAAAAACACAGCTCTTGGTGGGGTGTGAGGGAGGGGTGATGATTTGTAGCCTTTGCCAGTTTCTGAGGTAGAAATATTCCCACCATGATGGACTAAAGACAGAACCATAATAGAACAAGGAGTTAGAAGGGGATACAGTGAGTTTTGTACAAGCCCACTCTTGTCATCTCCAGCCCACCATTGCCTGTTAGATTTTTATTCTTCATCCTTCTGCACGATGATATATAGAACAGTTGTTTGTATATAACAGGGTTGGTATTCGAACTTGTTTTCTGTCTGCTCAACAACATCTCATTTTATAATTACTTCCTGGGTATAAAATATTGGGCAAAGAGGGTTTTATTGTCTAGCTGACAAAGTAGCTTTTGCAATGCTGGGATTATATTCCCTTTGTGCTATGCACTTTGTAGTATGTGTTAATGCTATGTGACAAAATGCTCTGATTCCTAGTGTCTAAGTTTTGATTCAATGTATATAAATAAAAACTCAACCATTTGTGCACATTCATTGAAGTGAATGCTCTCCAATGTCATGCAAATTAATACCTATACATTTTAGTAAAGATTATTATTTATTAAGATTGTTATTAGTCAGTCTTGGTAAAGATTATTGAATAATAGTGGCATGTTCTGTGGCTTTAGATGTACTGTGTCTAGATGTCAAGCTTTCTGAGAAAGCTTCTTTTCAAAAATTGTTCTTCAGCCAGGTGTGGTAGCGCACGCTTGTGATCCCAGCATTCTGGAGGGTGAGACAGTAGGATCACGGTTCTCGAACAGCCTTAGCAACTACTTAGTGAGACCCTTTGCAACTCAGTGAGATCCTGTTTCAAAATAAAGAATGGAAAATAGGGCTGGGGGTATAGCTCAGAGGTATAATGCTCCTGGGTTCCATCCCCAGTACTGCAAAAAACAAATTGTTCTTCTTTTTTTGTTTTTGTTTTTGGTTTTTTTGGTGGTACTGGGGTTCCTGGAAGCCCTTCTACCTCTGGGCTACACTCCCAGACCTATTTTTACATTTTTATTTGGAAACAGGGTCTCCTAAGCCAGCGCGCGGCTGGCTTCGAACCTGCGCGATCCTCCTGTCTCCGCCTCCCAAGCGCGGGGATTACAAGCGTGCGCCACCACGCCCGGCCTCAAATTGTTCTTCTTATATTCAATATTTTCTTTGAATTGTGTGAGAGTGTATGTGTATATACTAGATTTCTTCTTGATTTTTATTTGGAATCATTGAAAAGTCCAGACCTGCATTTACAGTTAAACTATTCTGAGGATGGCATGCTGGGGTGCTGGCTATCAAGATTCTGCATAAAATAAATGTATTAACCAATATAAAACAGAGTCGTGAACCATCTAATTATAATAGCAGCCCTAACTTTTCAGTACCTTACAGTTTTCAAAAAGGTGTGTGTGTGTGTGTGTGTGTGTGTGTGTGTGTGTGTGTGTGTGTGTTGTGTGTGTGTGTGTGTAGATCTGGGAATTGAGGGGCATTCTAGTTCTGACCTACAGTCTCAGCCTTTTTATTTTTGTTATTTTTTTATTTTGAAATAGAATCACACTAGATTGCTAAGAGTTTTACTAAGTTTCTGAGGCTGGTGCCAAATCTATGATCCTCCTTGTCTCAGCCTCCCAAGTACTAGGATTACAGGTGTGTGTACCACTCCCACGTCTAAGAGATTTTAAATGCTTTACGTCTTCTTTTAAACTCTTGCCAAAGTATGCTCTTGAATCTAAGGTACAACATCCTCTTCTTGCATGAATCACAGCAGGAAAGCTTCTAAAATAACACTAGAACACGTGCTAAAAACTTTAGGTTGGAAGAGAGAATGAAATAAATAACTGCTCATTCAAATCTTGGCCTTAATGAAATAGATACAATCATATTTTAGACAAATGGTACTCCAAAATAATCATTTGTCTGGGAACCACTGCTTCCTCATACACCAAAATACATCCCCATGGATGGTGTACAGAGTGGATCTGCAGAGCAAAAGATGTAAATGCCAGGGGGAAAACAAATTTTGGAAGTTGACAGATTCCTAATCTACGACCAGAGTATGACATAAATAATGAGGTTTTCACATTGAACTCAGTGGAGCTTAAACATCCATGCTGACCCCCTAGGTAACACCATGGCAAAGTAGATACACAAAGACATGCTAGAAGGAGATGGAAATGGGGTGGCGTGGCCCCAAACTACTAAGCAGGAAAACAACTGGCTCTATAATCTCCTATGGTGGAACTGTGGCTTGCAAAGACTTCCACTGGTCCTTGGGAGCCAGCTGTACAAGGCAATGGGAATTCTTCATCTCTTTTGAGAAAACTGCCAAATTTATTTTTTTAATTTTTTATTTCTTTTTTTGGTGGTACTGGGGTTCCTGAAAACCCTTCTACCTTCGGGCTACAATCCCAGACCTATTTTATATTTTTATTTGGAAACAGGGTCTCCTAAACCAGCGAGGCTGGCTTCGAACCTGCGTGATCCTCCTGTCTCCGCCTCCCAAGCGCAGGGATTACAAGCGTGCCCACCACGCCCGGAAAAAAACTACCAAATTTAACAGGTACTCCATGAGCCTACACTCAGAGACAACCTGGAACATGCAAGATGATTCAAAGAACAAAGAAACTTCCTTTGTTGAGGAGAACAATTAAGCCACTGTCCACAACAGAACATTAAAATTGGGAGCTTCAGGAAAGGAGGTCAGTCCAATGCTCCAAAAAAAATCCCCAGGAGAACATAGAGCTGGAGCTGGATCTTGAAGGGCAGCTGGTCTTAGATGGACAAAAAAGGCAAGGGAGGCCAGGCATAGTGATGCACTCCTGTAATCCCAGTACTTGGGAGGCTGAGAACAAAGAATCATAGGTTCAAGGCCAGTCTCCAAAATCTAGAGAGATTCTCAGCAACTTAACAAGATCCTGTTTCAAGAATAAGACATAGAGTTTGTATCCCACTATGATGTATGAATACAGTGCACCAATAAAATAAAATTAAAAAAAAAGAATAAGACATAGAAAGGTAGAGAGTGTAACTCAGAGGTGAAATGTCTAGGTTCAATCCTCAGTACCCCCCCCCCAAAAAAAAAAGTCAAAGAAAAACACCAGGGCAAATTGAAGCAAATGTTGAAGGACTTTAAGTACTTGAAGAACTTTAAGTAAACCACAGAGGGGGTTGGTAAGGCTTATGTTTCAACTAATGATGAAAATATAAACAATAGATATCCTTTAAGGTGTACCTTTTCCTCTGCAACAGCATAAAAATTGCTTGTAGTTATTTCTAATAAACAATATAGGAAAAAGAGAATACTGTTAAGTGCATATTATTCTCCAGTCCAGGTAAGAAGAGAGCTCAGAGGGGAGAATAAAATCAGACAGTGGTAAAAATGGTGATATTGAGAGCCGATGTCTCTTGAGTGTCGGCGACACTCAATATTCCAGGAATTGCACTTCATCTACATGATTTCATTTTATCCTCAGAGAAATCTCACATGATTTATTATTAGATAGAACTCTGGGGAAAGAATACCAAACCAACCTGAAATATCTTAGCAACAAAGGGAATTGTCTCACGGAAGTGGAAATCTCAGGGATAGATATTCCTGGCTTCAGCAATGGCTGAATCCATGGGATCAGATGATGTCACTGGGATGCTCTCTGTGTTTTTTGTTTGTCGGCTCTACTGGCTGCATTGCAGACAGTCACTCTTGACATATGCAAGGGAATTCACTGCCGGAAGCTCCAAGCCCAATACTGACCGGTCTAAAGGGAGAAGCACATGACCACTCCCTCTTTCTTCCTTTCTTGCTTTCCTTGCCTTCTCTATGCAGGGGACACTCTGAGTGGCCCTGCTCCATCCTGTGCACCTCAGTCAGGTCACGACAAGGACCAGAACAAGTCATGTGAGCATGCCTCTTCACCAGAGCTAGGCAGATGATGCAATTGGCAGACCCACAGACACCAGTGGGAAGCAAACTGCCAGAAAAATGTCCACTTCAAGCAAAGATGAACATTAGCCCTATTTAGCAATGAAAAAGCTAAGGCCTAACATGGTTGGATTTAAAACAGGCTTTGGAATAAAATAGCTCATTCTTCAGCCAGTGGATATTAAGCTAAGACGCTGTTGGAAAGGACTGTGCCTGAGCCTCACCCAGGTAGTTAAGTCAGATCCTAGGTGATGGGAACTAAGGAGTATATTTCTTAAATTTCCTCAGGTAATTCTGATATTGCCACTAGAGCGAACTCCCATCTGAAGCCCTGGGCCCCTGTTAGTAAGAACCTCAGGCCACACAAGGGGTTCTCCTCCCCACCCCCTCCATCATCCAACTCAGAAGGTCCAGCAGCCTGCACCACACACCCACCTCCCTCACTCAGCTTTATATCAACCCATCCTTAGGGCTATGGTCTCTGGTACCTCACTTGCCACAGCAGACATTCAGTAAATATGTGTTAAATGCAATCGATGTATCTCCCTAGATTTTGCACACAAAGACTTTTGCTAGAATAAAAGGCTCAGAGAGGAAACAAGAAAACTGTCTCCCTGATAAAGCAGTAGTGATATTGACAAGAAGGAAAAAGATAGTAACCCACTGTCCACATTTTCTGAGTGAAAAAAGAAAAAGAAAAAATTAATAAAAGCGGACCTCAGGAAGTAAGATTATCATACAGTATAAATTACTTTTCAAATTACCATAACCCTTCGAGCCAGCTCTTCAGCTCTCGTTCTGCCAAGTTCCTTAATTATGACATCCCCGTTCCCCAATTAAAGGCTAATTAAGCCTGTCAGCACCTTTCTAGAATATTAACTATTTTATTCTTTAAAAAGTAAGGCTTTATTAAATTGAAATCCTTTGTGAGAATCCAGTATATTTTAAGGACTTCTTGATCTCTTGTTTCATCTGACTACACCATACCTAATAATACCCTTATTCTGATCAAAAGTTTAAGATTAACCTTACCGTAGCCAAACTGGTTTTGTTTCAAAAAGCTCCTACTGGTACTACGCTCACATACTAGCTGCTGACTCAGTGTTCATTTTGTCAGTTTCTCCTTTTTCCTACAAAACAGCTTGATGCCGCCAGGCATGATGGGTACACACATGTAATCCCAGTATTTGGGAGGCTGAGACAGGAGGATCGCAGGTCCACAGCCAGCCTCAGCTACCTAATGAGGCTCTCTACAACTTAGTTTCAAAAATAAAGAACAAAAAAGTAGGGCTAGAAGTATAGCTTGGAGGTAAAATGTCCCTGAGCATTTTACCTGATCCTCAGTATATACATACATACATATACATATACATATACATATACATATACATATACATATACATATACATATACAATCTTGATATTTCTCTCAGACTTCATTTCCCCCATAGTACTCTGTCTCATCCTTCTTTTGAGTATACAGTTGCCTTCAGGGTAACTAATTTTTCCTACTTGTCTGGATCTCTTTCCTAAAAATTTTCCATTTTCAGCCAGCCTGGGATCTTCTTTTACACTGCACCTGCTCTAAATCTGCTGACCGTCCTGATGAGGACCACGCTTGAGAATGTTTATGGACCCGCCAGCTGCAGACCCTTGGCGCCCACCCAAAACATCTGTTGTTTCCATGCCCTCTCCTAACCTTCAGTGCCCACTCCTGCTGGACTCAGGCATTTCTTCAGTCCAGAGGGTTTATAGGTTTTACGTGTCTACAGAATCATCTAATCTTTGTTCTGCCAGTGAGTTTATTTCCAGAAAAAGGATTTGACACTAAAGTGCTTTTCAGTGCCTATGCCTAAAATGTCCTTTTCTGAAATACAAAGGCTTAATTGGTGATCATATCCCTTTTTGAACATATTTTTCCAGTGTTCTTGTTCTCCTCTTTTTATTTTCAGTAATCACTGAAGGAAAATCAAAATCTAACATGAACCCAGGAGCAGGCCCTGTTCAGAACAAGAATGTACCAGTTCCTTTAGAAACTTGATAGTCCCATTCCTTTGACTGTTACTGTCACTACCTCAGGACTTCACACTTGGTCAATGTCTTGAAAAATTCTTAATTTCTATGCTTATAATTCTTAGTACTCAAGGACTTCTTTCACCAGATAGTTTTATACGTTGGTAGCACCAGGGTTCAATAGGCTTTGAAAAGACAGCTTGAGCACCTAATCACTATTTGTAACACTGATCCTATGAAAACAAAAAATGTTACGAATTCACAGAAATAAACTTTCATGAATAGAAACACATCTCCCCACCTTGCCTGCCCACTAAGACCCTACCACGAGCCTTAAGAAAGGCGCTGGACACACAGCAACCACAAGAACACAGAAGCTCACCGACTACCATTCTGTCTAACGCCTTTCTTCCTAGTTCAATTTTCTGCCTCCTGAATCATACCCTTAAGTAGTTCCTTTGGCAATATCCTTTTTGTTTGTTTGTTAAATTCTAAGACCTTTTTTGTGAGGTTTTATTGTTTGGGAGATTTTAGCTGGCTACAGAATTTAGGTTATTATTCATTTTACCTTAACTTCTTAGGATATTACTTGACTGTTTCCTGACTTCTGTTACTGCCTCTCGAGAAGTCTTCGGTCAGTCAAATTGTGATTCCTTTGTTGGTAACCTGTCTTTTTACTAAAGTTGCTTTTATTATATTCTTTTTGTCTTTAGTCATCTGTGGCTTCACTAAGATGTGCCTACATGTGGACTTACTTTACATATTCTGCCAAGAAACATGTTGTGCTTCTTGAATATTAGACTCATAATTTTATTAATGCTAAAAAATTCACAGCTGCCTTATCTTTGTGTATTTACTCTCCACATTCTTCTTTACGTATTCTAACTGAACAATCATAATGGATGTATGTTTCAACTTCTTATATCTCCAATGTCTCTTTATGTTTCATGTTTTCCATATTTTCTTTTTAATGCTTCCAGATAATTTCCTCAGATTTATCTTCCAGTGTACTGCTTCTTTTTAAGCTATAGCTGATATGTAACCTATCCACTAATTTTACTGACTACATGTTTTATTTCTAAAAGTTCTATCTAGTTATTTTTAAGTAAGTCTATTCTTTTCATTCACTCTGACACTTTACTGTTTCTTCTTTTATGTCATTATACATATGCATATTTGACAGTCTTATTTGAAAGTTACATTAGTTGACACACTGCCCTGGACAGTGGATTGTTTCTTTGGCATTTTATAATTTTGGAGTGTGAGCTTATCTTCATTGTAGCATTATGTATAAAATCTTGTGTGCCCTGGGTAAATGTGTCCTTCCAAAAGAGGCTTTTAATTTTCTTCTTCCAGTCATGAGGCTGTAAATCATCTGTACACTATTCTCTCAGCTTGGGAATTCTCAGACAGTCATTTACTTTTACACAATTTTTGTTTTCCTCAAGGGATCAGTCTCTATATCGTCCCTACTATCAAGGAAAGAAGGTCTCTCCTGATAAAACTCAGCCCATACAGACTGGGAGACATAGCTACTTCCTCAAGATATGCATATAACAAAGCAAATCTAAAAGTGGCATGAAGAATCAAGAAAAAAAAGAAAACTCATCTTTAGTAACCAACCCAAATCAAATAGAGATCTGTAAACTGTCTGACAAATAATTCAAAATAATTATCTCAACTTAAAGAAGAAATATTATAATTAACATCACATAAATACAAAAGATTATAAGAGATATTATAAACAATTACACACCAACAAATTGGATTACCTAGAAGAAATTTATAAATTCCCAGACACATGCAACCTACCAAGACTAAATCATGGAAAAATACGAACTCAAAATCATGAAAATATAAAAAGATTAGTGATTAAGGAGATCAAATCAATTATAACAAGTTTCCCATCAAGGAAAAGCCCAGGATCTGATAATTTCATTGATAAATTCTACTAAACTTCTTTTTCAAAACTAACATCAATCTTTCTCAAACACTTCTAAAAATTTGAAGAGGAAATACTACCAAACTCAATTTACCAGGTGCATTCTCAGGGCTGTAATCTAAAACATTTGACCACCACAACTTGCTTTGAAGAAAATTTATTTGCTCATAGTTCTGGAGATTTCAGGGGTTCGTTCAGTCACGTTAGGTCAAGTGAAGTCTGTGGAGCTCAGGGCATGACATGGGCAGGAGAGAGAGAGAGAGAGAGAGAGAGAGAGAGAGAGAGAGAGAGAGCAAGAGGGGGGGAGAAAGAGAGAGAGAGCAAGAGGGGGGGAGAAAGAGAGAGAGAGCAAGAGAGGGGGGGGGAGAGAGAATGAACAAAGGCTATGTTCTTATATCATGAAAATCAGAAGCAAGAGACAGAGCAAGGGGAAGAGGGACCACATGTAATCCCCAAGAACACACCACAGGGACCCCTTCTTAGCAACCAAGCCCCATCTCTGATATGGCTGCCTTGTCTCTGTGAGGTCTGGGGGACATTCTAAATCTAAACCATACTATCAGGCCAGCATTATCCTCATACTAAAGCCAGACAAGGACACTGCAAGAAAAGAAATTCACAGGCCAATATCCCTAGTGAGCTTTGATGCAAAAATGTTTAACAAAATACTAGCAAATCAAATTCAACAACACATTAAGTGACCATTCACTACGGTCCACTGAGACTTATCACAGGGATGCAAGAATAGTTCAACATATGTAAATCTATAAATGTGATAAACCACATTAACAGAAAGAAGGACAAAAACCATATGACTACCTCAAAGTAAAATTTAATATGCTTTCATGACAAAAGTCCCCAACAAATTAAGTGTAGAAGGAATGTACCTCAATAAAATGAATGTTATATATGACAAACCCACAGCCAATATCATACATAATAATAAAGTGCTGAAAGTTTTTCCCTCAAAGAAATAACAAGACAAAATACCCACTCTCAACATTCTGTTCAACATAATACTGGAAGTTCAAGCCAGAGCAATTAAGCAGAAAAAGGAAATTAAAAGCATCCCAATTAGAAAGGAAGAAGTTAAATTGTCTGTTTCTAGATGACAGATGACATGATCTCATATATTGAAAACTCTGAAGACTTCAGCACAAACAAACACAAAAAATAATTAGAATAAGTGAATTAAATAAAGTTTTAAGACACAACACCAATATACAAAAACCAGTAGCATTTCTATACACTAATAACAAAGTACTCAAAAATAAAGAAAATTCCATTTATATCACCTATAAAAATATAACTCTTAGAAATAAATTCAACCAAGGAGTAAAAAGATCTGCACAGTGAAAACCATAAAATGAGCCGGGCGTGGTGGCGCACGCTTGTAATCCCAGCATTTGGGAGGCTGAGACTGGAGGATCGCGGATTGCGGAACGCCTCAGCTACTTAGTGAGGCCCTTTGCAACTCATTGAGACCCGGTTTCAAAATAAAGAATAAAAAATAGGGCAGAGGGTGTAGCTAGGAGGTCAAATGCCCCTGGGTTTCTTCCCCAGACCTGAAAAGAAAAAAAAGAAAACCATAAAATGTTGATGAAAAAAAAATTGAAAAAGACAGCCAGGCGTGGTGGCACAGGCTTGTGATCCCAGCATTAGGGAAGCTGAAAAAGAAGGATGGCAGTTTGCCGGGCGTGGTGGCGCACGCTTGTAATCCCCAGGCTTGGGAGGCGGAGACAGGAGGATCGCGCAGGTTCGAAGCCAGCAGTGCTGGTGTAAGAGACCCTGTTTCAAAAATATAAAATAGGTCTGGGAGTGTAGCCTGGAGGTAGAAGGGCTTCCAGGAACCCCAGTACCACCAAAAAAAAAAGAAGAAGGATGGCAGTTCATGGACAGCCTCAGCTACTTAGTGAGGCCCTTTGCAACTCAGTGAGACTCTATTTCAAAATAAAAGAATAAAAAATAGGGCTGGGGGTGTATCTCGAAGGTAAAATGCCCCAGGGTTCCAACCCTAGTACCACAAAAAAATTTTGAAGAAGACAAATAGAAGATATTCCATATTTGTACATTAGAAATAATATTAAAATGTCTATACTACCCAAAGTGACCTGCTTCAGTTAACCTGTGAATCATCCCTAATTTTGGCTTTGCATTTATAGACACAATTTTAATGGATCCTCTCGGGTGTCTGTGGTGTTTAAGAAAACAGACTCTGATATCTGATAGACATGATTTTGAATCCTAGTGTTTCCATGTTATCAATGAGAATGTATTCAGCAACGTGGAGCTGAACCAATTAAAAATGGCTTAAGTGATGAGTGTTGATTACCTCCAGACGTAGGACTGGTCCTGAGGTAAGTTTGGTTAATTCAGTAGGTTCTTTCCATGTCTCCATTTTGCCACCTTCAGAATGTCACCTTTGTTCTTTGGTTTTCTCCCTTTATGTCCATCAATATTATCTCCATATTGGAGGTCTCCAATAGCCCAGCACGCCACAGCTTCACACCACAGCATCTGGAGATAGAGAACAGTTAAACTGTCTTTTTTAAGAACAAGGATAAAGTTTCCAGGGCCCCCATAGGATATTTCTCTTCACATGACTGAATTAATTATTTGGCAAGGAGACTGGATCAGATCAATGAGAAATCACCCCTTCTCACTGCAGATATGGCTGTCCTCACTAATGGTGTAAAATATTAATGTCATTAGAGGGAAAAAAGGGGAAAATAGCTGTTGAGTTGATCACTAGCAGAATGTTCTCATCTTTCTGACTGTATGATCATTAGAAGGTTGCTGAACATTGCTCAGCCTCAGTTCCTTATCCACTAAATGCAGATAATAATAGTACTTACAGTACACGTTTTTGTGAGGCTTAACTAGGATCATTCATGAACAGTACTTAGCATCCTGCCTGGCATGTAACTACCCAACAAGTGTTACCTATTAATCTGCCATCTAGTTTCTCAATGAATATTATAATCAGTCTTTTTTATATTTCTTCTGACCCTTCTTCCTCTTTTAGCACCTAACAACTTTATAATAAGAATCTTTGATGTGATTGAAAGCTTTTCTTATGTTAACTGAATTTCTTTTTTTGCACTATACCATGGCCATTTATTCAATTTAAAGTACAAAAGTAGATCTAATGCAAAATTAAAAGACTGACCAGCACTAATAATAAAGAGAAAATTACTATAATTCTGGCTATAATTCAATTTATTTTATTTGAAACATCCAAACCAAAAGAAATATATATATATATATATATATATATATACAATGAAGGCTTTGTTCAGATACCTTTCTCATATGCCTATGAAATAAAAGATTAAAACAGAAAAGTTTTCAACATAAATTTTCACTTTAATTATTACCTTCATGTTTGTATGAAATTTTCTTAAATGATGTGAAAATGATACTGAATTATGTATGTATAATTATATGTTGTTACAAGAATATTGTTTGATATTTCACCCTTTTCTCTTCTTCCTTCTTTCTTTATTTTATTCTTTCCTCCTTTTTATTATGTTATTGAAGATTGAACTCAGGGGCATTCTGCCTCTGAGCTACACTCTCAGCCCTATTTAATTTTTTTAATTTTTGAAACAGAATCTCACTCAGTTAACACAGCCTCAAAGTTATGAACCTACTGTTTTAGCCTCCCAAGTGCTGAGATTACAGGCATGTACCACCACACCCAACTTATTCATATGTCTTATATGAGATAAGGGGAAAATATATAAGTCATCTGAGTATTCCAGTGGTAGGGCATTCTTTAGGTATTTTGCCATTATTTCTTTGAACAACTTCTGGATAATTTAGTAGTGTCCTCTTTGTAAATAAGGCCATGCAGGTCAAGGACAGAACTCGGCCTAGAGCGAGATTAGCTGGGTTCCAGCTCTGCTGGCCACTGAGTATCTGAGCAGCCACAGGCAATTCTGATGTTCTCTGAACCTGTTTCCTCATCCACACCCCAACCTTGATATCTCTGATGTTAGAAGCAGAGCTGGTACTGCCAACCTCAGCCATGTCCTGGGATTTTAAAGCCATGTCACGACACCATGCTCACATAGTGTCCACCCAGTAAGTTACTTTGGGTGCCCTCCAAACATGCAGGCAACCTTCTCCCCTTGGCAGACGTTGAACTGAGTCCAGGTTCTACCCTGTTGACCTGCAGAAGTTCATTCTGTTCTTTATGTTGTCAGAAAATCTGGTGTCTCATGTCTTTGGAAAATGGGCTTCAAACAGGTCTGGTGGTGCATGCACGCCTAGAATCACAGTGCTTTGGAGGCAAGACAAGAGGATCACAGATCTGAGGACAGTAAGACTCTCAGCAACCTAGTGAGACTCTGCTTCAAAAACAAATAAAAAAATAAAAAAGGGCTGAAGATGTAGCTCAGAGGTACAATGCCCTTGGGTCCAATCACCAGTACTACAAATAAAGACAGAAAGAAAGGGGAGGAGGGAGGGAAGAATGGAGGAATGAGGGAAGGAAGGAAGGAAGGAAGGAAGGAAGGGGAATCCAAAAGTGGAAGTGTAACAGCAACACCTATTCAAAAATACCTACAAAAACTTAGTATTTTGGGGGGGTGATACTGGGGGTGGAACTCAGAGGCTTTCTACCTCCAGGCTATACTCCCAGACCTATTTTATATTTTATTTGGGAACAGGGTCTCACTAAGTTGCTGAGAGCCTCACTAAGTAGCTGAGGCTGGCTTCGAACCTGCGCGATCCTCCTGTCTCAGCCTCCCAAGCGCGGGGATTACAAGTGTACGCCACCACGCCCGGGCCTAACACTTAGTATTTTTGATGGTCAAGCAGCGCAGGCCCCAGATATTATTTAGAAACTCTCCCTCTACACACATCCCTTATTTTTTTGTACCATAAAACATGCTACAATAGACTGAAGACGGAGTTAGACTGGAACCCAGATTGCTCATCTGAGACAGTGCAATTTTCACTAAATCAGGCTACACTGTCCAAATATGCCAGTGTCAATCAGAAGTTGGGCAGTAATATAAATATGAAATAATAATAATTATGTTCACAAGGCTTTACAGTGCACAAGCAATGTATTTTTATATGCTTTTATTGACGCATTATAGTCTCACTTCATAATGTAAATCATGTTGACAGTGACGTCCATGCACACAGTGCTTGGTGCCCCCACCTCCCCTTCTGCCCCCTTCCCCATACAGAGTACTGAGATTGACCTTGGTATTTTCACATATGTACACAAAGCTGATGGCAGTAATTCCTTCAATGAACCTCACTTTTCCCTCTCCCCTTCATTCCCTTACCACCTCCCTGGCTCCACTAAGGTTTCTCCTCCATTATCTGGAGTCCCTCTTATATTCCAATTACTCCCTAGTTCTGCATATTAAACATATGACCCTTCACTTTCTATGCGTGGGTAATCCTAGTTAACATAATGTTCTCCAGGTCCTTCCATCTTCTTGCAAATGACAATTCTGTTCTTCTTTATTGCTGAGTAGAAGTTCCTTGTGTGGATATCCCATGATTTTGCAATCCATTCATCCGTTGGTGGATACCTAGGTTGGTCCATAATTTGGCTATTGTGAATTGAGCTGCGTATAAGCAACTTATACTTTGATTATTTCATTTGAACTTCACCACAAAGAAAGAAGACTTGCCCAGCGTCCATTGGCCAGGCAGTGAAGGAGCCAGCCTTGAAGGCCAGCTCTTCCAGCTCCTTTACACTTCCTGACTCAGCCCTGCTTTCCATCAGACAACCGATTACCACAGAACATAGCAGATCGGCCCACTGGCTCTGGTTGCTCAGTGCTCAACATGAAAGTGGTTGGTCCAATTGGCAGCCACTCCCAGCCGTCACACGGCCTACTCTATTAATCTCAACATGATAATTAAGTTGTCCTTCAGGACACTCCTGAACAGAAAACGAGCCAGAATGTTCCAGCCTATTCTTTATTTTTTCTTTCTTTCTTGGTGCTCTGAAACAGCTCATTTCTAATATCTTCATCTGTTTTCTGTAGCTACAAAGGAATATCTGAGTTTACTTTGGATCACAGTGCTGGAGGCTGGAAGTCCAAGATCCAGCGCCTACATCTGGTGATGTGTTGTAACCCAGACAGAAGAGCAGATGGGCAAGAGGGCTCATGCGGAAGAGGCAGAACATGAGTGCTCAGCCCTGCAGAGGACAGCTGCTCTGCAGTCACTGACCCAGTCCTGAAAAAATGCATTCATTCCCTCCTAGTGGCCTACGCAAGCCAGATGCGGTGGTGTACCCCGGTGACCCTGGCTACAAAAGAGGCTGAGGTAGGAGGATCACGAGTTGAGACCATCCTGGGTGACTTAGGCCCTTTCTCAAATTAAAATTTAAAGGCCTGGGAATAGAGCTCAGTAGTGGAGCACTTGCCTAGAATACACAAAGCACTCCGTTCTATCTCCAGTCCTAACAGAAAAAAAGCCATTAAAAAATTTTCAGGTGTGGTAGCATATGCCTGTAATTTCAGTACTTGAGAGGCTGAGAAAGGAGGATGGCAGATTGATGGGCAGACTCGGAAACTTAGACCCTCAGCAACTTAGAGCCTGTTTCAAAATAAAAAATTAAAAATAAGACTAAGGGTATAACTCAGAGGTAGAATGTCCCTGGGTTCAATCCCTAGTACCATACAAAAAGTGGGAAAAATATCTATGATCCATTTAGTTCTTAAATGGCCCACCATCTCTCAGTTTTACTACTTGAGGGACTAAGTTTCCAGCACAGGAATTCTCAAGGACATCTTCAAACCATAGCAATTACACACGTACTGTTGACAAACAGTGACATAAAGGGGTGGTTCACAGGGACAAAACCCACCATATAATCAATTTTTTGACACAGTAAATTTTACTACATAATATTAACAATTTTTTTCACATTTACCACAAAGTGAGACATAGTGGTCAAGAGGGAGCATTCTAACGTCACATCAGGGTTCAAACCACAGCTCTTTGGCTAGTTCTATAACCATGAGCCACAGTCCTCATTCCTACAATAGAGATAAAATTGTAGCCCACATATCATAAGGTGGCTATGAGAAGGAGAGGAGGTAATGCCTGCAAAAGTCTTAAAATCACAGTAGGCACCAAGCAAGCAGGCGATAAACATTAGAAGGTGGTGTGTTTACTGGGGCCGTGTCTAACAGTGGTGTCACTTCACACTCAGTGTACAAAGAAAGAAACTGGAGGTGTGCAGGTGGGCGCGGACCGGAACACTGGGGATGCTGAGCTAGTGTTCTCCTGGTGGTCCAGCAGGTTCTTCTTCCTGTAACTCGCTGCCAGGCGTGGTGGCGCACGCTTGTAATCCCAGAACTTGGCAGGCTGAGACAGGAGGATCGCACAGGTTCGAAACCAGCCTCAGCTACTTAGTGAGGTTCTCAGCAACTTTGTGAGATCCTGTTTCCAAATATCACCCCAGTACCACAAATAAATAAATAAATAAATAAATAAATAAATAAATAAAAATAAAGATCCTATAACTCAATCAAATCTGGATCAGAGGCCTGCGCCTCTGCCAGAAATGCAAAGAAGTATGGGATTGCTGGAGCTGAATGAGGCTAAGGAGGACCCAAGCCCTTGGCTGGCAGGACGCTGCCATCTGCACAGAATCAAGGGCTTCAAGCAAGGGAGAATGGGCAATGGCTCCTGGTAGGAAAGGAAGTGTCTTCTACAGACATCTTAACACTGCCATACCACACAAGAGGCTTAAGAGTCTGACCTCTGAGAAAATTGGGTGTTCCACAAAATAAAGGGTACACTCAGATTTTTGAATGGAATATAGATGTCTTATTCACTAGAAACTTCTGGAATTCAGAAACTGCCAGTAGGAAAATCTTTCATTTTTTACCTTGTGAACCTATTTTTTTTTTTTACTTGTGTTTCATGTTTGTAAAAAGGGGCTTCATGTAGGACTTTCCTCAAGGACATGTTACAAAAATTCTAAACGTCTAGAAAGCTTTTAGAATAAGTTTGAGATAGATGGGAAACCTAAATAAATCTTACTTTATTATTTCCAAGTGGTTAAGGAGAATACTTTTGAATTTCTATAAAACACAGGGTCACTTTTAGAAAATCATGAGATTCTGAAAATCTGTAGGTGCCAATGGCAGTTTCTGAAACTTGCTTCATATAAATGCACTATAAGAAAATGAGTAAACATGTAGAAAGAAACTCTGTGGGCTGTGCATGTGACTTATAAGGTAAAAATCAAAATACTTACTTCAAACCAATGAAGATTCAATGTACCCCAGCACATTTTTTTTTGTGTGTGTGTGTGGTGGTACTGGGACTGAACCCAGGGGCATTCTACCTCTGAGCTACACCCTTTCCCTAGTTTTTATTCTTTATTTTGGAACAGGGTCTCACTAAGTTGCAGAGGGCCTCACTAAGTACTTGAGGCTGGCCATGAACTGCAATCCTCCTGTCTCATCCCAGCCAAAATTATTTCTGAGTCTAGAAAATCTCAGAATGTAGCATGAAGTTACAGGCCTTTATGAAGTCTCATGTCCCCAAGTCACTTTGGAAGCCAACCTGAAAAAGCTTTGATAGGAGCCGTAGAGCTGTGATCTGCCTTAGAGGTAGTGCTAATGCTGTGATGTTGAGCTGTCTGCCTGGCAAGGAACTGTTCCAGGAAGAAGCAAATAGAATGACCCAGAGGACATTCTAAGAGCTGTTGATAGGAGCAACCTGGGGTCACCACAAAATGCTGCTGAAAGTCACTGGAGGCAACGATATAGACAGGAATGGTCGCCAGGGAACAGGGGGAACTGGGAGCCCCAGTCACATGGGGCCATGACCCACAAAAGCTGATGCCAGCACTTTTTTTTGTGTGGCACTGGGGTTCCTGGAAGCCCTTCTACCTCCAGTATACACTCCCATGGGCTACACTCCCAGACCTATTTTTACTTTTTTTATGTGGAAACAGGGTCTCTTAAGCCAGCACGGCTGGCTTTGAACCTGCGCGATCCTCCTGTCTGCCTCCCAAGCGCGAGGATTACAAGTGTGCACCACCACGCCCGGCTGATGCCGGCACTTTTAAAAGACAGTGCTGGGAACTGCTAGTGGAACCATTAATTATTAGAAACAGCAGCCCCTGGGACCAAACCGGGAGATCTCATTGGTCAGGTCTCTGCCACTCTTCATCAGCACACCAGGGAATCAGTGCCTATCACTAAATGGGAAGTTGTGGAGAGGACAGCACATTCACAACCTGGATTGGGTTCTGAGTGTTCTCTGCCATGACCTTGAGTTTGTCCCTTAAACTCACTGAGTTTCGGAGGATTTCATGAGTTGACACATGTGAAGTCGCTTTTGCCATATAAAGCACCAGAGAAATAAAAAAAAATCATTATTTCTATTTTTAAGTTATAAGAATAGTTTTAAGTTATATCTCTATTTTTAATTAATAAGAAATTAACAAATTTTCACAAGGAAATCAAACAGGAGTATAACTCCAGAAAATCTGGGCAGGGACTCAAGCTTCTCTTTCTGAAACTTTCTTCTCCTTAATGCTTGGGCATCTTGGACAACAAATGGGTTAATAAAAAGGAAAGGATTTCCTAGTTCAGTCGAAAATCTTCATGGATTTCACCCTGAGCATTGACTGCTGGTTAGCCATGTGAAATATGCTCCATTAAACAGGTTTAATGGAACTGAAAACATTGGAAATCTGTACGTCCAAGTGACAATAATGTATCTGGTGGTGGACTGTGAATGATTGTGTGATTTGGTTTAGTTCTCTTTTAGATACTGTTTTTGACTGTTTTTTAATTTCATTGTATTTGGTCTCCAAATTTTATGCACCAGGAATGTTTTCCTTTTATATTGAAGTATTTGTGTGGTTTTTTTATATTTCATAGAATAAATTTTTTGCATTTTAATATACTTTATTGGTACATTATATTCTCACATTCAGAGTGAAAGGTACTTATATGTACACAGCACTTGGTAAGTTTGAGAAAACTTTAAAAGGAATCTGGCCCCATGGATGAGGTTTGGGAAGATAAGAGTCTCTCTGATAAATAGGATCAGGTTTGAACTTGTGATCTCAACTCCTTTGTTGGGCCTCTGCATAAACAAAGTACACATTTTTAGCTACATGATATGCTGAAATTTCATTTTGTTTCAAAGGGGGGGGAGAGCTGACAGTTTCCTGAAGAGGGTTTTTTAGGGAAAATCTTAGCACAACATGTCTGTGGTTTTTCTTCAGTCCACAGAGTCCCTTCCAGAGTCCCTCCAGGAAACCCAGAAGACAGCACTATTTCAACAGCTGGGAGAGGACACAGCACAAGACGCTATCACAGCCGCTGTGTTGAGTAAGGACACCCTTTGATACATGCAGATAGGTGCTGGTTGGGGTAGCCTCATCCTCTTGCTTTCCCCGCCTCTCATGGGTTTCCTGCACACATCTGAGTAATGCAATAGTCTCCTGGCCTGCCTCACCTTGGGCACCGTCTTCTGTTTTGGCCACTAGTGGTGCTTCTCAAGGCCCCATCTGCCTATCCACTTTGACATCTGGGATTCAAAATCAATCTACTGTCAACAGAGCTTTCCTTTAAAAAAGAACAAAAAAAAAAATAGTCAATAAGCGAAAGAATCCAAATTCTACCTAAAAAGAACCAGAGATGCAGCCTTCCTCTTGTCTTGTTTTTTAGGAATTTCCATCCCCCGTATGGTTTATTCTATAATTAAAATGTGTGTTTCAGAAAGGGTGTTATGATTATCCATTAAGAATCTTGGTTTTGTAATGCTGAATTTAACATATGATACTAATTTGGGGGGGGGGGAAACAGGAAAGAAACTACAGCACAAAAAGTTCTGCAGTGCAAAACTAGGTAGTTTCAGAGGCAAGAAGAATAGGTCAAAAGCGTCCACTAATGTTTTCAGGCATGAAAGTGAAGAGATGGTTTAGTTTGAGTGCATGTTGACTCTGGCCTGGACAGCTGCAGTCAATCCAGTTGATTATCCTGCTTCCCAATTTTTTCCTTCTCTGAGTCAGCCTCCAGAATGATGGTCTTATATATCTTTTTTTTTTTTTTTTTTTTTTGCGGGTCTGGAGATGGAACCCAGGGGCATTCGACCTCTGAGCTACACCCCCTGCCCTATTTTTTATTCTTTATTTTTGAAACCGGGTCTCACTGAGTTGCAGAGGGCCTCACTAAGTAGCTGAGGCTGTCCGCGAACCGCGATCCTCCAGGTCTCAGCCTCCCGAATGCTGGGATTACAAGCGTGCGCCACCACGCCCGGCTATTATATATCTGATTATGCCCACCTGTCCAGAGTCATTCTGGAGTCTCTCTTCATCTACAGAACTAAGTCCTGACCCAAATTAGGTATCCAAAGTTCCCTTCACCAATTTTAACAAGATGACACTGCCTATTCAATGAGGTGTTTGAAAATGTTGGAGGTTCTTTACCGTGGTCCGCATTATGTGGAAGACGACTAGCTTTTAGAAAGCCGGAACCAAGTTTATATACTCCCTGAAACAATGAAACACCAACGACCCAAAGTACCAGTAGCACACCCATTGAGAAACAGCTTAAGTTTTCAACTTCATTTCTGACTCCTTCCTCTGTCATGACACTCCAGCCACCTGACTAGTCCCACCTCTTTCTTTCTTTTTATCTCCACTACTGAGAACAGAGCCCAGTAGAGCTCTACCACCGAGATACATCCCCAGCCATCATCATCATCATCATCATCATCATCGTCGTCGTCATTTATTTGTCCTGGAAATAGAACGCAGAGGCATCTACCTCTGAGCTATATCACCATCTCTTTTATATTTTTTAATTTTGAAACAAGTTCTCACTAAGTTTCTAAGGATCTTACTAAATTGTGAAGGATGTCCTCAAACCTCTAATCCTCTGTCTCATCATCCTAAGTAATGGGATTACTGGCATGCACTGCCACACCCTAGCTTAGTGTAATCTCTAACCTCTCTGGTAATGCTCGCCCTAGTCTCTAATCTGAAATGTCCTTTCCAGCTCACCAATCCTTGTCACCCCCAATCTTTCAAAACCCAGAATAAACTCTTCCTTTCTCTTTTAATTGGTACATTGTAATAATACATCACAGTAAGGTTCAAGGTGATACATATATCCATCCACATAGCAGCTGGTGTGTTTCTATCCTCTAGTCATCATTAACCTCTCCCACTTCTGTACTTGCCCTGCACTTTATTTATACTTCTACTACAACACGTTTCATTCCGCACCATATTCTTGTCTTTTTTCTACTTCTATCTCTACCATCAAATAAAACATTCCTTGAGACTAGGAGCTATCTTTTCACCTTTATACACCCCAAATACTGAGCATTCATTTATTGCCTGGTGTTTAACAGGTTTGTTAAGTGTGTGTGTGTGTGTGTGTGTGCGTGTGTGTGTGTGTGTGTTACTGGGGATGGATCTCAGGGGCATCCTACCTCTGAGCTACAGCCCTAGCCCTATTATTTTTACTTTTTATTTTGAAGCAGGGTCTCACTGAGTTGCAATAGGCCTCACTAAGTAGCTGAGGCTTTCCTCAAACCGCGGTCCTCCTGTTTCAGCCTCCTAAATGCTGTAATTACAAGTACGTGCCACCACACTCTGCTAGGTTTGTTAAATTTAATTGAATTAAACTCCTATTTAAAAATTTTTTTCTATCAAATATATAAGAAGGCGCCAGGCATGGTGGTGTACACTTGTAATCCCAGTACGTGGGAGGCTGAGACAGGAGAAACCAGGTTCATGGCCAGACTCACTTATGAGACCCTGTTTCAAAATAAAGCATAAAAAATTGGGTTGGGGTGTAGCTCAGCTATATATATATATATATATATATATATATATATATATATATATATATATATATACATACATATATATATATATATGAAGGCATCCTGAATTTTAAATATAATCTACTAGAAGATTTAATACATAGTCTTACTTTGGGGGAGAGAGGGAGGAGTTTGATCCCAGAAGGATTCTACCTCCAAGCTACACTCCCAGCCCTTTTTATCTTTTATTTTGAAAGAGGGTCTCACTGAGGCTGACCTTGAATCTGTGATCCTCCTAGCTCAGCCTCCCAAGTACTGGGACTGTTGGCTGCACTGCCATGATTGGCTAGCCTTACTTTATTAATTCTTCATAGCCAAAAAGCTATTTGAATAAATTTTAAAATGGTTGGTTTTCTTACCCTAACAGGGTTAAATCCTTTCTAAATAACAATCAAAAGGAGTTAGTCTTCCAAAAGTCACAAAGAAAAGGAAAATGTAATTTTTTGGTGTTACCCAGTGAGATCTTTGTGTACACATAGTCCCCAAATGACTAAACTTTACAAATTCCACTTGAATTTATTTCAACTTTCCAAAAAAAATTTTTTTTGGAGTCACCTTTGGACTGGGATGAAACATGGAAAATTTCAACTCAAAGTAAGACTTTTTTTTTCTAGGAAGTTGTGAGCAAATGAAAACAAGTCCTAGCAGGAGCATTTTGCCACCTCTACCATCAGATAGGTCCTGGCCAGTGCCGTGCTTGTGGATGAGACACTGGGCATTAGGCCTTTTGCAGAGATACAGTCTGTGACTATTTTGTTGGAGATTTCATCTGTAAAGATTTTCTTTTCCAGTTAAAACCTTCTCCCAAGAGGGACATAGATGCTTTTTGGAAACCTGTGAAGTATTGGCAGGCCTTGCCCTGTTTACCATGGAAACTTGTGCTTGGATAGAATTACAGGGTATGACCTGGTACAAGCATAGACAAATGTGTGATGCCTGCTATTTTCTCTTCATGTTTATTTGGAAAGTATAAATCATAGCACTGATCAAGTGACTTTGATCTTCCCAGTTCATTCGTTCCTCATGGCATGGGGCCGTACCTGCATGGACTTGAGAATACATTGGCAGGTGACAGGCCATATGTTGTGATTAAGATGCATGGGTTTGGTTTTGATTAATCTGCCTAGTGTTTCCTGAAAAGGAAATAGACTATTTGTGAGCACGAGTGAGTGAATGTCTACTCATCTGCTGTTTTTTCTTTAAGAATTATAGATTATCATATGGTTTTGAGATTTCATTGACAGATTTTATTTTGCTTTGTTTTTTTTTTTATAAAGAAATTAACTAGCCCTGCCTGCAAGCAGATATGAGCTTCCCTCTTCTAAATAACTAGTGAAAGCATCTGGCCCAGAATTGTGTAAGAGATTTGTTTTTATGTCTTTGGGAAATGGCTAACAGTAGGTTCAGGACCTCATCTCCACTTGCCTGGATGACTGCAATACTTTCTAACTTGACCCTGGACAACGTTTCTCACACCACACCCTCCATCGTCTGCCACACTCCTACTGGGACTGTCATTCAAACAAACAGGCCTGATCACGCCAATCCACTGGCTAAAACCCTTCCAAGGTTTTAGAAGAGCTTTTAGGGAAAGTGCTAAGTTAGTACAGCATTCAGGGTTCTGTCCTGGCCTCACCTCTCGCCTCACTCTCTCCACTCTGTCTTCCAACTCCACACGTTACTAACACCACACAGAACTCTCCACAGTCAGGTGTGCCTCCCCACCTCTGAACGGCTGCTGCTATGCATACAATGACTTCTAGAACCCTCGTCCCTTCCCCTGGCTTTCTGTTCCCTTCAGCTCATGTGCCACTTTCTCCAGAAGCCAACTTGAATTTTCTCATCTAGGAAAGGTGACCTTTATAGGTGTTCCAGAAACACTTGTACATATGCCTAAAATGGCAACTGTCACATGCTACTGTCTTTTTCTTTGTTCTTTTGTTGTTATTCTTATTTGGTTTGGTTTTGTACTAGGGATTGAACTCAGGGGCGTTCTACTTCTGAGCTACATCTCCAGCCCTGTTTTATTTTTCATTTTGAAACAGATTCTCACTAAGTTGCTGAGGCCCTCGCTACATTGCAGAGGTTGGCCTCAAACCCATGATCCCTACGTCTCAGCCTCCCAAGTACTGGGATTACAATCATGTACCACCACACTCGGCGTACATTATTGTGTTTTAATGAACACTTCATTGCCCACATTTTTTTGCTGAGAAGTCCCAAGAGCACCATTTTATCCAGAGATTGCTTGGTAAATAGAAGGTACACAATAAAAATTGGTCAAATTATGAATGAGCAAAAGGGTGCATTAAGGAAAAGAATCTTTGTGTTACTTTGTACTTATTTTTATGATACGTTTAGACACTTATGTCCTTGAATTTCTCATTTTGGAAGGATCCCAATGACTAGAAGTTGTCTTTTCCCCCTTTCTACAATTTTGAGAAAACAAAGTAGAATTAAGAGACAAGTTGCACTCAAAGGAACCTCAGACAAGTTACAAGAAATTAAAGAATGGTACAAGCATGTAAGTATTAATTTAGCCATACAGTCACCATTCAAATGATCACATCACCTTGCCTATTTCTTTGCTGTTCTGCTTAATTTGTGAAAACTGTTTTCTTCTCATAAAGCATAACTGTGGCTGGGCATTATGGTGCCTGCATGTAATTCCAGTACTTGGGAGGCTGAGACAGGAGGATTGCAGATTCAAGATCAGAAAAGCAACTTAGTAAGACTCTCAACAACCTAGGGAAACCTTGTTTCAAAACAAAAAAATAAAAAGTGCTGGAGGTATAGCTCAGAGGTAAAATGACCCTGGATTCAACCCAAATAACACACACACACACACACACACACACACACACACACACACACACTAGTCCTGATAATTATCCTACAAACTTTATGAACTGAGATCTTCTAAGAAGTGTTGATTTTAGGAATTATATGTAGTAAGGCTAATTGAATTGAATAATTATTAGTTTTCTGTGTCAAAAAATTCATTGATTAAGAAGTTTCTACTGCTTATCACATACTTAAAAAGTTTTCTTTAAAATATGCTCAGTCTAGCCAGGCTTGTAATCTTCGCACTTGGGAAGCAGAGACAGGAGGATCGCGCAGGTTCGAAGCCAGCCGCTCTGGGTTAAGAGACCCTGTTTCCAAATAAAATATAAAATAAGTATGGGAGTATAGCCCGGAGGTAGAAGGGTTCCATCCCTAGTACCACCAAAAAAAAAAAATAATATATATATATATATATATATATATATATATATATATATATACACACACACACACACACACACACACACACACACACACACACACACACACTCAGTCTCATGGGCATGGTGGTGCACAACTGTAAACCCAATATTTGGGAGGCTGAGACAGGAGAATCACAGGTTAAAGGCAAGCTTCAGCAATTAGCAAGATTCTCAGCAACCTAGGAACATCCTGTTTCAAAATAAAAAGTAAAAAAGGCTGAGGGTGCAGCTCAGAGCTAGAATGTCCCCGGCTTCAATTTCAAATAAATAAATAAATAAATAAATAAATAAATAAATAAATAGCTCAGTCTCTTTTCTATATCATCACAGTTTGGTCTAAATACATTATATAATCATGATTTTAAAAATTCTCTTTGCAAGCTAATATATTACATATTTTCATTGAATAAAAATATATATTTCTAGAATATCTGAGCTAAATCTATTTGGTGGCTGAATTTTTGTAGGAAATGACATTGTTGTTTATTTTTCTGTTTTTGAGGCATAAAAGTAAAGAAACGATGCTATTTTCCTAAACTGTATTTAGTTATTTTTACCAAAAAAAAAACAAAAACAACTGAAAAGTGTTTGAAGCTTGTAGATTCCTGTGTCAATAGACATCAACAAGAACCAATGTTAGTAAAATGCAGGAAAAATAATGAATTCAAGTTAAATGTGATTTGAAAACACAAGCAACAAAGAAAATGTTCTTTTTGTTTTGGTGGTATTGGGGATTCCTGGAAACCCTTCTACCTCCAGGCTACACTCCCAGACCTATTTTTATACTTTTTTATTTGGAAACAGGGTCTCTTAAGCCAGCATGGCTGGCTTCAAACCTGCACGATCTTCCTGTCTCCGCCTCCCAAGTGTGGAGAGTACAAGCGTGCGCCACCACGCCCGGCTAAAGAAAATATTCTTAAAGATTACTTGGATGTGTATGTCAAGATTAGTTTCTTAGAAATTTAGAAATCGGCCGGGCGTCGTGGTGCACGCTTGTAATCCCCGCGCTTGGGAGGCTGAGACAGGAGGATCGCGCAGGTTCGAAGCCAGCCTCAGCTACTTAGTGAGGCTCTCAGCAACTTAGTGAGACCCTGTTTCAAAATAAAATATAAAATAGGTTTGGGAGTGTAGCACAGAGGTAGAAGGCCCCTGGGTTCCATTCCTAGTACCACAAAAAAAAAAAATAGAAATTGAAGAAAGTTAAATAACTTAAGATATAACAATCCCAAACTCCAAGACTTGCCAAATTTGGATTTACCTTAAACTGCTGAAATAAATAGGGGGTGAGAGTATTCCTTGACACAAAACATAACTAAACAGTGTCTAAATATAGAGTGACCATTTCCACTGAGCTATCAGGCAGAGGTGCCGGTGTGCCTCCACAGACACTTCTAGAAAAGACCATTGGTCAGAAAGGTGAGCAACAGAGTCTTATGTCTTCAAGCAGTTAAGTACTTGTGTTTTCTAGAAATGGCCCCGCAGTTTGAATCAGGCCTGATACTGCCATGTTTCACAGCCTCCTCACACAGCCCTTTCTACTTTCCCATTCCATTGTACATTATATAATTGACTCATTTACCTCTTGTTCCTTGCCTCACTAAATGTCTCATGAAAGCAAAGATTTTGCCCTTTTAGTGCTAGATCTCCAAGGTCTAGGACAGTGTTTATCATATACTAGGTGCCCTGTAAATGTTTATAGGACGAAGGAATGAACTATTTCCTATAGGCATCTCAGTCTTGTTGCCCTTGTGCCACAGCATTTAGAGTTTCCTCCACCTAGAATGCCGACACTCTCCTCCCATGAGACATCTGCATGGTCCAGATGAAATATCACAACATCGAGACCTGTGTTAGAGTTGCAATGAAAAACCTCAGCTTCCCTCCTAGGGCAGAAGATATTTAAGGGCAATCTGCCTTTGATGGTTTGTGTATACATACATACGTACGTACATACATACACACACAGAGAGGCATATTCAGCATTTGTTATTATTACATTCGTGAATAAAACAAATATAGCATTCAGGTTTCAAGTGTCAGCTACCTTAGCTAGAATTTAACCAAAAATAAAGTGGGCCTATTATTTATTTCTTTGGAATGGAAGAGAAATATATAAATTGCATGTGCCTGGTACATACAGACACAGGTAGAGTTGCGCAATTCTTGTGTCAATTCAGAGCATTAGTCATCATAAACTTATTTGATCATGAGCTTGGGTTTAATTTCACCATAATAAGCTTAGCTGTTGCATGCTAATTCCTGGAACACATCTAAGACTGCTCGTGGCATGGCATTCCAGTAGAAAATTGGAAAAAGAGTAAGAAAAAAGAACACAAACCAGAATCTTCTCAATTTTAAATAAATCTGCTGGGGCCTCTCGTCTAGGCGCTCATGTCAAGCTGACCTCTGCTATGCTCTGGTTGGAGAATCAGGCTTAGCTGTTCAAACATGATTTATGGAGGCAGGAAGAAAAAATGCTTCTTTTTTTTCTTCCTACTGGGGATTAAACTCAGGAGCTTTCTACCTCTAAGATACAATCCCATCTCTTTTTTATGAAGACACATAAAGGAGAGAAGATTATAGACCAATATTCTTGATGACCGTAGTTGTTAATAAAACACTAGCATTTAAAATCACATCGAGAACATTGTGCATTGTGACCAAGTCAGTTTCATTTCATGGATGTAGAGATGGTTCAAAATACACAAGTCAATAAATGCAATTCATCAAATAAGTAGAACTAAAGACACACACAAAATCACATGAACGTCTCAACAGGTACATAAAAAGCATTGACAAAATCCAATACCCATTCATGTAAAAACACTGAAAAAATCAGGGATAGAAAGAACTTATCTCAATATTGTAAATACTTGAAAATCCCAACATTATAAATATACTTCAGCTTCATAAATATCTAATGAACCCAAAGCCAACATACATAATGAGGAAAAACTAAAAATATTTCCTTTAAAATTAGGAACAAGTCAGGCAATCGTAGCACACGCTTGTAATCCCAGTACTTGGGAGGCTGAGACAGGAGGATCACAGGTTGGAGGGCAGTCTCGGCAAGTAGTGAGACTCATCCTCCTAGTGAAACCCTGCTTCAAAATAAAAACAAAGTAGGGCTGGGGGTGTAGCATGGAGATAGAATGCCCCTGGGCTCATCCCCAGTACCTAAATAAATAAATAAATAAATAAATAAATAAATGCAAAGTAAAATTAGGAACACGACAAGAATGCCCACTATCAGAACTCCCATTTAATATAGTACTTGATAAGCATTAATGCATTAATTCATTATATTTATTCATATAATGTATTTTAATCACAATATACATTATTTTTCTTCTTGGATCTACTTAATATGTTAAATAATAAAACTCTTAAGACAATACCTTATAGTTTTCTCCAAATGTTATCCCTGAGGACTACATTTATTTATAGAAAATATGCACTTAAAAAAACTGGGTAGCCAGGCATGGTGGCACACACCTATAATCCCAGTGCTTGGGAGGCTAAGACAGGAGTGCTGGTTCAAGGGCAGCCTCAGCAACTTAGTGAGACCCTGTTTCAAAATAAAAAATAAAATAGGGCTGAAGGAGTATCTTGCAAATAGAATACCCCTGAGTTCAGTCCCTAGTAACACACACACACACACACACACACACACACACACACACACACACACACACCTCTACCTCTGGAGGTGACTGGCCATGACGGCAACTTGTTTCCAAATGATTCAAAGGGAGGGAAAAGTACTCTTTTATACTTACACTTATTCTATAAGAGTAATGTGTCCATTTCAAAATAGCTTTGAAAAGAGGACACAAGTCTGGGAACTGAATGCTACTAACGAACTAAGCCTGGGCTCTGAGGCCTCCTTGGCCTTTCCACTCTAGGTCTCTGTGTTTGCTCCTGTCTCTGTGGAAACGTCTTACCCTGAGGAGGTGTGTGGACTTGTTCCCACTGCACTCAGGGCTCTGCTCAAGTACCATCTCCTCTGGCGGAACAGTCCTCCATCACTCTCCTTTCCCCTGCTGGAATAGATTAGTATTATTATTATTATTTGAATCTGCTTTAGACTGTTATGCTTAAAATAACAAAGAGAAAGTCATGTGTAATAGACTCAGCATGGAGATCCTTCCATGACATAGATGCTGAAGCAAATTATAGCCTTGCTCATCCTTTACACATCAATAAAGAGTCTATTTCCAGACATAACAATACTTACTGGTTCAAAAACTATTTCCATGTTCACATTAAAGACTACTACTTTTATTAAAAACCTCTTGGAGATCTGGTGACATTTACTTGACTTGAAAGTCAAGTGCAAAGGGATGCTCCCTCTCACACACTGTATATCTGGATCTGAAGTTAGACCTGGCTTCAAATCTCAGCTCTACAATCGACTAGCTATGTGAGCAAACCCAGAAACTGCTCTCATTAAAATCACTGAAAGCTTTTCAATTAAATCTCATAGACATAGTCCACTTATCTGACCACTTCAAATCATTTGATGCCAATGACCTTTCTTCCCCCACCCCCAGAAATGTTTTCTTTCTATATCGTCGCCTACCCCGGTCATTCACCTTTGCAGGCTCTTGCTTTGTGTCATGCTGTTCCCAGAGTTCTGAGCGGGACAGTCTTTTCTCCTCCCTGCATATTCTTTCTTGATGCTCTTATCCTCTGGCTTGTTCAAATGTCCAACAAATAACTCAGCTCACAGCTGCCTAGGTAGCACCGGATCTATGCATGCAAATATCTATTTAGCATCACCATGTGAACTTTCCAGAGACTCTCCGGCAAGTGATGTCCACACAGAAACTTCTCACCTCCTTCTATTGCTTTCTGATGTTCCCTGAGCTAATGGAGGCCCAGTGATGCACAGGGACAGAATATCTACTTCACAAACCCAAATTTCCCTTACTCCACCCTCACACTCACCCTTCCTTTTCTGATCAGTCACCAACCTGTCCCTACCTACTTTCTACATATCTCTCCCTTCATCTGCACAGCCATTATCCTAAGTCCTCATCTCCCTCCTGAATCACCTTCACAGCCTTCTCTCCATCACACCACATCCATCTGGCTCCTCCTTGTGCTTTATGCTGCAAATAGATGGATCTCTGGAAAACTCTAGTCTGCCCAGGTTACTTCCTTCTTTAAACTCTGGGTTTACTGCCCAGGGCCCATTACCACTCTTTGCTTACCTCAACGGGCTCACCTCTAAATTCTTTCCTTTACAATCTGGATCATTGAATGGCTTACTAGTGGCTCTACTTCCTGGCCTTTGGACACACACTTCTCATTATGTAGAATGTGATTCTTCCTTTTTCACTCCAATATTTCCTAATTGTATTTCAACTTTTCTTCAATATAATTACTTCCAGCAAAAACTAGAAACATAAGATGGACTAAAGGAGTGAAGAGGAGATAGGAATATGGACAAAAGCATGGAATCATAAAGACAGCAGAGTTTCATTTTGCAATTAAAGGAAGTCATGAGAGGTCAGAGAGGCACTGTCTTTATAAGATGGGGCAAATGGGTACTTGTCAAGTTTAGTGGGAAGGTGTCTACAAAAAGAGGAGAAGGGGGATAACTTATGACTGATGGACTGAGCTCTATGACAACAAGAACCAATAAGCACGGGGTTGAGGGACTGGGGCTCTAGGTCAGGGACACAGAGCTTGCCTAGTGTGCCCAAGGTCATGGGTTCCACCCCTAACACCACTAAAAGTAAAATAAAATAGAGTGGGGATGACAAAAGAACGTACCTTGTCAGATCATTTTTTTAAAGGAAGAAGCATACAATCCTTGAGCTTTAGTTCAAATAATATTATGTCCATATCTCACTAACATATATGAGGAGGGAGGAGAGGGATGCCAGGTGAGATGCAGTGGGAAGCACACCAAGTGCTGTGTGCATGTATTTATGTATCATTCTGAAACTCCTATGATGTATCATTACAATGCATCAATAAAAGTATATTTAAAAAAAGAAAAGGGGGGGGGGCAGCAACCACACAGGGTTAAGCCTACATGGGAATAGAAGCATTTTCCATGGGGACTACAGAATCAAGAATGGATGGAGGACTTCCGGGAAGATGGCGACCGAGAAAAGCGGGGCTTAAGAGTCCCGCTAACAACCAATCTCCATTACCACAAAAAGAGCGCCTTTCATAGCCAGAAAACACCATCACCAGAAAAACAAAAAAAACCACCAGGCTCCAGAGAGAAAGCGGACTGATAACAGAGCTCAGGGCCACAGAGGAGACACACGCGCCCGAGGACGCGGCAGCAGCGCCATACTGCCGGCAGCAGCGGCGAACTCAACGGACGGCTACAGCAAGCCAGGTGAGCCGCTGCGGAACAGCCAGGCGGGATCTTTCGGCGCAGACAGCATTTAAAGCTCCCAGTGGCTGAGCTCAGCACACGCTGCAGGGATTCAGAGTGGAAAACAAAACCAGAGAAGAAAAAATACGCCAGCCTCATGGCCGAGGGCGTGGCAGAGGCGCCATATTGCCACCGGCGGCGGCGGCAGCAGCAGTGAATTCACTGAGTCCAGTACAGCTACATCTGCGTACTCAAGAACAGTGAGTCAAATTGCGGGCCACAGAGGAGAAATCGCAGTATTGTGCCTCCTGGGACTTGACCCAGTGAGGGAGTGGTGGTGGCAGAGATATCACACCATAGGAGAACGTGCAACCTGGCACCCCCCATAGTTTAAAGCAGCCTCTATCGACTCTCTGGGTCGGAGACTCTGTGATACAACACAGTAAAGAAGTAGTGGGGTCTGAGATAATACAGACTCGAGATCCAGAGCACCTTAAGTGAAGCCATAGTGACCCAAGGGAAGAACCCAGAGAAGGCACAAACCTCCGAAATCATGGGAAAGAGGAATAACACTGGAGTAATGAATGTGCACAACCCCACAACATCAGAACCTGATAAAACAGAAAATCAGAGATTTCTAGAAGATCAAATCAGGAAAATAACTGTAGAAATAATAGAGGTGCTTCGAAAAGAACTCAGAGAGAGCCAAAAAGAGATAAAGGATGCAATTAATGAAGTAAAGGCCTCAATTCAAAGCACAAACAACCGATTAGACCACATGGAGAACAGAATCTCGCTCTTAGAAGATGAGCAATCCAAAAATGAATGCATAGTTTCTAATCTAGAAAAAAATTTCCAACAGCAGGAATCTGACATTGAAGAAATATGGGCCCATCTTAAGAGAGCTAACCTAAGAATAATTGGAATAGAGGAGGGAAAAGAAAGTGATACCAAAGGGATCAACAATCTCTTCAAGGAAGTAATAGCAGAAAATTTTCCAAATATAGAGCAAGAGGTTGATACACAGATCCAGGAAACTTATAGAACTCCCTTTAGACAGGATCGGAGCAGAGGATCCCCACGCCATATAATTGTCAAAATGACCAATGTGGAAGCCAAGCAGAGAATCTTAAAGGCAACAAAAACAAAGGGCCAACTGACATTCAGAGGCAAACCAATTAGAATCACTCCAGACTTCCCAAACCAAGTCATGAGAGCCAGAAGGGCTTGGAGTAACATATTCCAAACTCTGAAAGAAAACAACTTCCAGCCAAAAATTTCCTATCCAGCAAAACTTTCTATCAAATTAGATGGAGAAATAAGAAGCTTCCATGACAAAGAGAAACTGAAGGAATTTATGTCTTCAAAACCAGCGCTAGAGAAAATACTCAAAGAGATTAACTACAAAGAAGAAATAGGTAACACTCACCAGAACCAGAGAAACAAGAG
This sequence comes from Muscardinus avellanarius, assembly GCF_963383645.1. Classification (NCBI taxonomy): domain Eukaryota; kingdom Metazoa; phylum Chordata; class Mammalia; order Rodentia; family Gliridae; genus Muscardinus; species Muscardinus avellanarius. The sequence continues at coordinate 110,360,624 of NC_137793.1, forward strand.
TTTCCATCCAACAGACAACTAAGATTGGTTATCTGTGGAGATTCATTATTTATGTTAGTTTTTTACCTATCTCTAAGTTGTATTGTTTGCCTTTATTGTTGTTAATTTTTAGGATTTCTAGTTGGAATATTAATATACCTTCAGATATAGCATTTGGAAATATTTTATCCAATTCTATTAGTAACTTTTAACTCTGTTTACATTGTCTTTGGATATACAATATTTTTTTATTTTTTAGGGAGTTTGTATATTCTTCTGTTGCCTGTGCCATTGAAATCATATCCAAGAAATCACTGCCAATTTCAATGTTGTGAGGTTTTATGACCCAGATTTTCTCCTAAAAGTTTATAGTCTTAAGATTTATATTTAGGTCTTTTATCTATTTTGAGTTAATACTTGTATGTGGGATTAGGTAAGGGTCCAATTTTATTCTTTTCCATGTAATTATTATTTTTCAACAATATTTAGTTAAAAGATTATTATTTCCACCACCAAATGTCCGTGGAAACCTTGTCAAAAATAACTTGACAATATAGGGAAGAATTTAGCTCTAGGCTTGTATTTAACTCCAATGGTCTATATATCTGCCTTTAGAACAGTACTACACTGTTTCAATTATTGTAGCTTTATATGGTTTGAAATCAGAAAATATATATCTGCTAGCTTTGTTCTTTTTCAAGATCGTTTTGGGTATCTAGAATTCATACTCCATATTAGGATAGATTTTTTTCTGAAAAATAAATATATAAATATATGATAGTTTCACCTAAAAAAACAGAAAAAATATGCTCTAGTAAGAAAGAAAGCAAAAAGAAATATTGAAATGCTATCTTTAAATCATCAAACGCTTGGTATCAGACAAATGAAACTGTTATGTGAGATTATCATTTTTAATTTTGGATAAATTGCTATAATACTAGATGTCAACCACTAAGCCAAGCATGGGAAGGAGGGATGGGGAGAGAATGGGGTGGGGATCGGGTGGGGGCTGACTGGGCGATGTGTGCATGTATGTCTACAAAAGTTTGTATCCCACAGTGATGTATGAATACAGTGCACCAATAAAATAAAATTAAAAAAAAAAAAAAAAAAAAAAAAAAAAAAGAATGGATGGAGGCAGATACAGATAGTTCTCCTCCTCCTCCTCCTCCTCCTCCTCCTCTTCTTCTTCCTCCTCTTCCTCCTTCTCCTCCTCTTCCTCCTCCTCCTCCTTTTTGCAGTACTGGGGATTGGACCCAGGTGCACTCTATCTCCAAGCTACAACTCAGGCCTATTTTTTTATTTTGAAACAAGATCTTACTAATTTGGGGAGGGCCTCATTAAGTAGCTGAGGCTGGCTGTACACCTGAGATCCTCCTGTTTCAGCCTTCCAAGTAACGGAATTACAAAGCATATGCCACCATGCCAGGGAGATACAGGTAGTTTTTCTATGTGGGGTAGCAAGAAGTTGAGGGAGCGCCCATCTGACAACTTGTTTTCACAATACGTAAACTGTATATCAGTAAACCTCAATTTCTTTAAAAAGAAAAGTTATACGCCGAGCGTGGTCGTGCACGCTCATAATCCCCACACTTGGGAGGCGGAGACAGGAGGATCGCCCTGGTTCGGAGCCAGCCTCGCTGGCTTAAGAGACCCTGTTTACAAATTAAAAAAAAAAAAAATATATATATATATATATATATATACACACACACACACACACACACACACACACACACACACACACAATAGGTCTGGGAGTGTAGCCCAGAGATAGAAGGGCTTCCAGGAACCCCAGTGTCACCAAAAAAAAAAAGTTATTACATAACACCATTTGTCAATAGTATTAGTTGACCCAGTTATACCCATCTTTGATATCTTTCCAAAAGAAAGTAAAACACCATAGAGATACATATATGTCTATGTTTATTGCAGCACAATTCACAATAGCTGGGGGTGGGGGTTGACATAATAATGAAATTATGAAAACAACTCAGGTATCTGTCTACAGATAAATAGATAAAGAAAGGATAGGAATTCTACTCAACCATAAAAAACAAAATTATATCATCTTCAGGAAAATTGATGGAACTAGAAAATGTTATGCTAAGTGAGATCAACCGGTCTCAGAAGACAAAGAAAATAGGAAACATATGGGACTTTAAATGTTATGGAAAGAGACCTACAGAGTAGGTGAAGGGGATTGGGAGAGGGAATTATGGAGGGTAACAGTGAGGATTGAGGGGGGAAACACTTTAAATAATCCTATGGCAATATATGAAGGTATCACCACCAATTTTACTAATGTGTTCAGGGATGGAGGAGAGGGAAGTCAGGTAGATAGAAGGAAGAACACCAAGAACTGTGTGCATTTATGTTTTATCAAATCAAACCTCATTATGATGTGTAATTGCAATGTGCTAATAAAATAATTTTAAAAAATAAATACATAGCTGGGTGTGGTGACACACACTTATAATCCCAGCATTTGGGAGGCTGAGATCAGAGGATCGTCGTTTGAGGAAAGCCTCAGCAACTCAGTGAGACTCTGTTTCAAAATAAAGAATAAAAAAATTGGGCTTGTAGTGTAGCTTGGAGATAGAATGCCCCTGGATTCCATCCCCAGTACTGCAAAAAAAAAAAAAAAAGAAAAAAGTAAAAACACAAAATAAATATCAGTGCCCTGGTTGGTATGTGCAATAAGCAAATCACCCTCCCTCATCTCAGTCCTGTCCCTGGGTAGCTTTCTTGCCATTGAGGCCACTTTACGGATGTTTCACTTCCCAGCCATCTCTGGAATTCCCCAGGCAGTTCAAGTGGGTGTTAGGTACAAACACAAACATATAAATCCTAACCACATATGAAATGCTCTTTGATTTAACAGAATGGAAGGAAACTTGATTTCTCTTGCCATAATCTGCTTGCCTCACATCTTCCAGTGCTCCCCAACACGCACACACACACACACACACACACACACACACACACACACACGCATACACAGGTACATAAATCCCCTTTTCTCTTCAGTTGTTTTCTGCACTTTCTCATCACCTTATCCTCACTTCCTCGGAGGTACATTGCAGTATTGTAGCCCCGTTAAGATAATTCTCATCCTACAGAAAGAGGAAAATGGAGTGGGATGGTAGGCTTGTCTCAGGTAGATGGGTGGCAAGTCCTCTCAGAAACCATTCTCCTTTGGATCTTCATGTGGGCCTGATGGTTTTTGCCATCCTGTTTGGGATTTGCCAGAGCCAGCCAGCAAAAGTATGTGTTCAGAAGAGAGGCGTGAGGATGAAGAATTCAACTCTTAAGAATTTGATTCCAAGAATTTTTTAAATTCTAACGTGGGGGGACCGCCAGCCTACTATCTCTACTGGCCGACCCCTGCTCCTGGGTCAATATCTCTACTGGTCGACAACAGATTCTGGGTTGATATTCTCTATTGGGCCGACTCTGGGTTTATTTCACTAGAGGTATTTACACAGTTACAGGTCAATCAATATCCTCGTGCTATCACCACCAGAATACAATAAAGACCAATCCAAAGCACATACATTACAGACAGGTTAATCAGTACCCTCGTGCCATCACTACCTAATCTTTTCCCAGACCTTTTACCTTGAACTTTCCATGACCCCAAACCTTGTTGACTCTGGGCAAAGGACAGTCAGCTGAATCAGAAACATTCTTTTAGGGGAAAACCTTAATGGCTTCCATAGGAATTATATCTTTTATTGAGGAAATGCCATAGAGCAGACACTAAGGCGCATTATTACTATTATTACTATTGTCCTAGGCCCAGAGTGGTTGAATAACTTTCCATGTCGCACACAGCCCGTTACTTGCAGGCCTGAGAACTGAAGCCAGATCTTTCTAACTTTAAGAGGGAGTCTCTCTCCTGGTTCTTGACTTTCAAATTCAATCCGCAAAAGTCATCAGACATCCAAGAGACTTTGAGCAAAAGTAATAGTCTTTAGTATTAAGGTGAAAATAGTTTCCAAACCAGCAAATGTCATTATATCTGGAAATAGAATATTTATTGACATTTAAGGATGAGTAAGGCTACAAACTGTTTCAGGATCTATGTCATGGAGAGATCTTAATGTTGGGCCAGTTACACACGAATTTCTTTTTCTTGTTTCAAATGCAATGGTCCAAAACAGATTCACATAAAATTTTATTTTCTAAAAATAAGATATAAAATACCAAATGTATTTACAAAATATTTTTAAATTATCTACTTAGATAAGTTGAATAATTACATAACATCCCTGACTGATCTGTTTTTAAAATCAACTCTTACTTCTAAATATAAATTCACTAAATTTGTGAATTGTAAATAAATTTCAAGAAAAAGTTTTTGTAGTTTAATTAAATAGGATACCTTAGAGGATTTATTTTTTAATCATTCAGTGGCAATAAATTTAGGCAGATAATATGTTCCATAAAGTCACAAAGTCTGGTGCTACTGACTCCTGATTTCTCTAAATAGATGAGTGTAAATCTCATTTCCTCTGAGAAGACAGCTTGTCTTTGACATCTATGATTATGTCCGTCTTCAGTATTTTATAAGAATCTCTGAACTGCTTCTGTCTCCAAGGCAGAAGAGTAACCAGGTGTTGTGGCACATGTTTGTAATCCTAGTCTTTGGGAAGCTAAGCCTGGAGTATTGCAGGCTCAAAGACAGACTCAGCAATTTAATGAGGCTCTCAGCAACCTAGTGAGACCCTGTATCCAAATAGGAAATAAAATCTGTCTGGGGATGTAGTTTGGAGGTAGAATGGCTCTGGGTTCAATTCCCAGTAACATACACACACACACACACACACACACACACACACACACACACAGATAAAATAGTTCTCAGGTTTTCCAGTAACCTTCCCCCTAAAGCAACAACGACCAAACAAACAAAACAACAACTTATAAACAAGAATTTTCGAACTTAAGATGCTTTTTTGCATTAAATGTAACCCTTACCAGGAGTTGCTAAGTCATCTCATAAATGCTATCTAATATAATAAATATTTCAAAGACCAAATGCTTCTAGTGCCTCTAAATGTGATATACTCTGTTTTAAAGGTAAAATGCATTCAAAGTGATCATTTAGATATCAAGACATGTGACCCATTAAGCCTTTAAGACCAGTCACTATTTCAATTCATTTTACTTCAAGAACTATTTCTGGAACATTGTATACATAATCTACACCTCTTTCTTCCCTTCCAATGTAGAGAAGAAAGGAAAAAGTCCCTTTATACCAATCATAGCTCATAATCCCACATACAAAATTTGAAATTGCAAGAATGCTGATTATTGAGAATAAATAAACCAAGTCTCTTTTCACTTCAAATGTCAGAAACCCAACTCAAATGAACTTAAATTTAAAAAATAATTTTAAGAGCTGGGTGTGGTAGTGTACACCTATAATCCCAGTACTTAAAAGGCTTAAACAGGAGGATTGCATGTTTGCAGCAGGCTTAGACAACTTAGTGAAATCCTGTTTCAAAATAAAAAGCAGAAATAAAATAGGGCTAGGGTGTAGGTCAGAGGTAGAATCCTTCTGGGTTCAATCTCCAGTTCCACAAAAAAGAGATAAGTTTTAAAGGATCTATTGGCTGTGTACCAGAAAAGTCTAGGAATAGAATGAATTTTAGACATCAAAGACCCCACAGAATAGAAAAAGATGGTGCCCCCAAAAGATAGCTATTGGGTAAAAAAATAATAATAATAAGATGCGTGCATTACAGAAAGAAATGGAAACAACTCTATTATAGAAATAAAATATGTAATTTAAAATTTTCTCCAATGTATGTATATGCATGCTATCATGTGTGTGTGAATTCTATCAAATATTCAAGGAAGAAAGAATAGTAATTTTACATAAAATAAAAGTGAAAACATATCAATGTGTTTTATGAGGACTGATAACTGAAAACTGAAAGTGCATTTTAAAAAACGAAAATTTACAGGCCAATACATTTTTATAATCACAGATTCAAAAATCCTAAACAATATACCAGTCAATGGAACCCAACAACAGAGAACAAAGATAACCATGATCAAGGAGGATTTATAAAGCCGTGCATGGGGGTGCACGCTTGTAATCCCAGCATTCGGGAGGCTGAGACTGGAGGATTGCAGTTCACGGACAGCCTCAGCTACTTAGTGAGGCCCTCTGCAACTTAGTGAGACCCTGTTTCAAAATAAAGAATAAAAAATAGGGCAGGGGGTATATCTCGGAGGTCAAATGCCTCTGGGTTTCATCCCCAGACCCAAAAAAAAGAGAAGGGTTTATATTCAAAATGCACAGCTGAGTCAACATAAGAAAATCAGTCGATGCAATTCACCACATTTTCAGAAAAAGACAGGAAAAATACCTATCATCTCAGTGTGAAGAATGTACACTTAACAAAATTTAATACCTTTTCCTGCTAAAAAATTTAGAAACTAGTAACTGAAAATTATCATCTTTGTTGTTTTGTTATGCTTTGGTTTTTGTGGTACTAAGTGTTAAGACCAGGGGTATTCTATCTTTGAGCTACAACCTCAGCCATATTTTTTTTATTTTGAAAAATGGCTTCACTAATTTTCTGAGGGCCTTCCTAAGTTGCTGAAGCTGGCCTGGGACCTGCAATCCTCCTATCTCAGTCTTCCAAGCATGGGGATTACAGATGTGTGCCACCATGTCTGGCTGAAAACAATCATCTTAATCTGATAAAAGACAGCAAAGAGCTAAGATCCAAGAGAGATGGCTGTATAAATGCCTTCCTCATAGACCAAGAGTAAAACCAAGACATCTGCTCTCCTCATTTCTGTCCAACATTGCTTTGGAGTCCCAAAGAGCAAAATAAAGGGTTTTCATTTCATTTTCAGAAAGAGGTTATTGGGTTTGCACTGATGTGCTGTTCCCCTGTTACTTTGATATTATATAGTCTTGAGTCTATCAAAGCATCCATCTCATCCCCAAAATTTTTAGATTAAGAAAGCTACTTTAAAACAATTTTCAATGAGATCAGATGGGATTTCTTTTTTGGAAGCATATGTAGGTTTATCTAGCAAGAGTAGAGGGAAAAGCCCTCTAAGAATAGAGTGGCTTCACAGCATCAGTGCAATGTGTCTGCAGCTGCCCCATTTGTCACCATATTCACATCATTATCTTCTATAATCCAAGACAAATATGACTGTTTCAACTCTCCTTCCATATCTCCTTCCCAGCCTTTTTCATGCTGCAAATCTCCACCTTTGCAGTGTAGAAATCCAGAGGATTATCAGAAACTACTTTGAAAAACCATACTCCAACAAAATGGAAAATCTGGAGGAAATTGACAACTTTCTAGATAAATACAACCTTCCTAAACTGAGTCAAAAAGATACAGAAAATTTAATTCAACCAATAGTAAACAAAGAGATTGAAGCAGCAATAAAGGGCCTACCATCAAAGAAAAGCTCAGGACCCAATGTTATCCCAAGTGAATTTTATAAAACCTTTATAGATGAGCTAACCCTGATACTCCTCAATCTACTTCATGAAGTGGAAAGAAATGGGACTATCTCAAATACATTTATTAAGCCAACATCATACTAATACCAAAATCAAATAAAGAGCTCAAGGAACAAAAACTACAGGCCTAAATCATTGATGAACTTGGATGCAAAACTATTAAACAAAATACTAGCAACACACATTCAAAACCACATCAAGAAAATCATACTCCATGACCAAAAAGGGTTCATCCCAGTGATGGGGTGTGTCCATACAGCGCCTAAGGAGATGCAGCCTCCCTCGGCCTGAGCGGCCTGCAGCCTAAGGCAAAACTTTAAGTAAAGTGATTCAGCAGAAAAGGGACTAAGATGGCGCCTGGAGGAAGCTACAGAGGCGTGGTTTCCCCAATCATTATGGGTGGGGAGACTGAGCAGTTTTTCCTTTTAAAGGAGGTTCCGCACACATGAATGGCTCATGTACTGGCCTGGGATTGGCCATGAGCTACGTGCTAGTGATCTTTATCCTGGATAGGCTAGGCTATTTCCCATGGGAATTCCCCTTGTGGTTTGGTGCTATATATATGATTGGAGAGAAATAAATGAGATCTTGCTTGACATATCTCCCGGCTCCGTGTGGTGATCGGGCCATTAGTACTCATCTCGTCAAGCCCCACCGCTGTTGGGATGGATTCCCAACAATCCCAGGGATGCAAGGCTGGTTCAACATATTAAAATCAATCCATGTAATTTATCACTTAAATAGAACCAAAGACAAAAATCATATGATCATTTAGCCAGGCGTGGTGGTGCACGCTTGTAAACCCTGCTCTTGGGAGGCTGAGACAGAAGGATCGTGCAGGTTCAAAGCCAGCCTCAGCTAGTTAGTGAGGCTCTCTGCAACTTAGTGAGACCCTGTTTCAGGAATAAAATATAAAATAGGGCTGGGAGTATAGCCCAGAGGTAGAAAACCTCTGGGTTCCACCCCCAGTACCACAAAAAAAATCATATGATCATTTTAATAGATGCTGAAAAGCATTTGACAAAACCCAACATTCATTTATGCTAAAAGCACTGCACAGAATCAGAACCGAAGGAACATACCTCAACACATAAAGGCCCACAGTCAACATCATATTGAATGGGTAAAACCTGGGAACATTCCCCCTAAATATAGGAACAAGACAAAAATATCCATTATCACCATTTCTTTTCAATATAGCACTTGAGACTCTAGTCAGATCAATAAGGCAAGAAAAGGAATTCAAAGGAGTACAAATAGTAAAAGAAGAACTAAAACTTTCACTATTTGCAGATGACATGATACTATATTTAGAAAACCCAACAAACTCAACAAAAAGGCTTACAGAACTGATCAACAAATTCAGCAAAGTGTCTGGATACAAAATCAATCTTAAAAGATCAGAAGCTTTTCTGTATACCAACCATAAGTTCACTGAGAAAGAAATCCAGAAAACACTTCCACTCAGGATATTCCACAAAAAAAAATAAAATGCTTAGGAATAAACTTAACAAAGGAGGAAAAAGACCTCTATAAAGAAAATAATAAAAACATTAAAAAAATAAATACAAGAAGACCTTAGAAGATGGAAAGATCTTCTATTTTCATGAATAGGCAGAATAAATATCATTAAAATGGCCATTCTTCTAAAAGTGATCTACAGATTCAATGCAATGCCCATTAAATTACCAAGATCATTCCTCACAGACATAGAAAAATCAGTCCTTAAATTTATTTGGAATAACAAAAAGCCCAGAATAGCCAAGTAGTTCTCAGCAACAAAAACCATGCAGGAGGAATCACAGTACTTGACTTTAAACTATACTACAAAGCCATTGTAATAAAAACAGCATGATATAGGCACAAAAACAACACAAACATAGAGTAATGGAGCAGAATAGAAGACTCAGAAACAAATCCACACACTTTCAGCCAATTGATTTTTGACAAAGGGGCCAAAAACATACACTGGAAAAAAGATAGCCTGTTCAACAAATGGTGTTGGCAAAACTGGTTAACCATATGCAGAAAAATGGAAATAAATCTGACTTTCTCACCCAGCCAACACAAGAGTCAACTCAAAATGGATCAAAGACTTGGAAATCAGACTAGAGACCTTGAGGCTCCTTGAAAAAAGGATATATGTCCAACACTGCAACATAAGAGCACAGATAAAAACTTTCTCAACCAAGACCCCAAAGCTAAAAGAAAGTAGAAGACTGCTCAATGCGTGGTACTGCATTAAACTGAAGAGCTTCTGTACAGCAAAGGAAACTATCAAGAACTTCAACCAAGAGCCAATGGGAGAAGATTTTTGCACCTATTCCTCCAATAGAGGACTAATATCTACAATATACAGAGAACTCAAGAAACTCAACAATAACAAAAAAACATAGCCCAATCAAAAAATGGGCAAATGAACTAAATAGACAATTTATGAAAGAAGAAATTCAAATGGCCAATAAATGCATGAAAAAATGCTCAATATCAGGCCAGGCGTGGTACCACATACTTATAATCCCACCACTTGGGAGGCTGAGACAGGAGGATCGTACAGGTTTAAAGCCAGCCTCAGCTACTTTGTGAGGCTCTCAGCAAGTTAGTGAGACTCTGTTTCCAACTAAAATATAAAATAGGTCTTGGAGTATAGCCCAGAGGTAGAAAAGCTCCTGGGTTCCACCCCCAGTAACACACACACACACACACACACACACACACACACACACTACCCTGAGGTGTCACCTAACTCAAACTAGAATTAGAATGGCAATCATTCAAAACACAAAAACAACAAATGCTGACAAGGATGTGGAAAATTAGGAACTCTAATACATTGTTGGTGTGATTGCAAATTAGTACATCCATTTGGAAACAGTATGGAAGATTCTCAGAAGAATGGGAACAAACTTATTATATGATCCAGCAATACCACTTCTAGGTAGCTACCCAAAAGAATGGAAACCAAACTATCAAACTAATGTGTGTATATATGTTCATAGGTGCACAATTCACAATTGCCAAACTATGAAAATAACCAAGATGTCCATCAACAGATGACTTGATTACAAAACTATGGTATATGTACACAATGTAATTTTACTCGGCCATAAAGAAAAACACGTCATTTACAGGGAAATGGATGAAACTGGAATATAAACATTATGCTTAGTGAGATAAGTCAGTCACAAAAATAAGAAATTGGATGCTCTCCCTAATATGTGGATGCTAGGGAGAAAATGCATCATAAGAGGAACTCTAGATGAAGAAGATGATATAGATAAGCAAATAAGGTGACCTAACTTAGTAGATTGGAGGGGGGAAAGGGAAATTCTCTAATATAAAACATATCAAATTTAATCATTCAGCTAAATATGAAAAGGAAGGAAGGGGAGTAAATGGAGCAGAAATTGGGTAATGTGTGCATGTATGCCTCTACTATCCTGTACCCCATTAAGAGGTATGACTACAATACACCAATAAAAAATTTTTTTAAAAAGAAAGAAATTGCTTGGAGAGTCCATCAAAATAGGATTTCTGAGCCCTATTCTCCCCCCCAAAAAAAAAACTAAGAAATAAAAAAGAGTAATTTAACGTCTGGTAATTATGCATTAAAAAAAAGAGAGAGAGAACTTATAATCGCAACTTGAGAAAAGGTCCACCAAAGAGAAAATGAACTACATCAATTTGTTCAAGTAAGAAAAATTCTGATTAAGGCTATAAATAAATAGAAGTATAATAAATAATGTAATGTGATATTTTGACACTTTCTACAAGTACGAGTAAGACATGTTATTAATCTATGATGTGAAACTGAGTAGAATTAGCAATTAAAGCCACAACAAAGGTGACCCAGGTTTCAGTCCTTGATGAGTATGCTCCCAGGTAGGAACTGCAGTGACAAAGGTTCAGGGTACAGCACTGGGAAGCAGAGAGAGAGGAGAGCAAGGTGGGGACAAATACAGTCCCCAAAGCCATGTTGCCAGGAACCAAACTCAGCCGTGCTCTTTGAAGGACATTTTAAAATCTTAAACAAGCCTCTACCTGATCACATCCATTGCCGTCCTTTTTGAGAAAGAGCACCCTTCCAGAATCACCAGGGCACTGGTTCTAATTGCAGTCATCTATGTCACTGGGGCTACCCTGCTTTCTCTTGGTAGCAGCAAAGACACATGGCAGCCCTCATGGACTCTGCAGTAAGCTAATGACAACTGTCCTTTCTTCTCAGCAACCTGCAAATAACTTCTCCATTGGAGATAACTGCTCCCTGCTCCACAAAACTCCCTGCCAAATACCAGTATTCCATTGAGAAAGCAAGGCCCTTATCAAGAGCCAGGTCTGTGTATCAGGCTTACCCTCCTCAGAGTGGCCCCTTGTAGGCTACCTTCTATAGTACCCAAAGCAAAACACTGGTTCAGCCTGGATCATGCCCCAACTAAACTACAAAGTGCAGGGAGAAGACACACTGTATTCCCGACTCCCGACTCCAGGCTGCGATCTCCCTCTAAATGATCTCCTCAATGCAAACGGTAGTTATAGGGGAAGAAACCTGAATAATGAGCTGATGGTTAGGAAAAAGGGAGGTGAACAAAATGATCTTTTGATTTAAAGGAAAGTGATCGAGGTGAAGAAAAATGGATCTGGGAAGACATTCATTAGGGCATGTTTGTACTTCTTGTACTTGGGGAAAGTTCAGAAAGTAAAAACAAATAAGAATAACACATGATCTAAACTGTGACTTACTCTAAGTAAACAGCTGACTCACTATTTCATATGCCTTTGTAGAAAGAGGCTTCAATGCAGAAGGACTTGACTAGAAAAAAAGATCTAAAATACATTGTGCTTTTTTAAGAAGCTAAATTCAATCAAATGCTCATTTTTTGTATTCTTTTTGAGTTTCTGGTCCTCACACTGTAAGAGATGGCTATTTTGCTATGTACTCATGTCCCCCAAAGGATGCCCATTACCCCTCTCCACTGTCATCATTCCACATTTAATTTTAATTCTCTGTAAATAGGATTGACCAATGTTTGCTCTCCAATGGCTAATTCTTACTTTAGTCCTAGGAATGGATCCCAATAGGCTAAGAGCAAAATCAAGAGATAAAGGCACTTAAAGGCAGACTTTCTTCATCTTTTTTTTTAACCTTCACTAGCCCTCACACCTGCCCTCCAACATCATATTTGGAAAACTTCCCCTCTGAACATCCATACCAAAAGTGAGCTCATTACAATAAATCTGAAAGGAACCAATACTGAGACATGACATCTGGTCTTATACCCCACCATCTATACCTATGCATCACAAATGCATTCTCGGTCAAGTAGAACATGAGCTATAAAAACCTAATTCCAAGCCAAGTGCAGTGGCACATGCATGCAATCACATTACTAGGGAGGTCGAGACAGGAAAATCTCAGGTTCGAGGCCAGCCTTAGCAACTTTAGAAACTTTAGTGAGACCCTGTTTCAAAATTAAAAATAAAAAGTGCTGGGAGTGGAGCTCAGAAGTATTATTCCTCTGGGTTCAATCCCCAGTCTCCTTCCCCCAAAAAACAAAACTTGGTTTAGGCTTGCTATGTCTTCTTGAAAAAGGAGACATCACCACAGACAGTAGGGAAATTCAAAGGATTATCAGAAACTATTTGGAAAATTTATACTCCAGTAGACTGGAAAACATGGAAGAAATCAGTAGATTTCTAAGCACATATAACCTACCTAAATTGAACCAAGAAGACATAGCAAGCCTAAACCAACTAATATCAAACAAAGAAATAGACGCAGCAATAAAAATTTTTCCATCAAAGAAAAGCTCAGACCCAGATGGGGCTCTAGCTGAATTCTACAACACTTTCAGAAAATAACTAATTCCAATACTTCACAAGTTATTCTGGGAAATTGAAAGAGACAAAATTCTTCCAAACTCCTTCTGTAAGGCCAGTATCACATTAATACCAAAATCAAATAAAGATACCTCAAGAAAATAAGAGAGAGAGTTACTGCCTGTGAAGAAATTTGAAAGTGAAATCCTAGAAGCAATTAATTCTAATTCTGTTGTCATCATTAGAGGGGCTACTGGATGTGGTAAAACCACACAGGTTCCTCAGTTCATCCTGGATGATTTTATCCAGAATGACAGAGCAGCAGAGTGTAACATTGTTGTAACTCAGCCCAGGAGAATCAGTGCAGTCTCTGTGGCGGAGCGAGTTGCATACGAAAGAGGAGAAGAGCCTGGAAAAAGCTGTGGCTATAGTGTTCGCTTCGAGTCGATCCTTCCCCGCCCTCATGCCAGTATAATGTTTTGTACTGTAGGTGTGCTCCTAAGAAAATTAGAAGCAGGCATTCGAGGAATCAGTCACGTAATTGTAGATGAAATACATGAAAGAGACATTAATACTGACTTCCTTTTGGTGGTACTGCGTGATGTTGTTCTGGCTTATCCTGAAGTTCGCATTGTGCTTATGTCTGCTACTATTGATACCAGCATGTTCTGTGAATATTTCTTCAACTGCCCCATTATTGAAGTTTATGGGAGGACGTTCCCAGTTCAAGAATATTTTCTAGAAGATTGTATTCAAATGACCCAGTTTGTTCCACCACCAAAAGACAAGAAGAAGAAGGACAGAGAAGATGATGGTGGTGAGGATGATGATGCAAATTGCAACCTGATTTGTGATGATGAATATGGTCCAGAAACAAAAATGAGTATGGCTCAGTTGAATGAAAAGGAAACGCCTTTTGAACTCATTGAAGCTCTACTTAAGTACATTGAAACCCTTAATGTTCCTGGAGCTGTTCTGGTGTTTTTGCCTGGATGGAATTTGATTTATACTATGCAGAAGCACTTGGAAATGAACCCACATTTTGGAAGCCATAGGTATCAGATTCTACCTCTACATTCTCAAATTCCTCGAGAGGAACAACGCAAAGTTTTTGATCCAGTACCAGTTGGTGTAACAAAGGTCATTTTGTCCACAAACATTGCTGAAACAAGCATTACCATAAATGATGTTGTTTACGTCATTGACTCTTGCAAGCAGAAGGTGAAGCTCTTCACAGCTCACAACAACATGACCAACTATGCCACTGTCTGGGCCTCCAAGACCAACCTCGAGCAGCGCAAGGGCCGAGCGGGTCGTGTGCGCCCTGGCTTCTGCTTTCACCTCTGCAGCCGGGCTCGCTTTGACAGACTTGAAACTCACATGACACCAGAGATGTTCCGAACACCACTACATGAAATTGCTTTGAGCATAAAACTTCTGCGTCTAGGAGGAATTGGACAATTCTTGGCCAAGGCAATTGAACCACCACCTTTGGATGCTGTAATTGAGGCAGAGCACACTCTCAGAGAGCTTGATGCTTTAGATGTCAATGATGAACTGACTCCTTTGGGACGAATCCTGGCTAAACTCCCCATCGAGCCTCGTTTTGGCAAAATGATGATAATGGGTTGCATTTTCTATGTGGGAGATGCTGTCTGTACCATTTCTGCCGCTACCTGCTTTCCAGAGCCTTTCATCAGTGAGGGGAAACGATTGGGCTACATCCATCGGAATTTTGCTGGAAATAGATTTTCTGATCACGTGGCCCTTCTATCAGTATTCCAAGCCTGGGATGATGCTAGAATGAGTGGAGAAGATGCAGAGATACGCTTTTGTGAACACAAAAGACTCAATATGGCTACACTGAGAATGACTTGGGAGGCCAAGGTTCAACTTAAAGAGATCCTGATTAACTCTGGATTTCCAGAAGAATGCTTGTTGAATCAAGTATTTACTAATACCGGACCAGACAATAATTTGGATGTTGTTATCTCTCTGTTGGCCTTTGGCGTGTACCCCAATGTCTGCTATCATAAGGAAAAGAGAAAGATTCTTACCACAGAAGGGCGTAATGCTCTCATCCATAAATCGTCTGTTAATTGTCCTTTTAGCAGCCAAGACATGAAGTATCCATCTCCTTTCTTTGTATTTGGTGAAAAGATTCGAACCCGAGCCATCTCTGCTAAGGGCATGACCTTAGTCACTCCCTTGCAGTTGCTTCTCTTTGCCTCCAAGAAAGTCCAGTCTGATGGAAACCTTATATTTGTAGATGACTGGATCAGACTGCAGATATCCCATGAAGCTGCTGCCTGTATCACTGCCCTTCGGGCAGCCATGGAAGCACTGGTTGTTGAAGTCACAAAGCAGCCTAATATCATCAGCCAATTGGATCCTGTTAACGAACATATGCTGAACATGATTCGCCAGATCTCCAGGCCTTCCGCTGCTGGTATAAACCTCATGGTGGGCACTGCACGGTATGGTGATGGTCCACGTCCTCCCAAGATGGCCCGATACGATAATGGAAGTGGATATGGAAGTGGATATAGAAGAGGTTCTGGATATGGTGGGGGGGGCTATGGGAGTGGCGGCTACGGCAGCGGTGGCTATGGCGGCGGCTATGGCGGCGGAGGTTTTGGTGGCGGAGGTTTTGGAGGTGGCAGAGGCTTTGGTCGTGGTGGGGGATTTGGAGGCAGTGGTGGGGGCTTTGGAGGCAGTGGCGGGGGGTATGGAGGCAGTGGTGGGGGATTTGGAGTCGGTGGAGGATTTGGAGGTGGAGGTGGCTTTGGGGGTGGTGGCGGTGGTTTTGGCGGTGGCTCCAACTCTTACCAAGGTGGATTTGGTGGAGGTGGTGGGGGCTATAGGGGAGGCTTCCGAGGGGGCTATAGAGGCGGCTTTGGTGGCGACTACCGAGGAGGATCTGGTGGGGACTACCGGGGATCCGGTGGAGACTATGGAGGATTCCAGCGAGGAGGTGGCAGGGGGGGCTATGGAAGTGGTGGTTACTTTGGACAAGGAGGCGGCGGCGGCTATTAAAATGTGGTTATGTCAGTGGCTATGCATAGACAATTTTTTAAAAGCATGCTATGTGTTTTCCCAAGATGTTTATTTGCAAATGAAAAAGTAAACCTGTTTTCCACCTATTCTGTGGTTCATTGTAGTTTAAGGAAACCAAGCATAGATACATTAGTGATTTTCGTTTGTATTATGTAAAATATAATGATCTATTATAAAAGTACCAGTTTGTATTTTTTCTTTAAGGGGTAAGATTTGCCTTTTAAATTAACTCAATATTTTCTTGGCTTTCCTTTCATACAATAGAAAATAAAGTACTACACTGAAAAAAAAAAAAAAAAGAAAATAAGAGACTAATATAACTGATGAACATACATGCTAAAATTCTAAACAAAACACTAGCTATACACACTGAAAACCATATCAAGAGAATCATATACCATGACCAAGTTGGTTTCATCCCAGAAAAGCAAGGTTGGTTCAACATGCGCTAATCAATACATGTTATTTACCACATAAATAGAACTGAGAACAAAAACCACATGATCATATCAATAGATGCTGGAAAAGCATTTGAAAAAATTCAACACCCATACAGGTTAAAAACACTGCAGAAAACTGGAATAGAAAGGATGTACCTCAACATTATTAAGACAATATACAATAAACCCAAAGCCAACATCATATTAAATGGGGACAAATACTGCAAGAATTCCCTCTAAAATCAGGAACATGACAAGGTAGCCCACTATCACCACTCCTTTCCAATATAGTCCTCGAGACTCTTGCCAGAGCAATAAGACAAGAGAAGGAAATAAAAGAAATTCAAATAGAAAAAGAGGAATTAAAATTATCCTTGTTTGTAGATGACATGATACTATATGTAGAAGACCCAAAGAATTCAACCAAAAGACTAATGGAACTGATTAAACAATTCAGAAAAGTGGCAGGATACAAAATCAACCTAAATAAATTAGTTGCTTTTCTATATGCCAACAATGAATCCACAAAGAAAAAAATAAAGAAAACTATTCCATTCACTATAACCTCAAAACCAATAAAATACCTAGGAATAAACCTAACCAAAGAAATAAAAGACCTCTACAACAAAAACTACAAAACATTAAAGAAATAAATTGAAGAAGACCTTGTAAGATGAAAAGATTTCCCTTTCTCATGGATAGGCAGAATAAATATCATCAAAATGGCCATTCTGCCAAAAATGATCTACAGATTCAATGCAATTCCTATTAAAATACCAATGACATTCTTCATAGACCTAGAAAAATCAGTCATGAATTTTATATGGAGAAATAAAAGACCCAGAATAGCCAAAGTAATTCTCAGCAATAAGAGCTATATAGGAAGCATCACAATCTCTGACTTCAAATTATACTACAGAGTAATAGTTGTTAAAACAGCATGGTATTGGCTCAACAACAGGCACACAGACCAAGGGAACAGATAAGAAGATACAGAAACAAATCCACTCACTTACAGTCAATTTATCTTTGACTAAGGAGCCAAAATCATATACTGGAGAAAAGATAGTCTTTTCAACAAATGGTACTGGGAGAACTGGCTATCCATTTGTAGAAAGATGGAACTAAATCCTTACCTCTCACCATGCACAGGAATCAGCTTGAGATGGATCAAAGATTTGAAAATCAGATCAGAGACTGTGAAGCTATTATAGAAGGGCATAGGTTCAACACTCCAACATATAGACACAGGCAGTAACTTTCTCAACAAGACCTCCAAAGCACAGGAAATTAAAATAAGAATTAACAAGTTGGATGGCATCAAACTAAAAAGTTTCTGTTCATCAAAGGAGACCATCAAGAATCTAAAGAGAAAGCTTACAGAATGGGAAGATCTTTACCAGCTACCACTCTGATAGAGAGCTAATATCCAGAATATATAAAGAGCTCAAAAGACTCTACACTAACAAAACAAATAACCCAATTAGGAAATGGACAACTGAACTGAATAGACACTTCACAAAAGAATAGATACAAATGGCCAATAGATACATGAAAAAAAATGTTCAGCATCATTAACCATCGGGGAAATGCATATCAAAACTACACTGACATTCCATCTAACCCCAATCAGAGTGGCAAGCATAAAGAAGTCAAATAACAACAAATTCTGGCAAGGATGTGGAAAAATATGAACTCTTTTACACTGTTGGTGGGAGTGCAAACTAGCATAGCCACAATGGAGATCAATGTGAAGATTTCTGAGAAAATTTGGAATGAATCCACCATACAATCCAGCTATATCACTCCTGGGTATCTTTCCAAAGAGGTTGAAATCAGAGAACTACAGTAATATATCATACCCATGTTCATAGCAGCACAATTCACAATAGCCAAAATACAGAACCAACCTAGGCCTCCATAAACAGATGAATGGATTGCAAAATTATGGGAAATACACACAATGGAATGCTACTCAGCAATAAAGAACAAAATTATGTCATTCACAAGAAGATGGAAAGATCTGGAGAACATTATGTTAAGTGAGATCAGCCAAGCACAGGAAGAGAAGGGATATAGGTTTTCTCTAATATGCTTAAACTAGGGTGTATTAGGGATACCAGAGAGACTCCATATATAATGGAGAGGAAACCTCAGCAAAGCCAGAAAAAAGGGGTAGGTGAAGAAGAAGGCTGAGGTTTATTCATGGAAAAGCCACATTTGAATTTGTGTATACATGTGAATATAACACTGTTAACTTGGACACTCAGTATTGGAAGGGAGAGAAAAGGAGAAGCGGGTAGAGGACACCAAGTACTGTGTGAATATATGCCATTGTCAATATGATCCACATTACCATATGAGACTATAGTGCACCAATTAAAAAGATCAGTTTTTAAGAACAATTTATTATTTCTATTTTTTAAATAAAGTAACACACACAGGAGTGGGAGTGACTTTAAATAGAACAACAGAGATCTCCTTTCTCTCTAGACCCTTGGTCAGTAATGTTTCTCAAAATTACCTCCTCAGGGGTTCCTCACATATCTTTCCAGAAGTTCTATAAATTTATGTATGTCTTGGTAGCTGTTTATGTATTTATTTTGTTCGTTAGTATTATACAAATGGGAAAATCTGACTTGTTTCATATTTTGAAGTAAAACATCTAGAAGAGATTCAAAATGTGACTGCGGGATTCAGCATATCTCAGTAGCTGAAACAAATAAAGTTCAACTATCAAGAAGGTCACATCTAGAAAAGCAAAATAAATATAGCTCACCAACCAAAACAGATACAGGAACCATGGCGGAAGGAATCCAATAACTCTGAACTGCAGGATCCACTACAAAAATCCCAAGCATGTGACTGACCTGCTGCGGACCACAGGCCATGGGCCCAAACCACGAGCCCCAATGCAGCAGCCTCAAGAAATCCAGATAAATAATCCAAGCGCTTGGAAGCAGCCACAGACCTCCAACATTTTAGGTGGCAAGCCAAAATCCCGCATGTCCACCAAAGGCAGCACCCACAGTGGCCCAGCCCTCCAGAGACCCAGAGGAACTGTGTGCACACAGGACAGCCTCAGGATCCAGCAGCACAGCTGGGTCAGTGACCTGGCCCAAGGCAACCAGGTAATCGTGTGCACCCAGAAAAGGGATCCAGCATGCTAGTCCAGTTAGAACCTCCAGAGACACAGGAAAGGTGTTCAAGGTACGGTACCTGCACAAAGTCACAGGGAGCATGCCAGGTCTACATTAGAGGCCCTCTGCACAAAACATTCAGAGGCTAGAGAAGCAATCATGCAGAGACTGGGTCAAAATCTGACAATAGGGTACAGCGCAAATAAGAGACATTGGAATATATTCCAGAATCTACCAGTGACCAGACATACAAATATTATATGGACCCAGCCCCATATTTATAAATTAGTAGGACTTTTTTGTTTGCTTGTTTTTGTTTTTGTTTTGTTCCATTTGGGGTTTTATTTTTATTTTTATTTCTTTTATTCAGGTTTTTGCCAGTTTGGTTGGTTGTTTTGCTTTGTTGTCTCATGTGGTTGCTAGTTCTTCTTATTTTATTTTATTTTTGTCCTTTATTTTCTTTTTTCCTTTTCTCTTCTCTTTCCTATTTTTTTGACCTCAAAGTATAATTGTTAGCTTTTGTATCTTGTTTTGTGACTTTATTCATGTTTGTTTGCTCCTTACCCCCCATTCCTTTTATAAGCCTCCTCACACTAGCCTATCTGCTCTCTTCTCTCAAAACTTTATTTACCCTTACTGTATCTCCATGTTTAATACTCAAGGTATTTCATATCTCTATACATGAATGAATGTTTTCAACATCATTAAGGCAATATACAATAATACCAAAGCCAACATCATATTGAATGAGGAAAAACTGCAAGAATTTTATCTAAAATGAGGAACAAGACGAGGATGCCCACTACCACCACTCCTCGAGACTCTTGCCACAGCAATAAGACAAGAGAAGGAAATAAAAGAAATTCTAATAGAAAGGGAATAATTAAAACTATCCTTATTTGCAGATGACATGATCCTTTATCTAGAAGACCCAAGGAACTCAACCAAAAGACTACTGGAGCTGATTAACCAATTCGGCAAAATAGCAGAATACAAAATAAATCTAAAGAAATTAGTTGCTTTTCTTTATGCCAACATTGAATCCACAAAGAAAAAAATAAAGAAAACTATTCCATTCACTATAACCTCAAAACCAATAAAATACCTAGGAATAAACCTAACCAAAGAAATAAAAGACCTCTACAATAAAAACTATAAAACATTAAAGAAATTTGAAGAAGACCTTGGAAGATGAAAAGATTTCTCTTGCTCACGGATAGGCAGAATAAATATCATCAAAATGGCCATTCTGCCAAAAGTGATCTACAGATTCAACGCAATTCCTATCAAAATACCAATGACATTCTTCATAGACCTAGAAAAATCAGTCATGGATTTTATATGGAGAAATAAAAGACCCAGAATAGCCAAAGTAATTCTCAGCAATAAGAGCTATATAGGAGGCATCACAATCTCTAACTTCAAATTATACTACAGAGTAATAGTAGTTAAAACAGCATGATATTGGCTCAACAACAGGCACACAGACCAAGGGAACAGATAAGAAGATACAGAAACAAATCCACTCACTTACAGTCAATTTATCTTTGACTAAGGAGCCAAAATCATATACTAGAGAAAGATAGCCTTTTCAACAAATGGTACTGGGAGAACTGGCTATCCATTTGTAGAAAGATGGAACTAAATCCTTACCTCTCACCATGTACAGAAATCAACTCGAGATGGATCAAAGACTTAGAAATTAGACCAGAAACTGTGAAGTTACTAGAGGAGGGCATGGGCTCAACACTCCAACATATAGGCACAGGCAGTAACTTTCTCAACAAGACCTCCAAAGCATAGGAAATTAAAATAAGAATTAACAAGTTGGATGGCATCAAACTAAAAAGTTTCTGTTCATCAAAGGAAACCATAAAGAACCTAAAGAGAAAGCCTACAGAATGGGAGAAGATCTTTACCAGCCACCATTCTGATAGAGGGCTAATATCCAGAATATATAAAGAGCTCAAAAGACTCTACAGAAGCAAAACAAATAACCCAATCAAGAAATGGACAACTGAATTGAATAGACACTTCACAAAAGAAGAGACAGAAATGGCCAATAGATACATGAAAAGATGGTCAACATCATTAGCCATCAGGGAGATGCAAATCAAAACTACCCTGAGATTCCATCTAACCCCAATCAGAGTGGCAAGCATAAAAAAAGCAAATAACAACAAATACTGGCGAGGATATGGGGAAAGAGGAACTCCTTTACACTGTTGGTGGGAGTGCAAACTAGTTCATCCACTATGGAGATCAGTATGGAGATTCCTTAGAAAACTGGGAATGGATCCACCATATGATCCAGTTTTACCACTTCTGGGTATCTTTCCAAAGGGGTTGAAATCAGAGAACTATGGTAACATATGCATACCCATGTTCATAGCAGCAAAAATTGTAATAGCCAAAATATGAAACCAACCTAGATCTCCATCAACAGATGAATAGATTGCAAAATTATGGGAATTACACACAATGGAATTCTGCTCAGCTATAAAAAAGAACAAAATCATGTCATTCGCAAGAAGATGGAAAGACCTGGAGAACATTATGTTAAGTAAGATCAGCCAAGCACAGAAGGAGGAGGGACTTTTGTTTTCTCTAATATGCTCAAACTAGGGAGTATTAGGGATATCAGAGGGACTCCAGACAATGGAGGAGAAACCTCATCAAAGCTAGAATGGAAGCATAGTAGGGGAAGAAGGCTGAGGTTGATTAATGAAGGAGCTACTCCAAATTAGTGTAAAAATATAAATATAATATGGTTAACCTGGACATTCATTGTTGGGAGGGGGAAGGGGATAGGGGGAAGGGTACCAAGCATAGTATGAATGTATGCCATTTTCAATATGCTCCACATAAAAATAAAAAATATATAACAAATTTTTTAAAAAACTTTAAAAAATAAAAAATAAAGTAATACATCTATATTATCTATTTTTGAAAGCTGCATACTATTCCCTGATTGATGAACATTTTAGGGTGTCTATTTTTTCTCATTACAAATGATACTGCAGTAGTTTGGATGTATATCCTTTCTGTTTTGTGGATATGTATTCTCCAAGTGAATTATCCAAGGGAAATTCCCAGATAAGAAGCTTTGAGTGTGGTTGATTCTAATGTTTTTTGTTTACTTGCCCTCCACAGTGTAATTTGTCCCAATTTGTACTCTAAGGTTCAAGGTGTGCTTTTCTATGTATTAACATTTCTGGATTACTCAACTGTTTTCTCCTTTTCAATAATCTGATAGGTGCAGAATTATACTTTCTTTGTGTTTTTGTTTCAATATGTATTTCTTTAATTATTAATGAAGTTGAGCATAATTTCAATTATGTGTAATCTATTTATATTCATTTTCTGTGAAATACCTATTTGTATTACTTTTTTCATTGATGTGAGATGACTTTTACTTATTGACTTGTAAAAATTATATTATGTTAAAAAATAGGAATAGTTTCTGGAAACACCATGTTCTCCCACTGTAAGAGATGGTTATTCTGCTGTGTATTCATGTCATCAAAAGGATGCCCATTACCCCTTTCCATTGTCACTATTCCAGATTTAATTTAAATTCTCAGAAAAAGTGACAGTGTTTATACCCCAATAGCTAATCCCTACTTTAGTCCTGGAAATGGTCCCTAGAAGGCTGACAGCAAAAACATCACATAAAAGCACTTAAAGGCAGACTGGAAAGTGCTTTCTTTTGAAATTTTATATATTTTTGTAATTTTCCAATTGTCTTTTGACTCTCTTTAGAATATTTGTGGCTTTTCAGAAAGCTTCTTCTTCTTTGAAATATAGTGATGCACCAATATTTTTTCTTTCTGCCTTGTGTATTCATATCTTGGCTAGAAAATAATTAATTCCAAAAAAATATTAATTTTAAAATTTTGTGTGCTTTTCTTGACTACTTAATCCTGCCTCCCCTACCACTTTATGAAAGTAGAATAAAATTCAGGTTCTTTCCTGAGCCTACCTACATCTTTACATCCACTACTTTGCTATTTTAATTTAGAGTGTTTCTGTTCTTCAATCTGAACCATCTGTTTTGGTAAACTCTAAGTATGCTCAAAATATGTACTCTATTCACATTTCCCCTTCATTTGGTCTGGTCTACTAACTTATCAGTTATCCTTCATCATTAGAGTTGAGAGTGATTCCTAGTTTCATTAGAGAAGATCTTTTATACTATTTGTCTTAACCTTTGTGCTGCATTGAGCGATGAGACCAGGATAAGAGTACCTTCGTCATCTTCAACATTTTCTCATAATTAGCAAATTAAACTGACTCTGGCACTTCAAACTTTCTAACCACAATTGAACACAATAGGAACTGAAGCAGCACTCTCACCAGGGTCATGTACCACCTCCTGACCAACCATGTTGCACTGGGATGGAATTCACTCTCAAAAGCCTCTTTTCCTACCTCCACAGCCACCACTCAAATGACTTATGACGAGACAATTATCTGCTCCTCTATGTCAGCACGGATGATTCTTGCATACATAAGTAATTTACTGTTGACATTCCTCATTTATAACTTCAAACAAAGCCATCATTCAGTAAATTTTAGGAAGATTTTTCCAATGACAACAGTGGTGAATCATCTTTGCTGGTGTATGGATCCCCGAAAGTCCAACTTGATTCACAGTCTTGGCTTCTAACATGACCCATAGTGGGAACAAGTTTTAAAATATCTGCTTTTAAGGCACAGACAAAGGTCAGAGAAGTCTGAGAAAGAAGCATTCCCAGATGCTGGCTCTAAAGTGTCTCTTTTCCATGAGTCAGAGTTTGGTAATTTCTACTTTTGTTAATTCCTCATAAATATTCAAGGCTTGAGCTAGAATTTGTAACCTGCAAATGGATGGAATAAATAATGAAAATAAACCAAGTTTTCTATTCCTTCTAGATGGCTTAAGGTAAACTTCTGGCTTTAGGTTTCTGGCCTTTGCTCTCTGAAAAGTGTATGCATTTTTCAACATCACTATTAAAAGAGATTAATCTTGGAGACTTATTCTCTTTATATAGATAATTTTAAAATAAGATTAGCGTAGTAGGATTTTAAATTTGAGGTTTCTTGTTTTGTTTGGGGGGAGGGGAGTTTTAGTTTCAGTAGATAGACCGTAAAGTCTAAGAGCGATATACAGATGTCTTATATCCCCATTAAAAGTGTTACTCTTTTTAATTAATTCACTCGTATAGTCAACACACATCTCTTGAGTGCCTACTATGTGTTAGGCAGTTTTCTAAAACCAGCGGCACAGCATTGCTTTTAAGAGATGCACATGCCAGCATTATTGCTGCTTTCTATCCAGTGGACATATAACTTAATACTGATGGAGCCTTCTTTTCCTTCTATAGGCTTCATTCACCTTTATTTTATAAATTTAACCAGCTATTCTAAAATTGTAATTATTAGCACATATTAGTTGTACAAATTAGTGGGATTCACTATATTTTTACATGCATATATCATGTACTGATTATGTCCACCCACGCTCCTCCTCCTACTCTCTTTTCCTCTTTACCTCAGTCTCTCTCTCTCTCTCTCTCTCTCTCTCTCTCTCTCTCTCACACACACACACACACACACACACACACACTTTATTTTATTTTTTTGGTTTTCACATCTTAAAGAAAACATGAGATACTTGTTTTCTGTGTCTGGCTTATTTCACTGAACATGATTTCCTCCAGTTCCATTCAACAGCCCTTTGACCCACCTCCTCCAGTTGAATTCCACTTCTCAGCCTTGCTGCACTGGAGACCAGGCTTTTGACACATGACATCTGAGGGCAGGGGAATTCCAGATCCAAGAGGAAACAGCAACCTCTTCACCCTCTCAGTTTGTTTTTGGCCATAGCTTAGAGAGTATAGAGGTTAGTAATTGAAGAGTTGGCTCCAGTGCAGCTCTGAAATGCGGGCTGTTTTTTTTGTGGTTTCTAGTTGTTCTTCTAGTCTTCTTTTTCTCTGTCCCTTGTGTTTACAATTTTTATTTCTCTGCTGATAGTGTTTTCTGGCTATGAAAAGCACTGATTTTGTGGCAATAGAGATCTAGTGTTAGCAGGACTCGTAAACGCTGCTTTTCTCGGTCGCCATCTTCCAGGAATTCTGTATGATTCAGTTTTTTGTGGTATCATTCCCCCTTCTGAGGCTTGGCATTAATTCATTTTTAACTTGATCTCAACTGACTCGAAGGAGAACGAGCAAGATCTGAAGTCCAGGTGACCACCAAGGAAAAGTGACTTCACAGGAGACTTTCAATTTCCTGCGTGCTCCGCAGCCGGGATGCCTCCTGGCTTCCCACACAGTGCTCCAGGCTGAGCTCGCAGCCCTGGGAGGAGGCACTCAGGCTCCTTGGGTCCCCTGCAATGCGCAGCTGGCAGCGGGATCAGAGCCCCAGTGCTCACGGGCCGTCTGGCGCCTGCGTCCCCTCTTCCCGAAGCTCGCCTTCGCAGCAATTGCACCACGCTGCAACTTTGCGCCGCAGGGCAAGGAGCCAGAGCTGCCCAGCGCGGGTCAGGAGCGAGGAGGTATACCTTGTTATTGGGCATCATAGGTTTTTCTAATAGCTCTGATGATTTCTATCATGTAACCTCAGAACTGGGAAATTATAAGAGTGAACTATAGAGCTCTATTTTTTCTAATTTGAATTTGATTATAAAGCCTGTTAAAGGTTCAATGGTAGTCAAACAAAAACAGTTTCAACCACCCGTGTAATAAAATTCTAAGTTCATCCCAAATAAGAGATAAGTGAGTCAGAGGTTAAATATAGTGGATTCCCTGGTAGCATAGATACTTTAACCCATGTCCCAAGCTTGTCATATAAACCATTTTTTCTGAACATATAGAGAAGAGGTATGAAGTCTAAAACCTGAGAGTACCTTACACATGTAGGCTTACCTCTAAAGGAAAAAATTAAGTAACAACCATAAAAATCATAGCCTTTGATATCTGAAAAGACCAAACTCACAAATCATCTCATTAGTGCTCCAGTGAATAGTCAGAGAGATTGGGAAAAGGATTAATCAGTCAAACCCATGTGATATTTTTCTATGAATTATTTCCAGGGCTTATTGATGGGAAGGGAAGTGGGGGAGGTTAATCCTAGCCTTAAAAGTCATACTCGTAAAGCTGGGAAAATATTCTCAAAATGCATCTCTATTTGAATTCTCAACTGATAAAAAAGTAGAAGAGTTTTGTCTCCTCTTTTCTTTCCTGAAAAGAAAAGAAAGAAGAGGGATGGTTGAGCCTTAACTAAATATATATGAATGAAAAAAGAGGAAAGACAGGAAGAAAGGGAGGAAGGAGGGAAGGAAGAAGACATCTTTCTTTCATCTGATTATTATAAAGTAAGAGGGTATAATCTACTCTGCAAGTGAAGGAAACACACTGGCTTTACAGATGGCTTTCAGTCCATCAAAAGCTAGGGGATGTGGCTCCTAGGAAAAAGTGAGAGACGCAGGGGATTCAGAAAAAGAAAACCAGAAAGGGGTAAACCAGAAAGGGCTAGGTAAAACCAAGAATTCGTGGGACTTAAGTTCCTTCATACCAGAGAATCGAAGAAGTTGAGTCCCCCAGGGTAGAATCACAAAAAGACAGGAACGGAGGCAGGATTCCATTGACAGAGTTCTGAGCTGGAGCCAGAGGCAACACACGGACCAAAGAAACATCAAGGGTGTTAATTGTGTGTGTGTGTGTGTGTGTGCATGTGTGTGTGCACACATGCACATGTGTGCGCGTGTACACCCACATGTGGGGAACCCAAAGTGTGGGACGGATTTTCTGTAGAATCTCAGAACTTCCCACAAATGTTGTCTTAACTGACACATGGCTTTGTAGGGATGATATGACTCCCCCATGAATCTTTCCCATAAGTAGAAGTCATTCTTTTCCCTTGGTATTTAAAAAAATGGAAGAAAAAAATCTCTGGACATTTCTTGCTCCAAAATTGTGGCATCGGCTCCTAATAGCTTTTTGGCACTCTTATTTCTAACACCTTTAGGTCACACCACTGTTCCTGATGTCTTAAACAAATGGGCTAGTCTTCCTATTCATCCCATTCCTTATCTAATCCCATGCTCATCCTTACTGGCTCTACAAACTAACTTTTGGGGCTATAGAATCCCTCCACTCCAGGGTGTCCATTAATGCTTTACTTTGTTACAAAATGACACAACCACACTTGGGATTTATTACGTAGCATTGCTTCATTGCCAAATTCATAAAATCTGTTTCCTCTGTACAATACTTCTAAGATTTCATTGTTGCCGGGCTCAGTGCCATGGGCCTGTAATCCTAGTACTTGGGAGGCTGAGATGGAAGGATAGCAGATTTGAGGCCAGCTTCCAGAATTTAGCAAGACCCTCAGCAACTTAGTGAAATCTTGTTTTAAAATAAAAAATAATGATGGCTGGAAGTGCTGGGTAGCTTAGAGGTGGAATGCTTCTGAGTTAAAAAAAAAAAAACTTCATTGTGACTGCAGAATATTGAACACTAAACAAAACTAAGCTAAATACAGGGTTTTGCCTTACTACAATATAACTTTATATGTATTACTCTGCAAAACTCAGGATCTTTTCAGGCTATATCTTTGTATGCTAATATGGCAACCTTGCCTGATAAATCTCCCTGCACTCAGCTCACCATTAAAAAATGCATGATACTACAGAAGCCACAAAAAAGACAAAAACTTGCTTCAACATTATAAGCTAAAATAAGAACCTAATTGCAAGTCCAATGGGAATTTCTATTTAGCAACATTGTCAGTCAAACTGGATTGAGAAATATTTTGGACTATAAATCACTTTTTCCACAATCTGGATAAAACATCATAGAAAGCTCCCCCAAAAAAAGGTGTAAAAGGCTTTGATTTCTCTCACTATGTGTCTTAAGGTTTCAGACATAGGGAATAGGATAACCAGCCAAACAGATTACTGTTTCCCAACAGTGTCAGCCAAGGCAGGATCATGAATCTCCATGTGACTTTACTCTATTTCTTCTCTTCCTATATCTGTCCAACAACTACAGTCTCTAGTAGTGCTGACTGCAGCAGAGAGCAGACAGGATATCTGCAGATAAAATGCATCCACTTGTTCTAGTTTCTAACTTGTCTAGATAAAATCATTTAGAAGCAGAAAACAGAAGAGTACCGGGATAGTACATGAAAGAGATACAATTTTTCAGATTACATGAAACCAAAGAAAAATTTCATCTTATGCCCTAATAAAATAAACTCAGTTGTTAAACCAAGATTTAATGCCAGTCCGACTCACCTGCACAAGATAAGTGTCTCCTAGTGATTATACACACCAATATGCCCATGATAATAAAATAAAATATTTTCTTTAAGAAAAGGAATTACTCCATATATTCCAAGACACTCTAGAAGCATGGTCTTTATAAAGCAGGAGACAAAGCCATAAAGAAAAGTTTAAATAAAGACAAAGGGAAAGAGAAGAAACCAAAACAAGAGAAACGTAAGGAAAAGCAAAATGCAATGTTTCTCCTTGATATCGTTCCAAAAGAATTAAATTCAGAGCACTATAGTGGAGCATGTATATCCATGTTTATCACAGCACCACAATTCATAATAACCAACTGAGGTGTCCATTAACAGATTAAAAAAGAAAATGTGATATGTGCATGTGTGTGTGCCTATATATGTATAGGTGTGTGTATACATGTTTGTGTGTAGATGCATACATACATACATACATACATTAAGAGAGACAATGGAGATTTACTTAGCCCTAAATAACAAAATTATGTCACTTACAAGAAAACAGATGGAAAGCCAGGTGTGGTGGTACATGCTTGCAATTCTAGCATTCGGGAGGCTGAGACAGGAGGATCTCCGTTTGTGAACAGCCTCGGCTACTTAGTGAGGCCCTTTGTAACTCAGTAAGACCTTGTTTCAAAATAAAGAATAAAAAATAGGGCTGGGGTATAACTCGGAGGTAGATTGTCCCTGGTTTCCATCCCCAATACCACAAAAGAAAAGAAGAGAAGAGAAAATGGATGAAACTGGAGAACATCATGTTAACTGAGATAAACCACAAAGTCAAGAATTTTGTGTTTTCTCTCATATGTGGAAGCTACAGAGAAAAGGAAAGAAAAGAGACCTACTGAAAATTAGGAGACAGCGACAAGTAGACTAGTGGGAAAGGATTAGGAGAGGAAAGAGGGGAGGAAGAGTGAAGGCTTGGGGGAAGGAACCAGGACAAACAAGTCTGTATGCATGTAAAGGTGTATCACTATGACTCGCACTGTACTTTACAGGGAGGGAGGAGGAGGGAGAGAGGAGGGAGGGGGAGGGAGGGAGGAGGGAGGGGGAGGGAAGGAGGAGGGAGGGGGAGGGAGGGAGGAGGAAAGGGAAGAGAAACAGACCAAGTGAATATCTGAGTTTATCATTATGAATCTCAACATCATGTACAAGTGCAATGCACCAATAAAACTTTTTCAAAAGGATGTATTCGATAGGCTCATTGACCTGGACACAGTTAAGGAAAGAATTAGTGATCTTGAAAAACAGGTCAATAAGAACTTTCCAAACTAAAATATAAAGAGAATAAAGAATGAAAGAGAAGTCAGGCATGGTGGTATACACCTATAAACCTAGTACTTGGGAGGCTGAGATTAGAGGATTGAAGGTTTGGGCTAGCCTCAACAACTTAGTGAGGTCCTCAGCAACTTAGCAAGATCATGTTCCAAAATAAAAATAAAATGGGCTGAGGATGTAGCTCAGAGGTATAATGTTCATGGGTTCAATTCCCAGTAAATAAATAAATACCTAAATAAAAAAGCAAATAAATATTTTAACACATTTTAAATTAACTCAAAATAGGCTAACATCTTAAATGCAAGACCAGAATGTATGAAACTTGCAAGAAGACTTAGAGAAACTTCTTCAGGACATTAGAATGGGCAAGGGTTTCATGGATTAGACACCAAAGCATAGGAAACAAACATGTAATTTAAAAGCTTCTGTATAACAAAGAGAGCAATTGACAGAGTGAAGAGACAACCTGTATAATGGGAGAAAATAATTGCAAAGTATACATCTGATAAGGGGATAATGTTCAGAAGATGTAAGGAAATCAAATAACTCAATAGCAAAATCAACCCCACCACACACACAAGTAATCCAATTAAGAACGGGCAGGAGAACCAGGTAGATACTTCTTAAAAGAAGACAAATGACCAACAGTTATATGAGAAAAGTGCCCAACATCACTAATCGTCAGGGAAATGCAAATCAAAACCACAGTGGGATATCATCTCAGGCTGGATAGAATGGCTATTGCTGTGGTTGGATCTGGGATGTCCCCTCCCCAATGCTCATGTGTTGGCAATGTTTGGAGTAAAATGCTTCAATCACAAGGGCCCTAACCTCATCAGTAGACTAATAATTTGAGTAGATGTACTGAGTGCTGAGCGAGGCTGGAAGAAGTGGGTACCGGGGATGTGGCCTTGAGGACTGTATCTGTCCCTCATCCCTCTCCCCCTCTCTGCTTCCTAGCTGCCATGAGTTGAGCAACTTTTCTTCACTATGCCCCTCTGACATGATGTTCTGCTTTGCAACCTGCTGACCCCAATAAAGTGGGGGATGGCAGGCTTCTCTCTGAGTGACACCTCACTCTAGGACCTGAGTGCTTGGTTAAGTGAGGCCAGGCATCAGCCTGAGTTCGCTCAAGGACTGTGTGGCCCTGTATTCTCAGCACACTGTGATCAGGTCCTAGATTGTTCTCGACTCACATAATAGCCCCTACTTCCCAAGTCAGCAGTCATCTAAGTCATTAATACGTCATTGGTGCAGCAGTACCAAGGACACCCACACATGTTCCTTTGATATTAATAGAACATTTCAGTTCATTCTCTATTCTGCCTGCTGCAATCAGGATGTCCACACTTATAAATTATTCCTTCCTAACAACCCCAAATTATCTTTCCTTTCTGCAAAATGAGGAAAGTACTGAAATAATCATATCTTCATTCACATGCATGCAAAGCTTTTTATCCCCAGTAAGACAGAAAGATCACCTTCCCAGTCTTTATTATACTTCTCCATCCTAGAGGATAGGACTTTTTGAAGTTTGTTCCAATAATAATGATGGTATCAATAATGAACAGTTTAACATTTGTTTAAGACTTGGTCTTCTTTGAAGGATTTCTTATGAGGTAGCATGATTCTTGTACACTGATTACCGAATTTTACTGAATTAGGAGTGTGGTAACTGAAGAGTCAATTCTTTAATGTTCAATTTGAAAATCTAAATTAGCATAACAGAATAAACTGTAGGGAGAGAGGATGGCCAATTAAGCTGGCATACTACATAGTGATTAAAAAATTTGAAAATCTTTTGATCAAGAATGAGTGTCTGGGCATGGTGGCAATCCCAGTACTCAGGAGGCTGAGGCAAGAGGATTGCAAGTTCACAACCATCCTCAGCAACTTAGTGAGGCTCTCAGAAACTTAGTGAGACCTTGTTTCCAAATTAAAAAAATAAAACCACTCCGGGGGTGTATACCGATGTAGAAGGACTCTGGGTTCCATTCCCAGTACCCCTATTCACACAAAGTATGTTCAGATCATCATTCTTGCAGCTATAATCTAAAAGATTGATCACATATCTCAGAGGAAAGATTTACTTCCCATGGTTTTGGGTTCAGGCTGTGTGAGGCTGGGGACTTCGGATCCCAGGGCATGGCAGTGGGAGAGTACATGGGCTGTGCTTCTCACATCATGGAGGTCAGAAGCCATGAAAGCAAGGGAGGAAGAACCCTACATAATCCCCAGGGCCTAGGCCACCACACAGATAAACTCATTACAATGGATTTATTCACTGTTGGGATTACAACTCTCATGACTCAAATTATATCATCTCAGAATATTAATAAATGAGCTCAGTAGGGGACATTTTATATCTAACAATAACAGGTGTGTGTGATGATATTCACATGTGGAAGCTCCCTTAAGTCCTCTCTGCAAAGACACAGCAATGAATAAGTGCATGAAAATTTAAAGGACTTGAAAGAGCTTAAAATCAAGATATGCATTTCTTTGGTTCATATACAGGCCAGCAAAGTGCAGATCTACCTATATGGAGCTGCAAATATGGGCTCTGGAGTCAGAAACCACAGAGATAGCAAAGTCACCGATGGTGGTCGAGGAGTATCATCAGAGAGGGAGAATATAACACAGCATGATGGCTCCCTTTACTTATGTGATGGAAAAGAATTTCAGCACATTTCTGTATTGGGGCACAGAGATTTACTTAGGAAAGCAAGGAATACACGTTCAAGGGATAATGTGGGCCACCTTGAGAGTAAGATATATCTTTGGGGTTCTCAGTCTCTTCTTTCAAAAGAAACTTGTTGAGGGGTGGGGATGGGAAGGTATATGGTGATGACATCTGTCTAAAGATCACAAGATAGTCTGTGGTGGTTTCTCCATTCTCAAAACCCTTAGGTTGAGGTCTTTTCCATTATCTCATCAATAGATAATGATGGTAAATATCTTACATGATAGGTTTCTGGGAAATTAATTTATATTGCAGATTTTGTATATTCCTGTGCTCCTTCTATCAGATTGGGCTAATTAATAGTGAAAAGCACAATTTTCATAAGTGGGTGAATTTCCAGTAATTTTAGGACTATGAGAGAATTGTCTATTTACCAGAAATTTGAAAGTGACAAATCTGAGAAAGAGAACTGGGCTAGGGAGTAAGGTATGAGGACTTTTACACAAGGCTTTTAGATTAAAGTTATATTTTTTTGTCCTTCCTTTTTATCTTTTTTTCCCCTGTCCTATCTCAGCAAGAGTTCAACTCCTGTGGCCATCAGTGATGATCATAATAGATGATTTTGTGTTTTAAAAGGGTGCTGCT
This sequence comes from Muscardinus avellanarius, assembly GCF_963383645.1. Classification (NCBI taxonomy): domain Eukaryota; kingdom Metazoa; phylum Chordata; class Mammalia; order Rodentia; family Gliridae; genus Muscardinus; species Muscardinus avellanarius. Next base: position 110,394,458 of record NC_137793.1, read on the forward strand.
ATGCTTCTGATTATCAGTAACATGGGAAAGAGAATCAGTGAGAACACACATAAAGTAAGATAAAGCCCTTAATTTATTCAGAAAGACAGATAAATATCTTCTTTAAAACAATGCAACACAGCAAAGAAGAGAGACACAACAATAAAAGACAAGCTAGATAAAATTATAAAACATTACTATGTTAATAAGTTCACATAGAACAGTAATATAATAAATACAAACGGAGTTAACGTGCTTTATTTTGGTTTGATAGTAGCTGGGATGAATGGAACATTGACTTCAAAGCACTAACTCATATCTTGGTATAAATCAAGTGTTTGAAAGTGATATAGTAACACACAATAAAGGAGAAACGGTATATGATAGCCAATCATTATTTGTGACTTTGGTTCAATTGATTCAAACGCAGGTATGCTCTTGTATCAGTTGAACCAATGTCAAACAGCGATGGCTGAGACTCTGCGATCCTCAGCCACTGAACAAAGGGTGGAGTGTCAAGATTTTGAACAACACTTTTACTGCTTTGACCTACTTTTTCACACTGAAGATGAGATAGTATCAGTTTCTACTATCCCACTGCAAATTAATTAGTGCAAATGCAGTCAGACTGGTTTAATGATAGATGCCCAGGGCTCTGTGTGGGAAGACTTAAAGTTTGAGAAACGAAATACTTCTTGTATCTGAACAAAGCAAATTAAAAATGGAAAGTTACCACATTGATTCAAAGAATAGAAAGGAATATATTGTTAGAGGAATAACTGTAATAGCTGACACCACCTTCAAAGGTTAAAAATATGTCTTCCAAACTAATTTTCTTCAAGTCGATATAAATCCAACTAATATTCAAATGCTGTCTGGTCTTCATGCTAGTTTGTTTATACAGATTTACAATTTGGTGGCATTTTAGCATTCCCAATTTCTTATATAATTCAACAGCCATTTTTTTGCAGTCTTCTTTCCTATAGACTTGGACGTGAGTCCAGGATTGGTTGGAAAGATCTAGAAGGTATTTATAATACTCAAACTCATTCCTTCTCTCTGATGACCATGCCTTTTTCCTAAACAAATGTGTATATCATTTTTCTATGCCACCAGGGCTGGTTTCCTACCGTGAAACATTCAAATTGCTCATGCAAAGAGACATTCAGTCTTTTTGGCATTACTACACACAAACACATCGTAAAGAGCAAATACTATAGGATTAATGCAGGGAACTAAAGTTAAATTTATAGCCTCTTTGTTTCCCTGGAACACTGGGCCCTTTTCTCCCTTTCCACACAGTACCAAGCCTATGCTTCATCATTCCATGATTTTTTTTTTTTTGGTCTCTTTTTGACCAAATTAATTTTAAGCCTCTATCTATGTAACTACCTACCTACCTATGTTATAATCTTTTAATGATGAGAGTAGACATTGAAGCAGCTATTCATAGATATGTACACATTCACTGTATATAAAACAAGTAAATGTTTTCCCAATGAATGTTGGTTTTCCCTGATATTGTTATTTTCTTCTACTGGTTATCAGGGCATAGTGGTACATCTCTGGATAGGAGGATGGTAGGCTTAGAGCCAGCCTCAGCAACTTAGTGAGATCCTACTTTAATATAAAAATAGTTAAAAGTGCTGGGGGTGTAGCTCAGAGGTAGAGTGCCCCTGGTTGTAATTCCAGTACAAAATAAAATAAAAATCTGATTAGCCCTACTAAGTAATTTATACTTATATTTATACTGCTCTACCTAATATCTTTCTGTTACAATACTTATGACTTAGTCCAGGCTATATTGTGCAACTGCCTTCCTTGACTAAAATTACTAGAAGTGGCCTGCAAAAAAGGTGTTTTAATACATAAAATGAACTTCTAAAATGTGGTGATTGATTAACCAGAGTATAAGAGCAATTTGTTTACCAATTCTAAGAAATGTTTGCAATTTTATAAGAACTTTAGGGTAAATTTTTATGCAATGAAAACAGTAGGGTAGTCCCTCAATAAGTCTATGAAATTGTAGTTCTCAATGGGAATCATTTATCTACCTCTGTTTTTAATGAACAAATTAGAGCTTTTCCTGTTACCAATAGATCATGGATTACTTTCTGCTCGATGCATTCTTATACTGTTGGGTTCATAAAAACTATTTTTCTATCCATTCACATATACAAAAAAGTCCTATTTATTCTCAGTTTAACTCTTTAATACCATGTTTAGTTTATTTCACATCACTAATTTGTTTCAACAGGTCAACCATCTTAAATTACAGGATGCTCTTGTTCACCTAGAGATTTGGCTAGACAGGAAGAATAAGCAGGCAACAGACATTCTAGGTAAGTCAAGTAGATAAAGTATTCTAGGATCTTTTTGGGAGACTAGTTTACCTAAGGGTAGGGCCTGATATAAAGGGAAAGTGTAGACCTTATCTCCCTAAAATATTTTATTTGGTAAGACACTTCAGAAAGATATCTAGGAAGTTCATTTCCCTTGGTTCCATTCCATTTTAACTCCTTTGCTAGTAGATATTGAATGTTGTTTTCACTGGTCATTTTTGTGGTTCACAGGATTAATATATGTAACATGATGGAATCTTTAACTATCTGAGCTTAGATTTTATTTTCAGTTTACTTTCATTTTTTAACATTTTCATTTCTATTTACTTTTTCTCTTGTTGTGTTTCTTTTTCATCTTCTTTTTTTATTATTATTTTTTGAATGCATGTTTGCCATGCTTCCTTTTTCTTCTTCTGTTTTCCCAGCAGATCTTGGCAGTAAAAACTAAGGACTCTGTACTTGCACACAGTCTCTATACCTTTACCTGGTGTAAAGGGGAATTCTATTGCATCACATCCTGCCAGCTTCCTTTTGCAAATTTAGATTTTATTAAAGATAGGTTCAAATAGGTAACATCACACATTGATGACTTGTTCCTAGCAGACTTCTCTTTTGGCATCACATTCTTTTCCATTCCCTTAATAAGCTATTTGTAAAGAAGAGAATATTTCATATTTGTGTGTGTGTGTGTGCGCGCGCGTGCGCACGTGTGCGGTCCTGGGAATTCAACCCAGAGGCATTATACCTCTGAGCTACATCCCCAGACCAATTTTTCTTTTTCTTTCTTTGGGCTATACTCCCAGACCTATTTTATACTGGAAACAGGGTTTTGCTAAGTTGCTAAGAAACTCACTAAGTAGCTGAGGCTGGCTTCGATCCTGTGCGATCCTCCTGTCTCAGCCTCCCAAGCGCAGGGATTACAAGCGTACGCCACTACGCTTGGCTACCAATTTTTATTTCTTATTTGGAAACAGGGTCTCACTAGGTTGCTGAGAGCCTCACTAAATTGCTGAGGCTATCCTCAAACCTGTGATCCTGTCTCAGCCTCCCAGGTACTAGGTTTATAAGCATGTGCCACCATACCCAGCTCATATTTTTTACATTATAATCACAGTGTTTTCAAAGGGTTAATTACCTGCCTCATACTCATGGGCTCTACCCCAGGCATATGGTCAGAATATCTGAAGTGGAGCTCAGGAATCTAGTTTTTAACAAGTTCTGTAGGTAATTTCTTCTCTGGACCAGTGTTTGAGAATCATGGGTATAGTAAAATGTTCACGCTATGGTTTGAGTGTCGTCCTCAAAGGTTCATGTGCTATAGACTTGTCCCCAGTGTGGAGGTGTTGAGGTGGTGTAACTTTTAAAAGGCAGAGCTAACGGAAGGTAATTAGATTACAGGAATGCTGGCTGCTCCTCAGCTCATCACTTGTCTTTTTATTTACTTTTGTAATTCATCAGTTATTCCAATAGCTTCCTGAATACAGGATTATTGTTTTATAAACTTTTTCTTCCTTGCCTCATCTATGCTTATGTCTTGTAAGTGTTCAATACTTACTCGTCAAATTCATCTATTTGGGCATTGCTACATCATATAAGCACTGAATGCCCAACAAAAACCAATATGGTTCTTGTTTTCACAAGACTTAGAATTTAGTTGTAAAGACGGTAAGTAATTATAAAATGAGATGATAAATACCTCTATTCATGTAGGTAACCATATGTTTAAGCACCTATCATAAGCCAGGCATTGCCTACAATACAAAGCTGAACTGATAAGCTAGTGGAGATTCTTCTACAAATCACTAAACTACAATGTTGTAAGTACAAACAAAATATCCTAGAGCACAAATGAGGTATGTAACCATCTGTAAAGAAAGTCAGGAAGGCTTCACTTTCAACTGCGTCTTCAAAGTGAATTTAAACAAGGGTTGGATAGAGTAATATTCTTACACGAAGGGCTGTTCTTGGAAATCTGATAAACTCGTTCCTATAACATAATTCGGAGCAAAATCTGATATAAGCTGAAGAAGCTGGATCTCCATAACCTGTGGGTTAACGCAGAGGACCCTTATGATTGCTTACCGCCCAGGTAAATGGCTAGGTTGTACTTTCATCCAGGTCCCTTCCTGCCTTGTCGCCTCAGCATGGAGAGCCACTCCCAGCAAAAGCCTTACAGCTTAATACCCAGGGCAGAATTAAGTCTGGGTTCATTTCCTGTATAAATCACAGAATGATAAAAGTTGGAAAGGATACTAGTTATTTCCAACTTAGATCCCCCAGAATCATAGGGATTCGCAAATAAAATCTGCAGTATTCCAAAGGAGCCTACTAGAACCTCTACATTTTCTAGTAGTACTAATGCCAGGTAACCTTGCCTGGGTGCTACAATTATATCAGATTCCTAATGAACTGAGGTTCTGACTTTGCTATTTTCTGATAACTCCTTCCACTGCCTTCATCTTAGTTCACTGTTTGCGGTGCTGTAGAATCACCTAGGATCAGGAGAGCTGGGAGGAGGGGACTCAGTCCACGGCTCTTTACAACTGTTCCCAAACTCTCGTGAGTGCCCGGCCTGCAGCGCTTTCATTTCTCGATTCGGAAGCACCTGTCTTGCCAGCGCTTTTGGTCACACAGCCTGCACCTTGGTAGGCCGGACAGCTACCACGACCTCGACAGCCCCGCGGCGCGCTCGGGAATGCGACTCGCTCGCGCATGCGCGCTGGCCCGGCCCGGCCCGGCCCGGCCCGGCCCGGCCCGGCCCGGCCCGGCCCGGCCCGGCCCGGCCCGGCTCGGCCCACTCCCGGGCGGACGCCAAGGATACCCGAGAGCGTCGGCGCCCGGGGCGCGCGTGCGTAGTCGCTCTCCCTAGGCCCCTTCCCAGCTCTCCAAAACCAAGCCCCTCTTCCCATTTTCCCATTCATCCCACTCCCTTCTGCCCTTTCACTCCATTAAAACGGCCGGCCCTCTGGTACGTCACTAGCGAAAAGGGCATCCGCCAGGGAGTCTCCGGCGGCCTGCGTCGGCGCCGCTCGCGCCGGGCGTGCGCAGGGTGGCCCGAGGCCCCGCCCCTTCCGCTCGCGCTCGCGCACGCGCACGCCGGCCACGGCGCGCCCGGGTTGGCTGCGGCGGGGCCCGCGGCGGCGGCGGCGGCGGCGGCGGCGGCGGCCTAGGGAGCGCTCGCAGCTCCCACTGGGCTTTATTGGTTTCCTCCGCCCCCTCGGGTCCGGCGCCGCGGTGCGATCGCCGTAAAGAACCCAACTTTATTGTCCCTCGGCCCCGCCTCCCGCGCGCTCAGGATGCACTGAGGCCGGGCGGAGGGGAGGGGCGGCGGCGGCGGCGGTCCCTCTCCTCCGGCGGAGGGGAGGGAGGCACGATGTCCGGCAGCCGCCAGGCCGGGTCGGGCTCGGCGGGCACGAGCCCCGGCTCGTCGGCGGCCTCCTCGGTGACTTCCGCCTCCTCGTCCTTATCCTCGTCCCCGTCGCCCCCTTCGGCGGCGGCGGCGGCGGCGGCGGCGCTGGGGGCCGGCGGGGCGGGCCCGGCCGCGGGCTCGGGGGGCCCGGGGCGGCCCGTGCTGGTGGCGGCCGCGGTGTCGGGCAGCGGCGGCGGCGGGGCGGTGTCGGCGGGCCTGTCCCGGCTCAGCTGCGCGGCCAGGCCCAGCGGCGGCGTGGGAGGGAGCAGCTCCAGCCTGGGCAGCGGCAGCAGGAAGCGCCCTCTGCTCGCCCCCCTCTGCAACGGGCTCCTCAACTCCTACGAGGATAAAAGCAACGACTTCGTCTGGTGGGTTTGAGAGCCGCCCCCTTCGCTCAACTGTGCGCTTCTGCTCGTGTAGGTGGTCGGAGATCTTGGGGTCCTGGTGCGGCCGTGCTGTGTGCCGAGGGATTGGAGCGCCGGCAGAGACCTCCGGGCTCGCGGTTAGGGGGTGGGGGTGTGGGCAGAATGAAAGCGATCGGAGGTAAGTGCCGGTGAGCCGGAAGTGCAGGGAGTTTGGGGAATCTCAAATTAGGGGGAGGTGTCAAATACAGGGTTGTGGGAAGAGGAGAGGTTAGGACACAGAGGTCAGGTCTTGAAATTTGGGGCTCTCTAGTGCATTAGGTCCCGAACCAGTCCCGGGTGTAGGTTTGGGTGAAGTAGATTTGTAAAGGAAGAGGACTGAGCCTCTTGGGATGCGGAGGGATGGAATTGCTGGTCGCAGTTTAGTCACTGTGAGCGTGGTGGATGTAAGCGTGGGTAGGGGTGCTTTAAGAGGTAGCCCTTAAGTACCCGTTAGGAGAATGCGTAGCTATCCCATTCCGAGTCAAAAGGTAAACTCTCCCCCTCTGTTTCCAAAGGTAAGCCATTTGTAAATCTGCTCTTGAGGATATGGAAGTCTGTTCAGGAAAAATTACACTTTTCACTTAGTAACTTGAAAGAGAACCACATTTATTAAATAGTATCCATGTGTTCAGTTGTAACTATTACAGTGCGCGGTTCAGTAGTATATTGGAGCATCTGACTTGAGGTATAGACATTTTGTCCCAGTTGGCATCGTGAGCGATACATAGTATTCAAGACAGTTGACATAGTGGGTCTAGTCCTACGAAGTGAAGGGTGGAGTTGTATGTTCTAAAGAGTGTTTGGGAATTTTTGTGAGGTCTTAGATACTGGCAGGATTCTGAGAGTCATTGGTTTTAACTGATAAAGAACTGGTAGGATTTTGTGCCTTTTCTCTGAAGGAAATTGTTGATTGATTCAGAACATTAGTGATGTACGAAGTTGGCTTGCACAGTCATTACTGGGGAAGTTGATTCACTTCAGGGTTGAAAGTGGTGTTGTCAACTATGATAGAGCTCGAAATTGGAGCTGTTGGGGAAGTTGTTGTTTAGACTTAGAGATTCTGTTTCCTGCAGGAAATGATGATCACTTTATGCGCTTTTATGCATTTCTTTTAAATTACTCTGGATTCAGATAACTGTGATTGTTACATATAAATAATTTGAACAGTTTATGGTTGGACTTAAGTGTTTGCATTGCTACTGAAGTGATAGTGCCAAATGCTAAGGTAGAAGCTAGAAAAACTGATGGGGAGTTTGCAGAATTCAATTATTATTTTAGCCACCATTTGCATTTCAACTTTGTTGACTCAGAGAAAACAAACTTACCAGCCTATGAATAGGTCTTCAAAATAGTGTAAATAGTGTAAGAAATAAAAGATTTACTCAGTCTTTCAGCAGATACTTACTGGACATTTGCTGTCTGCTTGACAACGCCAGAATTTCAGTGTACTACAGGGTGTGCTAGAGGAAATTGGAGAGGGATAGAGGACCAGTTAACATTTTTCTTTTTCTTTTTTGAATAAGATTATATTCATATATTCTCATTGAGGCTCATAGAAATTAATTAGCTTTGTTTTGGATTGAGAGAATGATGAGCACTCTGATCTCCTGATTCTCAACATAAAGCTTTCTTTGCATACAATTAGAAAGTTCCAGTTCTCTCCCTTGAAATACTTGTATTTATTTAACTTAGTGGTTCTTAAATGGGGTAGATGGGAGGGAAACAACTGTTTCATTCGTATGAAAGTGTTTTTATCCCTGGTTGCTCCTTCCTTCTGCTTGCCCATCTCCCAAGAAGACATACCAAAATAAGAGGTTAGGGGAAGCAGTTCTTAGTAAGGATATGTCCTCCTGCCCTCCTGGGGAACAGATGATTTAAGTAAAGTCATCTCTGACCCGCTGTGGTGGTACATACCTCTAATCCCAGTACTTGGGAGACTGAGACAGGAGAATCACAGGTTTGAAGCCAGTTTTAGCAACTTAACTAGACCCATTTCCAAGTATAAAAATATAAAAATGGTTAGAGGTGTAGATCTGAGGTAGAATGCCCCTGGGTGCAATCCTCAGTATCAAAAATAAATAGGTAATACATCAAGTCATATTCCTAATTTTAGGAACACATATGGACTTACATCATGTTTAAAGTTTACATTTAATTGCAGAATGGATTAGCATTTTAAGGCTTTATGCATTTTAATATTTTATACGAAGGATTTAAAGTTGTATCAAGTTGCAAATACTTTTAAGTGTTTTATAAATCTAGAATCTGTGGTACAGGATCGTATTTAGCTTGCTATAACAAATTTTCAACATGTAAAGGAAGTTACTATTATGTTCATTTTGTTTCAGATTTTTCTTATATTGTCCATTTTACAAAACTCTGAATCTGGTCTGTATTTGGAAGATGACTTCTTCCATCCCAGCTTCTTTGTTCTATAACAACTATTGCCACTGCATTTGCTTTTCCAGTTTTCTAAAATGACCTTTACTACCTTTGCAGAAAAGGTAATTTTCTAAGCTGCAGCAGAAATAATAAGCTTCTGCTAGGAAGGGTAACTTTTAGTCATCTGCTTGATAGAAAACAGAATCTGTAATAAATGGATCTACCATTCAGTAGTAGGTCTGCAACGGCCTATTTTGTGTCAAACTAGTCAAGCAGATTCCCTCTCCTTACGGAGCTCATGATTTAATATAAGAACGTAACATATTTATAATATAACCTGGTATCATCCTTGCTTCTTAGTATCATAATAAATATGAGTGCCATTTTCTTGTTATCATGCTCTGATGAATTCAGGTGTTGTCCTCAGTCCTCAGCATGGCATGTTAGGAAGCCTATTAATCACATTTAGTATATATATATTTAAAAAAAAAAAAAACCTGTTGGCCACTCTTGCTACTGAGACTTACCTTGTTCAGACTAGTAAAAAGTGAAATAGAAATGGAGATATACAACCTTTTACAAAGTTATTAAGTTTGCTTGAAACTTTTGGTTACATATATATACAAAATATATGCAATGTATTTCTTACTAGGTGTCAGGGTAAAATTTAAGTCATTGAATTATGGAATATAATTTTCCCTGTGATAGGAAAATAACTGGAAAATTTAAGTGGACTCTTTAGAACAGTGAGCTTATAAATATAAGACTGAATGTTCTTAAAAGAGCTGTTAAAGCATGTTCGTTACTGAAATAAGCTTTAGAATTCATTACATTATTATGTTAACATCAGTCGGGAACTTCTTTGAGTCTGCAGAACTGAAACGATTCTTTTGCCTTTTAATATGTGCACCACTTAGATGGCAGTGATGATGAAATGCAGTCTACAGAACACGGGGTCAGATGATAGCAGCTTAATGTAGTCCTTTGTCAGATCACCATTGATGTCAGAGGAAAACTTAGGTGGATTACATGGTGGAGAAAAGGAAGTTGATTCTGAAGCAGAATGTGAGAGTCTATTAATTTGAATTCTAGTCTGTAAACTGAGAGGGAAGTACATGCGTAGTAGTATTTTATTACTGAAGAATGTTCCTCAGTAGTTAGCCTTTACAAATCTTTGTATCTTTGCTGAGAGTGAGTCAGCATTACTTCAGTGATTCTAAAAATTATAATAACTGCAAACTTTGTTGCCTACTTTTCCTCCCTGATATATATTATATATATATATTTTTTTTTTTTTTCCTTGATGATTTTTTTTTTTTTTTTTTTTTTTTTTTTGCTGGTCTGGGATGGAACCCAGGGGCATTTGATCTCCGAGCTACACACTCTGCCCTATTTCTATTTTTTATTCTTTATTTTGAAACAGGGTCTCACTGAGTTGCAGAGGGCCTCACTAAGTAGCTGAGGCTGTCTGCGAACCATGATCCTCCAGTGTCAGCCTCCCGAGTGGTGGAATTACAAGCGTGCACCACCATGCCAGCCTCCTTGATTATATATATAATTATTTTAGCCTGCATCCTTCTTTCTCAGAAAAATTCTACAGGTTGGGAGAAAAGACCGTTTTGACAGCAGAATTAGTCTTCTGAGAACTTGTGTTAAAGAAAACAAAAAGCTTTTAAAATTCTTTACTTCTTCTGTTTTTGGTGGCCCCGGGGTTCAACTCGGCACGGGCCTGCTGAGGAGGCATTCTCCTGAGCTCTCTCTCCAGCCCTCTTGACCTAGTTTTTTGCTTCCACTTTGCTTTCTGCTTTCTTCATATATGTTCATGTGAGCTTTCTAAGTCCTTACTTTCTCAAGTAATATTCATTGAGAGTAACATTTCTTTTTCATATCCTCAAAATATGTCATTTGTCTTTTCATTTTTCACAATTAAGTTTCAGGAGCTGACTTGTCTCATTTCTGTAGAGTGAAAGGTAGATTGTAAGTCTGATTTCCGTTTATTCTATTTCTGGAGTAACTGGGAATCCAGCCCTCTTCCTAGTTTGTGTGGTTGGGGAAGGGTGCTCTCCTTTCCCAGTTCAAAGTTGGAACAGTCCAGGCCCAAGTATTCTAATGCATTGGAATCACTTACCCATAATAATAGTTCAGAGATGGATATTTGGCTTCATAAATGATAATGAAACAAACTGTTTTATAAAACAGATAACCATTTTGGGAGCTTTTTAGATACTTGAAATTCAAAGTTTTTAAGTGGCAAACCCAATTAATACTGAATGTGTTGTATTAACAATTGGTTAGGGACAGATACTTGACTATAATAATCATCAGTGCTCAATAAAAGCTTCTCTTATTTGCCAGGCACTATCCTAAGGATTTTGTGCTACTTGGTTGAGCTTTACAACTATATGATAAAGGCAGTATTCAAGTTCTTATTTTATAACAAGGAAATGAAACCAAAGAGGATATATAATTTGTCTCAATTCAGACAACCAATAATGCTGATGTCAATATTTCAGATTTTTTTAAAAAATTTTTTATTGGTGCACTGTATTCATACATCATAGTGGGATACAAACTTTTGTAGACATACATGCACACATCGCCCAGTCAGCCCCCACCTGATCCCCACCCCATTCCCTCCCCATTCCTCCTTCCCATGCTTGGCTTAGTGGTTGACATCTAGTATTATAGCAATTTATCCAAAATTAAAAATGATAATCTCACATAACAGTTTCATTTGTCTGATACCAAACTTTTGATCACTTAAAGATAACATTTCAATATTTCTTTTTGCTTTCTTTCTTACCAGAGAATATTTTTTCTTTCTTTTTTTTTTAGGTAAAACTATCCTATATTTATATATTTATTTTTCAGAAAAAAATCTATCCTAATATGGAATATGGACTCTAGATAGCCAAAACAATCTCAAAAAAGAACAAAGCTAGAAGATATATATTTTCTGATTTCAAACCATATAAAGCTACAATAATTGAAACAGTGTAGTACTGTTCTAAAGGCAGATATATAAACCATTGGAGTTAAATAAAAGCCTAGAGCTAAATTCTTCCATATATTGTCAAGTTATTTTTGACAAGGTTTCCACGAACATTTGGTGGGGGAAATAATAATCTTTTAACTAAATATTGTTGAAAAATAATAATTACATGGACCCTTACCTAATCCCATGTACAAATATTAACTCAAAATAGATAAAAGACCTAAATATAAATCTTAAGACTATAAAGTTTTAGAAGAAAATCTGGGTCATAAAACCTCACAACATTGAAATTCGCAGTGATTTCTTGGATATGATTTCAATGGCACAGGCAACAGAAGAGTATACAAACTCCCTAAAAAATAAAAAAAAAATTGTATATCCAAAGACAATGTAAACAGAGTTAAAAGTTACTGATAGAATGGGATAAATATTTCTAAATGCTACATCTGAAGGTATATTAATATTCCAACTAGAAATCCTAAAAAATTAACAACAATAAAAGCAAACAATACAATTTAGAGATAGGTAAAAGACTAACATAAATAATGAATCTCCACAGATAACTAATCTTAGTTGTCTGTTGAATGGAAAATCTTGTTTTTTTGGTTCTGGTGTATGTTACCTATTTCTTCTTTGTAGTTAATCTCTTTGAGTATTTTCTCTAGCGCTGGTTTTGAAGACATAAATTCTTTCAGTTTCTGTTTGTCATGGAAGCTTCTTATTTCCCCATCTAATTTGATAGAAAGTTTTGCTGGGTAGGAAATTTTTGGCTGGAAGTTGTTTTCTTTCAGAGTTTGGAATATGTTACTCCAAGCCCTTCTGGCTCTCATGACTTGGTTTGGGAAGTCTGGAGTGATTCTAATTGGTTTGCCTCTGAATGTCACTTGGTCCTTTGTTTTTGTTGCCTTTAAGATTCTCTGCTTGGCTTCCACATTGGTCATTTTGACAATTATGTGGCGTGGGGGATCCTCTTCTCTGATCCTGTCTAAAGGGAGTTCTATAAGTTTCCTGGACCTGTGTATCAACCTCTTGCTCTATGTTTGGAAAATTTTTCTGCTATTACTTCCTTGAAGAGATTGTTGATCCCTTTGGTTTCACTTTCTTTTCCCTCCTCTATTCCAATTATTCTTAGGTTAGCTCTCTTAAAATGGACCCATATTTCTTCAATGTCAGATTCCTGCTGTTGGATATTTTTTTCTAGATTAGAGACTATGCGTTCATTTTTGGATTGATCATCTTCTAAGAGTGAGATTCTATTCTCCATGTGGTCTAATCGGTTGCTTGTACTTTGAATTGAGGCCTTTACTTCATTAATTGCATCCTTTATCTCTTTTTGGCTCTCTCTGAGTTCTTTTCGAAACACTTCTATTATTTCTATAGTTATATTCCTGATTTGATCTTCTAGAAATCTCTGATTTTCAGTTTTATCAGGTTCTGATGTTGTGGGGTTGTGGGCATTCATTGCTCCATTGTTATTCCTCTTTCCCATGATTTCGGAAGTTTGTGCCTTCTCTGGGTTCTTCCCTTGGGTCACTATGACTTCACTTAAGGTGCTCTGGATCTCGAGTCTGTGGTATCTCAGACCCCACTACTCCTTTACTGGGTTGTATCACAGAGTCTCAGACCCAGGGAGTCGATAGAGGCTGCTTTAGACTATGGGGGGTGCCAGGTTGGGCGTTCTCCTATGGTGTGATATCTCTGCCACTACCACTTCCCCACTGGGTCAAGTCCCTGGGAATGCAGTACTGGGATTTCTCCTCTGGGGCCTGCAATTTGACTCACTGTTGTTGAGTACGCAGATGTAGCTGTAGTGGACTCAGTGAATTTGCTGCTGCTGCCGCCGGTGGCAATATGGTGCTGCTGCCACGCCCTCAGCTGTGAGGCTGGCATATTTCTTCTCTGGTTTTGAGCTCCCTGCAGCATGTGCCGAGCTCAGCCACTGGGAGCTTTAGATGCTCCCTGCCCCAAAAAATCCTGCACGGCTGTTCCGCAGGGCTCAGCTCGGCTCGCTGTAGCCGTCCGGTGAACTCGCCGCTGCCGCTGGCAGTAAGGCGCTGCTGCCGCATCCTCGGGCGTGAGGCTGGTGTATTTCCTCTGTGGCTCTGAGCTCTGTTCTGAGTCCCCTTCCTCTCTGGAGCCTGGTGGTTTTTTTGTTTCTCTGGTGATGGTGTTTTCTGGCTATGAAAGGCTCTGATTTTGTGGTAATGGAGATTGGTTGTTAGCGGGGCTCTTAAGCCCCGCTTTTCTTGGTTGCCATCTTCCCAGAAGTCCTATTTCAGACATTTTGGTGAAGAGTTCAAGTTCTTAGCTACATTACTTTGCTTTTATTTAGAAACTCATTTTGATTAAAATCAGCTTTATTAATATAATTTTCACAAAATAAAAGCCACCAATTTAAGTGCATGTAGTTATTCAATGAGTTCTCACAGATGAGTGCATTCGTGTAGCCACCACTCCAGGCAAGGCTCAGCATATTTCTATCACTCCAGGAAGTTTGTGTCAATACTTGACAGTCTTTTACCCTCACTCCTGTTACCTAGCAACCTGGAAGTTTGGTCTGATTTCCGCTGGTAGTATTTTGCCTCTTCTATTATTTCATGTTTATATAGTCATTCAGTTTATATCTGTTGTATCTGGCTTCTTTCATCCATAGGTTTTTAAGATACAGTGATGATGGTGAGTTTATGACTATTTTTTTATTATTCCAGTATATGTGTACAACATAATCTCTATTTGCCAGTTAAAAGATACTTGTTTCATACCGGATGTGGTGGTGCATTCTTGTAATCCCCGCACTTGGGAGGCGGAGACAGGAGGATCATGTAGGTTTGAAGCCAGCTGCGCTGGTTTAAGAGACCCTGTTTCCATATAAAAATATAAAAAATAGGTGTCTGGGAGTGTAGCCCGGAGGTAGATGGGTTTCCAGGAACCCCAGTACCACCACCCAAAAACAAACAAGATATTTGTTTCTGGCTCTTGGCTATTATGAAGAAAGCTGCTGTAAACATTCACATCCAGGATTTTTGTGGAGGTGACTTCATATCTCTTGAGCAAATGTCTAGTAGCAGATTGTGGATTCTATAGCAAATGTATGTTTAATTTTAAAAGAAACGGCAAAAGTATTTCTAAAGTTGCTCTATTATTTTGCATTTCTACTAGCAACATAAAAAAGTTGTCATTGTTTTACATCCTTGCCAACACTTGGTATTTTCAGTCTTTTAAGTTTTAGTCACTCTAGTGGATGTGTAGTGGTTTTCATTTCCAACACCTTTTTATTTTTTTGGTGGTACTGGGGTTCCTGGAAGCCCTTCTACCTCCGGGCTACACTCCCAGACCTATTTTTACATTTTTATTTGGAAACAGGGTCTCCTAAGCCAGCGCGTGCGGCTGGCTTCGAACCTGCGCGATCCTCCTGTCTCTGTCTCCCAAGCGCGGGGATTACAAGCGTGCGCCACCACGCCCGGCTCCAACACCTCAATAACTAATGGTTGAGCATGTTTTCAAGTGCTTCTTTTTGTTGCCTATCTTCTGTGAAGTGTCTGCTAATAATTTTTTGCTTACTTTTCTCCTGAGTTGCTTGTTACTTAATTTTTTTTTTTTTTTGTAGTACTGGGATTGGGCCAGGGGTACTCTGTTGCTGAGCTATACTCTCTGCCCTTTAATGATTTTCTTTAATTTGAAACAGGATTTCACTGAGTTACTGCTAAGACTGGCCTTAAGCTTGTGATCCTTCTGTCTCAGCCTCCCAAGTACGGAGATTTCAGGCATTCTCCACCTTGCCCAGCTTGCTCATCATTTTAAGTTGTAAGTGTTCTTTTTATATTCTGAATACATGTCTTTTATCCAACCTAGTATTGTGCTATTATCATAGCACCATTTGTTTAGAAGGCCATCTTTGTTTATTAAAGCTTCTTGGTACCTTTCTTAAAAACTAATCATGGCCAAGTGAATTTTATGAAATTTGTTCTGTTGATCGGTATGTTTATTTCTATACAAATATCATGCTGCTGTGATTAGTCCATCATTATGTTAGGTCTTGAAATCAGATAGCATAATTTTAAAGTTGTTCTGGTTATTTTTGTTCTTTCCATTTTCATCTAAATTTTAAAATTAGCTTGTGGAGCTGAGAGTGTAGCTCAGTGACGGCATGCTCCCTAGCATACAGAAGGCCCTGGGTTTGATCCCCAGCACAGGAAAACAAAATTTGTATTTGTCATTTTCTGTAACAAAGGATGTAGGATCTTAATTTGGTTTGCTTTCAGTCTCCCTATGACTCGACTTGGGAAAACATCTTAACTATATTGACTCATTTGAAACTGTGAAGATAGTATATTTCTCCCAATTGTTAAGTCTTGACTAGTTTCTCTTAGCCACTGTCTTATACTTTTAACTATTTTAGTTTTACAAATTAATGAAATTAAGAGGACCTAAGTATGATAATCAGATATCCATGGGAGGTAGAATAAGGCTTTCTCACACTAACCTGAAATGGATCATCGTCATAAGAACATTATAAATTTACAACAAAATATACAAGAAGATCTTGTTAACCTTACTCCTGAGGCCAGGCATGGCGGTCCACGCCCTCGACTTGTGTGTAGAAGGCTGAGCTACAGGCTGGGTGACTAAAACTGTAGAAATTTATTTTCACACCGTTCCAGAGGCTAAAAGTAGAGAGTCAAGGTGTATACAGTTTTGTTTTATTTCTGAGGCCTCTTTCCTGGGCTTACAAATGGTCAAGATTTTCTCTTTTTATTTTATTTAAATGGACGCAATGTATGTATTAGGAGATCCTTTGTTTTGGAAAATCTCGTTTGGGATTTTCAAGGTGAGTGCCCTGGATGTGGTTTGGTGTCTTTTGTTATTTTTGAAGATTTCAGCTACTGTCTCTACCTGGTTCTGATACATTCTCCTCCTGCTGTCACTTCAGTTACATGCTGGTCACACCACTGATGTTCTAGGCCCTTGGGTACTCTATTTTTGCTTTGTGTTTTAATTTGAATAAATTTTTTTGTGTATGTGTGATACTCCCTTTTAGCTTCATGTATAAATGAGAACATGAGGAATTTGTCTTTTTGTGCCCGGTTTATTTCATTTAACATAATATCCTCCAGTTCCAGCTCTTATGGAAAACAGTGTGGAGGTTGTTCAAAAAATTAAAAATAAACTACCATATGGTCCTTTGAGTCTACTTCTGGATATACAGTTAGCCTTTTGTATCCATGAGGTCTGTGTAT